>NC_133976.1:87021437-87621437 GCF_047716275.1 Strix uralensis
GGATTTGCAACTCTTTTCCTGAATGGATGCAAGATGAGGTAATGCCATTCAAAAGGGGCTGAGCAGTGAAACGTTACATGCAGAACTCAAATATTCTGGCCCCAGTTCTAACCTTGTAATTATATTTAACTGGGTCAATGGAATTTCTCAACTTCCACTACTTGTTTCTTTGCTTCTAGATTTAAAGACTGCCAGTTCCATATGGATAATAAACTAATAGACAGTATTTCAAATTAACACTACAAAAACATTAAACTGCAAGAAACACACATTTGTGCTGCTCATCTACATCGTGACTGGTAAACTGCAGAGTTATACTCCCCGTGCCTTGCTTACTGTATTATGGTAAGGGTAGGCCCTTACTGTTTCACCACATCACTCAGCCAGCCACCCAACTGCAAGTAATGTTTTTAATTACCAAATTATATTCCTTTTTAAAAGTGCTTTAAACAATACAATCTGTCTGAAGCACAGGATAACAACTTCTTTAAAATCACTCTGGGGTCAATTAAAAATCAAGCAACTTCGCTGCATACCTTTAGAACTGAATAAAGTTGTGAAAAAATATGTTCTATATGATTTGACCTGTGAAAAAGAAAATCTCACATTTTAAAATCTCTAGAATAATAGTGGCACAATCACTGCAAGTGTTAATAAAATACATGTAAAATATGAGCGTGTGTTAAGGAAAACAGAGGGATTTTGGTACCTGTTTCAACCTATTTACCCCACAAATACATCACTAAGCTTCTAAAACCTCATAAAACTGAACTATCAGTAAGCAAAACTTCAACAGAGCATAAGCTTGTGCCATATTAATCAAGATATCCACAAACAACTTGCACAGATCTATAAATATACACAGATATACAGGTGGGTAGAGATAAGTTTCCTACTCTGTTTTCTTTGCACAAAGCAACAGAGAAAAATCAGCAGCTAACTAGTAGAAGACTATACAATGCAGAATTTGAGGTTTAAAATAATTCCCGAGTCTTCAGTTTACCTTTGGCAGAGTTCTTTTGCTTTTAAATGCATACATTTTGTTTCTGAAAAAAAACCACGTCAAATTCAAAGAAGGACAAATTCAAAAAGAAAACAGAAATAATGACATGCCCCCTTACCTTCTTCATCTTTGATGGGTCACTGGTAATTTTTTGTCTATGCCCCAAATCCTGTTTACAAACCATTTTTTAAATGGAACTTCGGAATGGCATGCCTAGCAACACTAGAAATCATAAATATAGTATAAATAACTGTATACACACACACCCCCCATGAAAAGGCACATACTTATGGTTTCAATCCTGTGTCTTCTTTAACAAAAGTTCGTAGTAGAGAACTCCATAAAGCATGCAGAACAATGACAGTGCTGCATATTCTCCCTAAAGTGCAGATGGTACTAAAGCAGATTTTAAGATAAAGATGAAAATTAAACCTCATTCACTCCTCCTTGTTCCTCTTCTGGGAACACACACCCCCCCACACACATCACCAAAGAAAAAGAAATACCGAATGTGTTCACAGCATACAAGCTATTTGTAATTTCTCACACTGGGTGATCAAATGTTAACTAAGATACGTGCAGAGAGAACCGGCTTAAAGGCTTTATTTCTTTTCTGAACCGGACATAAGTTGACAGCCCCGATCAAAATGAATATTTCTCCACTTTTCTATAATGAGTTTTTTCAACAGGACATCAGAAGTAATAATTCCTCACATTATACAACTAGTGAAACGTTAGAAGTTTTATAGACAAACACTGGTGTAAATATATCACATAAAACCTTTTCTTAAAACTTCCACCAGAAATCAGTGTTTACAGAAGTACAGTACAATTCTTTGCCGTCCAAGGTTATACAGCAAAAGCCAGCATGCCTTGGACATCTCCCCTTTCCAATTAAACCTTAACTTACCTTGCATAGTCAAAACCAGCTAGTGAAACTAAGCTGTTAGAAATCTGAGTTCTTTTGTCCACTATCTCATATTTATGTGCCTTTTTTTTTTTTTTCCATTCTGCTGCCATCTGCTGGCAGCAAATTTATTCTACATTTGATAGTCTGTTGTATCACCACTGTTACAGTATTACCTTATTTTCCACGTTTCTTGGCCAACCAATCAGGTAATGTTACACTTCAAAGTCAAAAATTTTCAGCATCAACGGCCTGTTTTAGAGATCAACATGACTTCCTTGGCTTGGAAAAACTGTGCCTCAAAAATGCTATCCATAACCATACAGCATTTAATATTTGTATCTTTTTAAAAATTACAATTTCTTCCAAAGCATTGAGAGTGTAAAAACATTTCTGAGCACTAGTAAAGCTTTCTGAATCTCTTATTCGTTGTTGTCAAAGTACAATCCTGTATCTTGAAGTTTATAAGCAACCACTTCCCCTTGAGGTTTTTGTGCATTTTCTGATAAAATTCACAAGAGCAGTACAACGTTATCCCGTGACCTAAGAGCACAATAAGTAAAATGCAACATAATATAATTTCAAAAAAAGTAAGCTCAGTAAGTTGTGCAACATGCAATATTTTGATGCTAAGTAGTTTTTAATTAACATTGTGCTTTAAGAATGTAGTAATAAAGTATTTCATTATAATCTACTAAATTATAAAATACCATGCTTATACGATAGGTAAGGCATAAGCAATGCAAAAAATGGAAGATGGTTTTGTGTAGGCAAACCCTTTGAAACAGTACTTGTATTCTAAAACTAACAGAAGTACTTTCTAAGAAGAACAATTAAGTGTCTTCAGTTGGAAAGTTCTGCTGGCTAGCCCCTGATTACAGCTGTATGTAGCTCACTAGTGATAGGGAACGGCACAATTGCTTTTCCATAAATTCCAGGGGCAACCACAAAACAAAACAAATTATTAAAAATATCTTCAAGCTTTATGCAGGCAAACTTTCTTTTGTCCCCTTGCCTGCAGATGTACATAATATTTTTTTCTATAGAGGCAAGACATTCTTTTCAATAACCACTAGCTAAAGTTCAATATATGCATATCTGTCCCAAGGATTACACCGACAGACCTCTTCAAGGAGCCTGCACGTGTTTATTTAGCCTTCATTTTGCTTCTTCATTGTCAGGCCTGTCCTGTAGCAACAAGATCTAAACTTTGCAGACATAAACTTGTTCTTTTCAAACTACAGGTGCACATAAATGAACTGCCATGCTTTGTACTGTGAAAATAATCTTGCAGATTCGAGGCATCAAACTAGCCCTTTCTTAGTCTTGCTAATTTGGCCAAGCACATGAGAAACTGAGTTCTCTCATACTCCATGGACCACAGTGAGGCATGAGGTAATTAAGGTAGAATTTTGTCCAGCTAAAATCCACAAAACCTTTTGTTACCGACGTTTTACCCTCTCATGCAAAAGAACTGAAGCGCTCAAAAAGTGGGTAATCGTAAAACAAATGGAGCATCTGTACAGCTCTGCATCCAAAACAAAACACACATTCTGTGACTTCTTCCAATTCAGCCGTTCTGTCAGTTCTTTCCCTAGTACATGCTGAACTACACCAGCGTGACTGCATGAAGTGTTTCTGCTGCCCCGACACTGGAAACACTGTTCCACTAACAAGTCGGGGGCTCTGCAGAACCTGTTCTTTTTGCCTTCAAAAGGCAAAGGGTTTTTTTCTTTGAGTTGTGAGGCTGATAGACACTCTGCTATACAGACAACCTCCAGATCTTGAGTGCATGGACTGACCTAAAGAACCAAGTAAAGTGGGAATGAAAAACCACCAGAGCCCTATCAGTCCAATTTCTTCATCAGCACCAATGAATACGTTTTACTCCTACCTTACAGTTTGTGAAAACTTTGTGTGCTCATCTGTGTGCACAAAAATATGTATGTTCATGGATACGTGTTTATATACATAGCACATATTGGAACACTCTCAAGTCATTAACCAAATTTGTCTTGGAGGAGGAAAGTGAGAAGGACTTATGGTATGGACAGGCAGTGCTGGAGGAGCAAAAGGAAAAACCAATGAAATAATAAACTAAGAATTGTGGTGGAGTTGTGAGGTAAGCTGAGAGCAGGAGTTATCATTTTCAAGAGTACTTTAACAGCAACAAGACTTGAACAAGCTCTTTGAAAAGCTGATGCTGAACGGCTATTTTTGGAGCACAGGAGCCAAAGAGGATGCAAAGTTCAGATACAGCAGTTAATGAGGAGTCTACATCAGAACTCATCATGAAGTCTTGATTGCATCCTCAGGTATGTTACCAGATTTTAGATAAAAGAATTTAAAGAGGGAATGCTGAATGTTTCATCTCATCTTGTTCAGTGTTTGTGCACTTCTGCAAACTCTCATCCTGGTGCATTAGAAGTATTTCAGTACTTCAGCAAAAGCTTTACAGAACAGATACCTCTAAAGAAAATCAGGTCTTGGTTAAGGTAAGGACTGCCATCAAATTCTCAGGGCTCTAGAGCAAACACTTGAAAAGGGATATGATAATAAAACCAAGAAAGACTTGGGAAACATTTTCAGTGCATTTACAGTCTCAGAGATTAGTTATTTAATACAGTTTATTTTCATTTACATTTCTCCTATTTTACTTTTTAGAAATATAATGATCTGTGGGATAAAATAAGATAGCATCCTTTTTTTTCTTTTTTTCCCCATTTAAACATAAGTCAAATCAAACAGTGTATGTACTGGGGGGATTCTGACTGGACAAAAGAGGAAAAATTTTCACAATGAGAACAATCAGCCATTGGAATAATCTCCCCAGGAAAGTGGTGGATTCCCCAACACTGAACACTCTGAGATTCAGCTGCACAGGGGACTGGGCCATCTTGTCTAGACCACGCTTTTGCCAAGAAAGGTTGGACCAGATGGTCCTTGAGGTCCCTTCCAACCTGGTATTCTAAGATTCTATGTAGGAGAAGCTTATACAAACTGCGGCCAGTTGAACACCAAAGCAAATCAGTAACTTACACAATTACTGAGAGAAAAACATTGTATCATCTTCATGGGAAACTAAACCAGAGTCCTTGACTTTGATATAGATAGGATTTGTTCTTAGACACTTACTAAAAAGTATATATTAACCCAGTAGCAAATTTTGATTATATAAATTAGCCCAATGGCATTCTGAACCACCTTTCAAGAATAACTACTCATTTTCAAGACGAAGATTGCAAAATATTTAAATGTGGAAATATTAAACATATACATGCAAGCATGAACAAACACGAACACATGAACATGGACACACACCCTTTTCCACACTTTAGGTAGTAAAATTATTATAAGCTAGTCCAGGGGAAAGAGTTTTCTAGGTACCAACATATGATTGATACATACGCATCCCACTATACTTCAAAATTCCCTCATGTCCAGTACTGAGACAAGTAGCTTTTTAAACTGGAGCAGGGTTTATACAGACCAGATGCAACCATAAAAACACAAACCACTTGAACCTTAATAAAATACACAGTAATGAAAATGTTGTAAAACAGATACTAAAAACATAAAATCTTAACAAGCTTAATCACAATGAAACAGGGTCAAAGCCACTAAGTCCAGCCATTATTTGCGGAAAGCCAACAAACACCAGATGTATTTTGGTTTGAGGCAGGGGGAGGAAAAAAAACCACAACAAACCTATTTTGAGCATTGTAACAATCTACAAGTGATACACAGTCAAAATACATAGGCCATGCAATATTTCACTAACTTGAAGAGTTCCAGCTTTGTACTAAAATTCGTTCAGTCACAACTCATAATCTATCCTATAAAAGAGACATCTGGTATGTGTTAATAGTACACAAACTGAGGGACAGTTGGCATTTCTCTCCCTTCAACCCCCTTCTTCAATATTATTTTCTGAAGAACTCTTCAATACTCTTCTGAAACAAGCAGCTCCACTTTAATGCAATCCATAAAACCCTAAACATTACTTTTAAGTCACAGATCCATAGTATTTCTTACATGTATATGAGGTTATTTTGTCATAAAAAGTAACATTTACATGAAAAATGTCTGAAAATGAAGTAACACTCATATTTAAAAATAAGTCTGTGAAAGTGACAAAGCAGGAAAATGCTTCCCATATTCCTCCTGAAAATGAGTTTGAAATATTTGAATGATCTGCCATACACGAACACTTTATCTCAGTGTTTTCCTTTTTGTAGGAGTACAGTTCCCTGTTTACCAAACTTTCTGAACCACTTCAACCTTTAATTCTTTTAAAGTAAACACTACACTCCTTATCATGATTACACATTGTTATGCTGCTATGATTGCAAACATTGTTACCCATGGTTTCATAAAATACAGTTTATTAACCATTAACCTTAGGCTCTACTGGACAGTGTAGTATTGAAATCAATGCTGATTTTGCAAGCAGCAAAAAGATATTTTTGCAGTGATAAATTATCAGCATTTGGGATTCACTCCTCTGGGCTGCTTTCTGTGCTTGCACAGAACCCAGGCAAGTTAGCAGACCTTCACATAAGTGTGGAATCAAAACCTCTAATAATAAGCAGCCCAAGCACTTAAAAAGCCTAAAAATGTATAAAGCAAACTTGCAAAAATTGGTTGGCAATTCCTTTGTTTGTCTTTTATTTTTTTTTAAAGCCCTTGCAACCATTTTCCTCGGGGGGGGGGGGGGGGGGGCACTTGAATTTTTTTTCCTTCTGAAATAAATTTAAAGATCTGTGACTTCTGCTTCCTTCTGAAATAAATTTGAAGATCTGTGACTTCAGAAGAACTGTAGCTTGAGGAAAAACACCAAGTATCATGAGACAGACATGAAAATCACAAAGAACTGGCAAGAATTTCCTATTGCAGGATTGAAGGATGAGACTGCCAAAGTAACTGAACAATTATCTAGCAGCCAAGTTGCTCATACAGTTTTCTAAAAGCAAATAGCACTGCATTCCAGATCATCACATAAAATGAATGATGTAGGGAAATTTAGGCTACTTGGGGAGGCGGGGGGAGAAGAAAAAAAAATTAAGGATTAATAGAGTGATGCATTGCCACGGATTTTCCACAGAGATTGGGGGATCTCACTCATTAGAAGTTTTTACAAACAGGTTAGACAGGCATCTGTTGGGAATGAAGTAAGTACAGTTTATCCTCTCTCTGGGCAAAGGAGTGGCCAACATAACGTCTGGGGGTCTCTTTCAATCCTACTTTCTATGATGCTATACTCTGCAAATTGAGAATGGAAAAATACTTTTTAAACAATATTCAAGTTTTGCCATAGTGTTAAGAAATATGCTTTGAAAAGAAAAGCCAGGCAGTGAAAACTCTAAAGGTTCAAGCTGGACGTTCTTTACCAGATATCGCTGTTCTGAACATTATTTCATGGATTGCTTGTTAATTCTCCAAATATGACCACTGCTGACAGATTTAAAATTCTTCCTCCTCTCAATTCTCTGGAAGCTACAATTTTTTTTTTAAATTTTGTTTTTCTTTTTACCTGCAAAGGAAATTCCTTTATTCTCTTTAAGGATACACACACAGAGACAAGCACATAATTCTAAACAGCGTATCAATCCTGCACCAATCTGTCACCCACCAGACATTGCGCTCTAAATCTCCCAAAACAATTTTGTTACAGTCAGGTAATACTCTTTATAAACACTGATCTTTAATTACTGTTGTAAGTAGTTAAATCTTGAACTGGGTGGATATACAGTGTCACTTGATATTTAACATATCAATCCTAATTTTATTTATGTACACACACACGCGTGTATATGTATGGGAAAATCCTTTTTGGGGAGAAAGGGAGAGATTATAGTGAATATGCCTAACGTCATAGCAAAAAAGAGAGGGGGATCAACCCAGGAGAGGCACTTACTCACGGAAATTGATGGAGTTGTAGTATTTACACAAGGGCTGACTCCAACCTTGATTCTAACGTACCTTTCTTGAAATTTTTATTTTAAGTCCTGTTTCCCTCTGCTTAGTGAGAACAAAAAAACCAACTCAAATACAGACTTAGAGGTGGGGTGTAATAGGTCAGCTTCACACTGCACGAACCAGAAGGGAAAAAGTGGACTGTGAGAGGTTTCTGCCAGGGCCATTGTTAGACTCAAGTGATTTTTTAGAGGCCTTGAAGTAGCCAAAGCTGAATTGGCTGTGAAACACTGAAAGTGAAAACAAAAGAGCAAAACTTCTCTCAGAATCCAATCCTGGGAAGAAGCTCGCAGCCCGAGTAAATGGACTGCATGATTAGACAAATGTATTCAAAAGGCTCACCCTGCCCTGTAGGAACTGGCTTCCGTTCAGCTGCAGCTGCTATTTCTGCAAGGTATCGGGCTGCAAACAGAGCAGCAGATGTGAGTCGCTGCTCTCCATTATCCCACGGGCACAGCAGGCTGGTGCAGGCGTGTCACAGACCCAGCTCACCCCTCTGACCTGGCCGCAGCCCGACGCTTCGCAGGCCTGAGCAGGAACCGCAGAATCACAGAATCATCTCGGTTGGAAAAGACCATGAAGATCCTCCAGTCCAACCATTAACCTCACACTGACCGTTCTCAACTCCACCAGATCCCTCAGCGCTGGGTCAACCCGACTCTTCACCCCTTCCAGGGATGGGGACTCCCCCCCTGCCCTGGGCAGCCCATTCCAACGCCAACCTGTCCCAGGCCTCAGCGCTGAGGCACCTGAGGGGAGCACTGCCTTCCTCTTCCAGGGCCACCTCAACACTGGTCACCCCATGTCTCAAAACAAAAAGCAATATCCAAACAGCGTACGATCTATTACCATTATCAGAGTTTTAATTTGAGATTTTAAATCTGATTTAGACCTGCGGTAGAGCGCTGTTATACTGCATATATCCCATATGGTTTTGTTTTTTTAAGTAACGACATGTTTAAGCACTATGAGACACATCCTCAGCTGAAGAAAACAGAGGTGTGGCATTGCACACCAGTGAACCACTGGCCATCAACATTTTTATAACTTCATTCCGTGTTTCAACAATATTCTCTGCACACCCAAATTAAAAAATATCTTCAGTTTAACCGCAGACTATGCTGAAAAGGAAAAAAAAATATATTTTATTTGTAACATTTTATTGTCCTATGAATGTTGCTAAATTCTGCTACTGAATACAGGGGGAAAAAACCTCCCAGTCCAGCTTCTGTACAGCACTAATTCATTTCTGTATTTCTTATTATGTCTGTCCTTATTTATGTCCTCCCTCATATAACTAACTCTTTCATTCCTATATATCTTCACTTAAGAGCTTCTCTGCACTTCCAATTAATTTTTACGTTTGGAAAATGAGTATTTATTTTCTGTTTCTAGGTAACTTTTCTAACCAAGTAACTACTACAACAGAGTATCACGTATCAGATGAATCAAATGATGTACAGAACAACATTAGAATACTTCTTCAAAATCCTCATGAAAAAAATGGTGGATTTTCTTATTCCCCCCTCAGCCCCAACTCTCTATTGCTGCCTCCGTTTCAGTGTTTGGGAATAATCTCATAATTTCCCTTCAAGTTCTACTTAGTCTACCTTCCCCTCTATTAAAGCTCTCCAGTGAAGAACCTACTTGGATAACTTACAGATCGCATTTTTTTTTACATGCACTTTTAAAATTATTTCCCAGGCTGTACCAACTAATTGGTTTAATGAAATGATTTGTCATCTCACATTTCAAAGGTAGAGCCTGTCACGCAGGAATCCATCCTATTTTTCATGTTCATCATGTACACTGAAGATGTCAAATGCAAATAGTTTTCAAATTTGCAAACCTTTGGGAAACAGTTTTCTAGCTGGGCATATTAGGAGACAACAGTCATCTTAGTGACTTTTTCACATAGTATTCTTTTTCTACTTAAGAATTCATTTGGACTTTGCAAAACTAAGAATCTTTGTATTTCTTTGAACTGTAGAGCTGCTGCTGGCAAACTCTTTAAAAAATTAACTCCTACTTTGAAGTTTAAAACCAGCTTTTAAAAAGTCTTGAATATGATTTTAATTCCCATTAATAACCAAACTATTCATGCACAGAAGTATGTTCTTAAATGCAGATGTGGGCATGTAAATCTGTAAGGGAATGTGCACCAACTCTTTATTGTAACTTATAACATAGCTGCTGTAATTAAAATAATTACTAGTTCTTCCATAAAGTTATCTGAATCTGTACTGGCTCCTTCAGTATATAAACCAGCCAGTGACCTAGTGACCACCTTTAAAGGGTTTGATTAAACGTAGGAAGCCTCATCAAAATAACTTCTTTCTTTGAGAAAAGGCCCCATGGCTAGAGAGGGGGAAAAAAAAAATGTATTTCCTATAGTTAAAACAACTGTCCATATTCTCTTTCCAGATACAGATTAATTATGCTAGAATTAATCTGAGGTAAATACTATTTTCAAAACAGTACTTTTAGATTTATCATTCTAGTTCTGTAACAGTGTAACAAGGAGAATTTGGTTTAATTTCTCTTTAAAACACACCATTAATTTTATACAGTCATTATAAAAATCTGCAGTCTAAGTGTATTACTTTATAAAGACAATCCTCCCATATGAGCCACAGACAGGAAAACATTTATAAATCCTTCAGGACACCTTTTTAGATTACCCTTATTTTTTGCTTATTACTGCACTTATGTGAAAGTTAACCGTTTAGTTTAGTTTTAAACCATATTTCTTTCATACAGGCTTGTGAGTTGCTGTGGAAAAGGTCCTGTTGTTCCAGAAGGAGAGTCAAATGTAAAGCAGATATTCCTTACAGCTTCCCCCACGCAAACAGTCATTAAATGTATGTAACCTGTATCTCTTGACAGTGAAAAAGTAACACTAGCAATAGTTGGTATCATGGAATTAGTAAGACACAATGAAATCCCAGTGAACGTCCATATAAAATCATGCTTAGACAACCAGCACAGTACAAACCCACTTCAATCAACAGCTGCTTTAAGTGCAGTTATTAAATTCGCAATTTTTCCACCTCAACTCATGTAAAACTGGTGGTTTATAAGACAATAACAAATATTGACCATTTAAGAACACGCCATGTAAAATACAGTGTTCTCCTTCCGTAAACTGACCCTGAATCTTGACACTTCTTCTTGCTATATGGATTATGCTTTGAAAAGATAAAGCAGTTCTTTACCAGTAATGGAGCTGTTAATACAAACACTGTAATGTCAGCAAGACAGGCTGGCTTAACCAAGAATAAAAGAGATTGAGACTTAGGAAGGATTCTCTTGTTTGCTGGCCCCTTTCTATAGTGGTATTTAGGCACCTCACAATCTTTGTCTTCCTAGTATAATTGCAAAGTGAGGAATTATAATAATTGCCATTCTACAAATGAAAGAGAGACTAAGGGGCTATATTTTAAAGGTACTTACGTGCCTAAAGATGCAGATAGGCACCTACTGCTATTTTAGCTCTTAACCTAATTAGCAGATTTAGTTGCAAATTCTAGCCTTGGGCATCAGTGTTTGATAGCTGTGCTGTCTATTAAATCACCAGGAATATCATTACAGCTGTCTTTTTGAGTTTCGTGTTTAGTGTTTACATGTAACTTTAGTTAAATGGAAGAAGAGAAGGAGAATATTCCAAAACAGTGGGGGATAGACTTAAAGTGAATATACATGAACAATTTGCACCAAAATACATAGCAGGCATTGGAATTATGCCAAGACAGGATATTAAATACCCTAATTTAGTTAGTTTAGTTGCATGGTCTTAGATGTATTAACCACACACTACTTCTGTCACATTACAGTTTCTCCTTTCGTTCTGAAATTCTAGTTCCTAATGCTCCATTCTAGGACAAGTAAATCTCTACATTTATTTTACTCTCAGCTTTAATGTTCAGTTAATCTTTGTATACTGTGTCTTTATCTGAAGTTAAAAATTGTTAACTGTATCAGGTTACACACAACAAATAGTATGTTTCTACAGCTGAGAAATTCTCTGTTAACAACTCGGATACTATTTAGCATTAAACGGGTTAGAAACTTTTGCAAAACAGCTCCCAGTACAAACACTGAATGGAGGGGCTGGCAACATGGGTAGGAACTCACAAATAGGTACCTTGATTGAACCTAGAAACATTAATATTTCAAACTTCCCAAATCATAATGAAACATTAGAAGGCTGACATTTGTTTATTCTATTTTTATAGCACAGTTCACACATTGTATCAGCTCTGTATTTATGTCACTTCAAAAATCAAAAATGGATAGCAAATATTTCCCACCTCAGTTTGCTTCAGATCTTCTATAAAATTTAATTGTTTAATGTACCCAAACTAGTATCACTTGGACTAAATGCCTGTTGTGTCTCCTTTGTGACAGAAGTATTAACCAACTAGAATTCTGCTCTGTCAGGTGATGTGACAGGAAATAAACTGGCTCCAGCTTACAGATCTCCTTGGTGCCACGTACTTGCCAGAGCTGTCACCGTTTTCTCTTCTGCAAGATAACCTCACCGTTCAAAAGATCTCTAGCTGCCACCCCTCCACTTCAAATTCTTACCTCTGTAGAGGTACATATGCAGAACCACACTGTATTTCATTAATGATAGATCAGACGTTGAAATGCAATGCTGGCTTTTAGTATCAAAGAAAAGCTAATACTGAATTTAATAGTGAATGTAAGTATTTAACAATACCCATTAATAATGATTCTTAAGTTTAGTTTAAATTTAGATTGACCAGTTGCTGGTCAATCAATTTCAGCAGCCATCTTCTTTTGAAATTCACAATCTCAATCTAATCAATTAAAATAATTAAAACAATACTATCATAGAGAAAAGCCTTTACAAGTTTCTATTGTCATACTATAATATTGGTTTTAATGTGCACCTTTGGATCAGCAAACACAATGTTCTAGAGATATACTAAGACTTAGTTTGCTCTTTCTGCACCTTTTAAGTCTTACGGCAGATGTTTAGCTTCTCAAAACTATTATATTATCCAAAAGTCAAGCTCAATGGCTATTGTACGTAAGTCCTGGTAAAAGGGTTTCTCCTCTAAGACAAGACATAAAGCTACTGTTGTCCTGGGGAAATTTTCATTATTTCTCACCGTAAGACCTCTTGTCTCCTTACTTTTACTGAGCTCTGCAACCTGAGGACACCAAACCAACTGCCCCTAACTCATTCAGCTCTTCCCTCTGCAACTTAGATACTAGTTCAGCCTTACAAATAGATTAATAGCTACCCCCTGCAGTGCCATCAGTGCCAATTCTTGGACTGGGCTTTTGGAGATGTTACAGGATTAGCCTAATTGCCAAGACCTTTCAGGTGACCTCAAAGCCAGGAACAAACACCTCTACCTAGAGTTACCTATGTACACTCCTACATTTCTCATCACACACAACCCTCATCATCACATCCTTCAAGACACGTCTCAGCAACCCATAACCTATTCATCTCTTCAAGAACATCACAGTACAGGCAAGATATCCAGTCCCCTTATTAGCACCATTATTAAGACCACTTATGCTACCAGAGGAAAATATGTGTAACAGAAATCCTGTAAGATACTAGAGAAAGAAATATGGCAAATGCAACAAGTGGAACTAGAGCATGTCTTATTCTTCCTATTAGAAGAGGGCTTATCAAAGTATGTAGTTACTGCACATGCACTCTCTCTCATGTGTACATGTACACCCATTCACACAATCTCCTTTTTCTTATGGAAACAACTACCTTGGCCTTCTTCCCTCAAAAATGAACACTGAATCCAGTACTGCCACACGACACCAATCTGCTTGCATACCACCTATACCTGAGCTCAGAACAAGAAAAAAGCAGCTCCATGTGCTGTATGAGCCCCCTTTACGTGCATTTACCTGACAATGTTTTGTTTCTAGCAGATAAATAATCCAGCTGTGCTAGTTATCTGCTTAGCACGTCCCTTCTCCCATCACCTGCAAATCAGCAGAGCTCAGCATGGTTGGCACCTGGCAACAGTCCTGACCAAAGTCAGTCTGTACAAAGACGGTGCTACTCCCTTTTACTGGAGCCACTCCAGTAAAATCAGTGATGTTCTTTGTAAGATCAAGTTAAGTGACATTCAGTGAGAAGTCTTCCTAGCTTTCTTTAAGACAGCAGAGCACTCAAATATAAAGCATCATCCTGATTTACTGGTAAATTAGTTTTTGAACTGACAGTGCTGACACTGCCAGAAAAAAAAAAAAAAAAATTATCTTTAACAGAAGCAACCAGAATGTGGCAGAGAATCATCTCCAAAGAATAAAACAAAGGCCAGACTAAGTCTATGCAATCTGTCATAGAGTTGTCATCTTTTTTCTTTCTGTTATATGATTTACAACATCACAAATTGTGCAGCAGACATAATAACAGCAAAGTTTGATGTTAAATGATTTTTCTGACTCCCCTTATCTTCTCTAGTACTGAAAAGGCCATGTATGTCTGTCATACGGCACTTTACCCTCCCACAGAATCTCCAGAAACCAGCCTTAATATACACTTTAAAGCAGAAGAACAGTGGGCAGGCTGTCAGTGACCAGCTGTGTTAACAATATTCTGGTCAAACACTACTACCACAGCCCCCCCCAGTGCAGAGGAAGGGATGGGGGCAAAGCTTTGGGCTGTTAGAGTTGGAGAACTTTCTCCTGTATTTGTTTATCTGTCATTAAGTTTCAGTGTGCAAGCACCTAAACTTATCTCAAGATGGGCCAAGACATAGAGTCTTCATAAAGAGTCTTGTGCAGATATCAAATTACCACAGAGGCCCTGGAATATTGCATTTTAGGAGCAGTGTAGGGAGGAAAATCTTTTTGCTCATGGATTTTTTGATAATAGCAAGGATGTCTTACACTCAGTAAGCTTTTGACTTCTGATAGGAATTAAAATGCACTGCAGTTGATGGCAGGAGTTACCCATTTACCATAAACTAAAAAAACCACCTTAGCTCCCAAAATCAGCTGATAATGGTAGAGGTATTCGCTTCCTTTGTTCACAATATATTGTTCATTATTGAATATTACATTTTGCTGGAGGGCTGCAGCTGGCAAAGATAAAAATGCCTGTCTGCTCTGCACCAGGTACAGCAATTTGGGTCAGGTGGATACCTCTGGGGGGAAAGTTGGAAGGTGCAGGAATCTCTCCTTTTCTGAGAATTGCACAGACTGTTCAACTGCTGAAAGGCTGCAGAGTGCAGGTGAAACAAGAGTGAATACGAGAAACACAGCATGCAGACAGCCTGCAGCATAAAAAGAAACAGGAAGCTATCCAGGCCTCAGATGTGAGAGAAAACACGCCTTTTCTCTGAGGACCCAGCATGGTCACTGTCAAAATCATTGCAACCCAAAAAGCCACTGAAAGTTGCTAGATGGAGAACAAGGCTGAAGCAAAAGGTTTGTCCTCCAGTGACACACGAAACAAAATGAAGATTTGCTTTCAAACCATTTATTTTTATCCAATCTCAACCAGGAGACCTCAGTGGTTTTGTGTTTTTATATCCTTACTGTTTTAGTTTGTCTCCAAATAATACTGAACTCAGGATACAAACTGTAAGCTGCTCTGTCTTTTCTGTGAGCACATTTCAGAAGAAAGATGCAGGAAGATATACTTCAAAGCTCTGGCTGACACAAGTTTTCCCCTACACTTCCTCAAAGGAAAACAGCAGCCAGTCCCTAGGTGCTGCTCCGGGGGGATGATGAAGGCCCAACTGCTCCACTGGCAGTCTTGTACAGCAAGGGGAGGGAAGGCTTGTCTGTGGGCCAACCCTGAGACCCAGATGCCCATCTGCCCTGTGCCAGCTGCCATCTATAGAATCACACAACAGCCCAGGTTGGAAGGGATCTCACAAGATCATCTGGTCCAACCTTTTGTGGGAAAAGGGAGCCTAGATAAGATTTTCTAACTCCTTGTCCAATTGTAGCTTGAAAACCTCCCGTCATGCGAACTCTACCACACACCCTATTTGAAGTCACACAGTGTATTGCACGTTGTGTAGTGTTTGTAGACACTACATGGAATGATTTACAAACAGAAGACTTGCTAGATCAGTGGAGAAGGCTGGGAGGCCCAAGTTAGGTCCAGCTCCCATTAGAGTTGTCATCCATTTTATAAAAAGTGGTCACAGATAATAGCAAGAGGCAATAATGGTGTTATGTAAAACAGATGGCAAGTGGGCTGAAGGCTTGGCCAGGACATCTGGCTACCAAACTTACACAGGGTCTGTGTCAGGCTGTGTGTGAGGTTGGGGGTGGTACTGATACAGAGAACTCAAGCACACCCTGGGCTAAAAGGGGCCTTGTTGGCAGCACTACAAATGCTTGCAAAGATTTGTGGGTTAACTTTTAAAAGTGTCAGAAAGGAGAATGTGAACCTGACATGCGTGACAACAGAAGTGCAATTCAGGTGCTGAAATATGGGCGTCCATTGACATTTTCAAAAACCCAGTATGCCCTGCCCGACCTCCCGTAAGTCTGTTTCAGATCTGCCAACCCTCTGCAGATGTCTCACATACCCGAGGCCATAAAAAAAGGTCATCAGGTGCTTATGTGCAAGCACCTGAGTCCCACTCTCAGTGTTTCAGCGAGATTTCGGAGAGCAACTGATTATTCTTGGGCTTTGACTAAGCGAAATGTTCATTTAAGATAATTACAGCTAAATATGAAAACAAGTGTAATTTTGCCAGTCTGGATTATCCCACATGGGCAGCAGCAAGGCGGGACAGGATGGAAAAAAAAAAATTCAGTAATAGCCTTCTGATCTGAGTTTCTCCAATTCTTACATCAAAGATGGGAAATGAACCACCAAAACGGACATTTGGCTTTCTAACTCCGTGATTCCAGTGACAGACAAGCTTCACGATTGTGAACAAGCTCCAAGTTCTTCTCATTTCCCATTCTGGCTCTCTGGTGGCTGAGATGAGCATAAAACCAAACGTACAGACTCGTGAGACTGACTCTCAGGTACGACAGCTGGTGGTAGACAGCAACTGGGCGAGCGCAGACAGGAAATTGTTACCAGAGAGGCAGACAGGATGGCAGACGTTGCAGGCTCCATCCTAAACTTCTTTTTCTTTGGGGTATGTGGCAGATTTAGAGCTGCTCTATAGTTTTTTTAGGAATACTGTGCATTAACTTAGCCATTAGGATGTTTTTTTGACAGCTATGGTGGTTTAATTCAGTCACAGTCTGTCTGGAAAAGCAGGCAGGAAAAGCATGGCAAAATACAGGCCACTTCTTCAAGAGTTAGAAACCAGTGCCAGGGTAGTTTGGGTTTCTTTTCCTACAAAACCAGCTCTGACCCTGGACAGGCAAAGCATGCAAATACTGAAGAACCTAAGGATGAACGCTAACAAAAAAAGCTTCATGCTTCAAAACTGTTTTATTCACTAATAGGAGAAAGTCACTAGTGAGTAATACTGTTTACGCAAAGTCCATCTTATCTAATTCCCTCCTTCCACTGCTGCTGTCTTACTACAAGATACTTTGTGTTAAAGGTGGCTTCTTCAATCAAAATACACCATAAAGCACAGATTCCCCAAAAGAAGAACTGCAAGTAACTAGTCAGTCAGAAAGACAAGATAGTGGATCTGACAAACTAAGAAAACTGAAATTCCACTTTGAGGTATAAAATAGTCACACCTTCCCCACTGGGAATAAGACACGTGCAAATGGCTTTCAGCCAGCTCTTCTCTGCAATTAAACATAGATATCATGTGGCTACAATGCTTAGCATTCCCTAAATCCACATGTGAAACACAGATGGTTAGGAATAGGAGACAGGCTATTCCTGCAGCTTCTACTGTGGTGGCATCAACCTGGGCCCAGCACTCAGAGGAATTCTACTAAAAAAAGCAGACCTTTGCTGCAGATTAACACTGTGGTCCCTCCCCATCATTTTTCCAGAGTCCACCTTTCTCTCACATGGTGGGAGTGTTTTACAGAAGTGAAAAACTCAGCAGAGCATGAAATAGCAGAGTTATGAACGCTAATGCACACAGCAGTGTTCTCCAAGACTCTAGACTGGAGCCAGCAGTATTATCAGTATTCACTGAGGTACCAATAACCTGATTTCCTCTTTTGAAAATTCCAAGACTGTGTCTCATTTCTTTGTTCACTGGGAAATTTATCCTAATGGACTCGCAAGAGTCATTCAGTTCACAGGGTCTAGGTGTAATTTCTTCTTTTGGAGAGGAGGTTGCAATGAAAATGAAGTACAGGAAGCAGTCAGTCTACTCTCCCTGTGATAAGTATCCTTTGACATGGTAAACAGACTTTTCTCCTCAGTCCTCACGAACCTGTAATGTTGTATGAAGTCCTACTGAACTCTTCTTCTCCTTACTTCCCTAGGTTGATCGAAATGCAGCTCTTGGAAGCCTCTTTCTAAAGCCCTACATAGGAAATTTACTTCCTCCAAACATGTAATTGATGGCTACAATATAAACTGAAAAAAAACACCTGTAACCAAACTCTCAAAGCTGCTAATGGAAGTCATTCAGTTAGTGCAGAATGATGTTAAAAAGCAGGTAAAACTGGACATAAAACATCATTAACAGGCTACAATAAGATATTATCTTTACAGTGACAGGAAGCATTGTTAGAGAGGCACACCCTGTCCCATGGCAATCACACACAGTATTTTATCAAAGGTTAAAGCCAAATACTGGTGGCAAAAAAATGCAATTATCTGGAACTTCCTAAGCACAAGGCATGAGGTTGTCAAAACATGATGTATAATGTCATACTCTCACACCCAAAAATAAGAATCCTTAGTTTCAAAAATTCTGGTCATCCAAAAGATTGTGCTAAAGGGTAAAGGAAGCAGACACTTGTGCTCTTTGAGAAAGATCTCAGTTACTTCATTCATGCTTAAGCTGAGACAGGCCCTTTAGGATGTTTTAACAATTACAAGGCAAGATAGGGAATTCACTTGATGGAATCATGAACACAACCTTTGTTTTTACCATCAATTATTTTAGTGCAGGTAGATTTTTTATGTGACAAGAATATGCATCATATTATACACGACTTTAATCTGAGTCTACCATTTCATTCATGTTAAATTTATAAATTTATGCTACAACAGATTTTAATGAATCTTCTGCCATTACACAAAATAGTCCCTTAGATTTTTAACTTAAAATCAACTCCCGCTTTTCCAGGAGGTGGTCTGGTACAAGGCTTACTTCCTGCTATGCTTTGCAGCACCACAGCTGGAAAGATGTTATAACACATGTTGGTCTTTTTTTCGGGTCAAGTATCTCCAGCAGTTTATAAAATACATGTTTGGAGAGAGTGGTCACAGATCTCTATCATTTAACTAGGAATATTCTTTTATTATATTCACTTATGTCTCATGACAGGATACAGTAATTTTGTTAATTGCTGAAATCTTTTCTATGTGTTTACCTAGCCTCTCAAGAATACAGCCCATGATACCTTTTTCACAGGTGAGACAGAATAGTGTCAGAATATGAAGTCCATACCACCTGAGTAAGCAAAGAACACTAAGGAGGCCTCTCTCACATTCATTCTCCTCCAACAAAGAAGCTGCAGCTTGTGAACTCTGCTAATTCCCTTGACTAGCCCAAGAACCTGACCCTTCCCCCTGGTCCCAAACTCTTACCGCCACTGGCCATCAGCAAGTAGACTGCTGTGGGTTTCAGACTGATGGACACAACAAATGGCTTGGAGTTCATTTGAAACAGGGGGAAAAAAAAAATAGGGAGCTAATTTTTGATAAGAAATGAGTTTAAAGGTCTCGGGAGCGGGGAAAGAATGCAAGCAAGGAGACAGGAATGAGACAAGGAAACGATTATGAATGTTCAGAAAAAGAAAATACAAAGCTCCTCAGGAAGGGGAAGGTTATACAAGAGTGAGGACAGGGGGAGGGGGAGGAAGCAAGGGAACACACCAGCAAAAAACACTGGAAAGAATACCTGAAAAACCACAGCTAAGGAAAATTAGGGAAAGTTTGCAGCTTTCCTACTGACATGAATGTTTTATTTCCTCTACTCTTAATTTTTTAATATTTTCTCAGTGTCTGTGAAAGAATTTTCCAAGTTCTTTGAGCCTGCCGGTATGACACAGTAGATAAGAGAGAATCCCTCAACCAGTGACAGGATCAACATCATAGCTACTATCCTAGTAACATACAATCAGCTTTCATCAACAGCCTGAACAAAGTCTATCAGAAGTATTTCCCAGTCTTTCTCTTGCTTTGTTAAAAAAAAAAAAACAAACAAAAACAAATAAAAAACACCACCTGTCCTAGAAAGGCAGAACCTAGTAACAGCAGCAGCAGACCAGTAATGTGTGAGTTGCTGAGTAAATGACCAGAGATTGAGAAAAAGCAGAAAATCTTCAATTTATCAGTTCACTGGTCCCTAGGTGTCAACACTCCTGATACGTTCATTAAGTCACCAAGCAGTCCTGCAATCTATTAGCTACATCTCTCCAAATTTATAGTGCTGAAATGCATAATTAATTGTGTGGGTTTTTTACATTATTTGTTCTGCAGTCACAAAAGCTAATCCATTCCTGTGTTCTAGCTAGTTAGCTAGCCTGGGAATCTTTGTATATGTTGATCATTTAATGCTAAACAAGTGAGTTATTGACATTTAGAATCATCACGAAAGGCTCTTGTAACTCAAAAAATCTGTTCCTGTAAGTGCTTTAAAAACAGCTGACCTTAATGCAAGTGATTGCATAAATCCAAAAGAAAACACAGTAAGAGAAGGCTAGCTGGAAATTTCAACAATCTTTTAATCCTCTCACAATTCTTTATATACCATAACTCTTCAGGAAATCCACCATCAAAATTAGGCAATTGCAAACAGATGTGTGGTGTATTTTAAATCCTTGTCAATATCCTGGTTACTGAGCTAGAATCCAAACAGCATAAAAAACATGAACTCAGGGGGTCACAGTGCTCCCTGATATACTCAGTTCAAGTAACAGGAACCATACATATCAACTTTATTATCCATGATACCACTTATGCATCAAGACGGCACTCACCCTACTTTTGTAAACGGGTTTTGTCTTCTCTTGGGGTAAGAAGAATAACCTATTCTTGACGCTGGGATCAGTATATGATCATCTAACCACTTCAAGAAACCCTTCATACCAGTCAGCAATTGATAGGATAAATGCAACACCACAGTACGAAGGTAACTTTGAAATCAGTTAAGGCTTGCCGTACAGTTTTGAATACAACAGAGATATCTACGCTTCAAGGTTGAATTCATACCACTAAGCTGAATATCCAACCAATATGTATTACATCACCAAGGAAACTATGCACTCTTGATGTGTGAAACATGTCTAAACATTTACTTTATCTGATAAGCATACATATGTAGATTTCAAGTACAAGTAAATCTGCATTTTGCATTGCTGCTATTCTTTCAGCTGGGGAAAATGAATATGTATAAACCAAGAGAGTAGGAAAAATATGAGAATAAAGAGGAAAAAATAGGAAAGAATATTGGGTTTGGATTATATTATGTAAAGACAATTTCATTGATATTACCATCTTACCAAAAAACCAAAGTGAAAACACAACTGAGAAATAGAACCTAAAAACAATCAGAGTGGGATTCATCTCACTACCTGGATCAGTCAAAAAGTTTGGCATATAAACTCTCCTTTATAGTCAGGCACCTACTCCAAGCCAGTCATTCCACCTCTTTCTGTAGTCAGCCAGTCCAAAGGCAAACTCATTCAGCCTATTGAGGGCACCTACTTTAGGGTAGCACGGGTCACCATGTCCCCCCTGACTTCAGAGGGAGGCACCAAACTCTCAGATGGCTAAAACCACACGACAGAAAACTGAGGTTTTCTGTTACCATGACAGTTTATCACTACCCTAATTTCCCTAGATGACTGCAAAGACACATCAAAAACCTACATCCAATCTGAGGTACCTGAGGCAGCTAGATGCTGAAATCTGACATTCTGAACACCAGACCCAGCCTTCCTTGAAAAATCTTATATAAAAAAAATATGGAAAAAACATTTTTATTAATATTGCTCTTTACAGAGCTTTAGGAGTATGAAACACTGGCCACTTTTGGTAACAAAAGATGAGTGACGTTTAATTAATTGATTTATGTATGTTTATTCTGGCTTAACACTAAAAATACTTTATCTTTTTCATCTACTATAAAAATGAAGAACAAAAAAATACATGAAGGTCTGAAAAAAACCTCTGCAAGCATTCTAGGATGATGATCAAATTTGTTTGGTTTGTTGTTCAGGCACATAATTTTAGAAAGGGATATTCATGAAAAAAATCAACTGGGAGAAGAACATGACTAAAAATGCTCTGAGAAAAATGTAGTTTGTGAAAAAGATGTTTTATGTCTTCTTTACAAGGCAAATGAACCGAACCACAAGAAAGACAGAATTTTTATATTACATTAAATTTTATATTAAGCTGCATGAGAAATATTTCTGTTAAATGAGGCATTAAAAAAAAAAAAAAAAAGAAAAAAGAGATCCTCCTCATACTTCATTGCCATTCCATCAAAAGCTGATGCATAATTAGAGGAAAAGGCACAACAAGCCATGAATTTCAGAATAAAGGCAAAAGAAGAAAATAATGCAATGAAAAAAAAAAAATCTGTAAACATGTGCATGAATGTTAAGACCATTCCTTCAGCTAGCTCAAATCTGTATTTACTCTTTACTCAAGTTTGTGTGGACTCCTTTTTCTCTACAAATAGAAGACATTTTTGAGGCACCTTTCTCTCCTTTTTATTTCCTGTATCAGTTGAATTAAATTGTAATAAATAACCTTTTAAAAAAATCTAGATTCTCTCCTATCTAAGTAATTAAAAACATCTTTCTGAAGACAAATGATAATGTTTTAGCAAGAAAAGTTCTGAATATAACCAGGTAAACCCAGCAACTATAGGAAAGGCCATTCAATCCAGCTTCAGTGATAACCTCTGGGTACAATTGCAGAGGCCTGCTCAGCAAGAAGCACTGCTCTAAGACTGGCAGATCCAGCAAGTACTGAAAACTACCTTTATGGCAGAAATTGTGGTGGCATGCTGCATCTACTCTAAAAAACCAGCAGAGCACTAAGAGGTGGCTCTCTCACAGGTATGCAGGACACGTCACGTACCTGCCATCACGGTGAAAACTGGGCACGGCTTGCTTGTGTTCCAGACAGCAATCTGAGCCAGGCACTTGACCAGTCTTAACGCAAGGCCTAAGAAATAGAAGCAAAAAGAAAAAATCCCATCAGAATCCACATTTGCAATGTTTGAAAACAAAGATGCCTTCCATATCATGCCATCAATCACCTTGCTCTTGTGTGCTATTTATCATTTAGTTTGCTCTGTGACAGAAAGGGCAAAAAACATGCAGACCTCATTTAGGCTTATCCAGTTCAACAGTGAGATCTGAAGAGAAGAATTAAGTCTGCATATGATTGAAACATACTGTCATAAGCATTTTGCCAAACACTATCTATCATTCTGGCACTGTACATTGCCACATATTTTTGTATACTACTTGATAAAGAATTTCTAGCCAATATACCCATCTGTCATGGAAGTGAAAATAATCCCATACAAATAAAACAAGGAAAATATGCTTGCAAAGCTATAATAAATTTGGTTTTCTGTAACTATGAACATTTGAAGTTTTATGAATGCCTAACCTAAAAATAACTTCTTGTTATGCATTATCAATTATAGTAAATATTTAATAAGCAGTTGGTTGTACAAAATCATATCTTAAATCTACTTGAAGACTAGAGCAAATTATACAAAGTTTAAGGTATTTTAAAATAAAGATATGTTGAAAGTAGTTTTTCAAAAAAAAAAAAAAACAACAGCTCTAAAGCTGAAAACTCAAAACTTGAAACAGTCTGGCATGCATTATAAATCAATCTTGATCTAGGAGATCAAAAGGCTATTGCCACAAAATTTATCTGTGGCAGTAAATCTTCAGAACTGAAGTTACAGTTGTTCACAGTCACTGAAGTAAAACAAAAGACAACATTTAGGGACTGGGCAAACTGCTCATGACAGTGACAGAACCAATTTGCTATAGACTGCTTCCTTCCTCTGCTACTAAATGTATTGACAACTGTTTATTTTTAACTCGGACCTCATACTTCTGGAAATTTAAACAATACTCCACCAATATTTAAAAATAATGGAAGACTACTCAAATTCAGTTTATAGGTTAAACACATAAGATGTCTACGTTCACTCAAAGTTTTGATATTTTACTGAATTCAAACAAAATGTTTTGGTTACAGAAGACACACTTCAGTTGTCAAAAAGCATTTAGTTGTAACCTACAAAAAGTACTGTGAGCCCAAATAAAGATGTTACTTTTTCTTCCAAGAGACAATGAACTTGTACTCAATTTAGAGGTGAAAAATACATACCGAAGGAATATTTTCATATTTGGTAAAGCTATGTATCTTGTAAAATTAAATATCTAAATCCAATTCTTAAATATTGATCTTATATAATAAGAGCTTAACAGTTGATACTAAAATGATACTACATCTGAATGAAACCTTCTGTAAACATTTATACTATTATAAGTCATAAAAAATACATGTCCTATATTAACTTTGTACAAACTACTGAAATATTTACAGGATTTTCAGTATAAACCACTGAAATGCAGCAGACTTTAACTGATCTCTTTTAGATGCTATACCATACAGAACATGAGTTGTGAAATACATTTTTACCGTCCTAAAAATCTCTAAGAATCTGTCATCGTCACTTGCAGTCATTTTCCAGCAAAAAGTTAATTAGGAAGTGCTAGCTTACATTTCACTTCTTTTTAATTAAAGAAAATAAATGTTATTTCCTAGGCAGGTCAACATAAAAGAAATTAAAAACCTAAAGTTATTAGCTATTATAGTTTAACCTGCCAACCAAAATTACTTCGTAATGGCAAAAAAGCCCTTCTGATATCCATTTGATACTACTTGACAAACTAAGACATCTGTGTGTTATGAATAAACCGTATGAATGCTAATGGCACTAGGATCCACATGTCTCCAAGGTATCTGCGCAAATCCACTCTGAGTTGCTAGTGCTACACAAACTGTATAAAATTGAATGGAAAAACTTTCACGGAGTTGGTAGGTAAATCCTTGCTGTCATCAGATACCTCTCTCAGACTAATCACAGCAATTGGCATCTTCATGAAGAATCTGAGAAGAAGATCTGAACTACCTATGCGTGGGAATTAACTGTTGATGTCCTGTATTTCCTACAAGTTACCATCTTGACGAAAACTTACATTAATAAATTAATAAATAAACAATGTATTTTCTGAACGCATTAGGCTCTTTATCTGAACTGCAAGTGATATACAGACTTAATCTCCCAAAAGAAAATACTCTCATTTCTCTTATCCATAATTTTATTTAAAAATATAGTGCAAATAAATTGTTGGAAAAAAAAATATATTCTCTATGAGAAATCCTGCTCCATGCAGAGGACTGCTGAAAGATGTTCAATACCAGCTAAAACCCTTTTGAGAATATTCAAAAATGTCCTGTGACTCAGTGAGAGAAGTGCCTACAGTCTTCAACCCACTTGGAAGTAAAAGTCTGGACATTTGTCAAGAAAGAAACTATACAAGGGGCCCTATAGAAAGGGAAGGAAGTCCTCTTCATGCATTTTGAGTTTTGCCTTCTACAATTAGACACACTACACTGAAAAAAATCAGTACTGGTTATGGAAACTGTACTGGGTAGGTATTGCCCTTTGGCAATGGGGATGCTTCGATTACAACAGTTGAAAGAAAAGTTAAATTCTATTTCTTTTCACCTGATGTAATGAAAATTCTTACTTTGGCACTCAAAACAATCCATCACTGTACTTCCACAAAAATGAGTTGGAAGAGGCCTCTATAAAACATGTCACCACTTCTTCACATTATATTTTTGGTGTGGAAAGGACAGAATAAAGTAAGTTACTTCAATTCAAAAGTGAAATAGGAAAAAGTGAAAGAGCAATAGAGAAAAAAGAATCGATATTATCAAAAGCATAGTGCTGAAAGATAGTTCCTAGGTTAATAAAAGGCAATTCACACGGCCTATTTAATTATTGAGTCTGAGGCATTGGTAACAGTTTCTTATTTTAAATCAATCTGTATATAAAAATGCATGTTCAACAACACAAATTGGCTATATAGTTAAAAGACAAAAACATAAACCCTGGTTGGTCCTACATTTACTTTACCATATCTAAATATTAATGATCCTATAATTAAAGAATTTCCTGAACTTCAACCATACTTGCCTAAGAGCAGCCATTAATTACTCAGTGTTGCTACACTTCTAGGAATACTCTCTGGCCGTTCTCCAGCAGGACTAGTTACCAGTGTAGCTGTTTATCTTTCCTCAGAACAGGGAAGAGTAGTGCATGTGACACACATTACTAGTTTTGTTACATGCTAACTTAAAAAAAAAAAAAAAAAGGCTCTCAGTAATCTCTACCAGAGTAAATCTGACAGCCTTCAACAAGATTCATGTTCATGGAGTAAAAAAAAACAAACCACCATACATCCTGGCTTAGACATTTTCTTTCATGAGACTTGAAAAAGCTCAATATAAATTAAACTGGTTTTATTTGCAATGGTCACAGAAAGTTTTACTTTAAAACGGAAGACTCTTAGTTACGCATGTGTACAAGTCTCTCTGCTTCTAGTACAGCGGATAAACGGTTCAGACTCCAGTTCCCTACAGAGAAATACAACCTCTGTAATTGCTGTCAAGGTCAATAAGAACAAGGTAAGTGCTTAAGTGCTGGACATACAATTTACATCAGCCTGGAGCAATTTTAACATGAATTTTCAACTTTTTCAACCTGTTTAACGTTTATTCGAACACTACAGTTTTGAAAAGATACAGTTATCATGTGAGCCTGGCAATTTCTGCTTTCAAATATGCACACTGCCCTTTTTTGCAATCATCTATAGCAGGATTTAGAGGAACTGTGGATTTGAGTAACTAAAGTCAAACGGCATCACTGTCCCTTCTGAAATATCAACAACCCCAAGATGCTTCGGGTTGAAAAAGACAAAAAAGCAGAACCATAAACAGACAGTAACTTTATTTCCTCACAATTTGGGGATATATTTTTTGTGCAATTAGTTAATTGCTGTTAACATTTATTGAATTTAGCTGAAACATCTCAATTCTGATACACAATCTCCAAAGTTCAGTCTCTGGGCTACATCTGTTAATAAAATGGTGCTAAGAGAAAGCAGATTTATTTAGGTTAGACGGGAATGTGTTCCCAACAGATTCCAGTGACAAGGTTGCATTAGCAGTGAAATGATAGGTATCGGCAATGATGAATTTTGACCCAAATGTAGGCTTTATTTACTATTCCTATTTAACACCTCCTGAAACCCACTTGGCACAGTTTTAAAATGAAAGAGACCTGGGATACTAAACAAAACTGATACACAGTTCATTAACCAAACCAGAAAACACCTTTCTTTATGATATTAAAAAAAAAAAAAAAAAGAAGGAAAAGTGCAAAAAGACCAAATTCACCTTCTTTTCCTTCACACCTATAGTTAAGACACACAACTTTGGGGACTATTCTAAGCTTATCATAAATGTAGGAAAATAAAAAGGAAGTTATTGAACGCGCCCTTTTACAGCTTTGACCTATGAAAATAAATCAGGCCAATATTCTGAGGGTATTTATTCTGCTATAGGAAAGTATATATATTCTCTGCATGCCAAAGATGACACTGTCTTCCTCAGTAAAAGATGCTTTGTCAAGCTCTCGAAGAAATCTCTCAATTTCAACTCATTTACTTGGCTACCTGCTAGGAAGAAGATTTACTTTTCTTAAGTCACTGAAATAACACAAGATTATGTCTCTGGTAAGATCACATTTTATACTACTTTTCTGTAATTCCTAAACTCACAATTTGGAATTGGTCAGTACCACAGTTAGAAATACCAGAAAAAGCAGTGCAATTACCAAAGGGCATTAGAAGTTGACATAAAAATTCTGACAAAAAGTGTCAGACATGGTAGAGGAAGGCAAAGACAATCTAAACTGCTAAACAATGCTATTACACAGATGTCGTGTCGTACTGTGTATCTGCACGTGCTGTAAGGGAATTTCAAAACAAGGGCCAATTCAAAAGTGACTGTTTTCTTGTTAAGGCATAACACAGAATCTTTGAGTTGGAAGGAACCTCTTGAGATCACCTAGTCCATCCCACCCTGCTCAAGCTTGGACCACCTAGAGCAGGCTACCCAGGACCATGTTAAGTCAGGTTTTGGCTCTCCACAACCTCTCTGGGAAGCCTGTTCCAGTATTTGAGCACCCTCACAAGAACAATTTTTTTTTCTTGTGTTTAGATGGCATTTCATGCATTTTATTTTGTGCTTATTGCATCCTATACTGTCACTGGACACTACCAAGAAGAGTCTGGCTCCCTCAACTTCACCCCCTCCTGTTACGTACTTATACACTTTGATAAGATCAGAGCCCCCCTGCCCCAAAAATCTCACCTCTCTTAACCTCTCTTTATAGGAAAGACACTCCAGTGCCTTAATCATCTTCATGGCCCCTCACTGGACTCATGCCAGTATGTCCAAGCCTCTTTTGGACTTGGGAGCCCGGGACAGGAACCAGCACTCTAGATGTGGTCTCACCAGGGCTGAGAAGGGAGGAATGATCCCTCCCTCATCCTGTTAGCCAAGCTCTTCCTAATGCAGCCCAAGTTGCTGTTGGCCTTCTTTACTGCGAGGGCGTACTCCTGGCTCGTGGTCAGCTTGGTGTCCACCAGGATCCCAAGGTCCTTCGCTGCAGAGCTGCTTTCCAGCCAGCTGGCTCCTAGCATATACTGGTGCATGGGATCATTCCTTCCCAGACACAGGATTTTTTATTTCCCCATGCTGAAAGTCTTGAGGCTCCTCTCTGCCCATTTCTCCACCATAAGCAACTGATGTCATCTACCTGGACTTGTACAAAACATCTGACGCTGTCCTGCATGACATCCTTCTCTCTAAATTGGAGAGACATGGATTTGACAGATGGACCACACAGTGGATAAGGAATTGGCTGGATGGCCACACTCAAAGAGTTGGGGTCAACAGCTCGCTGTGCCAGTGGAGAGCGGCGACAAGTGGCGCCCTCGGGGGTTGGGACTGGCGCTGTTTAACATCTTTGTTGGTAACACTGACAGTGGGATCGAGGCACCCTCAGCAAGTTTGCCAATGACACCGAGCTGTGTTATGCGGAGGACACACTGAGGGAAGGGATGTGCCATCCAGAGGGACCTGGACAGGCTGGAGAGGTGGGACGTGCAAACCTCATGGAGTTCAACGAGGCCAAGGGCAAGGTCCTGCCCATGGGTTGGGGCAATCCCAAGCACAAATCCAGGCTGGGTGAGGAGTGGATTGAGAGCAGACCCATGGAGAAGAACTTGGGGGTGTTGGGGGATGGAAAACTGACTGTGAGCCAGCAACGTACACTGGCAGCCCAGAAAGCCAACCGTGTCCTGGGCTGCGTTGTGTGGCCAGCAGGTCGAGGGAGGGGATTCTCCCCCTCTGCTCTGTCCTCATGAGACCCCCCTGCAGTGCTGGGTCCAGCTCTGGGGGCACCAACATCAGAAGGACACGGACCTGCTCGAGCGGGGCCAGAGGAGGCCACGAAGATGATCGAGGGGCTGGAGCACCTCCCCTGTGAGGACAGGCTGAGAGAGTTGGGGGGGTTCGGCTGGAGAAGAGAAGGCTCCGGGGAGACCTTAGAGCGGCCTCCCAGACCTTAAAGGGGATACAGGAAAGGGGGGAGGCACTCTTGATTGGGCGGGAGGGATAGGACAAGGGGTCATGGTTTTAAACTGACAAAGGGGAGATTTAGATGAGATCTAACGAAGAAATTCTTCCCTGTGAGGGTGGTGAGGCCCTGGCACAGGTTGCCCAGAGAAGCTGTGGCTGCCCCCTCCCTGGAAGGATTCAAGGCCAGGTTGGACAGGGCTTTGGGCAACCTGGGCTAGTGGAAGGTGTCCCTGCCCGGGGCAGGGGGGTAGAACTAGATGATCTTTAAGGTCCTTCTAATCTAAACCATTCTATGTCCAAGTCCCTCTGAATGGTGGCACAATCCTCTGGTGTATCAGCCACTCCTCCTCACAGTTTTGTATCATCTGCGAACTTAATGAGGGTCCACTCTGTCCCGCCATCTACGTTATTAATGAAGATATTAAATGGTTTTCGCCCCAGTACTGATCCCTCAGGTATACCACTAAGGACCTACCTCCAGCTGGACTTCATGCCACTCATCACAACTCTCTGGGCCTGGCCATTCAGCCAGTTTTCAATCCACCTCACTGTCCACTTATCTAACCCATATTTCCTCCACTTACCTATTAAGATATTATGAGAAATAGCATCAAAAGCCTTACTGAAGCCAAGAGAAACAGCATGCATTGCTCTCCTCTCATCCATCAAACTAGTCACCTCATTATAGAAGGCTATCAGGTTGGTTAAGCATGATTTCCCCTTCATAAAACCATGATGAATATTTCCAATAACCTTCTTGTCCATCACATTTCTGGAAATCGTTTCCAGGATTAGTTGTTCCAACACCTTCTCACCTCCTGAGGTGAGGCTGACCAGCCCACAGTTCCCCTTCTTAAAGAGAGGGGTTACATTTGCTTTATTACAGTCTTCAGAAACCTACCCTGATTACCACAACCTTCCAAAGATAATTAAGCGTTGCCTTGCAATGACATCGGCCAGACCCCACAGCACTCAGGGATGCAATCCATTAGGCCCCATGGACTCACAGATGTCCAGTTTGTTCAAGTGATCTTCCTCCACCAAGAGTGAGTCTTTGTTGCTTCATACTTTTCCTTGGACCTGGGATTCCTGAAAACTTGTCTCTGTGTTAAGGGATATCTTAATATATTGACCAAAACCAAAGCATTTCTAGATCAAATCCTATTCCCAACTCTCCCCCACGAAAGAATGCACATGAAAAGCAGTATGTCCTTCCAGTACTTCTCTACATGCAGTTATTTTAAGTTAGCTACTGCTACTGAAGTTCATGACAATATGATATATAGTAAAGAAATACCTCTGAAATCAAAGGAAAGTTTACAGAAGAGCAATTCCATTGACTGAACTATTCAAAAATAAAAACAAAATGGAAACAATCCCAGCTTAAAACACAAGGCAGAGAAACACTGGCTTACAGGAAAATTTATACTGATTTTAGATGAGCTTTAGAGTAGCTAACTAAACCAGTTACGTTTAACAGTGATGAAAAGAAATACTACTCCGGCACACAAGTGGTTTTTGACTTTTGTATAGGGTTCTTCCCTAATGTGGAATGAAGGCCACAAACAGATTCAGAGTAATTTAAAGACTAAAAATAGAAACATACCAAAAATAAAACCATGGTGAGTCTCATGTGAAGCCCACAAGAAAAAGCACTCTGTCAAATTGGCACAATAAAATCAGTGCCCTTGAGGTCAATCCAGTTCAATCAAGTTCATTAACATAAGCATAATAATAAGTGAAGCCTTTACACTGGTTTAATTTTCATGCTGTCCTCCTCCCCCCCAAATCTGCTGAAGTTGCAGTACATTTCATTGATAAAATTGTTGCAAAAGGAGCTCTGGAATGAACACACATTTCTCAACCATGCAACTGCAAAACTACATGATAGATGACCCGAGTTTAAGATTGCATGTGGCAACTTCTATTCACACAGAGGACAGAAAGAGGAAATAAATACATTAGTAAATTTGGATGGATGGGAACAATAAACAGCAACAGAGTGAAGGACTAAGATCCAATCAATACTGCAAATCAGTGCTTTTCACAGTGCCATCTGGCAAACATCATTTAATATAACATTAAGGGGAAGTATAAACATGATACACAGACATATGCACTTCCAGATTCTGTGGTAACTAAAATAATTTCTAATGAAGGTTTGGAAAATGCCTTCAGGGATACTGCTAGGTAAGATTCTGACAGTGACTCTGCAAGATCATGGTAACATGCCTAATAACCATTGAGAAACAAGAAATTCTGCTGTGCCAGACTTTGATTAAGGACAAACTTTGAAATCAGGAATCTTTGTTGTATATGCAAGAAGGCTGCAGCAAATTACATACATGCATCATAAGTACCAGAAGTGTTCTTTCACACATGGAAAAATATTGTCTGTTGAGGACAAAAGAAAGTATGGATCCAAAATCTGGGTGCCAGACATGCTGTAAAACTGCACAAAAATACGGAGAAGGGAAGGAAAAAAAACCAAAAACTCGAACCAAAAAAAACCAAAGCCACACAGTGACCAGCTGCAACAAGCCAACAAATACCTCAATGAGAAGCAAAGTTTTTCCCCAGCAACAGCTGGAAATACAGAGTCAACTCCAGGACATACTGTAGACAGAAGTGAAGGAGACCCCAAAAATGTAACAGACCTATTACAGAAGTGACAAGAAAATTAACTTTACAAAAATCAGCACATGTAATGGGATTGTTTCTCAGTATGCAGAGAACCAAACTAATAAGTGCAATTTCGTTTAAGTATTAAAGATGTTCCAACCCTCTCTTCCCCTTCATCCCCTAGATCCCAACGATCAACACAACTGTTTCTACAGGGAGCACTCCAAAACAGGCAGTCTAGCACAACTAACTAACTGTCCCAGAAATACATATGTAGCTACAAGATTTTTACCAACCAGAAGTGTCCCTATCATTGTGATGCTGCAGTTAAGGAAATTAAGTTTCTTCAGTGTTCTTTGCTGCAGGTCTCTATATTCACATTTTGTGACAAGTCTTTACTTCTGTGATCTTAATTGAAAAATTCAGAGTTGTGCCATTAATCAACATAGTATCTACAGAAAAAAAATCTTTCGTCATAAAATAATTTATCCCATACATTTGCTTTCATTATGTATTAAATGCAAAGGCAAAGAATCAGATACCAGCATTTGCTTGTTTGCTTCACTTTTCATTTAACATTTTTTATGAGTCTTAAAGGCCATTAAGAAATACCCACTGAGGTATAAGTGGATGGTCTAAACAAGCCCAAATTAAAAAATTAATTACAACAACAATTTCTGATGACAACTTGAACAGATTTCCACTATCACTCTGGATTTATCTTGTCTCGGAAAACACCTGCAACATATGTACATCTGTTTTGTTAGCGCTCTCTGGCAGAGGAACTCTACACTTACAGGCAGAGTGGAAGGATCATATTGGAGAAAGGCAGACGGACATGGCCAGAACATAATCACCAAGTAGAGGGCAATAACCTTGGAGAAGAAACAAAAAGAACAGCAAGTCTTGTAGTTTGCATGAAGCAGGAAAGTCAATGGCAGCAAAACAGAGAAAGGCCAAGGTAGAAAGGAGCTCAGCTAACCTCCAATTAGCTATAAAGATGCTCTTTTGCTATGTATGGTCTATACGTGTTTAGGAAGAAGCATTAACCCCCTGCAGCATGTTTGGACACGTAATCACTTTGGGATCAAAATAATATTCCTGGCTTTCCTGTGCAGTAGTAAAATACAGCATAAATATGCTTTTCAACTACTATTCAGGTAATATGACTCATTAAGTGCTGTTTCAATGCCATTCCTCCATACACGTAAAGAGGGAAAACAGTAACACCATTCCAAAATGGAAGAGTGACAGCTATTCAAAGGGGGGGAGGCCACATACAGACACCAATTCAATGGTGCTGCACCTGTCCACTTTAGACCTGAATTTGACCCAAAATACCAAACTGGAAGAGAACAAATAAGCTCTTTGAAAATACCTTTACTAAAAACTAGTAAATGTATTAAGGTCAAATTAAGAATCACTATTCTCCAAATACTAAGTGAACTTCACACTTGTAGTGTGTTTTTTAATTGAGGCTTACAAATCATCACAAAATAAACACAGCACACATAGCCCCCTATATGTATGTAAGTCCTCAACATCCAGGACATCTTTGACTTCATTTTCAGCCGTGGAAAATTGAAAGGTTCAACAAAGTAAAATGACTTGATTGTGGTTTAACCTCAAACCTGTGACAAAACCTGGAATATTGAACTCCCCATTATCATTACTTTGTTAATGCTGCTGCATTAAGGTACAATCTACTCGCTGCAAAAACTCAAGATATGGTTCCCCCAAGCTCTTCTCAGAGATTGTGAGTTAACCGATGGAGGATACTAAGCACACAACCATCTAACAAAATGAACTGCAGTACTGTTATATTCAATAGGTATAACAATGCATGACTTATATACATGCAACTACAATAGGAAGAATATCACCATTTAACTCATGCTCAAGGGCTAAATTAATAAGACTGCAGGCTCAAAGTGACTGACAGCTCCAGCTCCCCAGTGCTCAGACAACTCACCCCATCTAGTGCAACTAAGAGTTACTTTGTGGTTCCTACAGCTTCGGTGATTTGGACCGACAATTTTAAAGTTCATCTGCAGGCTATACAGGAGTCTGATATTACAGAATGCTCTGAGCTGGGATGACATCAACTACAAACATGGAACCTTCTTTGTTTTGCAGTATGAAGAACAGACCTACTAGTTATGAAAAGGGGAGAATACTCCACAGTCCAAAGCAAATTTCATACAATTTAATAAACATAATAAACCGGAAGAATCTTCTCATTTTTCAGATGCATTTAAGACAGTGAAAGTAATCACTGCTATACATGTAGCTTGACAACACTTAGCTCAAACATGCTTTAAAAAAAATGCATAGTTGTTCAATTGAAAAAAAAGATGGCCAATGAGATGCACACAATGTACAAGTACTTAGAGAACTTTGCTTTGAGTATCCACGTATAGATTGCAGAGAGTGTACCCATCAATATAATCTGACATCAGTGAACAGAGATTTTAGCTTACCTTAACAGGAATACTTCCCACCATAGAAGTCTGGCTCACGCTTCTGTGATATTGCTCTAATTTCAAAAAGCATAATGGGACACTTCACTGCCTGAAGAGAGATGGCAATCTAGAAGCCTTCTCCTCTCCTCTTCAGCAGGTTTTCATAGAGACTCATATTCTCAGTGAGCTAGAAGTTCAACATGCTCTGAGAGCCATTACAGTTTTTCTAATTTTCGTGCCTATCTGCCTCCATTTACTACCCTTATTGCTTCAGTCATGGTAAATTCAGGATGTAATATGCAATTTACCAACTCTTTCAATGACTTTTAGTAAGTCTGCTTCCAAAAAAAAAAAAAAAAAAGCAGTGGGGGGAGAGAAGAGTGAATTTTGCTACTACAAGCCCTTCGGGTTCCACACAGATTCAGATAAGGGTGGAGATAAGTCCTATGCTTTATAGCTGCCTTTGTGATTTCTTTACTGCAGCAGTGATTATATGCATTTATTTTGCCTGTTATTTCTGTAATTTTCAAACAAAGTCTGCCTTTGCCTACGAGCACTAAATCTGCCTTTACGCACAGCTCTCTTAAATGAAGATTCTGTTAAAGGAAGCGAGTCTCTCTTTGTACTCCTGAAAGAAGAAAAGAACTTTGCCTTCAAGAAATGCGAAAGGAAAGGTGGCAAAGTGAGTAAAGAGAGCTATTCTAGTTCTTTACCACTATAGTGAAAAAAACTGGCTTCATTGACGTGGAAGATTATTGAGAAGTACAGACAATAATTACAGCCTGAGGCTGAGAGAAAACAACATAGTAGATATAGCTGCTGGGAATCTTCTAAGGAGGAAAGTCAGAGAGCACAAGGCACAAGCAATTAAATAGCAAGGCAAAAAGTAAACAAAGGCACAGAGAGAATGATCATGCAAAGAGAGACAGAGGCATCTCATAATACACACCGGGAAAAGAATTGGCAAAGGATGTAGGAAAGGTATTCAGGAAATTACATCACGTAAGCAGAGGTCCTACGCCAGATTTTGATTTCGGATGATATATATGCCTTGATGCTGCTTGCAGAGTGATATGCAAGATTCAGAGATTACTTTTAGGAAAACTGAGACAATTCTGATGTGAAATTTTTGCTTCTGAGTAACATTAAAGAATGCCCTGCTGCTGCCAGTCAACAACATGCCATATCATTTAAATAAATGCATTTTGAAAGGACGGAGTTTCAACATCATTCAAACAACGTCTTGGGGAATGGGGGAAGCCAGCACTTACATCGACACAATTGCAACTGAACAAAACGTGAAGCAAATAAACCATTTGGCTGCAACTACAAAAAGCAATTTAGCCACTGGAATTCCATGCTGATTTTCTGCTTTCTTGGACAAGAGGGGCATGAAAACCTGCTACTGACATATAAAACAGAAAAGAGCATCTGTCAAAATACTGCTCTCTGATCTTAAACTGGCAGGGTTGCAGAGAACAGCTCTGCTTTTAACCAAAGAATGAAACAAATCACTGGTTTCATCAATTCTTAATGGACTTCAATTTCAAAATTAGCAGCAAATGTTAATACTGCTAACTTAGCAATTCCTGTGTATAAAACAGAACGAAGAAAATCAAATTGATGATCTAATTGGAGTGCAACTTTTTTGGGCCAGTATTAGCATTTTTGAGCAGTCCTGTGAATATCCTTCCTCTCCACAGCTCAGCTAAAAACGAGACACCTGTCATATGGAATTACATTACCAAGCAGGTAGGTCTGGGACAGGACCAAAGGATGTAGGAGACAGTAAATGAGATAACATTAGTCATTTAGTTTGCATGAAATACATAGAATTGTTTGTGTTGGGGCTATTAAACATACGTGACCAATATTAACATAAACAATAAGACTGTTATTGAGCACTTCGGCCAATTTTGCAAAAGCAAAAATTAACATTTTTAAATACAAAAAAGTTACAAAATATGCAGTCATTTCCAGCAGATTCCAGCACTGTTGCTGCATAACATAAACTCAGTATTTTGTAGACTATACCTGGTTTTAAACTTGAGTACGGTCCACAGTCTGAGAAGAATACACACAAGCTGCAAATAAGTTAACCCCCAAAATACATACTGCGTGGACTGAGTTTTTCCTGTTGTGCATGAATATTGCACACCAGGAGTTAGTGCCTATTATTTCTTAGAGAAAGAAAATAAAATATACAACCCCAAGAAGCCATTTCATAATAACTACTGTGTCCCTAAGAAACCTTAGAGAGTCAGTAGTGAAACACGGACTGAGAGGTTCCAGGATATTGGCAGTACATAGGTAGAGATGAGGAACTCTATTCTTCACAACTCCCTTCTCTCAGAAAGGTCAGTTAAACACTTGCTAGTAGGAAAGGCATCCCATAAATTATTTGATAAGAGATTGCAGTTAGGTTTGTACAGAAATGGAAGGCAAAATCCCCAAAGGATATGGTGGCAATTTTGGTCTATCCATCCAAAATGACTAAAGATCTTGTTTGCTAAAAAGGAAAGGTTGACGGCTCTTTTCTCTAGTTTCATCTTGAGTTTATGGGTTTTGAGTTTTCTTGACTATCAGTCTTGATTATGCTTATATACCCCATATATGCTTATATACACCATATATGCTCAGATACACCATATTCTCTATTCTCTGACTTTATGCCAAATTTCAATTAAAATGTAAAGCAATTTAACACACCAGTAAAGACTTCATAGTAATCCCAAACACTTCAGACTAAAACCTTTGCACAAAAGGCAGACCAACTCAAATATTAATGAAATTGTTCCTTCAGTTCATCAATGTTTTCATAATCACAGTATTGATTTTACAGATATATTCAGAAAACCAACATAAATGGTCACGAACATCAAAGCAAATTCTCAGTTTTTACTTAAGCAAATATTGGCTGATTCTTCACGTCATATTCATCAGGTTGGAATTGGAAATATCTGTGGCAAAGGCCACACCGAATCCCCTGCTGAATAAGTTTTCTCTATAGAGGAATATATATAATAATATATTATGTATAATCTGTGTATATGGTGATATATGTCTGTTTATAACAAGCAATATAAAAAGGATTAAGCAGGATTTGTGATAAGGATTTGTGCATGATTTGTTCCAGTTTAGCACTTTTTAGACATTATGACATCATAGTTAATTCTAAACCTCTTGATGTAGTTAACCTGATTTATAAGAGTATCATATTCCCACTTGGGTACAAGAGAAACAGAATACTAAATATCACAGCTGACACCCTTCCCAAAGGCACCATCAAATATTTCACTGAAGATCTTAAGCTGTAATAACCCAAAATCCCAGCCATTAAAAAACCTTCACACATGAACATATCCACTTACTGTCACAACAGAACGCTTCCGAGATCAGAGCTACAGCTCTCCCCTACAAGTTGATTCCTTGTTTCACTTTGTCACCATTTATGTAATAAGAGATACTAGAACTGAATGTAAGGAAGATCACCCATTATTAACAGATTGCATTAATTACCTTAGTAACGATGTTAATAATTCTGCAAAATAAGGAACACTAGAGACTTCAGGATGGAATCAAACTTCCACTGTGTCGATGGCAGACAACTCGTACATACTGGTCCTGGAGAAGGAACCTAAACTTAAATTCCTTCAGAGCAATTGGTGCAATTTCCTGTAACTATCACAAACTGTTGCCTCTTCTATCAGTTCACTTTATCCTGTATTCTCAAGTATTCCTCCAGAGAAGTCTCTACCATCGACTGTAGCCTCTGAGTAAATAAATAAAATTTTCTTCCCTCAATTTCTGCCTCAGTAGAACAGTTATCATGACCAACCTGCTGTCTAATCACAATAAAAATTCCATCGAACCACTGCACTATTGTTCCAGTAGGTATGCAGCAGAAGAAAAATTGTATCAGACAAGTTTTAAATAAAACCTGAAATGCAAGACGTTATAGAAAAAAATCATTTTAGTTTGTTCAGAATCAGCACATCCAGCACAGAAACAATACGAAACACATCTCTACGCATACCTAAACCACAGAAAAAATATGCTTACTAAATTCACTGCATAAGCTCTCCATGTACCACTGCTGTTTCAGTGCTACTACAGTCCTTTTACACCCAAGAGATGAAAACAGAAATAGCTGAGTATTCTTTGGTGTCTGCAACTGTGAGGATTGGAATTCCAATCACTTGCTCCGTTAGATCTAAGCAAAGCCCGATGATCTTACGCAATACTTGTTTCTTGGATTGCATCAAACATTTACTTTGTGAAAGATTTAGATTATTTTAAGTACAGATTTTATCTTTTCAGATCTGAGTCAGAATCAGCAATACAAATGAGCAGGGTGTTTGGCTGCTGCTGGACTGGTTTGGTTAAGCTATACACCTCTTTAATTGAAAGCAGGGAGTTTGTACTGGTGACACCAATAATGAAATATGATCTTTTTGCTGAAAGGTGTAGGACATAGCTGAAGCCATAAATCATTAGTCTTTCTGAACGCCGAACTCAAAAGCATGCTTTGCTTTCCCTCGGCTTGCCATCAAACATCCATCCTCAGTAGGGCCAAAGCACACAGTTCTTCCAACGGAGACTTCTAAAATATCTTTTTCCACAGGATCTGCTGCAGTGATTTAGGGCTGTCCCTGGATCCTGTATCATTTTCTGCTTTCCCTTTAGTTCACTGATTATTTTTTCCTTCCTTCTCTCCAGACTCAACACCCCTCAACAGCACTACAATTATATGATCTCTCACTCTGCAAAACTGAATTTAATCACCTCAATGGATGTGGAAGCAGGACAATGTCAAACCTCTCTGGGGGAGGACTGTACTGCCTCTAGGAAGATGGCTGGTTAGGCCCACATAGGATGCACCTTCTGACATGCCAGATGTACCTTGTTCTTCAAGAGACACTCTACACTCCTTAGAGGTTCATTCAAATTCAACTGCAACATCCCTGAAAAAGGCTATGATGCCCTGTTCCTAGTATCATTTTAATACTTTGGGTTAAAATATGGAATTCGGGGGAAAGATGAGAGAAATGAGTAGCAGGGGTTAGAAGATAATCAATTCTGTAACTACAAACAAGGTCAGGGCAAACACTGTCTGTGAGCTGTCATTAAAACAACTTTTTTTGTTGCTATTCCTTGCTAGTTTTTCCTAATATAAAGAATTATAAAATCAGACAGATGATGTGTGGCAGCATATAAAAAGGAAAATAATTTTAATGTTAAGAGTATCCTGTATTTTCAAGAAAGCAGAATTTGAAGTTTTTTTACTTAAGAATACTTGAGAATACCCTTTAAAATTTGTAACTATCAGGTGGTATGGATTTAAGAAATTCCAGTAAAATTTGTCCCCTTAACAGCACAGGTTATAGAACCTGGCTGTAAGTATGTAACCTGGAATGGAACTTGACACAAATATATTTTAGCTACGAGCATTTTATATTTGAAAGATACACTCAGAAAATTTATAGCAATGTGTAGACTACAGATATATAAACGAAAAAAAAAGCTATATTAGCACCTGAGCTGAAGACAGCCCATTTCTACCTGTGTTTGAAGGTGGACTTTTTTGACCAATGCATAGTAAGGCTGCAGCATGAACAAAGCCCTTTACAGACACCAAAGAATCTCCAGGAGAGAAAATACATCTATGAGAAAGATTTTTTGGTGTCTGATAAGGGCTGAGCTCACTCATGATGAGGATAACAATGCACGTTCTTTCCTTTATTCAGGCCCTTCCTTTCTCCAAAGGTCTGTTAAAAGCTTGCCTAACTAAAGTGTATGTATAGTCCTCTAACAATTTCAGTTTGTGATGGGGCCATGCTTCTCTTCCCCCCCTCCCCTTGGGCTGCACAAGGCCTCAGGCAGAGTACTGAGCAGGCCTTGTGTAAAAATGCAGTATCAAAACAGCCACCTCTCTGTTAAAACTGATGATCAGCTCAGAGGTTATTAACAGGGACATGAAAGACAGCGCACAATTGGGTAACTCTCATCTCCTTAGGAAAAGAATTTGAAATAGAAGTTTGGGGTACTATTTGTTTCAAAGACGTTCTTCTCTGAAATTCCAAAACTGAGAAGTCCATTACAACAGCACTGCTATTTGTAGTCTGAAAGCTGGAGTTTTAAAATAAGAGAGAGAACTACCACAACATTTCTGTGGTGCATGGAAAATGGGACATGTTAAAACTCCATTTTTATGCATTTCTGAAAGCAGACAAGAATCATTAGCCAAAATGGCTCTAAAGATTACAGACAAGTCTCAGACAATGGAACGGCTAAAATGAACATTACAGGTGAAAATGTTGTTATACCAACCCTCAGTGGAAAAACATGCATTTTATGCAAAATCATAAATATTAACCTGCATGAATGAAATTTAGAACTACTCATTTTCTAACAAAAATATTCCGAGTTACTAGTGCCATTTTTTTTGTTTCTCCATTGTGCTCCTTGGTTGACTCATGATCCCAGATAGGGTCTGATCCAGTAAATGTTTCCAGATGTAAAGTTCTTATTTAATACTCCACCTAGAAGTAAATCTTACTCCCACTAGTTACTGTTTGTATAACCCTTCTGAGTTCAGCCTTAAAAAGTAAAAAACAAAATCCATATCCATTAGAAAGTTATTAATTTCCCTATTCCCTGTCAGAGATAAAGGAACACAGGCCCAGGCCATCAATCAAGGTATGCAGATCATCCATTTCAGTAAAATAAAATTCCCACTGACTTCGATAGAACTTGGGACCTCACCCAGGTTCCTGACAAACTGACTCAGGACGAACCGAGAAGGGGACTGTGGAGTAGAGAGTGACAATCTCCTGAAGCTTTCCACTGCTCCACAGAAGTAGCTCATGCTTACATGTTTAGTATTACGTATTATCCTATTGTAAATATAATAAATAGCCCACAAGATATATTAAAAAGACAGAATGAAGCTTTCACCCTGTTGTCCATGCAACAGAAGAAGGAGAGCACTTAGGCTACCCACAGTATTCTTTCACTGGCCAACAAGTAGGGCTAGCCTTCAGTTGCATACAATACAGTAGATTGCTTTCCATGCCATCTAGCAATCCTTCAGGCACCGATTCAGTTTTTTCTGGTTTTTCCTACCACTTCTAAACCATCCTTGAAACTCAGGCCAGAAACTCAGCAAACACGCTAGTGCTAAAAGCTACTTTCAGAAAACTACTGTAATCAGGTCTATGATGCTGACAGGTCTTCTGTGTCCCTTTGTACACAGAGATATGAAGCCTTTAAATGTTGGCAAGAAGCATGATGGGTCTCCAAGACTTAACTCTCTGCAAAACCAGTAATAGCTTCTACTATTATACAGAAATCCAAAGTGTCTCTCAGATAATTTACCTTTCCTGAACAAGCACAAGTAAATATACACACTGAAAACTACCTATAAAAGGATGTTCAGGGCTCTCAGTAGATGTCTTTGTGTTCCTTCCTCTGTTTCCTTGCAACAGAATAACTGATGACTTCTGAACTATATCATTTTGCCTCTTTTGAGGGGGAAAAAAAAAATCAAGTCTTTTCTCCTAAAAATCATTTTTAAGTTGCTTTATTAATGTAAACTTAAGAAATAAGAAAACAAAAAAGTAAAAGCAATCGCACATTTGAGACAGTTTATTAAATAAAATACAAAAGCACCTCTTGGTTGCTGGAAGCATTCATGCTTCAGCCTTATGCCTTTACAGCGGCCCCGTCATGTGTTAATGATTACATATATTCATTCACTACCAAAAATAGTTTCCTCTAGAATTATGCACAAAGAATATTTGTCCACAGTGAATTTCAAGTTTGGCTAGTCTGCTTGAGTTACAGTTACTCCTAATTTTACAGTGGCAAAAATCCAGAAGTCTACTTTGTGTTAGCAGTTTATCTTTTATGTCAGAATATTTTATTCATTCATTCAAAAGTTAGGAAAGTAGCAGCACCTAAAATCTGAAATCTTTACTTTACCCATGGAACCAGTTATCGCAGTATACAGATTACTATACCAAAATCCTAGTTAGTTTATCTGGAAAGAGCATCACTCTCTCCCCTCTGCTTCTCTCATTTTGCTCTCCTCGGGAAACCTCAAATAGGATCTTCCTGATCACTTTCACGTGCCTTAAGAAATTAGTATATGCTATCAACGCCAAAACATTTGCAAGTTTAGTAAGTAATGGTTACAAAATCAGTAGCAAAAGGAAATATTCAGCAAAAATAATGTGTCTTTTTAATGTGTCCACTGTCTTACAAAATATGAGTGCCGGGGGGGGGGGGGGGGGGGGGGCAGGGGGGGGCTGCTGCACATTTTTCCAAGTATAGATATATATTACTTAAGGTGTAAAACATTTTACACATATTTTAAAAGTTAGCTGCACAGAAGCCTCTGGAAGATTTCTCTTGTGTTGCTTTGAAGCCCTCTGTTCCTCCCTCCCCCTTTTTTTGGATGCAGAGAAAAATTGCTCCATTCCTGCTTGGAATCCAAAGGAGAACAGGAAGTAACGTCTGAGCTCCATAGAGATTCATTTTTATTTGCTTACAGGACGTGGCGGATTCAAAAACTGGCTTCATTTTTCAGTATCCTTAAAGGACCTAACTTTTTTTTTCCCTTTTTGGCAGGGAGCATGGTTGGAACTTCAAGTTCAGCCAAAATAGACAATAAAACAGTAAGAAGGCATAATGCCAAAAATGCAAAGGCATCAGCGTCCAGAGCATAATTCCACCCTTTTTTCTCTCCCCCCCTCAATGATTTACACAGGAAAACGTAAAAAACAGAAAACTCTCTTTGTCCTAGAATGAACCCATATTTTAAACAGCCTGCGAACATCTCAGACCCACTGGAGGCGAGCTAAAGAATGATATTGCTCATTTAAGCTGACAGATTTTTTTTTTTAATCCATATGTTTTATTGTTATGTTCTTTTGAATATCATACTTTGTTCTGCTTCTTGGGAGAAAACATTTGTATGAAGTAACAACATGTGGAATCTCTCACAGAACACAATATGAAATTTGGTTCAAGAGTAGTCTTTTTTCCTCCTCCCTCATGATACACAGTTTTAAACATTATTCTCACTGGCAATAAGCCTGTGCTAGCCTCTAAGCCAAAAAAAGTCCCAATTAATTTAAAATTCTCATTTTGTTGCAGCAAAACTGATTTTTTACTTTTTTATATATATTTTCAGGAGGGTCTAACCTGTGAATAATGCTATGAAAATGATGTGCAATGATCAACAAATAAGTAAAGCTTCTCTGTGAGGATACGTGCAAATGTTTCCTCACATTTGCAACAGGAAGCCAGGCAGGATGGGTCTGGGGGAAGGTCTGGAAGCTGTAGAGCAAAAGTAGAGGGAAAGACAAAAATAGACTTTAAAGAGGATATTGTCTTCCTTACTGCATTAATCCTTGCTTGGAATTAGAAGCTAACTAGTCAGTGTTTCCTTTCCATCATATAAAATTGAACCTATATAATTTGCAGAAAATATCCAGAAGCCACACAATGCCTTCTATTTATTAAGGAGTCAAAGAACTACCTCTGCAGAAGCATGTGTCCAACTCAGAAAACAAAATATGGCAGAACAGAGGCTACCTCCTTTATGTAAGTGCAAAGTGCACCTGAAAAATATTAACTTTTTCTTTCTGAATAAAGAAAATAAAGAGTAACTATGACACCTGCATTAAAAACAACTAAAATGCTAATTGAATAAAAAAGGTAGACTTTTGGGGAGGGTGCAAAGTATTTTTGCAAAGCCAAAATTTCTAGTGTTTGTGAGGCCAAACACTAGAAATCTGTGTAACTGTAAGGAAAAGCACTGAAAAGACCATCAAAACCACTGAGGATTTAAACACATGGTTTTCAGAGGAACTGTGGTATGAACTCACTTTGGAACAGGTGGGGCAAAATGGCACACTAGTCTGAGCTAGCGAAAATACAGATCACCCAGAAGGATTAGTAGGACCCTACTAGAAACAACAACAGGGGGATAAAAAGGAAGAAAAAAAAAAAACCACACAATTCTTATAAAAGTTTCATAAAGTGACATTTCAGGCCAGGTTCAGAAATGAAAATATAGCATGTACAGTAAATTTAAATAGAAAACAGATGGCATCTGCCCAGCCTTGTGTCAATCATGTGAATAAAACACAGCAAAACAAAACAAAAAGCCAACCAGTCAAAACAAAAAAACCCAAAAAACTTCACACACCACACAGATAATCGGGCAAGTAGACCCAGAAAGGACAGGTCTGCCACAGATTATTTAACAAATCCCTGTAATTTTAAAAAGATGAATGATAAATTGTCTGTTTGGATGCTCAAGGCACAAGTATTCACATGAGAGATGCATCTTGCTGGTGCCACATCAAAAAAACACATGAAGTTACAAGGGCAAAGATCATATAGCATTTTGGATTAATGTGGACTTCTAAAAGAAAAAAAAGATATCACAATGGAAGCTGATGATATAGCTGGTAAAAAGATATCCACTAGGATGCCTAGGTTTCCTGAGGAAAAATTAGGCTTTTCATTATGGATGGGCTGGGCACAAAGCTCCACTTCATGTGAATAATCATCATGGTATCTCGTGAAAATTCAATTTCAAGCCTCTCATGTATCCATTCTACAAAGGAAGTCCTGCTTCCTGGCTGGACTGTAACTTCCCTTAATGAACTGTAGCCGAGTTCTAGTCGTTATGTTATAAAAATGCACCAAGCAGCACAACTACTGACTCTGCTGTGGCCACTGGAGTTGGAAGATGTTGTTAAATGTGTATCGACACCATCTTTTGCAAGCAAAGGCACGCATGCTCTGCCTGCTCCCCAGACTGGCTAGGTGCAAGTAAAGCCTGCACGCAGCTCAGGTGCGCTGCTTTGCTCACAAAGATGAATTGTTTTGAGGCAAATCTCAAACGTTTTGCATTCAGTTGTCTCCAATCAGAAGGCCAACCCCATTTACAAAAGACTGCATATAGGAACATTTAACATTTTCAAGTGCTTTTTTTGTTTAATTGTCAGCTTACGTCCCGAACATTACTCAAAACTGAACTCCAATTTACCCCATGGCTAAATACATTACTCTTCAGATCTAACCTGGAAATCAGACACAAGAAATAACAGTCAGTACAACAAAAATAGCTTGAATCTTCAGGATACTATAAACCCAGTACAGTAGTAAGACTGTGGTACACACACTATTTTAGAGTGGGAGAATACTGCTGCAATATGCTCTAACAAGAAATGTCTGTACCCTTCGGATCTGTAAATGCAAAGGACAATCATGTCCAAAGAACCTGGAAACAGGTGCTCAAAGTGAAGTCTCTATTTGTAGTTTGCCTTTGGTTTTGGGAGCAGGGGTGTGCTCATTTTTGGCTTTGTTTTGGGGCTTTTTTTCTTTGTTTCACTGACTTCTAATGTACGTACAAACTACAATTGGAAAGAGACAATATTAGAATATATACACCACTTCTGCAGTAATGTAAGGTGAAAGGGCTCACCTAACTTCTAGGAACACCAAAGTAGTAAGAGAGCTGATTCTAGAGCTGATAAATTTTCACTCTAACAGGACTCATTCAGCATTAGCAGAAACGCTCTGCTTACTTACTAGTGCCACATCCTCTGTTAGAGACCTAAACGAAAAAAAAAAGCCCATCCCTGCTTACTCTTTATCAATCTCATGAACACACTGTTCAAATGACAGCAGAATGGTTAAGTGGCCTAGTGGGCCTACAACCAAGAAAGCAAGCTAAGACCGGAGGAATGGGAACCAAGCCAATTGTCTAGACAGCAGGCAAAAAAACATGCTGGCTAAATTTAATCAGCTGCCTCCTTTATTTTGTAAAGTGAATGGGTAGATTATAGCCAGGGTGACACATAATTTGTATAGAAATGGCTTGTTTAATTGTAATTTAAAAAGAGATGAACTTCATCCCAGTTCCATATCCATCATTCTCATACTTGCACATCAAACCAAGAGCCATCTTCAAAATAAACAGCAGCTGTTGAAAGCCTCCAACCTCAGCAGTGGCTCTGCACTCTCCCTATCTTTATAGATTCTTTTGCTGATCCCCTCACTCATCCCTAGAAGAGAAAAAGAAGCCTCTTTTCAGGCTACCATAAGTTCTCTGCTCTCCACAGAGGGTCTTTTAAGATTCAGACTGGCAGCTTCTTTCTTGAGAAGGGGGCAAAGTTGGCAAAGGACAAATAACATGATTTATAACATCTACTGACTACAATCAGTTGCACAGACTGCAGTACAGAACAGCTGGCAGGACAGCGAAGAATAGTTCTTATTAGAGACGTACTATTTAAACTCCGTAACTATATCCAAATTTTGATCCAAAGGCTTTACAAGAAACATGGTGAAATTCTAAAACCCGGGAGAGGGGCGGGGGGAAGATTCTGCCTTTAGTGGTACAGATGTCTAAAACTTTTAACACTCAATTTAACCCTTCTCTACAATTTAAGGTGGAATTTGTGATTACAGACCTCATGTAATACATCACCCAATGGGAATGAAAACAGAAAAAAAATGGGACATTAGTAACAGTTACAGTAGAAAACTATCAGTCCCAAAATCAACTGTTAATATAATTTTTTTAAGTTGCCTCTCCCACCAACATTTTTTTGTCTTAAAGTATTGAAATTTGAGAACAATCAAGATGAGTTGGTAAGATTATCTCCAATCATTTATTTTTTATCTGTAATGCAGCCACTGAAAATCCCAGTGGAAATTTTAATGAACATTCGAACGTTGACCGAGTCTGTTGCTTAAAACTTCAGCTCTTCACATACTTTGATGCTGCTGCTTATGGCAGTAAAAATATCTCTTAAGCAATTGCATACAGAATTGAAAGAGTTTTGCTTAAATGTACTTTAAAAAGTATTCAAATGGAACATTTAATGCTGAAATTGTCAAACCTGTAAAAGTAATAGCACCCATTGTAAATTTTTTTTTTTAAAAAAAGAAAAGAAGAATTGCCTTTCATTACACTCTCAGGTTGAAGTAAAATAGTGTATTATGATCCCTTTTTTAAAACAGAGAATGATATCAACAATAAACTTCTTACCCAATGTGGGGATACAGTCTAACAAGTTAACAGCATTACAGTTCTTTTTTTTAAATCTGGAAAAATATCAACAAAAATATATTTATAATTAACACACCAGCTTAAATAGTGTACTCACTCACTCATGTATGTGCTAGGCAACGTTTTCTGAGAAATTCCAGTGAATTATAGCAAGCTTATTTATTCAAACAGCAATAGCTGAGTAAATATTAGAGAATATACACTGAAAACATATTCAAAGTTCATAATCACAAGCACTGATGTTACAATTCCCATCTCCTGCACTCAGAGAACACGTATGTTTCTTGAAATTCACGCTGCAATTCAAATAATCTGTATTTCATATACTATCAGAAGTGACAGACCAAGAGCTATTTATAGGCTTTTGATCAGATGTCTGTAAAAAACAAATAAACTTAAGAGAAAATTGCATGATTCACAGATAATCTTGATGAAAGAGATATTTAAGTGAACTGCTACAATCACAGCAGGTTCCCATAATCACCTCGCAGTATAAAATACTGAAAAATAAACACTCTTCTGCTCAAAGGAAAGCATGGATATAATTTATTAAATCAATACATTACCTCTTAAAAATGCCTGCTAACACATAGCTACAATATGCCAGTAACAACAAATAATATATATACGGGTGTTATTTATATATACACACAAAGCCCTCTGGTTTAGTTTTTTTAATAGGTGCAAATACTTAAAAAAAGAAAAAAAATCAGCAAGTGAACCTAATAGATTACTACTAAGTTAACCTATAAAATACAATACAGCAGATGATTTTCATTCAATTTGCAGGCTTTCTATTATTTTCTGCATCAGGGTTGCATGAGGTTCCTGCACCTGCATAATGCAAGCCAGCTCAGATGAGAACTGCACTACAGAAAAGGAATCACATGTTTGCACTGGGAAAGATCCTGCTGCTGAGTGCTGGGTACAGCTTGCGGATCGCTTCCCCTCTCCAGTCTGGACCAGCTACCACAGCGGATAAACAAACTTCACTACAGGACATGGGTTTTCTATGTTTTATTTCAGGCCATATTCAAAGCATATAGCATCTAAAATACACTCTTCACGTAAAGTGGATTTCATCCTTTGTTCACTGACTTGGAGCTGTGGAGGTGTAGGCCAGAAGGCACACCCTGTGAACACTGAAGCACGGTGAAAAACAAAACGAAGAGGCAAAGCAAAAGTCTTACGCTCGTGACAGAGCAAACACCTATGCTAGCAACTTTCTAATAACCATAGTGTCATGCCGATGGGACGGATGTAAAAAAAGGTAAGGAAGAGAATGTAAAGAAATACAAATGACCTGGTATAGCAAACTGATATATATTTGATTCCAGGGATAAAAGTTAAATGAATAGACATGTACTGGCAAAAGGCCAGCTCCTAACAGAACACAAACCTCGTAAGATTTCAGTTCTGTTTTTAATTTCAAACCCATGAACTTTAAGTGGATTTGAAATTAGGCAAAACACGTTCATCCATTCCTATTTATAATAGGAAAGACAGACAGGCAAGCTCTAGTTTGGGCACTGGAGAGGAAGGCAGTGACACAAATCATCCTTTTGCTTCCCAACCTGAAGCCTGGTGAAGTAGAGCATGTGTACCCTGCTTCAAAGACAACACAAAGGAGCAAATCACAGCTGGCAATGCCCCTCCTGGAAGACTGCAAAGTGTACAGGCCTGCTGATTGTCTGAAAGGCTCTCTTTTGTCTGTTTTTTGTTGTTGTTGTTGTTAAGTTTACAAGAAAACGTTTCTATTCATCAAGACAAAGAAAGGAGGACGGGGGAGGGAACCTCCTGTAGAATTTCAATGCAGGCAGGCCTAGCTGGAGAGACACACTGCACACATTGTGCAGCACTAGTGCTACTGTAACCACCGTGGTCAAAGAACATAGGATAGACAACATTTGCAGAGATCAGTAACAACTCCTATTACGAAAACAGATACAACTGAGAAAGAGAAACAACATTTCAGGCAGACAACCGCTTCTATTTCAGACCTGAAGAAAAGCTGGTATGGCTGAAATCTCCCTTGCTTTTTCCCAGTCTCAGGTCTACAGCAAAGTATTATTTCCCTCAACAAACTTTTTTGAACAAAACGGTGTTTTGAAATTATATGTAAAATTTCATTTATGTTTGGAAGTCTAGAACAGGTTCGAAGCTGAATGGTAAGCACACTGTTCGTTCTGGCTCTGATGCTTGTGCTGATGCTTGCACCGTCTTTCATCGAGACGTCTCGCCCTTTACGTAACAGAACATATAATTCTGGCTGAAGGGGATGCGTTATTATCACCACACTTGGAATTAACTGAGAAAAGCAGATAGGACAAAGGTATTGCTGCAGTTGGAACCTGCTCTACAGCCTGATGTCCCATGTCATGCACACCAAGTCTCTGAACACTGGATCCCTCTCTGGAATAGCTGGTGTTCAGTACAAGTAATGCAATAGCGCATAGTGGTTACTGCCTTAAGCAGAGAATACCAGAACTGTTAATGACAAAGAGGAGCATGAAACTCATTCTTCAGCTCTTTCTTCTTTCCAGTGAGTTCAATCAGAGCAAATTCTTTGGCAAAAAAAGTTAACAAAAAGATCCAAGATATCAAACATAAATCTGGTAATCTGCCGAGAGGGGAAGAACAGAGGGGAAAAGAATTGGCAGGCTTTATTATTAAATACACTTTGTGTTATCCAACAGATCCAAGATTAACATACAGAGACTGGATTCTGTACAGGAAATCTATTATACTGACTGCACTCCAGTTATGTATATTGCTGATTTCAGAAAGATCAAATGCCTAACTCTGGATGCCTCAGGAATAAACATGAATAAGTTTCTATTTTCTTATGTTTGAGATAGACCTAGGCAAAATTTTTCCATGGAAGCTGTTCCTCAGCAGTGAAACAGGTTTTCAATAAAACTTTTTTTTCTTTTTGTGAAAAGTATCTGCTTTTGGATGCTTTCCTGAGATGTAATCCAGCTAGAAAACCAGGACCCTAGAGCAAGTAAGCTTGTTTTTATAATCAAAACCTGAAGTTCTCAGTTTTTCATTTTAAAGTTGTAATTCTCTTTGGTGGGAACCCTCTTCTGGTGAAACCTCTTTTTTCGGCAGTTCTGTGCAGGGAATTCCTTCAGAATTCCATAATATTGGTATATTTTAGCACTTAGATTTCGATTTTACAGGTGTAAACCATCCCTTTTTCCAGTTTGAGTTTTCCATTAAGTAGAATTTGCAGAAAAAATACTGATCACGTGAGATCACAGTCTATTCTGACCTTGTTCAGAGCTAAATATGCTCAGTACTTGGGAATGCACAGCATCAGCCATTGGCCTTCCTGCTCAGACAGAGCTCAAAGAGAGCTCAGAACACCGTGGTTTTTGAAGAAAGGACCACCCTATCTTCTCCTCACAACTGGCTTCATCTCACTGCATGCTCCTTCTGTGAACCAACAAAAACCTGCTTTCATTGATACACTGGTTTAATATTTTTAACTGTAAAGACAGTGAAACACCAGAACTGATTGCCTGGAAGGCCTTACGACTTTTTACCACTAGATATTTCAAGACAAACACTGACAAACTTACTACTGAAGCTGCTCCTGCTCTGGGTGACACTAAAAGGACAGTTTAGGCAATTCCTCAGCCGTGCTTTCCATTATTCTACAATTTGTTCCAACTGACTGGAATGGAAATTGGACATTGATTTCATATCCTAACGTTTAAAAGTAGTGTACCAGCTGTAATTTCTTGCCAAATAAAAATAGATTATATTTAAAATAAAGAATAAAAGTTAATACTGATTAATCTCTCTGCTTTTAAAATCAAGAAAATCTTAAATTAAGCTCTTTTAACCTGCAAAGCTTTTCTGTGTAATTCTTAAAAGCCTACTTTTCACTACTTCAGCAGGAAACAAGTGCTCCTAGACAGAAACCACAGTACCAATCTACAACCAGAGCTACGTGTTTATGGAAAAAGTGATAAATCCCTGAAAAGAACTGTCTGATAACTGAAGTGCTGCCACAAACTGCTTTGTAGCAAAATGAATAACTCAGAACCAAGCAAACTGCTTTAGATTTGAGAAGAATCATTGCCTAGAAAATCTGCATCTAATAAATATTCTTTTAAACCTTTTACATAAATACAGCAAGATTCAATGATAAATAAGAAGCAGGCCATGTTAAATTTAACAACTGACTTTTTAAAGTAATGATTTTCTATTCTACATTTTTAATGAAATAAGCATCCCTTATATGCTAGACATTCTGGATTTAATTAATTTCAGAGATATTTAGATTAATTTTCTCCCTTGGAGAATACTTTCAAGACACTGATCAACAGATTCCTAAGATTAAGAACTACATTCATCACAAGCACTTTGTGTCTGTTATACACAATTTCTTTTTATATGAAAAATAAATACATAGAGTACAAATATTTTTCTTTCTCCCCTCCCCAAACTTACAAATCAGCAAGTCCTTCCACAGTAACAACTGTAAAACAGCAACTGAAATTGTGAAATATGCCTACTATGAAATTTCGGTTAGAGCATTAATTCTGCTAAGTTAGCTGCAGCAATGTGCACTTTTAAGATGTTTTTCACATTTAGTCAACACTTTTGTGCTATTTTACACAGTCGCAATGCCTCTATTGGATTTTTTTTTTAAGATTGTAATCTTTTTCTATGAGACAGCACTGATTAATTTAAAAAGGACTCCTTGTACGATCAGATTTACTTGGCTGTGCTACAAGTAAACACCTAGAGTTCCAACGTGTACTCTCTAATGAGTTTAACATGCATTATGTATAATTAAAAATGGATAACCACACTGGCTCCACAACCATAAAACTTTTAAAACTGCCTTTTATGTCCCATAGAGCAGATCTGTGGGTTCCCAAACTTGCAGTTGAGTACTAAGGAGGATTCACAAGCAACTCACTCTGTTTTGGGGCACAGTGAGAAAGTGGCCCTCAAAGTAGTTTCAATCATGGCATCACAACCCAAAGAGTTTTAGAATAACTGGTTCCAGCTGATGATATTCCACACTTTCTAAACCATCCATATATAATGGAGTATCTATTCTAGCCTGCTCTACCCAGTAACACTGTTAGCTTGTCCATTATCTCAGGACTTTTCATTCCACCCATGCAGCCACCTTTTCTTCTTCAAATTCTACACCCTACAAGGTATCCCATGTTTTCACCTTGTTTGTAGTGTTCTCCCTGTCTTCCACTCCTCAATGCTTTTCTTTACTGTGCCCTTTTCCTTAGTGTGCTTACATACGCTTAAAGTTTGGATAAGCTACAAGGATAAAACGATTAGTGGTATAAATAAAAGCGATAAAATTTAAAAAGGCATTGGAATAGATCACAATGTAAAGAAGCACTACAGAGAAAGGTGAAAGAGAAACAGGGTTTGCCCAAACTGAAAATAGAAACACATTGCCAAAAATGTCATAGTAAATCCACAACTGAAGTGGGAATATAGATTACACCTTATAACATACAAACCAAGGCTCTAGTCCACACCGTCTCTCGGACAGCGTGAGCAATTCCTGCAGGCACGGAGCACTACAGAATTCAGTTCTTTGGTTGTATCACACAGCCTGGTTGCCTCCCTGCCAGCTCTCCTTCAACACTGATCCGTACAATTCTTTCCACGCTTAACTGCTTCAGCCTTTTTTTCCCTTGTGCACACCAATATTTTTGCTATTTATCATATTTACTTAGCCATGGGATTTATATGTTCCTTCCTAGTGGAGGAAAAAGAATTAAGCATCATCTTAACTACATACCTACTAATAGAGTTGAATGCCACCCTGCGTACTGAAGGATTCCTTCATACATCACTTCTGGGTCATACAACATATACACAACTAGAACTGTGCAGAAATTGGAGAATTAGAAGACCAGGTAGCAACTGTAACTAAATAACTTAATGTCGTATTTCATAATCTCATAAAACCATCAAATGTTCCAGCAAAAACCACAAATAGCTATTATCTTCCCTTATGTAAAAAAACAACATTATTCCTTTTTCTGTCTTCTCAACCTCCAACATTTTATGAAAAGCACTGATCTGAGGCCAACAACAAGATGAATTTAAATTTGAGTAATGCATAGGTCAAATGAGAGAGTGAAACATTTGGTATTGTAACAGATGATGCTTGGAAAAACAGTCATATTATTTTCCCTTCATTTATTTTAAGAGAAGTACAATACATTGCAAACATCACTCCTGCAGAAGCGAAAAATTAGGACTAATACACAAAGATTTCATAGGGAAAGGGGTGGATGCAGGGGGGGGATCACCAATACGCACAGCTCAAAAGGCAAAGCCATTAAATCCAGCTTACAAGAATCATGTGTCTGGAATTAAAGAGAAAGTATAGGATTTCAGCATGTTTTTTGCTGAAGAGAAAAAAAAGCTTTCTCCCAATTCTCCCTCACTTTCCCAAACGCTGAAGAAATATACCATAGAAAACGTTTAGAAAATGTAGAGCCCACTGTTAGAACTGCATTCGATGCAGCTTGTGATCAAAGTGTGTGCCATATTTATTAGGTGCCACACAAAGTATCTCACATTTTGCTGCTTTTGGACTTCAAACTTCATTATCATATGGAAGTGTACAAACAAGTTTACACGTAGACATTATATCATACAGCTACAGTACAAGTTTTGATGCAGCATTTGCTGCCCAGGACGTGCTCCTGAAAGAGGTTCTACCACCCCCCAGGAATTTTACAATATCTATTTCATTAATTATTCTAATGACCTGTGGGTAGAGTTCAGTTAAAGGAAATACAGTTCTAACTTTCCTTACACACCAGCAAAATAAATAACAGTGCTATCTGCTATTTCAGCACCTTAAAGTTAACACTTCTGAAAGGTTACAGAATGACAGCAAAAATATAGAAGCTGTATTTTTGTATTCACAATGTATTCCTAAGAAGCCAACACACTCTCAGCTTCTTTAAACCATTTCAACACTTCAACACTTTTTTTGTTGCAAAGCAAAAAAGGAGCCTGTGAATGGAGTAGATGTACCCACTTTATCTCTCTTTGTATGCTTCTTCCCAGTATCTCTAGTAGGGTATAGATAACTCAGTTTCTGTCCAAGTTATCTAAGCAGAGGACAGCCTTCCCTCTTGGCACATTATTCAAATGCAATGTTTTTATAACCTCCATTAGCTGTCACGCTTCTCGAAAGTGAAAAATGTTATATAAATAAGACAACTGAGTGCTGGATTACAGCAGAACTTTGTCAGTATATATTGTTAAGCAATCATCACTAGGCATGACATTCCTACTGAAAGGATTTTTTTAGTTTATTTTAAGGGTACACAGAGAAAATGAGAGGAGTCAAAACAGTGAAATTACCAATGCTGACCTCCACTGAGAAGGATGGGGCAATGACTGGTTAACAGAGCCACAATACACAATAAAAGCAACTATTTTAAGCTCATCAGGGTGACAATTTTGAAAAGTTTAAAAGAATTTTTCATAACTTAATCCTGGAATGTAAGAACAACTTTTTCTAGTGTACTGTGTGGAAACCAACCAGTATTTGTTGCTTGTTTCTACCCATACAGTGGCTTTGCCAATAATAATGTGCCACCATTTCCACATCCAGGCTTTGAATAACCAGCACGTGCAGCCAAAGCATGCTTGCTGAACTAGCTCATGAAAAACGTCAATACATTTCTATCTATATTTAAAATCAACTTTAAGGATAATTTTGTTGTTGCATAAGCAAAACAGTGATAAATTAACACATCTTGGTATCATAAAAAATGACAGGATTCAGGCTTAAGAACATGCATTAAAATACCATTCACTACCAAAGTATTGCAAAAGAAGGACACTCTCTGAGTTTTGATAGTGTTAAGACTCAGCAAACTCACCGTAGGTATCTGTTTTTTAAAAAGTCTTCCTAAAAACATTTAAGCTTGCCAAGACAATTTTGACTCAACCAGGCTGGAGCAGCTACACCTAGAGTTATGTTAGCAAAACAGAAGGGTGGTAGCCTTAGGCAAAGGTAAAACCAAAACAAAATAGAACAAAACAATGTAACTAAGAGTGAGTTATGCTGGTAATCGCTGAACTCCAAATAGCTGTAGCCAAGAGCATGCTTGACCATCACTAAGATAAAACTCTACTGGGAGATCCTTCCTTTCCTCCACTACTGAAAATGTTTAGTGGAAACTCCTGAGATTTTAGGAGAAGCCTGGTGAATGAAGCTTCCCCTTTACATTTGTCCCAATACAGAAACTGGCTGCATTCTGAAGGAAGATAGCAACAAATGTGAGCAGAAAAATCAACACTTGCGTGTCTGATTTTTTCCTCATTTATTAGAAAATACTCAGTTCCATTCTTAGTGCAGGTACAGACATTTTCTTTAGGAACTAAACAAAAGGAGGTATATGACTAATAAAAAAGAGACTAGCAAACTAGTAGCTGGACCTTTAATGCATATTCCATTGTCTTAGTCTACTCAGAGCCTGTCTTTTTATCATAGGCAGCATGATGGAGAGCTGCCAGCAAATACAGGTGGCATTAAGAGCAGTCAGACTGCAGTTTTGCTGTGGTCATGAATACATGGTAGCTAGGTGAATTCTTTTTATTTACAAGCCAACCAATACGCAGGTTTGAATTTTTCTCTCCTAAGCTTCTGTGTACTGTTAACATACCAGCAAATTATATTAAAAAATAAAAGGAGAAACAGCTACGAGAGCAAGCTTAGTTGTTTGCATTTTGAAATCCAAAAGTTAGAACTTTTAGCATTCCCTTTTCCCTCACTTTAAAATGTCTTGGATAAAAATTTTGAGGTTTATTTTACTGGAAGTATCAGCAAACATTAAAAATTATTTGCAAAAGAAATCACACATCCTCCAACCTTGTTCAGCTGCACAGATCTCCGTAACAACAGAAATAACTGATGCTAGTTAGCCACGTACTCATCAATGTACACTCCCTTACTAAGCCAAAGAAATGGACTTGTGAATCAGCTGGTTTATGCAAGGCAAACTATTATTTGGTAGAATAATGTAACAAGCCACAATGGAGGTTCTGGTAATGCTGCCATCTGACCACAAGTTACTTTTTTTTTTTTTTTCTCTCAGCAGAAGTAATGACCTACACCAGCATTTCTCATACCTGAACTGTAACTCTCAATGAAGTAACAGGAAGATTCAAAGGGTGGGAGTCATAAAAAGGTAGGGGAAGACTTAATTAAAAAATTAAGCTATTAAAAAATAACAAGAAAAACAATAAAACCAAATTACCCTGATTTACAGCTGGAAGCAGCTCATTTCCTCCAGGGGAGTCAGAAGCAGCTATAATTATCAGCTGCACATATTTACACTAGCTAGGGAACTACCAGCTCCCTCAAACTGCTGGCAGCAGCTCAGTTCCTCCCGGGCAATATAAAGAGTATTTACACCTGCAGCTGATAATTACAGCTGATTTTCATGCTTTTTCCCCCCCCCCAGCACCCTGAGGAACTTAGCCACTGCCAGCAATTAAAGTAGTACAGTAGTAAATTTTTCCTTGGGGATTGTATAAAAGCAGATGAGCCCAAACAGTGTTCACATTTGCAAGAAGTTTGGGAAACACTCATCTACCCTATCCACTACTTCATCAGTGAAGAAAATCTGTGTTGATTAATACAATTAGATGTGCCTGAAACTAGAACCATGCTATTTTTCAGGGTTTATAAAAAAAGTTTTCTATCTAGATATAACAGATTATACAGTAATTCAGGGCCAGAAATCACATAGATATTTGAACACTAATTTCACACACTAATTACAGAAGACTTCAATTTTGTACTGCTTTACTTAGTTCTACCTGAGCATCTGATCTAGTAAAAACATTATGTCTCTCTCCTCGAGCCATCACTGTTTCCAAGAAGTCATCCAAATCATAAGGGTGGTATAATATAGCCTCACAGTAGGTACCTGGGGCATTCCTGGAAGACTTCCCTACAGGGACACACGTCACAGGATTAGAGAAATCGTTAAGCTTCTAAAAATGTGCTCTCCATCTACACTAAAATTTGGCTTGGTTTATTGAAATGGAAAAACATTCTGTGCTGGCTGCTGCCTGCTTTACCACGTCGAGTGGTAAATTTTCAGATGGTGCAGTTACGTAAGGGGGTAATCCTTCCCATTTGTAAATGATAATATCCCTACCTTAATATCATAAAAGTACATGCAGCAGTAAGCCACTTCTGGGGAGCGGGCAGTTTACTCGGTCTAGCAATGCTGTGTGTCCTGTTTTTATGCTATGAATTTATCAAGGTATCACTCGATGTAACTGTAGATTCTTCCTCCTCTCTGCCCACCAGAATACTTATCATGAAGTTACGTCTCTTAAGACAGACATTTATTTTTTTAAAAAAATTAAAATATTTATTTCTGATGAAGAATATGATGTTAAATATACCCACTGATAAGCCTCAAATACACTACACAATATGCAAGATGGAAGAAAACCCTTCACAATAGATATATATTCATCATAATTAGCTACAGAATGTCAAATCAGAACTTTTTTTCTCACTGAGTATTTCACAAGCAATTTTCTCCCAATCCCGTCCTTCTCATGCATTGTTTTAACTGAAAAAAGGAGACATTTTCCAGGGGATCTCCTAATCATGTAGTGGGCAAAGGTGTACAGGTACAGGTGATAATGATCCTGTGGTTTTGGACTTGGGTATTTTTTCTACAAATGGGGAACCACAGCATTAGTCTGACGATTTCCAGTTCTCTGAATTTTACATTATTTGTATACTTTAAAACAGAGCATTTAAAAGAAAGCATCACCTAGGTACAGTCTCAGTATGAAAATTCTGAAAGTCTAGTCAAAAGAATAATGGCAGGGTGGTTTTATTTTTAAAAAACACTAGTTATTTTCAGGTAATTTAATTTTACAACTTCACCTATTGCTTTTGGAAAACCTATAGATTTCAAAACATACAATATTACATCTTCCAGTTTCTGTGTACTTATAATTGCATTCAGCTAGGAATATGCATCTCTGCCAGAAATAAAACTCAAAAAAAAAAAAAATCATAATCTAAGCTTTCTCCTAATTTATTTTTAAACTAGTTCATTTCACAACTAAAATATGCTCTTTGTTATTCTCGTTACATTATAACACACTGCATGATTATTGTACATTCCAGTGGATAACTGCATAAACAGAACTACTGCAGAGTGGACGCTGATGTACTGAGGCTGTAACCCCACATTCCTCACAAGCAGCCCTGTCCTCTGAGCTGTCATGGGCCAGGGACACCCTCCTCAGCTGCACCCCCTTAACAATTGCAGGTCTCAGCCCCAAGCACCATCCTCTACCTTCACTGACACGAGGTTAAGTTTTCAATATTAATTTTGTCATAAAATCCTACATGGAGGCAAGGTTTCACTGAACTACCTCCCAGCAAGTAGAGAGTAAGCTTTAAAACTGCCTTGTGTCCAGTGTTTTATGAAAGGACAGCTAACGTGTGCTTTGTTGAAGCAGCTGTAAAACTTACAGGTTACAGGGGCCAGTCAATTCAGATTAAAAGCATTCTAGACAATAACATGTTTAGCTGTGATCAAGTCAGAAACAACGTGCAAATTAAAATTCTAGTTAACTGAACTAGGAATGTTCGATTAGGAGATTCAGAGAATATCTGCAAAGCAGTTTGAGATTACTTCTGAGTCACATTTAAGGTCATTAGAAATTTAACATTGAAACAAAAGCATTGTAAAGTTGTACATACATAATATATGCGTCACTCCTACTGTCATAACTCATATGAACGTAGGTTCACCAGCGTTCTACACTGCATAAGGGATCTAATATCAAGAAGTTTCTAAAGTTTTACAAACTAGTAAGTTGTCATTACTTTACAATCATTTCTTCATTATATACAACTAAAAGAAAGACTGGTCAGAGAAGGAGTAGAAACCATATAGTGTCCACACTCAGCCTAGTTCAGTAACAGGTGAACAACAGCTTAGGAGAGACATCATTACTGAGCCCCACAGAACTGAACGAGTATTTTTCATTATTGAACCTACTCTGTGAGAGGGAAACACAGATCAAAACCAACCTTCAAAATGCAAAGTGAAGTCCCATTAAAAAAGAAGGAGAAAATAGAAAGAAAGAATGAATGAATCAAAAAAGCATTACTCCTACACTGCTGGCAGCTACTTGGGAGTTACAAATGTGTTCAGATTTATTAATTCAAAGGGCTGCCTGAAGAGGGGGAGATTAAGGGAAAAGTGAAAGTTAAATGTCATTGACAATTAATTCCTCTCCCTTTTCCCTCTCCACCCCACCTGACCAAGTTAAAGCTCAGAAAAAAAGTCCTACTTCTGATCAACTAGTATATGACAAGCTTAATGTATTTAAAGCAGGTAACCAGGCCATCCAGAAGAGAGAAATGACTACTGGCTGTTGACCTTGTCCCTCCCTAATTTCCCTAGCAAAGGATGCCACCCAGATTTCATCACCTGGCTCAGTCAGCCTACTCTCCTACACGTACCCCCCCATCCCAACAGCTCCTTCACACCCTCTTGCCACCATGCAGCCCCCTTCTACCAGCCAAACCCCTTCCCCACCCTTTTTCCCAGCCACTTTACCGCCCTCCCCGGGGAGATAGGACACCAGAGGACAGAGTCTCCCTCCCCAGCCATGGGGACTGTGGTGCCCGCTGCTCCCTGACCCCCTGCCAGCTCCCACTTGCCCCTCTGAGCTGCAGGCACTCCCTTCAGCCCCCCTCTGGGGAAAAAAAGACACCTTCCTCTTATACCTTTATTTTTTTTAAATGGGGGGCTGGTTGATGGGGTATTTTTTTGTTCGGGTCACTGCGTTTGAGGCGGGATCTCCCAGACCCCTCTAACAAGCCACAAACACCTCTAAGAAGGATGCGACAGAGCTTCCCCCCCTCAGCCCAGCCTGTCCCCCCCCCCCCGCCTCCCTTCCCACCCTCGGCTGCGGGCAGAGAACTGCCACCCTCGCTCCAAGCCACGGCTCGGGGGCTGCCCTCAGCGCCCCGAGCAAGCCCCGCTCGTGTGGCGTCGTGTGTCCCCCTCCCCAAAAATAAAAAAAAAATAATTAAAAAAAATGTTTTCCTCACACGCTCGCCGCCCTCCTTCCCACAGGCGGGAACGGCGCACGGATCACCGCGCCCCGTCCCCCCCACCTCCGCACCGGGGTCGGGTGGGACGACCGCGTTCCCCTCAGCGGGGGCAACCCCCCCCCCCGCCCCCAGTAGCCCAAGGGCTGCCGCTGCTCGCCCCTCACTCACCTTCGTCTCGTCGCCGGTGGCGACAGCCGCTGCTGCCCGGGCAGGGTGGGAGCGATCGGCACCGCCGTGCACCTGCTGAGGGCGGGAGCGCGGGCCCGGCGGCGGCGTGAGGGCAACGGCCGGCGCGGCGGCTCGGGAGAGGGGGGGCGTGTGGAGGGCGGGAAGCGGGCTGGGTAAACTGAAATTAAATCTGAGGGAGGTTAAAAACAGCGGTTTAGCGTAATCCCCAGCGCCGCTGCGAGAAAGTTCCCACGGCGTGGAAGCCACCGTTCCCCGCGGGCAGCGGGGTGACCCTCACTGCCACCGCGGGCGGCTGAGGGAGGGCGGGCGGCAGGGGCACGGCTTTCGGCTGGCTAATTGGGGAGGTAATTTACGAAGCCAATCACCACGACAGAACAAGCGGGTTTGGGGTTTTTTTAATTCCCCCCCCCCCCCCCCCCTTAAAGGGTAGTCTGGGGGTTTTCTTATTTTGCTGCACGCTGAAGAGATTATGAAAGGCCCTTCAATACATTTCCTACTAAAGAACTAAGACTCCTCTGAAAAACAATATTCGTACATTTATGCAACACCTTTTTTCCTAGACCACTTTACAAGACATGGCCCTGACTTCGGGCTGCTAATTCAGTGCAATTCCCTAATTCAGGTATTTACAGGACCTGAGTTTATATATGACTAAGTCTGTCACCTCCAGAACGCAGCCACTTTAGGATAAAGAACAGCAGCCCAACAGGGACAAGCACAGCCTACGATAGTGGAATAAAGTCTTTTTGGTCAGGCAGCCTAATGCAACTCTCAGAAAACTGCCACTGGAAGGGACTTGGGGTAGAGCAGAAAGCAGATTGCTGTTAGTGGAAGAAAATTGAGCTTTTATGCAAAAGTGAAATGGATCACTTGCCCTGGTCTAACTTGGAAAGGCAGAATTAAAGAGAAGAAAAAAAATATTTGATATCTCAATTCTGAATGCATCATATTAAACACCTATCAAGTTTCCCACTAAATCTGCAAAAACTTAGGTCAGTGTCTTCATACTTAGAGTGAAACCCATGTAGCAATGATTCTAAAAAAGTATTTTTCAAAACAATCAATTTTAGAATCTAAGAATAAAAAAATACTTAAGACTAATAGATTTTTTTTTACAGTGATTTTTAATACATGCTAAACTTCAAACAGACTTATCTGAAACCAGTTAAAGTGAAGAAAGAAACCCCCCAAACCTTAAGAATGTGGATGTTATAGTTCATAAATTGAGGCACAATTGTAACTTGCTAGTATGGCATCCTTAAAATATCCTTCCAAACTATGATGGTCTGGGTAAAATGTAGCTCTTGCCTCCTCTAATCAAGCTCCAGTCTCTGCTTTCAGATTATTTTATTTCTTATTTCATTTATTAAATGTACAATTTATGCAACTTCTGTCTCGATAACTAATCTGGAGTGATCAGATGCTAGGAGTAACCTTTCAGTGTACAGGGAAAAGTTAATTCCCCGTTCACAAGGCAAAATCATGCAAGTGGATTTAGGTGTCCACACATGGAAAGAACTACAAACAAAGCTTTCCCTTCTGATACACTGCAACGGTTTTAAAGCACAGGTACAATTGAAATCTTATAGACCTTATAAATAAATTGGCAATGTTTTTTGTTAGAGATACTAGTATTTACTTTTTGTTGATGAGATGCTTGTGTACATGTTATGTATATTGATAAAAGATAAGAAGTAGTCACCACTTGTACATCAATCTGAAAACCTAAAATACTCATTGTTATATTCTAGGACTCTTATCTTACCAAACGAGAAACTTGAAAGCATTAGAAATGTCAAATCAGTATGTTTTCCACACTACCTTTTTCTAACCTAGGTATCAACAGTATTTTGCTCTACCACGTGGTGCAGAAAGGCCTAATATTTTGAGAGTCATGTCCATCGTCGTTAGTAAAAGTGTCTTCATTCATTTATTCACACTAAGTTTGTCTCCACTTTTTGTTTGCCTCTTGAAAGTAGTATGCACATAAAGACTCTGGAAGTCTTTTCACAATGGCAGAAATGTGACATTAATCATTTGTTTGAAGAAATTAATACGGTAAACAACAAAATTCTGCTAACAGCATTCAGCTAGCAAGGTACAATTTTAGCAAGAATTGTGTAGAGCCTTTAATCTTGGTTTAGCTGAATCATTATTTATTTATGCACAAAGTGTGTAGTTCGAATTTCATAGTAATATATTAAGCTATGAGCACACATACCACTCTACTTGCTAGTTCTTTGCTACCTGTTCTATATGTTTATCCATATCCATTATTACAGCAAATAGAAAATTATATTGCTAAAATCAAATTTCAGTTCTGTTTAACATTTGCTCACTACTTTAAGTTTCTTTAGGCCTGACCTTTTCTGTATTTATATCTCTCAAATTATTTCCTTTTGAGTTTGGGATTTTTTTGCCAATGTAAGCATAGGTTCAGAATAGCTTTAGTTGAATGATACACATTAATGGCTTGCATTTTCATATCTCAAAGTTAGATATAACATACATGACATGTTTTTAATCTAGAGTAAGAAAGAAAATGCCACCTCTAGTTAGGAGAGGATTTTTTAAGTAGAGCACAACTTCATAACCAACACTGGAGTGTTCATGTTTCCACCAACAGCTTATATGATAGCTCAAGTGGATGTGAATTTTCACTAGCAGTGATTCTCTTCAGTGTTAAGCTGTTTTCATTTATGCAGGTCCTTAAGAGCTGAGCCATCCTTAGGCAGCTCGGAGATTAAGATGTGGAGCCCAATTCTGAATAACTGCTAAGGCTGCCTTAAAGAGCTATACTGCCATTCTGTAGCATCAGCCTCTCCTCCCAAGCAGACATCCGAGCAAGCCATGCAGGAGTTACGCCACACAGACACATCAGGCAGTTCTCTCAAAAACTTCCTTCAATAAATTCCACCCCATTTTTCTTCACTTGCTGCAGGTCAGTTCCAAAAAAACCCAAACCAACCTAGTCAAGGGACTCTGCGTTGTATAGAAATTCAATTAATGAACAGAGAAAAACTGCTGCTGCTTTTATCTAACTGTGAAAATGACCATTTACCTGGTATATCTGGCTAAACCACCATCTCGGGAAACAGAAGATAACAGCAGCATTTCTTACAATATTATTTGAAATAGTTCATGACACTTAAGATCTCCAAATTTTCCATTCTGAAATCACATGTAAAAAAAGATCGTAAAGCAGCATATTGTCCTTTCCCTTGTTTTTAATAAAGTTACAGACATGGCAGATCAACTGGAAAAAAACCCAAAACATGAAGCCTGAAACTTAGAAAGCTACTAGAATCTTGACTATGGTGTCTGTTAAACTGGCTGCCTTTAAGCAAATCAGTATTGTTTCAGTTATTTCCCAAGGCTGGAAAACCAGACCATAACTATTGTACCAAGCTAGATAATCACAAGCTATTGGCACTGGCTTCATTGTACTTACGAAATGGGAGCCAAGAGCAAAATTTCTTTGGAGGATCAGCTGGAAATGATGAACATAGTGGAATTTTACAAGGAGAAACATAAGAATTATGCATTGTGTCATGCCAAAACCCCACTTCCATACTTAAAGAAAACTTGCTATTGAAAAGCAATAATTTAGACAAGGAGAATTACATAAGTGAGTGTATCAAGTTATCATTATTTTTCATTAATTTTTTCCTTCAAATGTAAAAAAAAAAACCTGCAAAACCCAACAACAGATCTAAAGTTAAAATAGATAGAGATCTGACGCCCTGCATCATACAGGATTAACTTCTCATCACATACATGTAGTTTTTGCTGATTAAAAGCACATGTGTGAAAACAGACATCAGCACCTCACATTACAATTAGTAGCTGGCAACAAAAGAATAATGTATTGCAATTCTGGATTACTTGCCACTCATTTTTACTTTTTTGACACTTCACTGCAAAAGAGTCCCTGACTGTAGTTGAGCAAGTAAAGTCTACACACAATTCAGGCCTACTTGGAATGAGACCAATAACTGGGTTCAGACTGAATAGGAACTAGTTAAACTACCTAATGTTAGAAATACGAACTAGAAAGGTGTATATGGGGACTTAGACACCCTACAATCTGCAACAGAAAAGTCCCAAACTGTTTCCTGAGTATGGGTGTCAGTGTTTTCTTTCCAAAAAAAAGTGTGGTAGAGCATCCGGGGTTTTTTTTAAAAAAAAAAAAAAAAAGCCAAGAAAGAGGCTTTCCCCTTTTAACCTAGTCCTTCAGATAGAGTATTTTATCATATGTTCATTTAAAATAAAACAGAAGCTGCTCTCTGACCACCAACGAGAACACAGACCTCCCCCTCAGTGCCTTAAAGAGCATGTTATGAGGTCATTCTCAGTCTTGGTTTTTCCATCTCTGGTTCAGGGAGCCCCTAATTCCCTGTGTACCTGCTAGTGTTTCCAAGGAGACTGAGCGAGTGAAACACTGCTAATTTCTGAAGCAGCAATCAGGGCAAGTTCTACATTTGTTTTGAGCTTGACCTGATGTCACCTGACACCATGCAAAATAGCCCAGAAAACTCTTTTGGTTTCTGGCTCCTCCCCCCCCCCCCCCCCCCCTTGTCTGTTTTGGGAGGAGTAAGAGAATCCTCATCTATGCATTTTTGGAAAGGATTGGTTCTTAATCCCCAAAATGAAGCAGCAGAGGAGAACACAGTCTGTTTATACCATTTCCTAACTTTCATAAGAGTTTCTGCATATATGTGTACTCTCTCAGGGCCATTGGCAAGCTGAGCCAAGCAGGTGGATTTCTACAGCTCTACAAAAAAACACAGATATCAAGGGGCTTCAGCAGACTGTGGAGGTCCACCTGAGTAGATCTGACTGCACACTTGGGGTCATAGGTCCAGCCTGACTATCTAGACTTCTCCAGCACTGCTTCCATGCAGCCTCAAAGGGTTGCAGCATCACTTTGAAACCTACTAATGCAAATAACAGCAAAATCTCTATCTGAGATCTTGATAGGTTTATAATAAACCCCATGCTCAGCCTTTTTAATCCTCCCTCCAAGTTGGCTGTGTAGATAAGCCACACAGCAAAATATCCCAATAGAGCTCACAAGCTATCAAGATCCTCGGAGACAAAACCAGAACTGAAAAACTTTTGTTTAAAAGTCACCTACAATTACAAACAAGTAAATAGAAATGTTAAAAAGAAGTTACCAAAAACTAAATTTCCACAAAAATCAGAAGCATCAGTGTTCTGTGGCTGCTACAGTCATTAACTATTATGCATTTGGCATGATTCACAACAGTCAGCACACTGCTAAACTGATTAGAACTGCATCCACTTCAACATATAGTGTGTCATGAGAGGGACTAGACTATTGTGACCCATAGGAAGGTCATTGTTTGGGGGTGCTGAGACTAAGAATATGCCAAAAGCATCAGGTTTTCTGGCTGCTGCATTAGTAAAGATCTGTATGATTTTCATCAGTGCTGACGTGAAATCAAAGGGAGCCAGAAGATTAAAACTGAGCATGAGTATGATTAAAAATGTATGCACAGGCATTGCTGGTTTATTTTTAGTACAAGAGGACAGTAAAATAGTGACTACTGGGTAATAGTTATACAGCATGCACAAATATTGAAATTTCTGTATTAATTTAGTATCTTACAGTTCCAACTCAAGTCCAGCTTTCAACTCGAGGATATCACCAACGAATAGGAAAATGATAAAACCACTACTTAGCAAATAGAATGTCAAAAACCGCAGCTAAATTAAAAAACAAAACACTGCTTAACTTTTCAGCAAGTAACACTGTTACACGTATTAGAATGGCAGTTTGTTTTTTCCTTCTATACCATGGCTTAAACCAATCATCACAGCAGTTAAGTCAGCTCAGAATCAAGCATTGTACAGTTGTTTAGAGGGAATACTCATAAGGCAGTATTTTTTATTTGGTAGACCAAATCTGTACCATGTTGTGGCAAATACTGTACTTCCAGTTTTCTAATTAATCGGTTCCACAAACAGAAACAGCACAAATGCGGGGATATGTATTAGATTATTTGGCATTCTTTCATTTTAACATGCCAGAACAGTGATATTAATACACATGCAAGAAGCTTTAAAACATGGTATTTTTAACCTGGCAGTATTAGTTTAATGGTTGAACAACAAGGGGCCGGGGCAGGCGGGGGAGGAGGAGGAAAGGACTGACTGTACTATAATAATGTAGCATCAATCAACAATATCCACCAAATTGTAATGTGACTTGGCCTGCTGCACAAGCCTGAATCTGCTGCAGACGTATTCTAGGCACCTGTGGGAGAGATCTATAACGAGAATGATGCAAACCACAAATTTAACAGGTTTTATTTAGTGTTCTTGTATTTCACTGCACTAAAAAGCATGAATGCTTTAAACAGGTGACTTTACCAGGTAAGCACATTGTCAAAACTTCTTTCAGTAATATATTTGTTTTTAATAATACACTAGTCTGTAACAACCTACTAAATAGTAACTCAAACTGACATTATCTATAAAGTGTAAGAACCAATATAATTCAATTAAATACCAATCTAACAATTTTTATGCAAATTACTTTACTCCATCTTGCACATTCCTTTATCTCTGGGGATCGTTCTCAATTTCCTTTTCTGTAGCAGCGCTACACTGCATTTGGTAATATCACCACTGAAGCTAAAGACAATATTTCAACTATTAAGCCTACCAGAAAATTATAGTTAGATTTATATCTGGTTTAGTCATACAACTTTGCTTTCCAATGATTTTTCAAAGTACTTTTCCATAAGGACTAGAAAGTTCAGACAGGACACCAACATTGTTTTCGGTCTATTCTGACTTTCAAACTAGTTTTTGAGTATATTAATAGCCTTTGTACAAGCATGTTCATTAGAAAGAAGGCTGTTAGCACATCCTAGATTGCCAGACTCTTCCCATTTTAAGTCCCAGTTGCTTATAACATTGCCAAACATTAAATGCTTGGGCTGAAATTTTCCATGCTATGTCTGTGCCTCAAGCTGAGATGTGTTGGAAAATTTCAGCTAAAAAAATACAACTGTTTCCAAGAATGAGGGTAGGGGAAAAACATTCTGTTTCACTCGTGGAAAGAAAAAAAAAAAAAAAAGAAAAAGAAAAAAAATCAGAGACATTTTCGCTGCAAAGCTCACTTGCTCTCATGCACTGCCCCGAAATTGGCAGGAAGGAATAATTTTGCTAGGAATTCCACTTTTTTTACTTTCCCTGTGAAAATCAACCCAGTATGGGCTACTTATAAGCCTTTGAAAAATTGTGGCCTGTGTGAATTTACTGCAACATGGGATTGGAAAGAACTGCCTAATGGACTGAAATCAGTCCCATGCAATCATGACAAACCTACAGTAGATGTCCAGGTCCAAGAGCTCCACAGACAATCTTGGCATGTGCTCCTGCAAGCCCTTGGCCCCAAAACACTCTATTATAATGCTCTATTACAGCACACTGAAAACATGAAGCATGAGATTAAATCCATTATGCCAGTTTGGTACAGGAAGAAAGCAGCAGAAGCTGGAGAAAGAGGTGAGAAGGAATTGCTAATACAGTCACTGAATAAAATTTCAAGGTGACTTAAGGACCAGACTGCTGGGAAAACTGCAGGTGACAGGGGAGGGCAATGATCCTTTGCAGTTTGGGGCAGGGGGAAGATTCCTCTTGACCCCAAGTCTGGACTTCAGTCCAGCAGCAACAATCACTGGCAGTTACATCCATGCCAACAAGATTTTAATCTCTGGTCGGGCATTATTGGGGCGTATTTGTGAATAGAAAACATGGTCTGTGTTTCTCCAGTGCTTTTAGTGACCCGCTGCTGCTGACACAAAAGAAGCAGCTGATTAATTCAGAAATCAGAAGAACAAGACCTAGCCCTGCAGCAGCAGCTGCAATGCCTACAAAGGGAGTCAAATGGAAAGAGAAACCTGGACTGGACTGATACTGGTTGAGCCTGTAGGGGCAAGGGAAGACTGCAGTGCTCAGCGACCCACATATGGCACACACATGGCATTTTTAACTTTGATATCCAAATTATTTCAAGAGGCAAGGCTGTCCTGCCACCAGCCTTTCAAATGTACAAGCCATCACTTTCCTGCAACCACAAAATAGCAGTTTGCTAAGACTGTGACTTCCCTGGGATATTCAACTTCATAAGCCACGATAAAAGAGATGGGCAGGATCCCCAGAATCTTGATGGACACCCAAGTTCTTATAAGGGTTGATGATAAAGAACGAACAAAATTCCAGCTTATCTGAACTTGCTTTTTGAATTATATAACTTGCAATTGCTTTCCATTTTGATATTCTTAGCTGATTTTGCCACCCATGTTCCACAAAACCCTGACACAGCCATTATACTTTTTAGTACCTTTTGTGGTTAACAACCTCTGGTTTCCTCACAAGGGCAACAGACACAATCACGCCAACTGAGTCCAGAGCATTACTCTGTTATTTTGCAAAGGCATCTGATGCAAATGAAAAGCTTTTGTCAGAGTGTCATAAATATCTAGTTGCCATCAGCCCAACCTTTGACTTGCAAGCAAAAAATGAACTAGTTGTAGATCTGGTGAAGACTGCGAGAACCACCTTCTAAGTAGCAGTCATGGCTCATTTCTGTACCAGCTCAGGTATTGCAATAAATGCTGTGGTTCAAGAGCTTTCTTTGGGACAAGTTTCTACACACATTCATGAAAACTTATTTTTGCATGTGCTGGTCAAACTGAAAAATTATATAAACCCATTATGTTTTCTCCTCATATGCATCCTACAGATATGCCACGTGCATTTAAAGAGAGATACAATTATAGCATGAATCACATCAGCCACATGCTTGTTTTCTCCAGATTCAAAGCTTCACAGCACTGCTCTGAGTGACTGCCCATCATGAACACTTGTGGTGCAAGGACAAAATGCTCCTCTGATAGATTCACAGCTGTTTCATTCTGCCACAAATAGATAAAAAATGAGCATCCTGCTGAGCCATTAAAGACAGACAGTGTACCACATATCAGTGCTTATTCACATTCAACTTTGGATGGCATTAGGACAGCTGGGATATATCCCTGCATGCTTTAACATCACCCACAAGTATTCAGAAACTGAAGACGTCTGGTATGTTGTGGTAACAGAGAATTGTGAGTAGAGAGGGGTAGTTTGTAGGCCTTGAGTTCAAGGCAGACCCATAGAGTTTACTTGCTGTGGAGAAGTACTGTAGAAGTGGAAAATAATCATCTTTTCAACAGCTAGACACCTAATCATGTGGTGCTTCTTTTCTGACTGGAGATTCAAGAACGTGATATGAGGAAATGCAGAGCTGTCACAGCTGAAGCTAAAGTAATTGAGAATGGCAGCTTAGGCATATGAAGCGCAATAATAAAGTTCTGAACTCCTGAAGCTCAGGAACCTTGACTTCAGCATCTGAAGTCTGTGAATGCTTTTAGCCTCGCATAATTCCTATAAAGGACAAGAAAGCTGTTTGGCAGACCAAGCAGTTTAAGATGGACCATGCAAGGGTGACTTTGTTGTAGAGGAGGGACAGCCTTTGTTACCTATGACTGTCGTCCCATGTTGGACTCAGTTGGGTATCTGTATTTATATGAAACTTTTGGACCACATGGTGAAAATACACTACAATTTTCTCAAAGTAATATCATACATCACAAAAAAGCCTGAAATAATAAACTGCAGAAGAAAAGCCATTTTACATCAATCTACAAAATGCTGCTTTCAAAGTAATATTTTGTCCTCCCTTCCCACAAAAGCTCTCTTGCATAAAAAGGAAAGAGTGCAGGCTTGTTATTTTGTGGCAACTGGAGTAGTGTTTGCATATATTGAAGTATCTTTAAAAATCATCCCGATGTTACTTTGCATTATGGGGTAGATAGATCTTTTCACCTGCAAGACCCAAAAGAACTGCCAGTGAATCATACTGGTAACTGCACTTGGGCTTCATCCATTAGGAATAGAATCAGAATTTTTTAATTGGACAAATATAATTCTCAGTCATGTCAATTTTAAAGCTTTAAAGAACAAGTCAAGCATAAGCTAGGCACAGCAGTCTCAATATTTTAAAGTGGCTTTCTTCCTTGCTCAGCTAGCTCAAAATGCACAACCAAACATTTTTATGAAGCATCAACCTGAGAAGAAAATTTTTAAAGTTCATAAAAGTGTAGCCCCTTCATACATTCTTTGTGCTATAGATGGACAGACTGGGAGGTCTGAATGGGCACCAATTCAACCTTAAATTACACAACTATTACCACAAAGCCATCCCGCTTATTAACACATATAACTAACATTCTCATCATTGAGCTACATTATGCTACCATACATCAATATGATCTGTATAATTATTAAATTCTGAATGTGATTTTACTTTAAGAGTCAAGGTGTTTCATTTAGGGTGGGAAGGGCAAGAGACTTTGCCACAAACTTTGCTGTTCTCCCCTCTGAGTCCGCTTTCTTTTGGATCCTATTTTGCCCCATTCTTAACTGTACTGGACACCTAGAAACCTTAAGAGGGCTTCATTCACAAAAGAACAGTTGTAGGCTGAGGACCTTCATCTGGTTTGTCAATCTGCACTGAAACCAGAGAACTTTTGAAGAGAAATCAGAGAACAGTATAGGAATTACAAATCCTGCTTTCTTAGAGGCAAGTAATGTCTTAATTTTATTCTTGTTTCTCTCCTAAGTGCATGAAAGCTCTACCCACTTTAATCACACATTGTCTTTGTTTTTGCATATGGACAATTTGAAATAAACTTTTATTGTTAACTTAACAAAATACCCTAAACTAGAGGAGAAAAGACTCAGTGCCATTGAGCAGTCTGTCCTAACTTAGGTCTCTCATCCAAAGGCTTTATAGTTATTGACCTGTGTAAAAGTTAGCATATGCTTAACTCTCTAGAATTAACATGTTCATAAACTAATGAATACTTTAGTAATTTAGGTGCATGTATAAATGCAAGAAAAACAAATAGTGAAATTTAAGTTAAAAAAAATGAGGGGCTTTATGGTCAGGAATTTAAAAAAAACCAGCCCATTGAGTCATTCAACACAATAGTGATTTATCAACGCAGAGGAGTTACCTCTTATGGGATACCCTGAACCACTTGATAAAGATTTCTTCTCCACAAAGAAAATGTTATATACAGTCATCATGCCTGAGCTAACTTTGAGGCTAACATCACTTCTTGAATTTCTCAAGAGCTTGATGTCTCAAAATCATGTTGCAAAAATTTTGCATTGATTTTCTTTGTTTAGAAATTAAGCAGGAAATCAGGAACAACTACAATGCATATAAGCTTGGTAAATATTTAAGAAACCTTAGCACAGTTAAGTCTTTTTAATGAGGGAAGAAATCTTAACTATGCTAAGACACTACAAATGCTTAAGTCTCTGTAGGAGTTTAGAATAGCCCAGCCATGCCAGGACACTGTAAGAGCTTAGAGAAATATCATTTGGTTAATAAGCCATAAATTCTTAACCAATCTTAAAAAAGTTAAGTGCTATAATCCCCAATGTTTGATTCTTTTATCTAGTTAAAACAATCAATGAGGTCAAAACTGTATACTGAAGTTCAGTATAATTTTCCTTTGTATCACTGGGCCAAAGTCTGCATCTGAAGTCTGCAACCCATGCTAAAGCAAATCTTCAGCAGTCAGTGAGCTCGGCCTGCTCTGAATTAACATCTCTTTGCCATTTGGATGAATCCGAACAAAGAGCTCAGCCCTAAATATTTGTTACCCGAAATGTTACCTGAATCCTCCCCCAAGCCTTCTGTGGCACTCACTAGATGTATTTACTTAGGGTCAAGCAAAAAAATCTGCAATCAAGCACTAGAACTGCCTGCCAATCTTAGTTCCTAAGCCAGTGCCTGACTAGTGACATGTCATGTGACCCAGGAAGTCTACCAGGAAGATTAAAAAAAAAGATGTATCGGTTGTATGGTTGAAATCTATTTATAAATAAAATTGAGTTATCTTGTTGGGAAAGCACAAGAAATTACAGTACTTCCTAAGAAAACTCCAGCAAGCAGTTAGCAATCGCTTTCACAACGCCTGCTCCAGATATGTTAGTGCTTTGCGTATCGAAAGGCTAAGATAAAGTTCCTATGATAGTGGAGAGCTGTAACTACCATGTAAACCATGCACTTATCAAATTTTCTGCATCTATCTCCCTCCCACCCCCCAGTATGCTTTTGTTAAAATGTGCTTATTTAAAATTTTTTTAGGTGTGGCCTATTTTTTTTTTAATGGTTTGCTGATTTTTTTTTTTTTCTGATGGTACTTGATACTACTAAAAGTAATTTACTGACCCTTCCTGGTTACATATCATCAGGCCAAAAAACTCAGTTTAACATCATTTAACAGGGCAGTCACTATAAACAGAAACCTCTGACTGCAGTCAGTAAGCCAAAGGGAATGTGAGCATTAAGGCAATGTTCCAGGAAAATTTATAGAATTAAATTAGCCAGATTAATTTAAAATATTGTTTCACAGGGATATAGCTGAGAAAATACACATATTTGTTAGAGAACAGTAAATTTCTTGCAATTTTAATAATTATTTCAGGAAAACCTAATACATTTCGGCATACTGATCCTATACACTGCTGCTCTTAAGTCTTACAGATAGCAGAAAATCCCCCCTACATACACCAACATTTCATCAGTAACAATGCTATGTTTATTTGTTTTCTGACTTCTCGCAGAAAACTAGTTTTAAGACCAATAAGACATCTTTATGAATAGGTCATAAATTTTGGCTACTACTCATGGGTTGGAATCCTACTGACTCCTTGATATAGAAGGACTCTATATACCAAGGCCCTAAATTTGTGGGCTATAATACTCTCTCAGAAGAGCTATGCCTGTTATTGCCAGTGAAAGGTTAAACTGCAGTTTTGCAGCTTTGAAATGAATCAGAGGATGTTAACTAAAGAGCAGTTATGCTTCTTATGAACCACTAAACCAGGTTTGAGGGGGATTTTTTTATTTATTTTTGTTTGCTATGGAATCACCTTAAGCATCAGCAGCTCACAGCTAGATGTAAAACCTGGTTCAGATGTTTGGCGTGACATAATGCAAGGGAACAAACAGACTATGGGTGAGAAAACAGGAGGTAACACACAGTTTCTGTGGTACTGAAAGAAGGTGTAGTAAACAATTTTAAGGCCTTACAAAGAGAAAAAAAAAAAAGGATGAAAGAAAACCTTGTAACATTAGCTCTTTTTAAGGCAATTCTCATCTAGAGAGTTGTGAGGAACAGATTCCAGAGAAAAGAATCTGGTTCTGGAGCCACATTGAAGGGTCACGATGAGGGAGGAAGACAAGGAGGCCAGTAAACAAAGATATAACATCCTGGTTGAGACATTATTCTAGCATGCATGTTTTAGACTTACTGAAGTGGCTCCACACGGCCTCAGAGTTTTCTGGCGTTGCCAGCTCTACTCAAAAGTGCCAGTCAGTCTTCAAAATATGACCTAAAACTAATTAGATTTGCAAAAATAAATATGTGGGGTTTTTGATTACTATCTGTATGTTCAGAAACAAGTCAAAAATGGGTTAACTTTTTTCTCTACAACCATAAAAACCATAAACCATAATTAAAAATATGTTGTTTAAGGAAATTACATTTCTGTCTTCTATCAGAAGTTTAAGGGCTGGACAAATATGCCACTTCCATGCCTATGAGCTAATCTGCCTAGCTTCTTCCTGTATCCGTCAGTTTTACTGGAACAAACTGTAATTACGCCCTTCATTTAATTTTTGCTGTTGCCTGAGTGTAACTCAGCTGAATAGTGCAATTGCCATATATCTAACAAATCACTACTGCTCAAACAAGACCGGTCCCAGGCCTACCTGAGGCTAGAGAAGAATCAGTACTACTCTTTATTATACTTACACTTCATAACTAGAATATTACTTCTTTTCACCCAGCAACTTATAATTCCTAAAAGCTATTGAAATCTAAGAAAGCAGTGCAAGTTATAAATTACCTACTTATTACAAGTTTCCTGGATTTTGAACAAAAACATTTAATTTTTAAAAATTGCAAAGGAAATGCTCTGTTAAACAGGATAAATACATTTGAAAAAAGGTTATTTGCAAAAAGGCTAATTTTCTCTAGATGACTTGTAAAGGCACTTATTTTATCTATGTGTAGATACTTTTGAAGGACCATTTATGCTTTTTAGCTATGAGAATAGACTAATTTTTCCATCCTTTATTATTGCTATAATCAGATAAATTTTTTCCAAAACTGACATTATTGAAGTTATATGTATTATATATATAAAGGTCACATACACACAGACATTTATCTATATATATTTCAAGATTCTCTTGGCTGGCATGAGGAAAAGGAAGGAGGATAGACTGGCAAAATGACTGTCTGTAGTGAGAAATTATCTGAGCCGTCAGCTATTCAGCCAACCCTCCTAGCAAACCCAGGAAAGTTTCTGCTCAGCCTTATTCCAGCCTGTTTGGTTTGAGCATGGCTCAGATTCCTTTTAGCTAAATATTTCTAGCCAATTTTGCCATGTTATGGTTTCGCTGCATGCTTGCTTTTCTAAAGCTGGGTTAATCCAGGCCACTCAGGGAATTTTCTGATTTTTTTTTTTTTTTTTTGGTGCTCCTCGTGGCATCAATTTTAAGTCACATTTCTGATTACCTTTCTCTCTATGTGCTCATTACTGATGCAGAGCCTAGGGCTGTCAGTCTTTTGGACAGCTAGCAGTTGCAGCTATTACAGCGTTTGTCCTACAGCTTTGGGGAGAAGGTATTGGAGATGAGCAGATCCTGGTAGACTGGATTCTTTTCCTTTCCTTTCCTTTCCTTCCACCTCATTCTGCCAAAGGAAGAGCATCTCAGATATACCAGACACTGTATTTGCGTACCAAACACTGATGTGTTTGGATATTTGTAGTTAATAAAAAAACCTGTGGCCTCATATTTACTCAGTGTTGATGCCAAATCAGTTGTTTCACGGTAAGAGCTACTCAACAGGTGCCAAGGTTGAAACTAGTAAGACTCTGTGAATGCTATTGTGTTAAAATAAATTGGTAACTTTCTGCATTTAACAATTTCCAATTAAGCATTGGAGAGTGGCTGTTGCTAGAAAGGCACATGCATTTGTTTTCTGTTTGCACTCAGTAGGTCTCATTTAGGTCATTACTGTTGCCTGTGTTCAGTAACAAGAGACAGATAAAGAGCTTCACTCTTTACAAAAAGGTCCCTGATAGTGTTTCTACTTCTGATACAGAAATTTGTACTGTGAATTCTTAATCTGTTTCATTATTTTGACAGCTTTCATACCTACCAACAGCTATTTATAAAATAAAGGTGGGGGGTTTTTTCATGGCATGGTGACTTTTCCCAGCTATTGCTAGTTCTCTGATGCCACAAGGAAAATAATTAATGAATAGCCTAGAGATCTAATGAATCTGAATGCACACTTACATTCTAATGAAGTCTGTAGGTCTTAGGCACACAGTTGAGTACTTGGCTGTACGTCTAAGTAAAAGAAAACCCACAATAAAAAAAAGAATGCAAGCTTAAAACTTAAAACATATTTACAATACATGTTTTCAGAAGTAATCTCTGGAGAGATGTATATATTTTTCCAGGGATATTGTCTTTATTCAATAGTTGTACATAATTCTGAATTTATCTGCTTGTGGCATATTAGAGAACCACCAGTATGCCTTCTTCTCTACCCCATTCTATATATGTGCAGAAAGGGAGTAATCTGTTGACAGACAAACATATATAATGAGGTTTGCAATACTCTTCTAGCAGCAGGCGTGCTTTATAGCTTCTGTAACATCACAACAATGGTAGCTTATTATCTCTTTTTCTAGCAGACTTATGTTAAAGAAACAAACTTCTGTTTGTGCAACTTGCACGAGCAAAAGGCAAAGGGAGCTAATTCGAAAATCTCATGGTGGTGTTAAAACAAATAAGCAGTATTGCCCCTATTCCAAGAGTGCTATAGCAAATAAATCATAGCAGTACAGTGCAGTACACCGCTGTGTCCACTGGGATGTGCCCCCCTTTGCTTTCCATCACCAGCCAGCCAAGGGAGCTGCCTTAAGGTGGACAACGTGCAGATAAATACAGCTGAAAAAAACCTGAAAAGGAATGATTTTTGTTTATATGCAGTGCTGTCTGGACTCTGACCCACTTCTCTGCCTCAACCTGTTGTTGGTCTGCCCCACCTTGGCTTTCTTCTGTGGCTTGCAGCTGAGGGGCAAGGTAGCATAGCCCTACATGACCCTCAGAAAGTAGGTTTGCTCCTGCATCAGGTAATCAAATCTGTAACTAAATCAGAAATAGTTCAGACCATGGATAACACGGCCCTTGTTTCTCCTCGACAATGCCTCCCACATCCATCAAAGTTCAGTGCTCTTACACCCCTGTCTGGGTCCTGCTTGACCTTCCTTGGAAGGCAAGTTTCCTGAAGCTGCTAGCATGTGTCTTTTTATACCAGCTCTTTGGGCAGAGAGCCCTCAGGCTTGGTGGAGGCTGACCTAGAAGAACCAGAGTTGCCTTTCTTTGGTGAGGAGTTACATTTCTGAGCCATTACTGTGATGAGTTTGTGTCCCATCTGTGATGTAGTGTGGGCTCTCCAGAAGCACCTGGAAGACCAGCAGTGTGAGCATGGATTTAATTGTCCATGTTGCTGGAGGAGGAAGAGAAAGGTAGGAAATCTCAGAAATATCCTATAAACCATCAAAGTGGCCATTAAGAATCTGTGTTAAGATCAGCTATGCTGTAAATCTGATAGGTGTCTGTTATACATTATTTATTCATTCTGCTCCATAAAGTGCTGTGAATAGCATGACCAACCAATTAATTCATATAACAGTGCTTATATGATCTGCTTTGCAAATACAGCCAGGCAGAGACAGTATCATTCCTGGAGCTAGAGTATTTCAGGAATTATGTCAGCCCATTCTATTTATATATTACTCAGCACCACTATTTTCTCAAAGCAGTGACGAGCAATGAGACACATCAACGCACACAGGCCTGTGAGATGAGCAGATCTGCTCATTGGGTCCCTAACCCTTAAACTGATGAAGCAGGTTTAGATCGCCATGCTTAAATTGCATCGTTAACTTGTTTTTCAGCATCAATAACATTTGGAAACTATTATACAAACCATAATCCAGATGATTATGGAACAGAGTGGCTAATCTTAGTTCCTTGAATAAGACCCATTCATTTAATATCAATATTGAAGAAGTTGGGGTGAGGGAAAACTGTGTCTGGAAAGCAAAAAATGGTACATATGAGAACTTCAGGTGTATCATATCACACCGATTTTTACCTAAAGAAAAATTTTATATCAGGAAAATCCAAAACCCAATAATAAAACCCTAGTAGCATCTCTGTTTAGCTAAATAAACAACCTTTTCACTTCTAGAAGTCCAGGATAATTCAACTGACTTCACATAGATGTATACGAGTATGGCCTTCTTCATCAGTTTCCAATATGAATAAGGAGCTGGAGACAAACACAAGTGTCACCTCCAGTCAGGACTGCTAAACTAAAAAAACCCTTTTTTATAAGTGAGGTTGGCATCAATGTGGTGAGTCATCAGACCTTTATAGTCTTTTCGACTGCACCAGAGGTGTGGAAAACAATCCATTTAAGACAATATCCCAAACAAAGACTTTGTGGTGATGCGGGGGTTAATTACAAACAACAGAGGTTCATTATACATTCCAGAATGTTGTTCTCTCACACAAAAGGCGCTCTCACTTGTTAAATGTCTAGCCTAGACTATCAGAAATTGCATTACACTTGCTGCCCCTCCCCTTATTCCCGGACTTTCTTACCCTGGCCTTTTTTTTTTTCCTTCCTCCCATCTCTATTGAAAGATAGTAATTAAACACTAAAGCCTCTCAGTTTCTGCAGCACTGCAGGGGAACTCCTCCCTGTAATAAGCTCCAATTACTGGCTGCGACTGCAGCTGATGAAGGATTATCCTCTCACTCAGCTACGGCAAGCTCTAGAGTATAATCTTCAATTAGTTCAATTCATGTAGCACACTGGCAGGCAGGCCACTACGTTTCCCACGACTTACACAAACAGCCTTTCTTTGACACCCCCCAACTCTGCACAGATGGTCCCAGGACTGTCTGTTGCAAAGTTCAGTGCATCTGGCCCCTAAACCCACCTAATGCAGGCAGCAAAACAAAGACTGGGACTCAAGTGCTCTACAGTACCTATTTGTTTCAGTAACAGCAGGCTTTTTTTTTTTTTAAATAAAAGAAAGAGAAATTATTCAAGGAGTCAGAAAACAGGTGGATAAACAAAAAACAACCAACAAATCTTCTGGACCGATGCTATAAATCACTTTCAGCCATTTTTAACTATATTTAAATTTTTAAAAATCCAATCTGATACTAATATAATTGATACAGCTACAACAAGCAAAAGCTAAGGAGGGCAAAATTAAAACTACAAGTCTATTTTTAGCTCTTCCCCTTTGTGCTTAGGTATTGCAGATATCCTCAAGAAACAGTTGGGGGTTGGGGTTTTTATGCTGCTTGTCTGTTCAGTACTTGGAACAAAGGCTGTCGTGAACCCAGATTTACTCCAGGCTCTGACTTCTTGCTTCTGCATCCTGATATTTTATATGGTTTATGTATCAACTTTCTTTAATTGCTGACTCTCAAAGGAAGCAGTGTTACTTATTTAAAGGAAATATTTAAAAGCAGGTAAAGTTTAATTAGTTGTTGGTCTGCCTTAATGTTTTTTGATACTGGAAGATTTTGCTGTATGACAGCTAAAAACAATAATTAAATAGACTAAAATAGATTAGTTCCACTGACATCATCATCTCGTACACTGAATAATTCTGTTGGCACTGCCTTTGCTGCAGAGGAGCTGCCAGGGCTGTAAGGAAGGCTGTACCTAAAGGCACACCGCTTGTACCACCTGCTTTTATAGCCTAGTATTTACATCTGTCGGATGCAATTTCAACTGCTGCCTCCATGTGGCTGCCCAAGCAGAAAGAGAATGGGATTTTTTTCCAAAATGGGGGCTTGTCTTCACCTGTAAAGAGGTGGTGTAACCTTGCAGGATGAATTACAGCAGATAGTTAGCCATATTGTGAAAAAAGCAATACCGCAATGGCGGCTGCGTTGGCACTGCTTTCCCATCCAGACTGGATGCGGAGGTCTCCATTTCCAAGCCTATAAGTTGCAGAAATTTAGCAATATAAAGATAGTTTTCCAGAAAATTTGCCCTACCGTAGTAACCAACGTCAAGTGGGCGTTTTTAAAAGGATTCCTTGTCTCAGGGCCTCTATTTCCAAGATCCTAAGGAGCAGCATCTTACTCCATCCTCATCCCACTGCGCAGAGGAGCGGGACGTCCTTGCACAGGGACCCTGCTCAACACATCCGAGTGCCACAGACTGCATCCATCTGAGTACCTGAACTTCTAGGACAGCTGCAGTACAATAACATAAAGTAGAACTGAGATTATGAACACTTGATTATTTTTTTTTTTGAACCAGAGCATAGTAACTTTTTTTCCAGCATAACAGATTTTATGCTTTTATGTACTTAAGGTATATGGGCTCTTATACGTACTCAGACTTTGAAAGCACTTGTATGTCTAAAAGTGTATCTGTTTGAGTTTTTTTCTAACTACTTTATTGGGATTTCATAAAAAAGATTATTTTAATTCATAAAGCTTACCTCAGTCACATCCTTATACTATCATTTATATCATCCCGAGGAGGATACCACTATATATACACTTCAATCCTTAAAAAAACCAAACCAGACAAAAACCTGGCATTTGTTTTAGCTGGGCTGTTTAGTTCAGACAGTATGGCAAGAAAGCCAGAAGTGTAGATCCCAGTTTGTGAAATGCCAAATACCTCATGCAACTTTCAAGTAAATGCACTCTAGGTGTTCTTCACTTTTCCACTGCTCTAACTCTTCAAATTATACAATGCTGTAGTTGTTTTGATAAAGAATTAAAACAAGTAAAAAACAGCCATTTCTCTAAGGAACATTTAGTTTATAATGGTGTTTTTCAGGATAGAAGTTGTATTTTGCAGTAATTCAGACTTTTAGACTTCAAGTACCCTAGGTTAGTACTGTGTAAACACATGCACAACTTCCAGACAGAGGCGGAATACTAATAAAGAGGATCTGAAAGAGAATACCCTTCCTATTTCCTATAGGCCCAGGAGCTGAAAGAATCCCAAAGAATCCGTAGTTGTAGATTTCTAATATATGGAGGGGGTGGAAATCGAGGCATCTGGCCATTATGAAAACAAGCACATGTAAAAGAAAAATATTCCATAAAGTTAACTTTCCTTTCTGCTGGGAACTCATAGAAAAAAAAACCACAGCGAACAATGGACTACCATCACTCATCATGTAGACAGTTTTCAAGTGTGAGGCCTATGTGCATGTTTATATCCCACATCTGGATGTTGAAATGGGCACTTAGTTTTATTAAAATCAGAAGACTGTCTTCAGTGCTGCTATAAACACCTAAAAACTGTAGGATTTGATCATACTAAGTGTCATGTTTAAAACTGTATTCATCACGGGCCCCAGTTTAAAAGCATGGAAGATTTCTTTGTTTTATAACTCAGTTGACTGGCAGTGAATTGAGAGCCTGAGGTCACACCAAGCTTACAAACCTCATATCTAACCAGCTGAATTTTTGCACTGGCTACATGAGCAGTTTAAATTTCAAGGTAAAATTGTCTGATGAAGCAAAGATGCATCTGGGAGAAGAGCACTTTGTGTTGAGTTTTTCTGACTTTGGTTGTCCTCTTTTGCCTTCTCCTTCCATAATTTCTCTCACATTGAACAACTTATTTGGCTCACCACCTAGCCAAGTAACACAGCACAAAATGGGCTCATGCTCTCTTTGTCCACTGGGCATTTTAGTCAGAGAATCACACAGAGACAATTACAAATATGAGAAAAGCTTCCCCCCAAAAATGCTGTGACCTCTGAACTTTGAAGAAATAGAAAACAAACTAAAGAAAATTAGTAGGAAGAATCAAGTGAGCACTTAATCACTGATTCTTGTTAGCTATATCCAGGAGCAGGCAGCAGGTCACGATCATCATGCGATGCAAGTGTTGCTTCTGCTGCGTAATAAAAGGGATCACAGGTATTATATCTCCGTTCTCCACTCAGCTGGGAAGTAAATAAGGAAGGTGAAAATTATCAGGCCTATAAAGCTTTTAAAAATTGTAAAGCACTGAACAAACAGATAAACAAACTCTATACGGTACACACAAAACACTGCAGGATATATCATAGAATATCTCAAGTTAGAAGGGACCCATAAGCATCATCAAGTCCAACATCCTGAGAACATAATTTCAGGCCTGAAAAAAAGTTTTCAGAACTGGATACAAGGTATTTGTGAAAGAGAGAAATCAGAGTATATTCATATAAAAAGAACATGACACCAGGACTTGCTGGGGACCCTTTTTTTAATTGACAAATTTTTTTGCTTAACTAGAATACAAGAAGGCAGCAGCGCAAATGTAAGCGCTGTGGTACTGCATTAACTGAGGTATTGCATCATGAATTAAATTTACTAAGTGATCTACCTCCTACCTTGGAACCCTGCCATTAACTGGTTATTCTTGAGTGACAGTCTAATCTAGTTTAAATTCCTAGTTCAGGCTCTAGACCCTAACAATTGCTATTTTCAATGAGCAGTACGATAGCTGATCCAGGAACCCAACAGAAAAATCATTTGAACTGATAAATCAACCCATAGATATGTATATGTACATAAATATCTGTATAGATACATATATTTACATGTGTATATATATCTGCAACCACACTAAGAGTGAGCTCTATTGATAATCTATGGCTGTGCGCCAACACACGCAGCACTGAGAAGGAACAGGAGAAACTGGAGGTCTGTGTGTCATTGAAGGGCTACAATCTCACTGGGATCGCAAAAATGTGGTGGGAGAGCTCAAACAGGAGTATTTGGATCCTGCAGTGGGTGGATACAGGCTCTTTAGGAAGGACAGGCTGGCAAGATGAGGAGGGGGAGCTGCCCGGTGCGTGAGGGAAGAGCTGGAGTGCACAGCACTCTGCCTGGGACAGACAGTGAGCCAGCCGAGAGCTCAGAGGTCAAGATTAGAGGGCAGACAAATATAGGGATGTGGTGGCGGGTGTTTGCTATGGTCTGCCTGGTCCAGAAGCAGCCATTTTCCATTTTCAAACTACTGGAAGAAGCAGCCTCGCATTCACATGCCCTGGTCCTTACAAGAAGCTTGAACCTCCCCAGTATCTGCTGAAAAGCAACACAGCAGCTCTCCAGAAACCTCCCGAATTGCTTGTGTGCATCAAAAACTGCTCTCTGACACAGGGGACTGAGGACCCAGTGCAGAAAAGTGCTCTGCTGGGCCTGGTCCTTACCAACAAGGAAGATCAGGTCAGGAAACAGAAGGTTTGGGGCAATGAACAGTGAAGTGTTTGTTTGTTTAAAGCACAAACCAGCAAAGAACAGCAAGTTTCGGGGATCCGATCACCTGCTTAGAGTTAGGTGCATGCTTAAAAGCGTTCCTGGATCGGGGCCATTAATATATACATGCGGAAAAAAACATGACAAATAGGTTATAACGCATCTAAAGAGCAAATTGTGTCTTGAACACTGCACATATATTATTGTGCTCCGACTTGATGAAGCATACATGATTATAGTGTTTACTTTAAACAACGTGCTACATTTCACATAAATCCCATAAATAGGAGGCAAACTGAACAAAGAATTGTGTCATACCTTTTAACTGAGAGCAGGAAGATTTAAGTTTAAAATCTCTTTGGATAACACCAATCATGCCCCTTTATAAACTGCTGAGTCATTAAAGGACAGCTGTGTCTCTAACCCCTAGGAAATATAAATAAAGCATGATGTGTTATTACTGAAAATATTTGTAAGACATTAAACAAAGTTTGCAACCAGCATTATTAATGGCACAATAACAGGGGCTTTATTCATCAGGATGCACATGTTATTTATTCCATGTAAAAATCGTTATCACGAATACCCAACATGCTGTGGATAATAAATGACAGGGCAGTAATAAAACAAAAAGAGCTTTGTTTCAGGACACAAAAGCAAGCTGACCCTTTTGATTTATTTGTTTTTCTAAAGGAAGGAAATGCTCATTTAGCAGATTAAGAATGAAATAGGGAAGTCGCATGACAAAAACCTTGATGAAGATGGTACTTGTTAGAACTATATGGAAAGATAACAACTGATCATAACAGAGAATGTGAACAGTCCAATAAAACACAAGTATGATCAAAGCTGTGAAAAAAGCAATTAAGCTGTTTTGACATTTGACTGATATTGTGTTGAATGTGTGTGTGGATTTGAGGCATTTAAAATACATTCACGAACAATTCTGTTTAGGGAGCACCTCGTAGCATAATATTCTTTCATCTTGCCATATAAAGCAAAATGGAAAGTATTTCAAGAAGTAGTGTCACTGGATTAATCAGATTTATTCTGCTACGCTTTCTTAGAAAACGTGCATTTCATATTCCTATAGGAATTACACCTTAAAGTTACTGAATAGTTGGGAAGGTTTATTGTAGCAGATGGTGGAAAAGTAGCTCCAGAGTTCATGCAATTTCCTTCTGGAGAAACTTTTTTATGTAAATAATGGAGCTATTCAATATGCAAGCGTATCAAGATAACTGGAAGCTTTCTTCTTTCCGGGCTACAGGGAAAAAATGTAAATAATTTGTTTAGTATCTAAATCCAAGACAAGAATTGGATCTAGAAGGCTCTTTAAAGTCTGATATAATTCAATAAAATAGTTTAATTCAGGTTAGCATCAGATTCAATTGCATTAGACACTGGTTTGAGATGTGATGTTAAGAACTGTAAGGCGGTAAAGAGGACACAATTGTTTCTAATTGTTACCACATTTTTGATGCAAGATACTAACTGCAGAAGTCAAAGCAAGTTTTTGCATTGATTTCGGTGAAATCAGGGTTTCATGTCTATCATCTGTTCTCTCAAATGCTTGAGTCTTTTTTTTAAAGTTACTATGTGAGGTATTTGACAGGAAATATAAACAAATGGTAGCAAATAAGAGCAAGACATGACGTTTTCAGTGTTTCTTTGTAGTGTGCAAATATAAAGCAGGGCTTCAACTGTAGACATTTCCAGGGAAACTTTGGACAAACATGCTATTCTCTAACTCTGCAAAGGCAGCTCTACTCAGCTGAGACCCATTACACTGAACACAGAACAGAAATATCTCTGTCACCCTGACTAGCAAGCAAGTAGAGGTTGCATTAAAGAGGGAAGGTTTGAATACAAGATTCCTAAATACACTACATCCTAGAGAACTAGTGTTTTGAAACACAGAAATATGACAAAAGCTCCCACAAAAAAAACCACCAAACCATCAGCCAATAAAATCCAGCAGCCCCAATTTTTCTTTGCTTGTTGTTTTGAAGGAGTGAAAAAGCAGTGGAAAAATAATGTTTCCTGTATGGAAAGCGAATGGGAAAAGGCTAGGAGAAGGCTGGTGTTCTGCCTTTTCATCTACAGCAGTGCTCACTACCTTCTGCTCTCATTGCTCCTTTGCACTTAGGAGTGGTGGGAAGAGGCAAATGAAGAGAGAGAAATAGCTCTCAGGGTGGTTTGTCCTGATGCCATGCCAAAAAGAGACTGTGAAATGGAATGTATGAAAGCAAGTAACCTTATTTCAAGACACTTTAGTTTTGAGTGAGGGCTTAAGGACAATGAGCTATGAAATAGTAAGATGAAGACATTTAGCACATCCAATTAAACACATGCTGACAAACCTAAATCAAAAGCTTTGTGATTACAGTTAAGAGGGTACATTCCTACAGCTAAAGTCTCAGATCTTAAGGGTGGTAACTAGAGCACACTAGAGACAAAAGAATAGAGAAAGGTAGGAAAAAACTAGCCACAAGAAACCACTGATGGAAAAATTTCTATTCCATGCAGCCTCCTACAGACACCTAAAATACCCCATCATAAGCCTTGGAAATGGAGAGTTGTAGGTACAAATGTAGACTTGACAGTTTGGAAGGAAACCACTGAATTAGCCTTAAAGAAAGCTGTCAGGCTCTCCCAGCTCATGAAGCCTAAAACACTACAGGGCCTGTTCTGCTGTCATTTATGCCACATGCAGCTTGGCTTTGGGTGTCACGTACAGCATGAGTCACCGCGTCACTCCCAGTTTATGCAGAAATGAGCAAATCTCACGCTATTTCTCAGCGAGGCAAGGAGGAAGTTGCCTCCCAGAGGGGTCTTTTTTCCAAATGAACTAATTACAGCCATTCTTTCTCTGAAAAGCTTACATTCTCCCACCCCATGCAAAACACGTCCCATACTTAGCTCAGTCTGCAACTGAGAGTGCTGCGAAGAGAAGCTTTACAAGACAAACTTTAAGATTATTATTTTTGTGATACATGTCACTTCACACAGCTGTCTGCCATAACTTGGGTGAATATAACTCTCTTGCACTTCACCCTTGCAGTGGAGAGGGTTGGATATTTCCACGTTTGCTGTGCCCCTCCCTGACTAGTCTAGGTAGGCAGCTGCCCAGTTTACTTCTCTTATACTCTCCCTTCAATCATTCATCCCCTGACAGCTCCCCTCCACATTTTCCTCTCTTCAGTTTCTTACACTTCATGTTTTCCTTTTGTGCCTTGTCATGTTCATGTATACGTGAGTATACATCCCTCCCCTCCAGCAGCATTTCCAAATTTCTTATAACATCCTGGCTAACTTCTCAAAACACTACTTCTTACTGCTCCTGCCAGTATCCTAACTATGTCCACACCACCCTGCCTGGCCCCCCTGTCATGAGTAGCATGCTACCTCATTTCTCAACAGCAGCTCACCTGCATCCTTTTAGAAACAACAGTCTTGCCAATCCTAGACATTAAGCAATCCTCAGTTTGAGCTACAGAGATTTTCCAGAAAACAAACAAAAAGCCACTGTAGAATCATTTTATATATTTTTTTTTCCTGGTTTTTTGAGCCTTTGTCTTGGATTTTTCAAACTTTCTCCAAAACATGTAAGCATTAGAATGCTTTTACTTTTTAATTAAAAATGTAATTACTTTTTTCAGAGTGTCATCATTAGCATTGCTAATACTAATATGGAAAATAAGAAAAACGTTACAACACCCTAACCTTTCAGGAATAGAAATTGTCTTTTTGTTCTGTTGGGATAGCACCTGAATCCTGCCAACAATGTTAGTACAAATGCTAACAGCTACAACACTGTCACTTGGCTTTGATTTCTTGCAACATGCTTTAAACTGTGATTAAATTGTGTCTTGAAGTTTAAAGGAACAATCCCGTGACTATGACTTCAGCTATTTTCATTATAACAAAGAATAGTGAACATTTTGGATTATGCTACTTAAAAAGACCAAAAGTAGCAAGTTAGTCTCAAGAACAAATTAGTGGCAAGAACCAGAGAGAATAGCATAAGTGGGGATGCACGGTATTTTTGGTCATCTTTATTGCTACACTCCAACAATAATTATTCTGGCACAAATCATACACAACCAAAAGTTATCCTACTGGGATATAGACAAATAATTCCTCCAAAGTGTGCGTACACTGCTTCTGCATCCATTGCAAAGCAAATATAAGATCTTAAGCTAAAACGTTTGAAACACAAGCTAGTAAGGATTTAGCTGTGCCTCTATACATGGATTTCTTTATAATTGTTTTATTTCAGGTAATTTGAAATTTTTGAGACTTGTAGCAGTCCCGTTAGAAGATACTTACAACAAGGATCAAATCTGTTATGGTTCATTGCCAAATACTGGCAACATGCTGGGAAATATAGAATTACATTTACTATGCGATAATCCCTTTAGATGCCTTATCTATGGTGATCGTGACGAGGGCAGAAACCTATTATATGAGTGAGCAGCTTACAGGAAAATGATGAAATACACTGCCCCAACTTTTGCTCTCATGTCCTTATTATGCAGCTCTTGAAGGAATAATTGCACCTGGGGCTGAAGGGACTGCTGTGTGGGTATCAGCCATGGGTCACTGCTAACCTAGGTCCTGGTTCAGTTCTCTTTAAAGTCAACAGCAAAACTTCCCTGCATGTCACTGAGAGCAGATCCAGGCCCCTTAAGATCACAGAAGACAAATGAAAGTAAAGAGAGGTTAGATAGCACTGTTTGCTACTCATATGTGTTGGGCTCGAAAGAAGTGAGAAGGGGCAGCATTAAAAGTGAACTGGCTGAGGTTCAGACTGGAAGAGATCTGTAAAGTTTCACTGAAACAATGGGATGGATCTGCTACTGCCAGAAGCAAGCACAGACAGAAATATGGGGCTGGATACAGGCAGAAATACATATTATTGTTATTATAGAATTAGATTATATTAAGAATTGAGTCATTCCAGCCTTTTTTGCAGCAAATAAAAACAGGAGGAAAACGCCAGTACTGCAGGTATTTCACCAGTTATTTCAGCACGTGAATAACAGCTATATCTGCCAAGAAATCATCGAACCTTCAGAGTTGGCTTTGGTAAATAGTACAAGTGTGATAGAAAGATAATTGCAGAAAGATTAAATTTAATGTTAACAGTTTGACGCATAGCTGCACATTTGCCAGGGGAGAAATCAAAGCACACTCTGAGCTGTGCTTGGTGGCCTCAGAAAACGGGGGTGAAATATAGTGCTATATCATCTATAGCAAGTGTAGGGACAAGTATTTTGAATTCAAACTAGGGGCTCTTAAGGTAGAAATGAGAACAGAGTCATCTGGTTATTTTAATTGACCACAAGTTGACTATTAATTGCTGATATGATGCAGCTATGGAGAGAGATATTGAGATTCATTAATGTTTCCCTGTAAAAGAATTATGAACTCTGTTACAAGAGCACTCGTGAGACTTCATGCAGAATATCTGTGTGGTGTTTGGTCACACGAAGATGAAAAACAGAAAAACATGTTAGCAGAGGAATAGAAAGTAGACTGGAAAACAGCTTGACTTGCTTAGCCTAGGATTAAATAAGACTCAATAGGGAGTCTAAAAGACTACAATTTCTTGAGATCAATAATAGGGAAGGAGGATCATTTAAATCAAAAACAATGTCGGCCCAGCACAAAGTGATGCAAAATAGGAATAAAAGTAGACTCAAAATTAGAAAAAGAAAGAAAGATTCTGGGTCAGCCAACTTCTTGAAACATGAAGATACCTCTCAACTTTCAAGGTGGTGAGGTGAGCTTACAACAGACTGGCCTTAGGCTTGGAGATCTTTGCTAGTCACGTGTTCCTAAAAGGGGTAAATTTTAAGAGATCAGAGTCAATCAGCAATAAAAAATTGCAAGGAAAACAGAATTTTAAGGAAGCTACATAATGGAACTGAGACAGTATAATACACTTGCCCTTGGCTTTGACATCTATCAATTTTAAACCCCCTAACCATAAAACTCTGAAGTTTGGTTACAAATTTGGGCATACAGTTGAGTTTATATAGTTTGGATGAAAGATGGCAATAAACTAAAAGAACATGAAAAGCACGTGGGTGATGGTTTATCTGATGGACTGAACGTACAAGGTAAATTCAGACAGTGAAACGCATTTTTACTGGAGTTTAATAATGTTGTTTTGGAGTAAGGCTGAAATTCTTTGTAGTTTTAGTTTCATAACACTACCCAGCTGGAATTTCCATTTCAAGTTATTATAATACAAAGCTTTACAGTGGTATTTTAACTGTTCATTTTAGATGGTTTTCACACAGAGTTTACTTGAATACCAGATATACTGTAAACATACCGAACATCTGGTAATTAAGTATAGTGCACTGTAATCTCCATAAAGCCTGTATCTGTGGTGAAATCTTTTTAATAAATAGTTGATAATGGAATGAAGCTATTAAAAGTATTACAGCACACATGGTGAAGTACAGCAATTATTAATTCCGTAGCATAAATAAAACCTTTTAACTGTCCATTTTACCAAGAATCTTTAAGATGGGACTGTTCTGAAATGAGTGTCAGCATAGAAATATCCCATTTGCAACAGAAAAAAAGTGGGCTCCATAACTCGACTAGATCATTTTCTTAAATACTCAAATACCCAGTGAACTCTGTACAGCTCTCAAACTGTTCATACCCCACTTCATGACAGCGTAACCTCAAAAGTCCTCTCTGATTGACCAGGGCACCGTTCACTTTACAGAATGGGAATGGAGGGTCACTTCTATTTTACCCCCTTGTAAGAAATCCTCACGTGCATCATTTGGGATGTCTGTTTTCACCCTCAGCAGCAGAGCAGCTTTTTTCTCTGAACATGTCTGAACAAATAGGAGCACCTACCTCTCCTTGTTTAAGATTTCTTCAGGGGACTCTGAAGGCAGCGGCATTGTATAGACACAGATTCATTTCTTCCGTTAACAATCTGGAGATCCCAAGCTTTAAGCTCAATTCACTGACACTTCACAATGTCCCAAACAAGTCATTACGCCACCAGCCCTTAAGCTGCATTACCTGATTGTCACCCACACTTTATTTGAAGAAACACCCATCAGAAGAAACAGTTAACAAAACCTTTTTGTGCAGCCCCTTCTACCAATGTCTGCTTAAAAAATAATAATCCTGATGGGTTTTTTTATAGTAACTTGTTTCCTCTTGCATTTATCAGTGATTCTTATTCTCAAATCAAGTAATCCAAGGCTGAGTTTATCATCCACCTTGAGCTACCAGGTTTGAAAGGTTGCACGTCTTCAGTTTCATAGGAGCAGCCTGTTTATACTACTGGGTATTTTTCAACCTCAGCTTTTCCAATGACTACTTAAGGCATTCTGTACTTTTTCCAGGAGTGCTGGCACATTGTTTAAATCACTCATGACTCATTAGCTTATTCTGTATTTTAGCCAGTTAAGCTCCTCTACCTTACACTCTTCCATATTTCCATTTATTTTTTCCTTCAAGAAATCAACGTCAAGACAGCTTATAAAGCTGGTTGACAGTTGTCAAACAAAATGTGAATTCATGCTAGCATCAAACGTCAATGCCGTACATCCCGAGCTACCCACATCCACTGTCACAGAAATGCTTCTGTGGCACATCACTTCCCTGCATACATCCTGTTCAGCTGAAAATAGTTCCAATTCCATTTTATTTCATGTAGCTCTGGACAGGAGACTAAATGCGACCAGTAACAGCAATATTCTGATGTTTCTCAAGGCACCTCCTCACAGTTTTTCACCTCCGATACATACGAGATCAAACAGTAGACTCTTATCATTAATTTCTGCTGTCAAGTTCTCTACCTACCCCATCTTTGCAATGTGTCCATAATCTGGTTTCCCACTGTAATCTATACTTCATATTTGCTCCTGTCTATTAAGCCTTAAGACCTTCATGGGTGTATCTTTATGGGTCATCTATGCCTGCCAGAGGTTCTCTGCATCCGCAGCTGAAGCAAGGCCTTTGGACTCACATGATTTCTCAAGCAAGGAGCTTCCTGTCACTCCAGCTTCCCAGCACTCCAGGCTGGAGCAATGGGCTAAGGCCAGCTGGAGGATTTCAATAAGGCCAAATGCCGGGTGCTGCACTTGGGCCACAACAACCCCCAGCAGCGCTACAGGCTTGGGGAGGAGTGGCTGGAGAGTTGCCAGTCAGAGAGGGACCTGGGGGTGTTGATTGCCAGCCGGCTGAACAGGAGCCAGCAGTGTGCCCAGGTGGCCAAGAAGGCCAATGACATCCTGGTTTGTATCAGCAATAGCGTGTCCAGCAGGGACAGGGAAGGGATCTTACCCCTGGACTCGGCACTGGTGAGGCCGCACCTCGATGGCTGGGTTCAGTTTTGGGCCCCTCACTCCAAAAAGGCCATTGAATGACTCAAGCGTGTCCAGAGAAGGGCAACGGAGCTGGTGCAGGGTCTGGAGCACAGGTGTGATGGGGAGCGGCTGAGGGAACTGGGGGGGTTTAGTGTGGAGAAGAGGAGGCTGAGGGGAGACCTCATGTCCCTCTACAACTCCCTGAAAGGAGGGTACAGAGAGGGGGGATGAGTCTCTTGAGCCAAGGAACAAGCGACAGGACAAGAGGGAATGGCCTCAAGCTGCGCCAGGGCAGGGTCAGACTGGCTCTTAGGAAGTATTTCTTTGCAGAAGGGGTTGTTGGGCGTTGGAATGGGCTGCCCAGGGCAGGGGTGGAGTCCCCAGCCCTGGAGGGGTTGAAGAGTCGGGTTGACCCAGCGCTGAGGGATCTGGTGGAGTTGAGAACGGTCAGTGTGAGGTTAATGGTTGGACTGGATGATCTTCAAGGTCTTTTCCAACCTAGATGATTATGTAGGACTTGCCTGGCTCCTGGGATGGACAGGTCCTCCTCAGCATCAGCAAATTGCTCTAAGAGACAAGGAATGTGTCTTCCTTAGCACTACAGGAGAGATTATCCTCCAACATCACATTGTTCAAGTCCTGGAACCCACATCAGACTGCAGTTGCTGGTGGCGGCAGGGTAACTAGCAAATACTGGCTACAAAGCTCCAGCTCATCTTGCCTGCCTCTCCTCTGCCTCAGATAGTTTGTAGGGGGGCTATTACAATGCCCTGGAGAGGGCAAGGCTGTGATTTGTCTCCACTCTGCATTCACCAACACAATAAAGGAGGTAGGAAGAACACGCTTGCTACAGCTGCCAACACGTGACAAGTTGACTTTCTAAGCAAGTGACATCCCAGCCACAGATGAGGGTGGGGACATTCAGATGCTTGTGAAAGGTCAGCAAAATTGTTCCTTAGGTTAATTCCTAGAGCTCTTACCCGCCATGTGTGTATATATTCCCATGTTCAAAGAAGCATTGATAAGAGCACTGTTTCTGAGGAGCTTTAGAACTTGTTCAATCCTAGAACAATCAAGCAGCTTGAGTCTGTATTTTCAGTGCTGGCACCTCATAGAAAAAGGCTAGAATATAGGCCAAGGTTTTTGTAGCAAAAACATCAAAATCAACACACAGACATTTTTCAAACATACTATATAATGACAACTTTTGATAAATTCAACAGGTATGCACCAAATCTGATGTAAAACATGGGAGCCCAAATGAACATATCTAAGTTCAAAAATATTGGTCTTAACTATCTTTGAACGTCCTTCAGTCCTTTCCTTCTTCCCCCCTCCAAAAGAAAACCCCTCTTTCATGTGGTGATCCTTCCAGCTGTGCAAATAAAGCACAAGTTGCCACAAACCTTGAGTTCTTTGACAAGCAATTTGTACCTCCTTTTCTGTTTTTCTACCCTGTATTTCATGAAGACTTCAAACTTCATGTTGATTTGACTGCAATTCTTATGGAGGCAATGTATGGCTCTCCAGTCAGTGGAGTATATCCTTGACTGTGCTTGAGCACATGTGTCTGGCAAACCATCTTGGAAGCTCACAGAAGGTGGAGCAGGTGTTAAGCTCTTAAAATGAACAAGAATTTTAGTAGCTTCACAAGAACAGTGCAACATAAAGAAGTATTTCACCACCAGCTCCAGAGCTGTCGTGGACTTTTAGGCACAAAAGAAGTCATAGATGTTCTGTTCAGAGCTGGTTTTACTACTTGGCATGCTCCTTCTCCTTTAACTTTGAGTGGCTTTTCTCCAACAGTAAGCAAAAAAGAGGACAAAGATTGAAAGAAAAGAAAAACTAAATCAATTCATTAGAATATAAATGTATTCAGGGAATAATCCCCAAAATATTATGAATTGTTAGTGCTAGCTTCTATCTTTGATTTTTAAAGCTCAGTCATTACTCTTCTGAACAGAAGAAATGTTCTTTTTTCCTTTTACTTTAGAATATCCTGATGAGGAAGAATTATCATAAAAATCTGTATACTCAGGAGTTGAAAGGACTCAGATTCAGAAGGCTTCTTCCCAGAAAAATAGACACTTATTTTCTGAAAATGGGAGTGGGGGGAGTATTAGCTCTGTAGCCACTGACACTAAATTGAGTTTCAAGTGCCATTAAAAAAACAAAAAAACAGGATTTGGAGTGTTGCAAGAATCACTGAGTATATCTGAAAAATACATGGTTCCAAGTCCTTGAAAATCTGAATTCTTGTCCATAGAAAACCTTCCTGTTCCCTTGAGGACTACTTATGTGTGCTGCACGTGCAGTACTGGAAACTAGTAAGTGGCAAGGGAGAATTTATTGTTGTTTTAAAATCTGTTTTCTATTAAAACACTTTCCAGTGCCATGATCATTAAGATCTGTCAGTTCCACCAAATGATGCTTGTACTATCATACTGGAGAGGAAGGTGGGGGATTTTGCTTCATTTTGCTGTTTGAGTCTTTGGTCCACAGTTTACATAGTTGATACTGCAATCCAATATATTTATGTTTGGAATGATGAGAAAAGACTTACACAATAGCACAACACAGGATGAACTTTGATTTGTAATCTTACTAGTTCATTGATTGGAAACCTACCTCCTGAAAACAAACAATGGAAAAAAAAAATAAGGCTGTGGTAAGTCTTACATAAGGATATCATACAAATTACCATAGCTTCTGGCCAAATGTTGAGAAGTGAATTATTGACTGATATAGTCAACGAGGATCTTCACTAGCAAAGCTCAAAAATCCTAGAGAGCAAATACAGAGTCAAAATGCCCTGTGAAGTCACCTTCTTTGAAGAGTAAAGGTGGTTTTCCACTCTTCTCTTGACAGCAGAATCTACCAGAAGAGACAGATGGATGCACTTGCACACTCTGGGGGATGCTGAGATGTCTGTACCTACCCCAGTGTAAAGCTCATCTGTGAACCACCAAGACTCAAGTGTGGTGGAACTTGTGCATCCTGAAACACAAGTAAATAGCTCAAGAATAAGTCACAATTTTGGCTTTCTACACAAGGAATTTGTGCTGTTGCATGAACACTGGTGACCAGGACGAGCCCAGTAAATGAGAATTCACAGGAATTTTCCAGGTGTTAACTATGCAATCAAGGCATGGTCCATCTATCTACCCACAGCCTTCAGACCAGGATCTGAAAATAAAGCAATTCTAGCTGTGGGGCTCCTTTTGTTGGATAAAAAAATGCCACAGCCTCCATGACATAATGCATTTGTCTGCTCTGCATGCTTTGCCAGTTCAAATTTGTTCCCAAAACGTTGACATACCAACTCAGCATTAGTTGCCAGATCAGTTACCTGTTCACAATGCTCTAACGTTACACTGGGTCAGTATCTTCTGTCCTGCTGCAGCTACCACTAGGCTGGCTCAAAAGCAGAAGGCAGCGTAACCTCCACATTCTGCTCCCTGACTAATTTGATATGAATGTGATAAGATGCTCACATCTGACTCAGATTCACTCTGTACTGTGGCTCACTGTCAGGCAAAGCTGATGAAAGGAGAGTGAACAGAGACACAAGTCAGAAGGGGCTGTTACAATCAGATCACCCAGTAACTGCCCAACCATTTGTGCCCTGAGCTCAAAACCTTTCAGCTGAACTCGAGCACACCCAGCAAGCCTTTATTCCGTGACACTTTGCAGTTTGATGCTGTGATGCCAAATGAACTTTTGGATGAAATAACAAAGACTGACCTTAGCTTTCCTTCCCATACACAGTAAAGCTGCTACCTGGCATGCCCAGTTCAGCAGACGTAGTGTACTTAGGATACGGAGCTGCGATGTCTTAAGAAAGTAGTTTGCTTTGATCCAAACTAATTGTGTCTACAACTGAGCAGTTTAGATATGTTGGCCATCTAATACTGCTTAAACACCAAATTCTATGGGTTTACACTAATGCTAAACCAGTCTAACTGCAGGTGCTGCCCACAGAAACTGATGACATGAGCCTTCCTAGCATTATATCTGAAGTAAAGTTCAGAGGTAGCACCCTGTAGTACCACGTTCTAGCTGCTGTACCATTCCTGAGGCGAGAAAAAATTCTGCACACTGAACTGCTAGCCTATATCTAAAAAAAACCCAAATAACAAACAAAACCACTTGTTTACAGTATTCTTTTACCACTTCCATTCTGGAAGGTTTTTTGAAGGCAATTTCGTACATATTTCCTCATTAAAGCTCGTTGGGGAAGGGAAATCTAGGTTTCCTTCTACACTACCAGTTCTCTATTACATTGCATTGGCCTTCAAGTTGACCTGGGCCTCCCAAGTCCTGAAAGAACTTAATTTCTCTATGGACACAGTCAATAAGAAAAAAATCCACCACCTGAGTATTGAAACTTATCTTAAAAGGACCTGAGTAACCACATCTCCCTTTGCCTGTCAGAGATTGCAAACTGAAAAAGCTATAACCACAGAGAACTTAAGCAGTTATGTGGGTAACCACATTGCAGGAGGCTTTTCAGGTGAAATACATCCTGCTGTAATGAGGTACTTCACAACTTCTTTACAAAGACAGCTGTCATACATTATATTTCAGTATGTCATTTTTCATATATTAAATTAAAGCTTTAACAAAGCTCCAGGATGTATGTGGATACAGAATTGTCAATAGCTACCTACTAGCAGTGAACTGAGGAGAAAAATAAGGAGAGAAAAATCAGACTCTAAGCATGTAGCCCTACATGAAAGGCTACTTCAAATAACTTTCTGAAGGAGGGGGGCATGGGGTTTATTATGTAAGAAATTCAGTGATGCTATCTCTGAATCAAAAGTGCTTTCTGAAGAGATTAAGACAGCCAGATTTTCATTTACTGTGAACCAGAGTTGTTTGGATGACTTCTAATCACCTTTTTAACCAATTCAACCTCTAACCTGGGAGTAATTTTTCTTTTTAGATGACAAGTATTTATTGTTTGTTGATTTTCTGTAGTCAGGAAGAGACCGCATGGAGAGGACTGCACAGGTAAGCCACATTCTTATCTAAACACGCTACAGCGTGAAAAAAATATTTAGACACTACAGTAAAGGTGCAGGGGAGAGGTAGAATAGATGTACTCAGAAATTTGACCCCAATGGAAAGGATTTTCCTCAGTTTAAACTGAAATCCTGCCTTTTCACATAAAGATATACTGTTATACATTTTTTTTTCTAGTGCAATTTAGCCATGCCTCTGCATAGAAATCTCTGGTTTTGTACTATGGGATTTGAACTAAGCAAGTCACATGTCTCAAAAGTACTGTAAGTACAATTATCTTGCCTTTACCCCCTTCCTCTCCTGAGGGTCTTAGGTATTTATATTGAAATAAAATAACACCATCCTAAATCCTGAACTACAATCCTACTCTGCAATGTCCTGTGCAAAAATAGGACAAAAGACACTCTCCTTAAAAGGCTTTTTAAAAGTATACAATTTAAGAAGATAATCTGGAAGTTTTAGTTTCAATGAAATAAATTCAATCCACAGCAAATATGAAGGCATAGGGGTCAAACATGGAAATGCTGGAGATCCACCAGGAAGAGGTATCTAAGGTTACTGCATGGGGCAAGTGGGAAAGTGTCCACCTCTGAGTGTACAGTACGAGAGACCTTCATAAGAGGAAAAGTTGTGTAGTCTTACATCCCACAGGAAGGAGCTAAAACGGTTGTAACACAGCAATGGGATATTCCTCTCCTTTGTCAGGGGGGTAAAGTGCACATATGACATAGTTTACTTGGTCAGGCGAGTGAGGTCTCAGACTTACAAATGTGCCTCAAAAGCCTCTTTGTTTAATGCAAATAAAAAAAGTAGTTGCCTTAGGCAAGTTTGGCATCTCAACTGATAGACAAACTACAACAGAGCCATACGCTATGGGTCTATCCTTATTATAAAAAAAAAAGGTATTATTAAGGTCTTCCCTAGGCCAGAGCAACAATCTCTTGCCAATTAGTTATGATGTTATCAAATTGACAGGGAATTAAGGAAACCAGCTACATTGCACTGTTCCCAGATTCCAGGTTGGTTAATTTTTCATGGGGCGCACTGAGCAAGTTGAGAGAATGAAAGTCTGAAAGAAAAATCATTTCCCTTCTGCGAACAATGCTAGGAATATAAAAAGGAAATAATAATAGATGTTTTTTGTTCCCCTTCTAAATACACCAGCTTGCTTTCAAAATTAACACTTCACCAAAAAATACACACAAGTGCATGACTTAAAAATATCTTAAATACACTGTCGCATCATTCAAGTAAAGTCTTTAGGGGTTTTGATCCCATACCTCTCAAAATGAGTGCATATTCTTTCTTCTATCTTGCAATTTAAAACATCTAGAACATTAAAAGAATCTTTCTATACCGGATTTTTAGTGGTCTGTGTATGTCAAACCCAATATGTCTCCCACCAGGGCAATGGGCAATAGTACCTTAAGTCTTCACGTAGGAATTCCACCTTAGATACTATCATGAGACCACTAACTGAAACACTTCAGTAGCTGGGTATTTAAGGATCCACTTTGAATATTAAACACATACTTCTGCCCCGCTCAGCCCCAAATCACAACATAAAAGTTTGGTAGTATACAGTAGGCAGCCTAAGTATAAACAAAAAAAATCATAGAACATCATACTCAACCTGTTAGTTGCCATTTGCACTCAAAATAGGTATCATGTTGACAAAAACAACAAGAGTGCTTGAATAAAGGAGCTACTCCAGTATTTTCCTGCATATCAGAGTCTGTATTTTCACATAATTACAGCCAATTAATTGTTACATGTTACTGACCAAAACACCCACTGATTCAACGTCTTGGTTGCTCTAGGTAGAATCCTACACGGGAGAATTCCCCCCATCCCTTTGCTCCAAGCCAACTTACATCTCTCAGGAGACCCTCTCAAAAATAATGAGTTTCCCTGAAGAAATTCAGCACCAAAGGAAAGATGAAGCTCAGCAGATGAAGTTCAGACAGAACTCAGTAAATGAAGCTCCAGTTACAGAAACGAGTGTAGTCTTTTAATTGCTATTGTCAAATATCCCCAACCATTTCATTCTAATGACACCTACCCAGTTTTCCTGATCCTTTTCGGAGGTGGTGCAAGGTGTATTTCTGTAACAGAACAAGGAATTAATGCGGACTGAGGAAAGTGCAAAGAGAGCAATAGACCCATCCCAAATCCAAACAAGAATTCTTCTCCTCCTCGGCATTCATTTGAAGACAAGCCACAAACTCATCCTCATTAACGCCTAACACAGCACACGTCCATCAACCACCTTACCCTTGGTGCTCTGCACAAAGGGAACCAAACTAGTTCATGACCATTTGCAGTACACCGGCCTCACCTAAGCTTTAATGAAAGATTATACACATTATTACTGCTTCTGCACTGTGGCCGCCCATTTAAAGAGTCCATCAGGTTAAAAAAGATCTGCAATCACCACAATGAGGAACAGCAAAGTATACTTGCTAATTTTTCTCTTCATCAGTATTGACAAAGTATAAAGCAACTTCTCCTGCAGTGAAACCTCTGGTTTATTATCACCAAACTAACATTTCACAACTGATTTTATCTTGCTCATCTGTCACCAAATTGATGAGCATAGCAAAACTTCAGTTATCACTGCCTTTGTAACATGCCTGTACAGGTGCAGAAATCCCCAACTGCATTAACTCAAGAGGCTGACCACAATAACTGTCCATTGCTAAGTATTAATTACAATTTGCTTACAGCATCCCTGGCCCAGAACATTATGGAACTTGTCACTTGCTCTTCCTTTATGTCAAAAGCCTCAGGGAACAGCAATAATAGCTGACTGTTTTCCTTTAAGTTTGGTTGGTTTTCGGTACTCTTCATATCAGGTTTCGTAATTCCATTCTTCTGTCGTTATTTCACCCATGATACAGTCTCTCCATCACATCCACTTGCACCTCCTGAGCTCCTGCTGTTAGGACTTAATACCATCCCAGCAATAGAGACAACCTACAACAACATCTTACCAAAATGTGTATCTCTGATCAGAATCACAGAATCATTCAGGTTGGAAAAGACCTTTGGGATCACCGAGTCCAACCCTCAGCCCGACTCTACAAAGTTCTCGCCTACACCACATCCCCCAACATCTCATCCAAACGACCCTTAAACACACCCAGGGGTGGTGACTCCACCCCCTCCCTGGGCAGCCTATTCCACTCTCTGACCACTCTTTCTGGGAAAAGTTTTTCCCTAATATCCAGTCTGAACCTCCCCTGTTGCAGTTTAAAGCCGTTCCCTCTTGTTCTGTCACTAATCACCTGTGAGAAGAGACCAGCACCAACCTCTCTACAATGTCCTTTCAGGGAGCTGTAGAGAGTGATGAGGTCTCCCCTCAGCCTTCTCCTCCTCACACTGAACAGTCCCAGCTCCTTCAATCGCTCCTCACAGGATTTATTCTCCAGACCCTTCACCAGCCTCGTTGCCCTCCTCTGCACTTGCTCCAGCACCTCGAGATCTCTCTCGTATTGAGGTGCCCAAAACTGGACACATTACTCAATGTCTGGCCTCACCAGTGCAGAGCACAGGGGAACTATCACCTCCCTACTTGTGCTGATCCTTTAGAGGGGCCTTCACACAGCCACAGCAACCTTCCTGCAGCTCAGCTATCGAGGCAGAGACAGCCCTGATGGGACAATGCACACACTGCACGGGGCACTTCTGACAAGAGACTCATTCAGTCCTTCCCCTCACCATGTCTATGCCTGTATTTAATGGGTGTCTGGTCATTCTCTCCCTATCCAGTGAGGAGATCAAGGCAGTAATTGCTGATGGTCCTCCCACCTCAACTGTAAATAAGTTGAAGGTGATTAAACCCAGTCATTTTCACCTTTTCTTCAAGTGTCTGTGACAGCAAGACAAGGGACTGATGGATTTGCAGCTCCAGTTTTACAGAGTTTGACCAGGGAAAGGCAAAACAGCTCCCCTCACCCACCCACACCTTTACTTGGCTAGACCTAACATTACATATAGTCCTTACAAGCTTTAGCCTACTACACTATCACATATATTGCCCATGAGCTGTTCAGCATGCTGATAGCACCGTTACACCCAATTAATATCTTGCTCTGTACTCTGTCTCCTGGGTGGCCTTTCTGCTAATAATTCAAAGCGACTTTTGACAAGGCTGCATTTAAGTAGGACACACAGCTAAGCAATACAAGATGACAGGCAGTGCATTGTTGGCTGATTATCATATGCCTCAGGTGGCAGCAAGAGGCTAAAGTGCAAGTGACTTCAACCACCCAGCAAGTACAGTAATCCCCCCGCCACGCACAGTTTGGAACTGCATCCTGATGGGAACATCGGGGAAATAAATCAGCCATCTGCATTTAATGGGTATTATGTGAACAAACACTATTGTTAAAAAGTTCATTCAGAGACAGTCCATAAATCAGAGAAGATGCTGAACGATGCCCTTTTTTTGTTGTGCCTTTCCACAAACTGTGATTGTCTATTGACACAATTAACAAGAAACGCTATTCTCTCTTCCCTGCAAAAACAGAAAAGTCCCCCCGCTTCCAAAAAAACACAGAACACCTTCAAACCAGGGCCTATTCTCCTGAAGAACACAACTCATGAAAACCTTGGTGTTATCCTGAATGTCCAGCCACAGCAGGACTCCCAGGGGGACAAGCCAACTTCTGAGGGTGACCCCAGCGCAGGCCCTCCGATGCCCTCACCCCTTGGGTTGTGAGCAGGGCTGAGACAGTGGCAGTGCCCAGATCCACTGACGGTCCCAGACCAGGTGAGATGATGAGCTGACCTGGGCTCCATCCAGAGACCACAGTCAAAAAATGACACAAAACAAGTCTAGAAACAAGGCTAGCTATAACAAATTTTCCAGCCAGAAAAAGGAGCAGAGATAGGAGTAGACACAAAGCTACCTGCAACGCAACTTCATGGTCCACCTAGGAAGACCAGTCAGGAAATGGGGGCACCAGGAACCAGAGCAGAGCACAAACACACCTATGAAGTAGCTCAGGAGAGGACTAAAGTGCCCAAGCTGAGCTTAAATGGAGCTCCTGGAGTGAGAGATGGAGTTTGAGCTGGTAGAGGCCCCAGGTGTGGCTGTTCAGGGCAGTTAAGGCCTATTAGTGCCCTTAGGGTGCAAACACAGCCAAGGCAGATGTTCTGACATGGCAGTAGGAGGAGGTAGGGTGGAAGCAATAACCTCCTTATACACCTCAGGGTTGTTTATTCATTCAGGAGACCTAGGTCCCAGCCCTCTGCTTGGCCCACTTAAGGGTGGAAAATAACTGTTGATAATAACAGTCCTAAAAGGTCTTCTAAATGGATTAGCTGAAGTAACTCATAAAGTTGGCTTTGCTTCAGAAGAGAGATGAGCAATGGGTGCCTTAGAGCAGTATCACAGGCAGTTTCCCACACAGCCAAAGACAGCTCTCTCTCTTCTATACTTCATAAAGCACACCAGGGTTTGGTTTTGGGGGTTTTTTGATGGTTTGAATGAGTAATTAGAAAGTGTCTGGAAGGTGCCATAAAGGCTGAGGAAGCTACTGGAGTCTTTAAATAATAGTAAAAATAGCATATACTTTGAGGGGTTATTATTAAAAGAGTTGATGCCTCTATTTCTAGATGCAGAAGACTGCGCATGGGAGTATACCATATTATCTATAAAAGTATTTGAAAGCATTGTCAGCTGAGGAGGGTTGGGAGATCCCACCTACAAGGCACTGTGTTGTCATGGTGTAGGGCGCTATAGGACAAGCCACTAAAACAACCCCCTATATACCACCACAGCCCCTGAAAAGATTCCCCTGCTGCACAGAGTTTTGAAAACAGCTGCAACAATTTCCCTACTGTGAATGAATTTATAACTTTAAACCTCTTTGATTCCGTTCCGTACTGAGATTTCTTCCTTTTAATTCCAACCAGTTGCGCTAAGCTCAGTTTCCTGTCTCCGGCTCAAAGTTAACTTCCCTTATTGTCCACTGCACACATAGGTGTGGGAATGGAGCACTCAAAAGCCTGATTTATACATGATCACCTTAAATGCAGCCAAGTCCCCCATCCTTCAGACCTGATAGGAAACAGAGCACTTAGTATCATCATAGCTGCTTAGTCAAGCAAACAAGCTTGTTGCAAACAGCTGACAGACACTGCTGGAAGCTCATTTAATTACCCACTAGGAAGGCTGGCCTGCTGAAGAGATGGTGTTAATATTGTTTAAAGTGTGGCCTAAGTGACCCCTGTGTTGCAGAATACCTGTATCCTGGGACAAAAGTCCAGCTAGGCTCTGCGTGGGCACCCTGCCATCTGAACAGATGGATGTGAATGTGGGCAGCCAGGACGTACATGTATTCAGCGTAGACACTTGGAGCAACATTAATAATGGGAATTGTCCAAATGTCCCTTCACCCAGCATTCCTAAATCAAGCTTTGTGTATGAGTGTGTGTTTAGGGCATCTACATCAATGAAATCAGACCAGCAAAGAGTGACTACAGTGATCACGTGTATAAAACCTGACTCTCTCACACCTACAACCACACTTTATCAATGAGAAATAGCAGAAAACCTTCTCCAGGAGGTAGGACTATTTTATTTTCACTTGCTGATCTTGGCTGTGTTTGGAATGAGGCAGGTGCTGGTCAACGCCTGCGCTATCCAGTGTTCAGGAAAGAGCCCTTCCTATATAATTCAGGAAAAGAGGAGTTCAGGGGAATGCAAAGGCTTCTCTTGACACCCTGAGCCCTCAAATGGCACCATGTTAAACTCTAAAAAGCATTTTTATCTTCAGAGAAGGAATGGCTTCACTCACTGCTGTGTGAGGAAAAGGGCTTTCTGTTCAAGGGAATCGCTGCAGTCCTGTGGGACTTCCCCTTGTAGTCCTGCTAATTGTCTTTAATAGATTTCTGATCATTCAAGTGACATTTGAGTTTCTCTCCTGAAAGTTAAAGAAATAGCTTTGATACAAGAGATGGGCATCCAGGGATGTGTGGGGAAGGCAATAAGGCCTGTTAGCAGGTCGGGGATGGATGGGGTTATGTTCCTTTTCTCCACTGTGAGACTTCTTGGTGGGATCATGCGGTGGCTGGACCTCCATGAAGCACAAGGCTGTTCTTCCAGTGGGCTCCTGCAAAGATATTCCTAGAGTTTATTCCTCTCCAGTATTCAGGACCATGTGCAACCCTGGATCTACACTTTGGCTAAGCAAACACATACACATACAGAAAATGAGCTTCCACCTGCATTGGGCCCCGTGGAATTTTCCAGGAAATCTGGCCAGAGTTTTGTGTTTCTAACAAAACCAAAACAGTTTTTAAATCCGGCTTCAAGCTTCATTGCAAATATTTCTCACAGCCCTCCGTAGCAGGAATAATTACTGTCCTTATTTATCGGGTAGATTATACAAATCCCCTAGTAAGTAAATTGTAGGATTAAGAGGAAGGTTAATGTGCAAGATTAAACTGACACATTTATTTACTTCCTCCCAGAAGGAAAGACTAAAGGACAGTGACCTATCGTGTATTAATTCAACATTTAACCCTGCCTCAGCTCCAGTGATTATCTCTGCAAGTGCCAAGTCTGTCTAGCAGATTTCAGTGCAATACTTCATACACGAAAGTTCTGTTGTCTCAAATATTTCATCTGTTCAGCTCCCGATTTTTCAGATGGTAATGTATTGTTCTTTTGCAGTGCCTTGCCTCTAGAGTTTCAAAGGGCTCACAGTGAGTTACACCTGCATTCACCCCACAGAAAGCATTACTTATCCTCATTTTACAAGTATTCACTCTAATGCAGAGATTAATGCCTTTTTTTTTTTTCTATGACTTTTCTGGATGAAGTGGACAATTCACGCGTGATTCAGAGTCACTGGGTTCTTTGGGAGTCCCTTAGGGTGATTTTTCCTATTGTGAAAGCCACAATCCAGGCTATGACAGTATCCCAACCCGTGCGTACCTCAGAGCAAAGAGGCCATCTGGGTTTCTGGCTACTTTGCTACTGACACTGGTATTGTGGTCCTGTTGCAGTTGAAGACAGTAATGAAAAGACAAATAGGGATTTTACCTTCTTTTAGCTTTATAACATCAATGCATTTATGCCTGAATAGGGGCTGGGCGGCTTTGCTTTTCAGGCGAGTATTTTTCTCATCTGCTTTCCTGTATTTCATTCTCCATCAGTAACCAAGTTGCATCCAACAGCCCTGCCTGAGCACATATATCATCATGCGTAGCACATACTGCCCAGACTTGCCCAAGCAGATAATTTTCTGCAAATTAATGTTAGATATTTTATGGGACTACTGAGGTGGAGACTTCTTGCAGCACGTTGCGTGTGCGCCCCTGCACCACCTAACTAGCCAGTGAAAGGAGAGAGAAACAGATACCAAATGGAGAAGCAACTTTCCTACAATCACAAATAAGGGATGTGGCAGAAGCAGGACTCTGGTGTCCAGAAAACCAACTTCCAGTGCCTAAACTCCAAGTCGTAACGTTGTGAACTCCCCAAGAGTGGGATGTGGTAATGCACCGAAATAGGCAACACCATCTGACACAGACGTGGTTTTCCTCACCCCAACAGTGGTGTCATGCCTTCTCCACTCTGGTCACCCTCCCAGGCTAACTTGGAAAAGCCATCTAGGTGCAAATGCCACCTAGGTTTGCACAGCAGGTTCAGAGCAGGGCTGGGATTTACCTCAAACCCAGTGACATGACCATCTGTCAGCTCTACTCCCTTCAAATAAAAGTTTCGTCCCCACATGCTGGCCCCAACAGGCTTCTATATTTATCTATTCTTATTTTAGGAGGCCTGCAGGAGAAATGTATAGATTACAGATGTGGTGCTCCTTGTTTTAGCTAAGGTTTCCAATAGGGATAGTTGTTTTGGGACAGAATCCCAGCCGACAGTCATTTGCTGTTCGCCTGCCAAAGGGGACTGCAAATATTGCCAATGCTCTGCTTGACTTAGATTGAACAGTTCACAGCCTCTGAGGAAGGGGAGGAAAATTCCATTGTGAAATAGCTGATTTAAAGTGCTGTATCCCACAGCAACAGTAAAGAGTGTTTGCTAATACTAATGCAGCTTTCAGAGAGAGACTTGAAGTTCAGCTTTCAAAATGTGTTTTTGCTTGGTAAAGGGCCCAAATTAAACCCCTCCATCATTTCAAAACTTCAGTGAGTTTTGGAAAGAAAACTGATTCTGATTTCACAGCTGACGGCAGTTCTGCAAAACATGACTGGTTACAGAGAGGAGGAGGAGGAGGAGGAGGAAGAAGCGATTCTAGTGACATATCCACCTCCTCTTTTCTACGTATGGAGCAAGGCATAGCTGCGAGCATAGAGGCCTGTCCCTCAGTCATCAGTGGGATTTTGCTTGTGTCAGAAGAGGAAGATAGGGAGTGACCCTGCAAAATGTAAAACTTTATTCAGAAATTTACCTGAGAAGAATTTGCACTGTATAAAATGTTGATGACTAGCATATGTACAAATCGGTACACCCATTGATACACAATTTTTGCAGGTAATATGATATGTAGAGATGCTCAAAAAAAAAAAAAAAAAAAAAAAGCAAAAGCAAAGAACCAGAATGACAGTATCTATCAGAGAACCTGGTAACTATAATTGTCAAGGTCCAGTATAAACTTCTTTCCATCAAAGGATGTTAAAAAAGGAAATAATTCTATCCAGAGGTTTTGATCCTACAGAATGATCTCAGTTTGCAGGGGTTAAATAGTCACAGCATTTTTATGTGTTTACATCTGATAACTCCCAGTAGAGATAAACATATTTAATGCTTGAAATGTAAGTTAACACTGGACATATTAAACATATTATAAGAGATTTATCAGAAAGAACATTAAAGACTATTATTAGCCCCAGCTGCAAATACCCATCATGAAGAAATGGCTGCATGTGAGTTAACTGCCTTCAAAATGGTAGGCCTTATTTAAAACCCTTTTCAGTGGCTGTCTTTCCACTGATTTCAGCAGCCTTTGGGTCAAGCCTTCTTTTAGTAGAAAGATATTTAATTTAATACTGAGAGGAAGGACTGAAAAGCCGGACACCAGCATTTCCTCTGCCTTCTCATGACAGGCAAGGTTACTCAGTGTAATCAGCAACCGAGATTTGGAATGTCTTAACTGACGTAAACTGGACATCAGCTGCAGGAAAACGTCGTTGGTAAAAGATCAAACTAGATGGGTCAGAACTTCACGTGGAGGAGAACAGGGGTGTATTCCAGCTTCCACAAAAACCAGCTGAAAAATTTCTACATACCTTAACAAGCACTGGTACTAGCTGTTCCTTCTCTGTCCAAAGCAATGGAAATCTTGCTACTGACTTCAGTTGGGGGAGAACTAAAGCTGTGTGACTTGGTGTAATTATACAGAGAGGCGTTGCAGAAGGAAACGAGGATCAGATGGCTACATGAGTTACATCTGTTTTTGAAAGGGCAACCTTATGTGAAGCGGAGAAGGATTATGAGTATTTCAGGGGTTTTGATACAGAAATCCCAAGCGTATGCCTGATTTAGCACTCTAACTTTCCTATGATTAAGTTAGATTGATATCAATGAACATAAATCCTTTTTTTTTTATAGTGATAAGCTAATAGATACAAGAAATATGATGTCTAATGGAAACAATGTGGAAGGGCTACAAAAAATATATCAAATATTGATACTTTTTTTTTTTTTTTTTTTACTAACAAGATGTGGCCAGCCAGCTACCATATTAGTCAGTTTACCTCTATATTGCATCCTTCCACACTATGACTTAAGTAAGTAGATTTAAATCTCCCAGTACCCCCGAAAAGCAGGAAAATCAAATGATAGATTAGGCCCAAGTGGCCTATCAATTTATACTTGAACGCATGGCCTCACCAAAAGCAGAGAATCACGGTAGCAAGAGTCATCAGCAACCTGTCACAGATTAACGTTGGAGGAGAGATCTGTGATCAAAGACTGCAGAATTCATCCCCCTCAGCCCCGCCACCTCCAGGGATCCGGCACAGCTGGGTCAGACTGCATCCCTCCAGGAAACTGGGGGGTCAGGGGCTGGGAAAAGGAGGCAAGTCTGTCCATATTGAATGGGAACCCCCCCAAAAACTGGCCTGTACAAAATTGTATTTAAATAAGTAGGAAAGACTTGGTTTATGAGATGGATGATATTTTGGCTTCAGGCTCATTTTTCAAATTCAGCCCATGCTGGCTGTTGAAACTTGTTACCAGGGTTTATCTTTTACATTTATGCGACTTCTTAATAACTAGATGACCACTCATTGTTGCCTTTCATCACTACTACAGTCTCCAAACAGGAATAGCAGCAAATATTTTCAGAAGATACAAACCTGACTGGGATACCCCAATTACACTGAATAGCCCAGAAGCTCCCACTAAGTTCAAAAGTAATGCTTCATGCCAGGAAAGGGGAAGAATTTGGCCCTTGATGTTCTTGGTAAACAGGCTGAGTAATTCACAGTTTCAGTCTCTCATTCGTAACTGGTACAGATGGTTTATCTGGAAGGAAGGATGAAAATGCTGTCTTCCATTGACTGCAAGTAACACAAACGGACACATCTAATTGGCATGTTATTGCTCTACGGTCCTTTCTAGGTCTGGTGTAAGCGCTTTCATATCTTATGACAGCTTTGGGCTGATGCTTCATGTTCTTGTAAAATGTCAATTTACATTAGATCAGTAATCTTGTGTAATACATGTAAGACACCGCCACTGAATCAATATGGTATAGAAATATTTTTAGTTGTTCTTTTTCCCCGGAAACACCGCCTGGCTCTTAGGTTTCTAAAAAATAATCTGTGTTGAGACACTGTAAGGTGGAGAGTAAGAACAACAATTATGCAAAAAGGTTAGGAAACATGAATGACTTGTGAAAACATATAATTAGGGATTTGTATTTTAATTCCTGAGTGAAGTGCATACGTGTAAGCCAAACTGTTGAAAGAGCAGCTGCAGTGGTGTTACCACAATGATATGCAAGCCACAAATCCTGTTGTTGAAATAGGTTATTCATAAACTGCTTCTATGATATCCTCTGTCTGTGAAGTTAGTTGGGCTTTGGGGAAAAAAAAGAACATCTGATGTTCTGTTTTACCTTCTCAGCATTAACTCACTGACATTAAACTGAGATATTTATTACACTTGTGGTTTTAACATTTTAAATCTGCACATATTTCCTATCCATTTATAGCCAATGTGTAGGGATGATGAGTAAAAAAGCCGTCACCTCACTGATATTGTCATGAGCTGAGCATGCAACTGCCTTTCAGGGAGAGCCTCAGTGAATCACAGAGGATCTGACCCCATTTCACAGAATAATTCGAGTTGAAAGGGACCTCAGTCTAACCTCCCACTCAATGCAGGGACAACTATGAGGTAAGACGAGGTTGCTCATGGCTTCACCCAGCTGGGTCTTGAAAGCCTCTGAGCAATGAGGCTGCACAGTCTCTCTGTCCAGCCTCTTCCATTGCTTGACTTGCTTCTTGGTGAAAAAGTAGGGGTTTCATATCCATCATGAGCATCTCTTGTTTCAACTTACGTCCTTTATCTCTCATCCTCCTACCACGCAGCATTGTGAACAGCCTGGCTCCATCTTCTTGATAATTTCCTCGTGGGCAGTGGAAGGCCCTCAGTTGCCTCCGAAGCCATCTCTTCTCCAGGATCAACAAGTCCAGGTTCCTTAGCCTCTCTTCACCAGATAAGTGCTCTAGCCCAAGACCATCCTGGTGATCCTCCACTGAACTCACTTCATTTTATTGATGTCTTTCCTGTATCGGGAGGAGTGGGTAACACAGTACTATAAGTGAAGTCCAACAAATGTTGGGTCAAAGAGGATGGTAACTTCCCTCAACCTACTGCCTGTGGTCCTGTTCATACAGCCAAGGATGCCATTAGCTGTCATCACTGCCAAGGCACAGGGCTGGCTCACGCTCAGCTTGCTGCCTGCCAAGAGCTGCTCCCCAGCCCCCAGCCTCTATCACTGCAGTGGGAGTCTTCCCTCCCAAACAGAGGACGTTGCATTTATTCCTGTTGAATTTTGTAGGGTTCCTATTGACCCATTCCTCCAGCCTGTCGAGGTCCCTCTGAATGGCAGCCCTGCCCTCAGGTGTATCAGTTGCTCCCTCCAATTTGGCATCATCTGCAAACTTCATAAACACGTACCCCATCACCTCCCCCAGGTCACTGCGGAAGAGGATTGGCCCCAGGAGAGACCCCGTGGTGCTCCCCTTGTCACTGACCTCCTGCTAGAATCCAACCCATTAATCACTACACTCTGAGACTGACCATCCAAACAGCCTTCTATGCACCTATTTGTCCACCTCTGCAGACCATAAAGGCCTAACTCGGATGTGACAACACTGTGGTGGACAAGGTTGAAAGGCCCTGCTAAAGTGACATCCAGTGCTCTCCCCTCCTCCACAAATCCAGTGGTTTTATCTTGGAAGTCAAGGAGATCTGTCAGGTATTACCTGTTTGATACTGTCTCTTCTCTGCTGTTTTCAAAAAGAAAGACAATTCGGCGTGCTTACTATCAAGAACGTCATACCTTCTCACAAAGCTGTGCTTTTACCACCACAGAATTTAAAATACGCAATGGTTTATAAGTAAAATACACCTCAGAGCTCTAGAGAGGACCTCCAGGAGTGCAGCAGTGAATGCCTATAAGTAAGACCATGGCCTCGGCACGCTTAAGAACCAAGGAACCGAGGAAATTGGTAGCTACATACAGACTAATAAATTCAGTGCCTGAGCTGTTTGTTTGCCCTGGGAGAGGACTGACTGTGCCGTTAGCACGTTCACTGGCACTGCTTGGCCAACTAAAACTCTTCCAAATAATTCCTGGCCACAATTTGGCAACGGAAACATCCCAGGGACTGCTCCCAGTAGGCAATTTGCATGTAAACACCCTGTTTTAGGGACCAGGAGTTTTCTAACGTAAACGTGGACTATTCCAGGCCAACTGGCCCCTCAGCCTAGGACATTCCTGGACAAGTTTAATCAACTGTTATATACTGAGCCACTGCAAGTTTTTTCACAATTCAGCTGGTTCACATGTGACTCTGTCCTGACCAACGTGTGCATTTTTCACCCGTGAAGATTCAATAACTAAAAATCAGTTGCATAATATATCTTTTTTTTTTTTTTTTTGGAAGGCTCATGCTAATACAACCAAACCACTTTGTCTCCTGTGTGCATTTATGAAGGTGAAAGCTACTCCACAGATAAATTTCAGAGTAAGCTTGTACAGCAGCTAGTGTGATACTGTTTTATTACAAACATGAATAAGCAACATCATGTAGCATTTCTTTCCTTATCTGAACAGTATCACTAAACTGATGACACTCAGGTCCAGTCAGAGAGTTAAATTCCTCCCTCATGTATGAATATGATGTTCCCACAGCGCTAGAAATTGTGAAATAATACAGTGAGAGAACTGGCTGCTAAGACAGAGAAAAGTGACTTCCTCCAGTCAGATCGGGGTGAATTTCCAGAAGCACAAGAGATACCCGACGCCCATTAAGGATCAATGACAATTAGCCAGCCATCCCCTTGCAGTGTCCTGCAAGCTCTAGAAAGGGGGATTCTGTGTCCCTGCTAAGATAAAATTCCAAGTGAATGCATCTAACACAGGGCTTAGCAGGTTGCCCACCTCTAGGTGTGTTCACATTTATGTATTCACTGGTTCCTGCAGCTGACTGGGCCACAGTCACACACCAACATCCCAAGTATCTTCCGCAGATGAGTGCTCCTCCCCAGGAGGTAAAAGAGCAGGAAACAGCTTGGAGCTGAAACCTACCTTTAGGAATAATTGAAGCATAATATCCAAGCTAGTGAAAGAAATCCACAATGAGATCAGAGTTTTTGTATTGCATTAGTTTTGTTGATAGCTAAACAGTTCCACAGATGTGCTGAACCATGAAACACATAAACACGCAAGAGGAAAGACATATTTTGTCAGTGAACTTCGTGTAAATGTAGCACGAATATGAAAACATCAGTAATGGGATATGGCTTAAATGAAAACATGGTCAGTTTTCTGCGGACAAAACAGCCAATTTGCTGTAATATGAGACTTTTGTATTAAATGAGTAGTTTTTAATTACACCAGTGAAGCTTCTCTTTGGACAGGACTGGTGAAATCTTTTCTGTATCAAGACACGAGGAAGAGGAGAGAATCACTAGCTTTCAGTCATACCTTGGTGTGCTACCAGAAGTGCAGTGAAATCGGGGGGTGCAGAGATCCTCATGCCACCCCTGCCCAGGGAAGGACCATCATGGGCAGCAGCAGAACCCATCTGAGCCCACAGAGACACGGCATCCTGCAGCAATGGGCCAGTTCGTTGTGCCTGGTTTTCTTTTCACAATTCACTTTCTCTGCTGGCTCACCCTACCAAAGCAATCAGGATCGCAATAAAAAAACATCATGGCACTTCACTCCAGTGTAGATATGCTGCAGGCCTACAAGTTGTACTAGGCTGTTATCAGTCAAACACAGATCTCCTAAGTACATAACACTTACTTCTGTCTGCGTTCAAGAACTCCTCCAAATCTACCCGCCTGTCTCGTCAGCTTGCAACGAGGACTCACTGATTACATTAACAAAACATGAGAGGGCTCCACCAGCTCATGAACAACTAGGAGACAGCAACTGACTACAAAGACATTTTCCATTGTTGGGGTTTTTTTGCAACCAATCAGTCAGGTTTGCATTATGGTGCCTGCTTCCATGACAGAAAGCTCAGACTGGAAAGTGTCCCTCTTCCAGGTTTTTAATCAGTCTCCCTGTGATCCCTGATGTACCAGGACAGCTGGTTTTGCAACGTTCATGATGGTCAAAGTCACACGTGTTGAGGGAGGACTGAGACTTCTCTTGAGTTTAGCCTTGTCAGAAAAGCTTCTGGGGCTGGACAAGATACTGATTTTATACTAAGAGAAATGGTTTTGTCCAAATGTAATAGCAGTTGCATCTATTCTCAGGAAAATAAGTGCTTTCTGGGGTCTGTGACTCCCAGGTTGCAGCTCTCCTTCAGAGGGAGAGTGCAGGATGAAGCACAAGGGGGAAGTTGCTCAGCTACACACAGGACAAAAAGGAATCTCACTTTGCATTAAGGATGGTACAGTTTTCGGTCCAGTAATGCAAAAGCCCAGAAGAGGAGCAGGACACCGAAGACCTTATTAATGTGGCCAAAATGAAGCCTCAACTCAGTTATCTGTAGATGTTGCCACACCCTTAATATAACAGCTATTTGCAAAGAGAATTTCCGGTTATATGTACCCAAGAAAGATGTCACCTACCCTGAATTTTATTTGTTTTTATATCTGTACATATTTTTGCTGGAATTCCAATAGATTCATACATCCCCTGTACTCTGCACTGGTGAGGCCAGACATTGAGTATTTTGTCCAGTTTTGGGCACCTCAATACGAGAGAGATCTCGAGGTGCTGGAGCGAGTGCAGAGGAGGGCAACGAGGCTGGTGAAGGGCCTGGAGAATAAATCCTGTGAGGAGAGATTGAAGGAGCTGGGACTGTTTAGTGTGAGGAGGAGAAGGCTGAGGGGAGACCTCATCACTCTCTACAGCTCCCTGAAAGGACGTTGTAGAGAGGTTGGTGCTGGTCTCTTCTCACAGGTGATTAGTGACAGAACAAGAGGGAACAGCTTTAAACTGGAACAGGGGAGGTTCAGACTGGACATTAGGGAAAAATTTTTCCCAGAAAGAGTGGTCAAAGTGTGGAATAGGCTGCCCAGGGAGGGGGTGGAGTCCCCATCCCTGGGTGTGTTTAAGGGTCGTTTGGTTGAGATGTTGGGGGATGTGGTGTAGGGGAGAACTTTGTAGAGTCGGGCTGATGGTTGGACTCGATGATCCCAAAGGTCTTTTCCAACCTGAATGATTCTGTGATCTCACTGCTCAAAGCACAACTGACTGCATTGACAAAGCACACACAAAAAAAACAAGCCTAGGAAAGAGCATCTAATTCTATTCCATAAGTTTTGCCATAATACCATTCAAATTAACCTTTGTGAGATTTTAAATTTGTATATATGTATATACATTTTCTTATTTCCAAATGCGTATAGAAAAATAGGAGGCAGAAGCGTCTTTGTCTTTCCATCAACTACAAAGGCAGTTTAGACAGTGAGATCATCTGTCAACATCTATCCCATAAATGTTTAAATATGGACAGATGAGAGTGTCATTGATTATCTGGTTCCTTTATCCTGTAGATTGGAGTCTAGATGTAGAGCGGTTTACTAGGAGAAGCATGAGCCCAGGCAGTAAACTGACAGTTGCTTCCAGTCAACGGAGAGCTGGAAAACTGTCGTTAGGCTTAATCAGCAAGTAGCAGGGAAGTTAGGGGTTCATTTTGTTGGATGCAGTATCCTTCCCTTTCTATCCTGAACTGTTGTATTGCAGTATAGGCTGTGCAAATTCTCTGTGTGCTTTGAGTTCTCTGAACTTTTAAAACTGCTGTATAAATGGCAATTAAAAAAAAAAAAAAAAAAAGGACCACAAAAAGAAGAGTGTGCTCTAAAGCTCGTAGAAGTCAGTTTGCAGATATCAGTGACTTCAGAGGGTTCTGGATCAGGCCCTATGCCTTTAATTCTGTTTGAAGTGAGAACATAAATCTGAAATGTTTAAAAAAAAAAAAAGAAAACTTCCTATGTCGACATAACAAAACTTCTACCATGTGCCTGCTCAGGAAGTTCAGCACTTTGTAGGATGAAATTAACAATTTCTATCCTTGAATAGGATAAAACCAAACAAAAACTCCTTGTGGAAGACATTCCAACTATTTATTAAAAGCATACAGAGCTGATATGATATTATTCTGCTCCAGCTCATTGTTTCTCCAGACTACCACACTTTCTTGTTGTGCCAGTGCATTTTCTGGGACTGGTCTTTTCCTTGCTCTTTTGTTATAGTGGCATTTTTGGAGGTCTGTTTCCTTCATGCCACAGCACTACATGGCTGCCCTCAGGAACATCAGATGTTGCAAATTCCATTTTCAACTCCGCTGGTGAATGTCACCAGCCTTCATGGAGTTTAAATTATTTGGAGACATCAAGAGCAACGTGCTGGACGATTCTATGGAGCAAAATGAGGCGAGATGCCAGCTTCATATCATGGTCATATAAAGTCAGTGTTCACTGGCTTCAGGTGATTTCTCAGGAATAGGACTACAAATGAGTTGGCAGTATATCTTTATGGTGGTATCATCCACATATAAGCCTCCAGATGTGCAAGTAAAAGTATTCAGACTGCATCTGTAAAGGCAACAACTTAAACCTTCTTGCTCATTCTCTGTTTGCCCATCTGGAATAAAATGTCTGAGCACAAAGAAATTGGAAATTTCATCTGTAGAGACATTTTAAGTACAGAACCCCTAACTATAAAACAATCCAGTTTTCCCTTTATAAAAATGTGCTTTCACATATCCTCCACCTTCTTGAACTCCATCTATATAATATTTTTTACCACATCAGAAAGTAATTTTTAAATGCTGATTAAAAAAAGTGGTTTCAACTATTACAGTTGTTCTGGCCACCACAGAAAGAGCAATTTTGCTGTTACTACTTCCCCTGCATTCCCCCCTCCACCTCCAAAACCCACAGTGGGATCGCTGTATGTTTAAATGTGGTGTAGCCTATAAAGCACAGACACAGAACAAGCAAGGGCAAAGGAAAAAAGGGACCAAGGAGCTGTTTGAAGGAAGGGAGATCATAAAATCATTGGCTCTGCAGCTTAAAGATGTAGCAACAGGTTTTGCTGTGGCAACCCAAAGCTCTAGGGAGCAGGGAGTACCTGAAGGTGTGCGTGGACTGATGATGATTACTAGTAATTTTTGTGTTCCTGAAAAGGATACAGCACAGGAGCTGTGCATTACTACAAAGCTGATGTTGTTGAAGAAACTATCATGATTTGGTATAAATATGCTAAATAAGTATTTATTTTATTAATTATATTTATTATTATTATTATTATTAAATAAGTATTTCGGTATTTCCAGTCCTAAGCGCTTAGAGAAACCACAGGCTTTTCTAGAAGGAAAAATTATATATGTAACTTTGAGATTATTAAAAAAAGAGAGACACTTTGGGGATCTTCTTTGCTGTCTTTTTTCAGATGTTAGATTTCATGTACCCCACTTTCCTCTATAACCAAGAAGGATTAAGTGATGAAAGCCACAATTCTGCTTTAAGAACAAGGTTTCTTTCACAGGAGATGCCGAAAAACATTAAGTGTAAGACCATTCAGACCAACAACACTGAGTATTTTTGGTTGCTTTTTTCAAGTGTTCATTGTAGGGTTTTCATTTCTTATTGTATTTTATTTTAGCCAGCTGTGATGTCTGTCCACTAAAATGTTCCCCAAATGCATGTCATTGTTTCTGCCTTTCTATAGTCTTAACCAGGCAACTGATCTTGCTCTTGGCGGGTTTTACAGAGTAGGGGGAAGTGCCTCTGGCTACCAGGCCCTCTAGTCTAGAAGACTGTTTGCACTCAATAACTTCAAAATACAGGGGCCAGTTGACCTGTACAGTTATGTGGGAATTGTATAATTATGTACAGGTAACATGAGGGGAGGAAGGCACACAAATCTGCTTCGCTGCAGTCATAATTTTGTCGAAAGTTAACCAAGGGAACAATTCCAAATTGCCATCTATCTTTGTCACTGCCTCTGCATCAGAAGTAAATCAAGTACTGCCTGCTGGGGAGAATATACAGCAAAAGATTTAATCCTACTAATACTACTACTAAATAATTTATGCTCCTGTAATGCAAACCGAAAGAGGCTAAAACCAGAGCAGCACGTGGCAGTCACGCTGCTTGAAGTTTGGCTTGTTCATGCAGTCATGAGGGCTAAAAACCAGAGGGGAAGGCTGAGCTATCATGTGTCGATGGACCACCCCAGCCACCAAATCTAGCGCAGAGCATTTTCATCTCCTGCTGCTTTTAGCTGTTAACACATTCTCAGCAGGGTGCAATAGGTGAGATAATTTTACCTGCTCAGAATAAACAATCTTTCGGTGTGCATGAGGTTACACGCTCATTGGCAGAAGCTCGCAATAAATCTTGGGTAATGAACTAAATGACAATTGCTATGTATAAAGGATTTTTAAAAATAAAATCCACATTTAGAAAAGTAAATGTAATACTAGGTGCTTAAAGTTAAGCATCCTTTAAGAAGGAAATAATCATGGCTTCAGTTTTCCTGCCCATAAAATGGGGGTAACGTTACATAGCCATTTTCTAAATTACTACAGGATGTTTAGATGGGAGTCTCTACATTAGGGCACGATAGTGTTATTTTCAATCTCTCTCCACACAATATTAAGTGCAGTGCTTCCAAAAACAAGCCCTGTCTACACTGCTGCATAGTCAAGTCTGATTTTAAAAAAATAAAGGAGAGTGAGTGATCAAGCACACATTACAGCTGTGCCACTGGGTCAGTAAGTGAGAAGTTAAAATAAGAACTTCATTCAATAAAATATTGATTCTGGAAACAGATTACAGGAAATCATACCGTAACACTAACTTAATTTATGAGTATTTATATTGCAGGAATTATACCAATATATCAAACATAATGCCTTCAACCTTAGTTCAAAAGAAAATTTTATCTCTAAACTTTAACAACAGGGCTGAAAATAATTCAGATTATATGGGCAGCATTTTAGCAGCCCATTTTCATCTTCTCTAAAAGCAACACTCTAATTCATGATGGTTAAGGATCAAGTTGGGATTATGTGGAGAATGTTAAACATATACCAAATAATACATCTGTTTTGAATAAAAGATGTTGCCTAGAGTTCCAGTTCATTTTTTTCAACTCTTTGCTGTACGTGTCATAGCTGCTAAGTGAAACCACGCATCAGATAAATACATCACTTCAGCATCAGATTGCTAATCAATTGTCTGACATGTTCTGAAATATGTGGGTTAAAAATACTCGGGGCAAGGCTTGTCTAGTTGGAAAAAAACTGTTTTGCGTTCTCTTGTGGTTCATTCTTCCATCTCTGAGCTGCTAGGAGTGCTACCATTGTCTCTAGGCTGGTGCTAGATCATTTCCTCAGTGGTGGGAAAGCAGCAGAACTTCTGCCACGTTCTCTGCCCATTTACACAAGCAAGTCTGACTGCACCATATTTGCTGACCTGTCAGTCTCCGGCCAACAAGCAGGTTGCTCCCAATAAGAGCAACTAATATACTCTGTTTGATTGCTGTATCTTACGACTTGAATATTGGTTCGAAGTAACCACTTTTTAGGAAAATTCATTTAGAAATTCTGATCCTTGGATTTTTTTTTTTTTTAATCAATTGAAATAGGAAACGGAAAACTTTCCATAAGATACAGTTTGTCAAAAGTACTATCTTTGATCCACTTAATAATTTTATTTTGATAACATCAAAACATTACAGTATAACATATTGAGGTGGAGTATCTACGTTATCAAATCTGTATAATAACAATATCAATAACTAGCATGACTAGTTACTAATATTCAAACAAAAATAATTTTAATACTTTAATACCTTCACTGAAACAACTGTTCGGCACTTTCCCTGGTCCTTGCAGGGACAACCACCTCGCATCAGGGCTGCTCACCATGGGAGACCACCTCCTCCTCTGCTCCCCTTCCCCTGTCGCCTGACCGTTGTGTCCAGCCTTGCTACTCACCTCCCTGGGCACATCCACAAGACTTTCATCTCAGGGGCAAATGTGAAAACTACAAATCACAGCTCAACGCATGCTTCTCTTGCAGGAAGAGAGGCCCTCTCTATAATAACATCTGAGAAGGATTCCACCAGGCCCCTGGCCAAGACCCTCCTGAGGACAGGCCCCAAAGGCTACAGCCGCCCCGGCAGTGTGGGCTGCTGAGAGAGTTCTGCCACCTCTTTCATTCCCCTCAGTAAATCCTGAACATCAATGGTCTGTGGGCTCCGTGGGACTGTGTTTCGTGGGACTGAGTGGGTCCCGTGCCACTCACCCAGCACACTGCATGAGCAGCAACTGTGCCTCCCGCAGCTTTCTCTAGAAGATGAGGGAGACTTTGAATCCCACCATTTTCTGTCTGGGGTGTGCAAGAGTAACCCAGAGCAGACCCTGAAGAGCTCCTCTGCCTTGTGAACCTCCCTGTCCACTTCCCACCCAGCACTAACTGTAAGCCCCAGTGACACCTGGCCAGCGTGCTCCCCACTTGTGCCCCCAAAAAGAGTTCTACAAGCTCATATTCTTCTCACTCCCTTTCCCAGCAGCTAGACCACAAAGCGACTGCCCCTCTTGCCATCACAAGAGGCTGTCCCTTTTACCGCCACACACCTGGTGAGGAACGCTGGTTGGTCAGCTTGTACTCCAAGCTACAAGCAATTTGTTCCACAGGGGACACAAGCTGGAGACTCCTCTGCGGAGCAGTAGCTGTGGACACACTCACAGGGTCACCAGACCCACATCACTTCTCAGCACAAGGGAAAATGGGTGCATGTGAACACTGTGTGTGCCAGCTGCAGCCACCCTTCTGGTTCCTCCAGGATTTCTTACTGAATTCCTGGCAGCATTTCTGCCCTTTTCTCATTCTTGATACCCTCCCCATTTGCAGCCTCACTTCCTTGTCTTCACAGGAGCTCTCTGTCAGCCTCCTCCAACGTCAGAGGAGGAAAGCAATTAGATTTTGATTTCCTAATGAGGAAGAAACAGCAGAAACAGCTGCCCTACAAAGGCCTAGAGTCCAAGGCCAGTGCAATTACACAAATACTTGCCTTGAATACTCATTCAGCCTCCAAATGAATCCACTCAGGAACCAGACATATTTTCTATCTATTGAGTAATTTAAATTCTATATGATGCCCTCTACTTCTCATACTGGAAAAAACAGTGAACAATCAATCCCTCTTCAGCTTCTTCACCTATTGTGTCATCATTCAGTGATGTCTTTTCCATGCTGAAGTGCTTCAGACAATTGATTTTGGTAACCAAACAAGTCCATGTAGACTAAAGGGTCCCAGGAACACGACCATTACTATGTCAACAGGTATCAGAGGCAGAAAGCTTGGTAAAAACACAATCATCACCTGTCACCCAGACTGATCCTTCGAATATTTCCTCACTGGTGTAATTCTCTGTGGTTTTCTGATAACCTAAGGCAGATGCATGTGATGACAGAAGAAATACTTTGAACCTGATATACTGCTGGATTATGGTTTTGTGCAGTCCTTTGGCTGTGAGTGTGAAGCAGGCAGAGAGAGTTCTCACTGTAGTATCTGCTAAACACCATTTACAGTCCCACTGGGATCTGGCTGCAGACCCAGCTCCTTTATCCTCCTAGGACAGACTCTTCAGCATAAGCAAGCTGCTAGTGCCAGGGCATAAGTGCTCAGTGTTTCTGAGGCAAAGAAAACCTAGTCACATCAGCAGATGTTCCTGCAGCCAGTGGAAATTGGCACACACAAGAAATGTAACTTCTAGGGGGAAAAAAAAATAAATTATAGAGTGGGAAGTTTTCAAAGGGGCCCTTGCAGTCCAAAGGGACACCTACTGCCAGTCCTGCCAACGACTCTTACTGTCTACTCAGCATCTTCATCTCCTCTTTGTTCTCATGAAAGGTACATCTCAACTACTGGCCTAAGTAAGCTTCAGACTAGGATCTGTCTACACAGTCACCGTGAGTGTTACACCAGCGCAGCCACAACAGCGGAGCTCTGCAGCGCGGGTGCAAGGTTTTCCAGCTGAAGGAGATTTTGTGCCATTGTAGTTACACTAAGCTCTGAACCTCACAGGTTAATCTGGCAGCAGCTTTCTCCTGGCAGCAGAGCTGTGTCCACACCCTGAATTTTGCTGGCTGAGCTCCACTGGGCAGGTGGGATTTATATTTTTTTCACAATCAGGCTAACATCATCCTGTGAGCAAAACTTTCTAATGTAGGCCTGGTCCTAAAAGGAACATCTCCAACACTGATCTAAAACAATTACCTCTGCATATATCAATAAGCTTGCTTGCCCCTCAACTCCAACTATAAGAAAAAAATAATTTGTGTCCTCCAAAAAAAAAGGAGGTGGGAAGACTGGTGATGCTGATGGATCACAGGAAAAGTTAGAACTGCTTCACTAGTTTTTCTGTGGCAGCAGCATTTGATTGCTGCACTAACAAGGAAATTGGTGAAGCTTCTTCTTACTACTGGTATGTGAGAGATGTGGGATCATGATGCACTTTAGAATCTGCTTCAGCTTTGGAAAGCAGAGAGAAAACACCTACTGGGTTTTTTAGGACCTGTAGGACCACTGCCGTGCAAAGTCTTTTTTAAAAAGACATTTAGTTAATTTGCTTAATTGCTGGGCTTACAGATGTCCTACTTCCAATTCGAGTACAGGGATGGGAAAGTTACACAAAATTAATATGCATTTAGAAATGAATCAACACGTTGAGCATTAATGCCAGATTATCTGTTTACTTGCTGATATTTAGTATCTTTTTGCTATAGGACCACTTTCGCCTTGCCAGGAAAAAATAAAAACCCACACCCTTCTTTGCATGAAGCTCTTTGGAAAAATAACATAAGCTGGAGATTTTACACTGTTTGATAAACAGCTTTGAGTAGGAAACAAAGTGATGCGAAAGGGCTTTTCTTCATGTGCCTCATGTTAGAAGTGACAGTTTGTTCTTTCTTAGAGTTACACGTGGGTTACTTCAGTATTTCACTTTGAAAAGCCGCAGTATATCCAGCATACTTCACACTCCAGAGAGTCAGATAAAAAGATCAGTCAACAAAACAGACAAAAAGAATAAGCAAGTAATGTGTCATCCCTACATACATGTCAGGCTCACACCATTTTACCCATCCCTGTTTTGAGCTGCTGTCACCGAGTGCATCCTCCACTATCCTTAAGCACCTTGAGCCTTTTACAGATATTTTTTTCTGATTCACTTAAATTAAAAACAAAGCAATCTTCATTGAAATTCTGTAACTCATGTGACAGATACCTTGAATGAGGACCAGTCAGACATTTTAAGTCATGTGTCAAATAAAGAAAAACAGTGCCAATTCAATATTAATACTGGTCATTTTATAAATTAGGAAAATAAAAAAGATCTTGAAACATAAAATGAAACTCTTTGTATTCAGGCAGTATATTACACATCTTTGATTACTAAATATGTGCATTAACCCAATGATTGTTATTTCAGGTGAAAAATCGTTAAATGTACAGGATATATTGAGCATGGTTAAAGTCACACCCCTGTAAAGAGCCTATCTTTTGCATTTCCTGACTTAAAAACACTTGAAAATGCTACCTTCATAAAATCTGCAATATGGTACATTAATAATAACTCAGTGTTATGTAAAGTTAAAATCTGCTGCCAAACATGAAGGTTGCCAAGTTAACACTGACTTGCAGATAACCGGTATCATGGTGGAGAGTTTTTCCTGGATAATAACCGATTCACTGAAAACGCAGTTTTCACAAATCAAAGCAATCCTTAATTAATGTCAAATCTGACAAACACATCTGAACATTTTTTTTCTGTGACAAAAATCCTTTGGCTCTATTAATTCAGTAGATGAAGAGCGTTCAAGAGCGTGACCCCACAGGGCAGAGGTTAAGGCGTTTGCCTCTGAGTTGGGATATCTATTTTGCAGTTGCTGTTCCAAATTCACTAAAGAAGAGATTTGATCATTTTGACTTTTAGATCTCCAAGTAACTACTCACTGGGCTACTAAAATGGGAGGGGAAAGGAGGAAAAATTAAAATTACCATTTACTCCTATTTATCCAGATACATCCCTCTCTCTCTTTACTTTCATTGAAAGTGTCCAGAAATACTTTGTACAAGACAGTTCATATGCCATTACTAAAATGTTTGGGTTTGGTTCTACCTGAACCAATGTTTAAAACCTCATCGTGGCTGCTTGAAACTAAAACATCATTTATTCACTTGGTTTTTTAGATCAGTACCTTTAGTAATGCATTTTCCAGGTGTCTCTTCCTTTAGAAAAAACCTGTCTTGCAGAACCCTGCCATATCCAGAGAAACAGAAAGCAATCAAACACAGCCAGGATGCAAAAATCTCATTGCTATGCACATGCAGGGACAGGAAGCAGAAATTACATTAACAATCAATAACCAAGAGAAGTAATACAGGGCCTAGCTTTTACCACAAAGCACACATTGCAGGCACTGTAGCCAACATATTTGTCTCATAGAAAAACAGATTTTTATCAGTTTGAATTCTTCACTTCTATATGTAATACCAAAAAAAAAAAAATATACGGTCATCATGAGAACCTCCTGGACCAGGTACATGGTGATCGGCCGGGCTCTGACCATGCGCCTTTGCTGAAATCAGCCTCCCTGAGCACTCCTTCCTCGGCTGTATTTAGAATTTAATCCCAGATGATCCAGATTAGAGGGAGCTGAAACCCAGATTAGATACCACTCCCATTTAAAATATAGACCCAAGAAAATTATGTTAGTATATTTTAGAGACTTCTAAAACAGTCCGAGTCCATTTAACTGACCAAAGAAGGTTAGAGAAATCGCAGCAACTGACAAAGAAAGGACCTAGCTGGGTACATGTTTTTCCAGGGTTTGTGGACACCTTCTTCATTTCACTATTTTCTTTTCTTGTACAAGTTTCCTGTTTTAGACCTTTTAAGAAAAAGCTGCCTTTAAGATGTAAAAAAAAAAAAAAATCTTCTCAAGAATCAGCAATACTCTCTAGGGGTTGTTTTAGGCAATTCTAATTTTACAGTTTCCTCTTCACATTGGATAAGGATCTTGGATAGTGTCAGAGATTTGGTATGTGCACAGGATCTTGGCCCTGAAACATTAAGTTGTCATAGCTACTTTGGATGGTTTCTAAACATGACCAAATCCTCCACAGGATCCTTCCCAAGTTTAAAGGGCTCTTCTGCAAAAGCTGGTTCTGAGTGTTTCAAAGCACGTCTCACTGTTTTGCCTATATGTCTCTGTACAGCAAATACAAAGAAAAGCGGTCACTAAATCAATGACAAGGCAAGTTTAAAAATAAATAACTAAATAAAAGGACTCCAGGACTGCTTATGAGCGGTGTTCCTCATACTTCAACAGCACATTTTCACGGTCTGCGGGGGACTTCTCTTTAAAACATAAGAGTTTGCAAGACTGTGTCTGTAACACATTTTTTCAGGTAGAGAGTTTGTCATTGTTCTTCTGAAAATACACATTTTTTAAAATTACAAAATAAGAAAAAACCGAGAGAGAGAGACTACAGACCAACTAAGAGAAAGCTCATCTTCTGAAAACAGAAGAAAATGGTCCAATTCTTTGATGCAGACTGTCAATAAATTCTGGTTTGGTCACAGCAGTGTAAAACTGGAATAAATTCATCAACACTGGAGAAGCTGAGCTGGAATTATACCAGAACGTCTGAGAGCAAAGCTAGGCCTTTAGTTTTACATTTTGTTCAGCTCTCCTATAAATTGAAAAGAATCATAAATCAGCAGCTCATCAACTCTGGAAATATATAGAAAACTAAGTCATTTTTCTTCTGGTCCTAAAGATGGAAGAATGGTTTAATTACCTTTACCTTCAAAGCAATAATCTTGATTTGAAGGGATGGTTATACTTTAGAATATGGTACTATAAACCTTCTGACACAGGAGAAAGCAACGTTTTCCAAATTGTATTTTACCCTAAATCTTCAGGTTAGTCTGTATTCATTTCCACTGTCAATGCAAGAGGCAGGAGCAGAAGAAATCATTAAAAGAAGAACAGGGATTGTTGATTCCAAAGGTAACTACGGGGTATGTTCATAGCAGAGAAAATGAAAAAGGAAATCTAGTAAACAGAAATTGGTTTGAAACAAGCTCTTCAGCAAGAACTATTGCCATAAAATACTGCTATTGAAATACAAAAAAAGCCCCGACAACTCAGCTTAGTATGTTAGGTCTGCTTTGAGTAGGAGATTGGACCAGATGACCTCCAAAGTCCCTTCCAACCTAAATCATTCCATGATTCTAAACAAACTGGACTTTTTCTTGTAAACATATTTGTTCAAGAGATTAAAAGAGAGCTAAAAATTGTTATTGATCAGACAGGTAGTTACTACTATAGCAAAACTTACAAATAGTCACTTACAAATAGCAAAACTATTACTTCCTCAGGAATACAAAAAATAATGACCTTATGGTTTGATCATTCAAGTAAAGTCTGCTCAGAGAAAAATATAATGTATAACTCTTTTAGCATTTTCCCTAAGTTTTCCCACTGATGAAACACAACTTTTTGGTCATGGATATCACTGCTTCTCTCTCAGTTGCAGTCCTCTTGTTGCATTCCAAAAGACCCATGGGAACAATGTTGTTGAATACAAAATTTTATGAATGTTGTACAGTAAAGACCTGTTGGAAAATGTTTCAGTGTATAACTTCTAGGAAATTTAGTCTTAATGTGGGATATGCATCACTCATGAACAGGGCACTTAATTTTTATTGCCTTGTTGGTTAAGTTAATTACGTTATAACTGCTAGCAATTTTTCATCAAAACAGGAGGCTGTTTTACCATATTTTTTACCTTTTGCTCCACTGGAGTGCACTGGAAAGTATCACAAATGTAGACAGAGGAGCATTGTTAAATGGTGGTATTTGTGCTTGTAAATTCAATCTGAAATAAAGTTGCCATAAACCAACAATAAAACGGAATATAAGGCTGACATTAAGGTAAAGGAGTGGAATTTGCCACAGTGAAGTAATGAAAAGAGGAATACTTTGGCAGCTTTAGCTTCAGATGTACATTAGGTGAAAAATGAGTAATACGTAAATTTTTTTGTATAGATTCCCCTATTGCACTTGTGTTACTTGACAGTGCTTTGGGGTTCCAGCTGTGGATATGAACACGGTTAGGTGGGCTACTAAACAAAAGCAGCAACAGAAGAGTCACGGAGACGCCAGTGCACGTGTACAGGCCCAGTCTTGCATTGCTTCCCGACCTGAAAATCCCACTGAGACTTCTACTTCCACCCCACTCAATGTAACATCCTCAGAGAGAATCCATTTTTCTTTCAAGTGAAAGAGTAGAGTCAAAATGGACTATGTCACACTAATTTGAACGATAAATACAGTATTTCTTCCTAGTGCAGTTAGAAAACACCCAAAGAGCTCTGTTGGTAAAAATCTGGTGGTTTTTATGCTTGCACTTCTGCACAGATCTATAATCCTATGAGTTATTGTGGTATTCATCATATCCATCTCTACGTTTTCCCAGTGTTTTGATATGAAGCTCAGTTTTTATATCTTCATGCAAGTCTCTGAATCTGCAGCAGTTCAGGTCCTGAAGGTATGGAAGGCACAACTGCCTGTAATCACTGTAAATCTTTAAGCTCACTCCTCTCCCAGAGAAAGACTGAACTGCTTTCAGTAATTAAAAGTGGATATCAGTAAACACTTTCAGGATGCAATTATAGAGCATTTTCACTCCTCTGACTGGAGGAAGGACGCTGCTATTGATTTAAAGGGGTTTGAGCTTCTGCTGATAATTCTCCGCTAACAGTTGGGACCACTTTTGGCCCACAACACCTGGAACTGATCTATACGGTACCACTATGGTCCTAAGAGATCCCTGGTTAAGATGTTCTTCAAGATCAGGCCCAAAGCACAAGGAAAGGTTACTCAACTGCTATGAAATGTACACGTACCATTACAGAAGTATTTTCTGGTTTTTATACCTTCACCACGGCTTTGCTGGTAGTATTTCTTTTTGTCTCTGAAAAGGCCACAGTTTAAACCCTCCCACAGAAAGATATGTTTCCTCTGTGTGGCTTTATAGCTTGACATTTTGGGCTTTTATTTCCCTTGCAGTACACCTTTAAACATTTCTAGGCCATACACTTCTTACAAGGAGCAGCAGATATTTCCTGAGACAATGGAAGCGCAGAGACAATGAAAGTCTCCTTTCTTACCAAGGTATATACTGCCTCCTCTTACTTTTTTTTTTTTTCTTTTTTTCTCTTTGCTAATCATCCTCTACTTGGAAATACAGATTTAAAAGGCACCAACTATAAAGACAGTTCCTCTCCTGAAGAGCTTACAATGAAGTGTCTGACAAGAGACCACAGTTGGACACAACACACACAAAAAAGAAGAGAGACTTGTAGTGGTATTTGGATCAGGTAAACTGTCACTTGGACAATACTCCTTGATAGAAGGTCACTGATGAGACCTGCATGACTACATGAATGCTATTCAGTTGTGCTTACCCAGCCAAGCTAACTCCAGGGGAAAACAAACAAACAATTAATGGAAATTGTGTTTCCCTCATCGTGTCCCTGGGTGAGAAGACAGGGTGCTGGGCAGGACGTCACAGCAACTCAGGAGCACAGAGAGGTTCAGGTTTGAACCCTGGAGCCCCTGTACATCTAGAGAAGGAAACCTCCCTGACCTTCCCAGAGTACAATATTTTGAGGGCTTTTTCTGCTACTGTTCTCTCACTTAAACCTTTTTAAAGCCACCGTCAAGAAGGGAGGAAGGTCCAAAGATGAGAACTTACAGTTCTCTGAGGTCCCACAGGTGGAAGAGTTGGGACAGCTGGAGAAGAAGGTTGTTTCCTCCTTCCATGTCCCTCCTCCCTCTTCTTACACTTCCTTGCCACGTCGTGCCTCCGTCCTCTTGGAATATTTTGATTTGAGCTTAACTGTAACCAAATCCTACGCTACACTCCAATAAGGCTAAGCTAAAAGGCCTGATGAGGAAATGCTGCTGGGAAACATCTGTGCTTTGTTTTACGCAACCGAAGAGTTAAAATTATTTTCATAAATACCATAATGTATAAAAGCTGTGAACACCCAACTGTAGTGTCAGACTTCCAAATTGTATAAACCTATTTGTCTCTCATATTAGTAAACGTTATTTGAACAGAAATAGTACATTGTAACAGCCTAACAAGAAGCAGTCTTCCTGATGACGTTTGAGACTTCTTTGCTCCACTGTATGGAAATATTTAAGACTTAAAAGATTTATATTACAACATAGCATTTAAAATGGCTCGGTCGGTCCTGTTCCCAGTAAAGAGGATTTTTACCGTCATCTTCAATGGAACTGGCATAAAGGCCAAGATGCATTTCTAAATGTTGGGGGTTTTTTTCCTATTTTGTTCTAAGAGTCAAGAAGTTTCTCCAAACCTCCCTGGTACGCTCCCCACCCCCCCCCCCAAAAAAAAAAAAAGAAAAATTCAAGCAAGTTATCAAGCATCAGTCACTGTCATGGGCGGACATTAACATCCATTGAGACCTCAGCACAGGTAACAGTAAGTGGGCTCTGAAGATCAAAGTTCCGCCTCGCACAGCACATTGGGCACAGAGAAACACAGTGTGTTTCCAAGTTTATTATTGGAAAGCTTCTGTTGCTTTTTAGGATCCTTTCTCACAGTAGCCAACACAGTGTCTTGTTTGCTCCGAGACAAAAATTCTCACCTTACGCACACACTTCAGTGATAAAACTCAGCATGAACTAGTAAGTGACAAATCCTTTAAAGGGATTTAAGTAAACTCAGCAGCCTTTGATCCATTTTTTTTGATTGACAGATGCCAATTAAATGAGATAAATGAAAAAGCAGTCCCATGAATTTTTAAAATCCATGTTTTAATTTAAGTAACACAAGAACAAACACCATTTCTCTTCAAGTGGGTTTTTCCACCAGCCTCCAGTATTAAAATGTTTTTCTTTGTTGTTTGTTATGTCTTATGCTTGGATGTTTTAATAATATTGTAGATCATGCACTTTGCATTTCTGCTGAGCCTGTGCATACGCTATGTGAATAGCAAAAGCGTATTTAGCTTCTTAATAAAAGTTTACAGGAAACATGGAAATGACACGTCCTAATATTTAGTTTATTCTTCCTCTTTCTGTTTTCCAGTTTGGGTTTTTTTCTCTCTCCTGTCTTGTAGATATTCCTCCGCTACAGTGCCCTAAATATTAACATAACAGCAGAAGGTTTTCTCTAAAGTATCCTCCACTGCATTTTGTAGTGGTGTATTTCCCAAAAATCTTGTTTGGCATCCCTTAAAATATCAACTGCATCAGGACACCAGTCCTCACAAAGTGAACAATTATAACCCAGGCAAACTGCACATCTGCCCATCTTTTTTATCCACTGGATTTATCTGACCACAGACATTTATCTCAAACAGCTGGTTTTCTATTGGCACATCTAAAAGTTGAAATAAAGAAAAAAAACCCCACAGGAATGAAAAATAATTACATTTCTCAGTTAGCCGTATAGTTTCATATATTTAAAGAAAACTAAAGGAAAACTAAACTTGCAATGAAGCCACTTAGCTGGGAGAAAGGTGATTTTTTTTTTTTAATTGCTGGTTTGATCAAAGATTTTTGTAGAAACTTAAGCATTGGCTAGTACGAAATTAATTTTCCCCAAAATCTCAGATGGAAATAATAATAACAACAATAATTATTATTATTAATATTATTTCTTTCTCTTCCTTTTTGTTCTGACCATTTATTTAGAATTATAATCTCTGTTGAAAACTACCTGTTGTGCATATGTGCAGAGCCTACATTGGTGGGTTCTTGATCTAGCCTGGTATTGCTAAATGTAGCACAAATATATTGGTCATGAAGAAAACATGTTTATGTGTGTCCTAAAAATTACATTAAAAAGTCTGAGCTTTTTTTAATGTGGTAGTGTGCATTGTATTAGAACGGGGTCACCCAATATCAACATTCAGGCCTATGTCTTCTTTTTCCTTTAGTATGTAAGCAGTGAGTAGTTTCTGAAATATTTGCATTGTAGTTTTCAGCTGAGCACATTTCAGCGAGTAAGGGGGAGGTGTATAGGATAAGCAGCTAAACTGCTTCCTAAACATTCAAGCGGGTATGAATACTCGAGGACTCTACTGCTCATCAGAATCTGGAGTATGATGTTTGGAAACAGACTGCTGTAATAAATAGGTAAAGCAATAACAAAGATTTGCCCACCTGCGCTTTCTTATAATTTTTGTTCAGTACTTTTATATATATATGTATATATACACATACCATGTATGAATAAAACAAGTTACACTGAAAAAACCTTCCAGATTGCCTTCCTGATTTTTTTTTCAGTGAATAATCAACCTACATTGCCATGAAAACTGTGTCTCAGTGGGTGAGCAACAATATTTACATATGCAGATAAACAGAAGAAATACTCTCGCTGAAGTTTAGGGTTTTATAATCCCCTGTTACTGGTAAAGTCTTTTATAATTTCCTGAAGTATTTGCTGTTTGGGCTGAGGTTACTTATTCTTTGAACTGTGGTAAACTCTAGCATGATCCTTCCCTCCCGCTGGTTTCGGAGCAGGCAGGTACTCAGTGCCATGTTATCACACAATATTATACGCGTGCGGTTGCGCGCAGGGGTCCAAAAAATAAGGATGGAACGACAGCATCTGACACAGTTATTAAGGCACAGAAACACATCAGGCACAAATATGATGGCCCTGCAATGTGCCCCTGTGACAGTTGCCATGGGAAACCTAATTCTGAATTTCCTTTAGGTGTAAAATTAGGTCTGGGTAAAGCAGTAATACGGGGGAGGGGCGGGTGGCTTCGCACCTTTCAGACACAAAGCTAAACCCTACAGGTGTTAAAGTGAAATCGTTTGGGGCATTTTACTCCCCTTTTTTCCTCTGGTGTAGTGCCTCAGTGTTGTTCTGTTTGAAGAGCCCTAAGTGACCCTTTAAGCTTAAACACAGCCAGACAAACTTTTATCCCAGACAATTATGAGGGAAAACACGGTAATGTCACGCAAACGTGATCCAGTGACTTAATTAGAACCAAGTTAGCAGAGACGGAGAGAAGCTGTAAATCTCCTGAGACTCCTCGGGGGGCTGTTGAGGGAGGGTGAAACCTTTGCAGCGCTGGGAAAGGGCAACACAAGGGCGGCAAAAAAACCCACAAACCCAAACCAAGCCAAACAAACCCCAACCCGCTGCCAGAAACAAATATGTTCGAATAAGCCTGTATATTTTTAAAGGAAAAGGTTAGAAAAGCCATTAGGGAGAGAGCGCAAAGAGTTAATTTCCAGCAGCATTTCTAGCAGGCAGCAGCCTGGGAAGGCTCCCGGCGCCCTCTGGTGCGAGGGAACAGCAATAGTGGAAATTTCCTTTGGAAAGCAGCTTTGTTTCAAAGTTCAGACAGATTAAAATGACTCTTAAACGTGCCGGCGGGACGAGGGGTAATTTCCCCGAGCGAAGAGGCAGGACAAGGGGAGCCTCGCTTGGGGGGCAGCTTAGTTTGGGGGTGATGAGGAAGGAAGGGGGAGAGGCTGCTTTATTTTTTTATTGTTATTATTTTGTCTTGATTTTTTTTTTTTTAAACTTATTTCTGCTCCGGAGTCTCAAGTTGAGCCGGCTGCGATACGAAGAAAGGAGCCTTAAATAACGGGCGGTGAATGAAAACATCGCAGGCTCCTCGGAATAATGGTTGCAGCGTGACAAACACCTTTAAAACAAAAACAAAAAAACCCGAAAACCACAAAAAACTGAAAACATGCACGCCTGTTTCCCTCCGGTCTGGAGTTTCCAAGGCAGGGCTAGCCTAAACGAGCATGGAGGAGAAATGTCTTCTTCCTACATGACTTTAATACTAAGCGGGAAGAGCCTAAAAAAAAAAAAAAAAGAAAAGGCATTCTTGATTTCAAGCATCAATCCCTTAAAATTGAAGGATACTGCCTAACTCCACTCAACACCCTTATTTTAATTGCTAGGAGAACGAGGAGACTTCTCTGCCATCAGACTGCGCATTCAGATGTTTTTAGATTTTTTTACAATAACTAACAACAAGTCATTTGTAGCTACTTTTGAGAAACAAAACGCACAAGCAACACACACAAAAGCCTACCTAGAAACGAAAAGGGGCCGACAGCTCCAAACGGGAGAGCAAACCACGAGATTATTCCTGTAGGTACCTACTGGGGGAATATACTCTGGTTTTAACCCCTAAAAAAGGGGGTGTGGGTGATTGGGGGGGGGGGGGGGGGAGGCGGTGTGCAGGCAGCTTCCCAGCTCATCTTTACCAGCTGTTTCTCCTTCATTCCTAATCCCTCCCAAAATGGCCCATTTTCCAGCAAAAGCATCTTCCAACCCCTTCAGGAGACCTGACAAAAAGCAGGTGCCGCTTTTTAGCGGGGGCATGTGGACCTGCAGCTGCGGTGGGGGACCCCAGTTTCGGGTCCAACCCCCCCCCCCCGCGGAGACGCCCCGCCGGGGTGGGCGATGGTCCTCAGCGCTACCTGGTTCTAGAGATGATGTTAACGGGGTTTTTTAGCTCGGCTTTGCCAGTATCTGTTCCTCTGGGCATCCTTTCCACAGGGGTAGCAGGCGCTGGGTTTCTCCCTCAGCTAAGGATAAATTTACCTTTTTTTTTTTTTTTTTTTTTTAAGATATGGGTTGTTTTGTTGTTTTGGGGTTTTTTTGTTTTTTGTTTTTTTTTTTTTTTTTTCTTAAGGAGTATTTTATTTTAAAAAAATAGGTTTGGGGGGGTTCGTGTGGTTTGTTTTGCAGTTTTGGTTTTTGGTTTTGTTTCTTTCTTTTTTCTAGTTTTTTTTAAAGAGGTTTTTTAAATAAGTGCTTTCACCTCCCGCCCCGACAACGCTTGAGAAGAAACTTTGGGGAAATAAGCGGCAAGTCCCTGATGGCGGCTCTGCTTTTTGCATACCAACCAAAACACGTTTCCTTGGGGGGGGGGGGGGGGGGGAATAAATTACAAAACTAAACACAACTTATTTAATAAAAGCCAGCAGATTTCCGCTGTCAAGGTGCGGGCGAGGCTCCGCACCTAAACTGGTTTGTAGACATACACACATGCGACTCTTCCACCCCAAGCTCCTCATCGAAGTGTTTTTAAAGTTAAAAGAGATTTTTTTTTTTTTTTTTTTAAATTAAAGGACCCATTTTGCAGCCAGCGATAAGTCCAAGCAAACTGTCGCTGAATATTTGTAGGAAGGGTCATGTGCAGGCGGATTTGTCCTATTAATAGGACACAGGAAGAGCCGGGAGAGCAAACGCCTGCCCTGAAACCAACGTGGGATGTTATTTGGGGTAATGGATTAAGGACAGACACTGGAAATCAGCACTCTGTGATGCTCAAACGCGTCGTTATTTCGCGTTAAATAACTTTTGAAAAGCAGCTCCCCCGGCTTTTCTGCTGGAAGGATGCGGGGTTATTTGGAAGCAGTAGTAAAATGGGGCGGGGGGGGAATGAATACAGACGACAGCTCCCTGTTGGGATGTTAATCAACATTATAGATTAGAAACGTTCAACTATCCAGGGCTGCTTTGCCGCAATTAGTTTTAAATCATAAACATATAAATACAGGGACTAATTATGAGACCACATCGGAGTTTATCTGGAAATGACTGGAAAGTAACAGACCATTCCCGAAAACTGTCAGTACCTTCCAGGGAAGCCTGTTGAAGCTGAAGAATTGACAGTCGGCGGCAAAAAAAAAAATAGTGCGGGGGGAGAAACCACTGTCCCCGTACTTAGAAGGCACCACACGATACGTTTCTAAAAATCCCGATCACCTAATCGTTATTTTTGTAGTTAAAATATTGGCTGAAACCGTAATGTTAAAGATCTCTTAGTAACACGCTATTACAGACGTACGGAACATTTAAAAATATGACCTTAACGCTTTAAGAAGTAAGCATTTTAGGTAACAAGGCTACGATAGCTATTCATTTTCCTTAATCAGAAATAATTGATTTTTAAAAAATGAATTATTTTCACAGCGGTGACTTCACAAAACAAGATTTCAGTATTTTTGCTTATAGGTTGGGGTTTTGGGTTTTTTTGGTTTTTTTTTTAATTCGGGCTTTTACTGTTGTGGAGGTTTTTTGTTTGGTTGTTTGGGTTTTTTTTTAAATTGACCGCTTTGTATCCATGTTTATTACCATTACTAAGAATTTCCAGGGGGAAAAAAAAATAGAGGCGCTGAGGAGGGCCTGACTATACTTCTTCACTGAAGTGAAAGACAAAACTTTTGTGGACTTAGGTGGGAAGAGAATGAGGCCCCACGAGAATTACTGTGGGTGTCCCCTGTGCAGGAGCCAACTGGCTTTTTTTCTTTTCTCCCTCCTCCAGCCTGGCGAGGGGCGGTGGCCACCGAACCCGTGGGATCCCTAAAGCACCCAGGGGCAGCCCGAGAGGTACAAATCCGCCCCGAAGTCTCCCCGGCGTCCCTCTCCCGGCAGCACCGTGGGGAGAGGAGAGGGGACACGCGTGGCAGCGGTTGTCGCCTGGGTTTGGAGGGAGCCCGGAGCAGGACCTACGGACAGCAAGACGGACTGACAGCCGTGTTAGCCGGCTGCCAGCCGGCGTGCTGGCGAGTTTCGCAGCGAACCACTATTCCCACGCCGCAGAAACAAGCCGGGGGGGGGTTGCAAATGTTCTTCCCACGGCGGGGTGAAAGGGGCTTCAACTGAATTATCAAGCACCCCGCACTATCCTGCTTTCATTCGCGTTTCCAATAAATGATTTTATTAACGACCCGTTAAGTGTTTGAACGGCCTATGTTATTTAATTTTATTTATTATTTATTTATTTGAAACTTCATTGCAACTTGCAGTCCCTCCCGACTTGCCGTGGGTACAATATGCACTGTTAGAAGAAAGCGAGAGGGCTCTCAACTAGAAAAACACAGAGTTAGTCCCACATACTGCAAGACGAACGCTACACTTAGACTCCTAATTCCATTTTCAACACAAATGAAAGTATTTTCCCACTTGCTGAGCACTGTCGATCTCCCTGGAAGGTGTTGGGTACTGAAGCCTTAGCAGAAAACAGGCCACCTTTCAATAAAGGCCTAACGATGGATTTAAATCGCCTGACTTTAAGCACTTGCATTAACAAACGAGAAGCCCTACGACTTTATTTCGGTCCCCGATTCACTGCACCACTCTCCGAAGATGACATAAACAGATGGGAGCCCTGCGGAAACAGTGCGCGAAAGTTAAAGCCAAAGGAAAAAAAAAAAAAAAAAGAAAACTCTCATCAACGAAAAAATTGTTTTAGGGGATGTTAGCACAGTTGACAGCCGCACTTTGGAGCACGGGCTCCCTCCCTCTGGAATCACAGCCAGCCCGTTCCTGCCGCCCTCCTCCGAGGAGTACCGGCGGTGTTAGTTACACGCGGCCGTAAATCCCCGCGGCACCGGCACCCACCCGCGGAGGGGGCATTTACGGAACACGGGCCACCAATTGATATCCCCCCACCCCGTAGCAAAACTGCCGGGGGACGAGAACCGAGCAATGCCCCCCCCCGACCCCCACGGTTTCTTGTCGGCGGGTCTGGCCTTTGCAACCCATCAGCTTTTTTGCTCCGAGGCGGGGGCATAAAAAAACCCACCCCCAGACCCTTCAGTCCTCTAAAACTTAACCGTGATATGTCTGAAAGCCGGCTCTGAGCCTCGCTTGGGGGCTTCAGATGGAGTGGAACAGATTAAACCCACGCGGGAAGCGGGAAAACCGCGGCACGGCCACGGGCAGCAGCCGGGACTCGCCGCCGGTGGGGCGAGGCAGGGCTGCAGGATCGGGCCCGCACGCTTCCTTCCCCGAGGGTTAATTTAGCAACAGAAGCAGTTAAAAGAATTACCGCAGACCTCAACTCAAAACATTATTGAGATCTCAGTAAAGCAAAGGTTTTTTTTTTTTAAAAAAAAAAAAAAAAGAAACAAACCAAAACACCACCACCAAAAAAAAAAACCCAACCCAAAATAAAAGCTTAGGACGGGCGGTCAGCAACACCGCACTGAACTGTTGCTCGGATTTTCCTCCACCACGGAGGGAATGAACCTTTTTTTTTTCTTTTTTCCTGCAATGTCTCTCTCCTGCACGAGGCAGGAATCCCCTATCTCTGCGCTAGGCCTTGTCCAACCTCCTAAAACAGGGCAGTGTTAAATAAAGGGTATGCCCATAACTGAGATATTCTGATTGACATTTATTTTATAAAAAAAAACAACCAACCAACCAACCAAAACCTGTATCTTTAACTATATCGGGAAGAAATGAGACCCGAGGTAATGCAAAGTCAGTAACAGAAGCAGCTTTTCTAGCCGGGTATTGTCTTTATGTCTGGTTTATACAGTGCTTAGTAAAATGGATTAAACAGAACGATCCCTCGGTGAATCTAAGCAGTGTGATAAACCGCAGTGATAAAATATGACCGTACCATTCTCTACATAATACCTCCGGATTATTTGATAATGGTACATTCCCCGGTTATTACCTCTGCCGATGACTAACGACCGCGGGTTGCCTGCCAGAATTAAAATGCACAATCTAACCCGGGGAAAGTTTTAAATCCCAGGTCTGACCTTCCCCTTCACAAACAGTAAGAAATGCAGAGTTCAGGAGGCGCAGTGATAAACGCTCATTAAAAAAATTGTGACACGGGAGCAATGCATGTATTTTTTAATAATCGGCGTGATTATTTTTAAAGAATGAGTGTGGTTTCAGCAACCTTGTCTTTAAAATACACTTCGGGGGCCCTGAATATTACGTGTGCAATTACTTGGGAGGCAAAGGGCAGACCCGGGCACTCTGGATGTTCGCATTTCGGTGGTTTTTTTTTTTTTTTTTTTTTAAATAAGGCAGCGCAAAACGAAAGAGACCAGAAGCAGGAACAGACGGTCACCCCGCACAAGCAGCACGCACCTCGCCATTTTAAAGTCGCCACGAAGGCCCCGCGCATCAAAAAGGAGGGTACGGTTACATCAAATAGTGATTAAAGCATTAATTTGGGGACTGAGAAGAAGCCGAGGAACTGCGGGGGGGGAGGCGAGGGGAGAGATTCCCGCGGCGCAGCCCTGCCCCGGGGGGGGCCGGTCCCGCCTGCGGGGTCACCGCAAAGGCCTGAGGAGGGAGGCGGGGGAGAAGAGCGGGGTACCCCCGTCCTTTGGGGGGTGGCACGGTCGTGGGGCTCCCACACAGACAGACAGACCGAGCCCTGCGCCCCGCCGCCCCGCGCGAGCGCTGCAGTTTCAGAGCGACGAAAAGTTTGGTGGTTTTTTTTTTTTTTTAATTAAAAATTAATAAATAAAGGAGGAGAATCGCAACCCCTTCGAGTCTGCATTTCCAGGCAGGGCCTTCCAAGAAAGCAAAGCTGTAACCCAGCCCGGCGGAGTTTGGAGGGGGGGGGACCGAAAATAAAGATGTCTGCGTGCTGCCGGTGGCGGAGCCCAGCCCCGGGGCTCGCTGGCCGGCACCCAGCGGGGCCCGCCGCCCTCCCGCGGCACCCCCGGGCTGTGACAGCCCGCACGCTCCCTCCCCTCGGCGGCAAAGGGCGGGCTGGGGGCGGCCGCCGGGGAGAGACGCGGACATCTGCCCGCAACGCAGAGGAAAGCCCAGCAAAGGGCGGAGAGAGAAAATGGAGGAAGGCGGGATCCGGGCCGGCTGCCACCAGGGTCGAGCAGAGCCGGCGCTCCGCAGCCGGCAGCGGAGACCCGGGCGGGAGGAGCGGCGCGAAGGATCTTTTCCGCCTCCGAAGGCGGAGCGGGGGGCGGGCGGGCACCGGAGCGACCCGAGCTTCCTGCCACGGTGAGGGGCGGGCGGGCAGCCTCCTCCCCCGCCTGTGGACGCTGAACGGGGTAAACCGCAGCTACACGGAGTGAGGGATAACCACGGGCGGGTGCCCTCCACAGGTCAGAGCCTGCGGGGGACGGGGGCGCCCGGTCGGCGGGGACGCCCCTCACGGCGGGGAACGGGCCTTCCCCGCCCCTTCCAGAACGTTCCCCGCGCGCTGACGGGCTCGCGCGGCGGGCGGAGGGCGCCCCCTGCTGGCGCCCGGGGGGAGCACGCCCCGCAGCTGCCGCCGCCGCCTCCCGGGATGGCGGGAAGAGCCCCGCCCTGGGGGCCCGGCCCTCGCTCCGGGCCGGCGGGGAAACGGTTACAGTTAGAAATGGAAAATTTAATAATCTTGTGAGGAAAAGCCACTCATCTTTCAAAGCTGTTTTGCCATCCTACAAATGCATACTCACCCCCCCCCCCCCCGCCCCACCTGCTGTTTGTACAATTTTTGTCAGGATTTTGCCAAATTTATTTACTTAAGGCGAAAGTGCTGACTTGCTGAGTGAAATCAAAAGTTGAGTTAAACTCAGCCGACGAGCACAACATAGATTTTTGCTTTTTTCATTCCATTTTGAAAGTACGTGCCCGTTTGATCACCGCTTTGTGCTGGGTTTATTGCTCCATTAAACAGCTCTGGATATCAGATCGCAAATACCGAAAATGTAAATCCAGCTTGTCTAATCCGGAGTTTAAAATATTCTTGTGATGTCACAAAATGATGGCTTATAAAATATTTTCATTTAATTAGGAAGCACTAAGAGGATTTCTGCAAGAAAAAAAAAAAAAAAAAAGCCGAGGAAGCTCAGTTTGAATTATTTATGTGCTGTGAACTATCATGATTGCCGATGAAGCTTTTCAAGTACAAAAATGCAGGCTTTGCTCGCTTTTCATTTTTAGGCCCTAATTCTTTAATTATTCAGGCATGCAAGTTGCTGTGGATGGGGATTAATTATGCAGGTAATCAAGGTTTTATTCTAAGTTTACTTTTAAAAAGCAAAGATTAGCTGACACTGTGTACAGTGTTGCTGTGTTCATGCACTGAAACACGTATTTTAAGGTACGATAATGGTTTGGGATTTCATGGAAGTAAAAAGGGGTACGGAGGAATTCGTGCCTTGCGTAAACCAAGGAACGCGGTCCACGGCGGCTGCCGCAACCCGCTGTCCTGCCAGAGGAAAGGATGTCCTCCGTCAGGATCGAGCACTCGTCATCCCCTTCCTTTCGCAGTGACACGTACAAAAAGATGTACCACGGCATGGGCCGTGAAGAAGTGGGGCGGTCAGAGGCTGTTTCAGACTGGGAGGAGGGAGCTCGGAGCGAGAGGCCAGAGGAAGACCCTTAATTCCACCATTTTGTGAAGCGGAGCTGGCCTCTCTCTGCCAGGGGGGCCACCCGGTGCCTTCCGGCGTCTGTCTCCTCCAGGAAGGTGCTGCATTCATTACACAGCGTCCCAGCGCTTTATTTAGCTGCCCCGTTCCCCAGTACTTTGCTAGCGCTCAGACACCGAAATGCCGTTGGGTTTGGGAGCCAAAGCACACAAGTCTAGCGGTGGCAGACCGTAACATGGAGCAGCTCCGCTTCTGCACATAAACGCTGCACTGTGTCATTTAATAAATGATGCTGTCAGAAGTACCACAAAATAACACCAACAGTGAGCGCAGTATACATCTCAAAAAAATTTTTTTGCGGCTGTAGTCACACTTAGATACTTCAATTAGCAATCCCTTATTTAAAGCTGACGGTTACACCTGTATAGTTCCCAGATACACAAGTGTCATTGTGCCATTAGTATGACTTACTCCAGTAGAACTGGCCCAGGTGGCCAAGAAAGCCAACAGCATCCTGGCTTGTATTAGAAATAGTGTGACCAGCAGAAGTAGGGAGGTGATAGTCCCCCTGTGCTCTGCACTGGTGAGGCCACACCTGGAGTGTTGTGTCCAGTTTTGGGCACCTCAATATGAGAGACATCTCGAGGTGCTGGAGCGAGGGCAGAGGAGGGCAACGAGGCTGGTGAAGGGCCTGGAGAATAAATCCTGTGAGGAGCGATTGAAAGAGCTGGGACTGTTTAGTGTGAGGAGGAGAAGGCTGAGGGGAGACCTCATCACTCTCTACAGCTCCCTGAAAGGACATTGTAGAGAGATTGGTTCTGGTCTCTTCTCACAGGTGATTAGTGACAGAACAAGAGGGAACGGCTTTAAACTGCAACAGGGGAGGTTCAGACTGGACATTAGGGAAAAATTTTTCCCAGAAAGAGTGGTCAGAGAGTGGAATAGGCTGCCCAGGGAGGGGGTGGAGTCACCATCCCTGGGTGTGTTTAAGGGTCGTTTGGATGAGATTTTGGGGGATGTGGTGTAGGGGAGAACTTTGCAGAGTCAGGCTGAGGGTTGGACTCGATGATCCCAAAGGTCTTTTCCAACCTGAATGATTCTGTGATTCTGTAACTATAATTTGTTATGAAAGACCTTCTCCTGACCCTTCCAACTAATAGATTTTAATGCGGAGCTGAGCTTAAGTCCCTGAAACTAGCCAGGTTGAGGGCAGGGAGCGGTGGAGCCCTGCCAGGCTGCCACCATCCCACCCCAGGCCAGCCGCGGCACCATCTTCTGTGAGGTGGCCGGGAAGTGGCTGGCACCTGCTTCAAGGGTCGCTCACAAGCTGTCCATCACTTTGGTGCTTCTGGCTTTAAGATGCAGCAAATTAGAAAGTCAAGTTTTGTGGGTGGGCTTGTTCTGGATGTTGCTTGATCATGAGTCCCTTCCATCAGTTAAAGAAATAAAGCCACATCCTACAAAACGCCATTTTGGAGTTGGAGAAAGGGAGTTGTTGTATGCCTGTCAAAAGAGCTGGATCTGAAGAGTTAAGGAGTAATGTTACTTCATTCGTGGTCCAAGAAGAAGAAAACTAGGTTTATTTTAAATGCCAGAGGATTATTTTAAAATGTTAGGACAAGAGTTAGAGGTCTGTGGAATGGGCAGCCCGAGTCCTTTGGAGTCCTCGTGACTCTTTCATCTTCCTCCCTCCCCGGAATTCCCGTTCCACTCCAATTGTTCGAGGCACCCTCTGGGCAGCAGGGAGGGGTCCACGCCATTAAGAAAGCTATTTTATTTCAGACTGACAAAAATGTGCTACAGCATCTGTCTCATGAACACAGAGCAACTAACAAAACCGTTAGTTTCTGTAGCTTCCTCCAGCCTCCCTCAACAGCCACTACTTGAAGCAGGACAAGGAAAAACCAAACCCTAACCACCTTTCCTCCAGCAACTAATCTGCTGGCAGGTATCCAAAAGGAGAAAGGGACCTCTTACTTTCATTGAAGTTTTATTTTTTTAACTCACTGACAAGAGTGGTGATTAAGTAGCATTTACAGTGTGGCAGTTCTGACGACGTTAGGAAAAGACAGCATGGGGCATACCGGTACAGCAGGGAAAAAGTCTGCACAGTTTATAACCAGCCACATTCGGTTAGATGAACACCATAATGCAATTAATTCTATAGAAAATGACATAGAAAATATTTATAGTAAATATAAATTTACTGTTTACAAATAGTAAATGGCCGCCTCAAAGAGCAGAAATAGTAATGCTCATCCTAACCAGTATTAGCATTAGCATTAGTATTAGCACAGTGTTTTTCAGCCAGCTTGAAGGAAGACATCCTGTTATGAAAAGAACATACAAGGTCAAGCTCATTCTTTGTTCTGAAGATAACTTCTGCAGTCTAAGAAAAACCGCTTAGAAAAGGAACATGATTAAAAGAAATCATGACTAGAGAACCTGCATGCTTGCATCTTCTGGTGACATTTACTTGAGATAGGAAGGGAGAGGAGAGAGAAAGAAATTAAGCTCATAAGAAAATCTGACTCACCGCCTTATTTTCTCAAAACATGATGAAAGGTGAAGAAGGAAAAAAAGCCCATCATAAAAAATGCACACAAAGGAGAAAACCGTCAGCGCTTAGTAATGGAATGATGGCATTCTGTTTACTTCAGTCTAACAGTAAGGTATCATATATTGTCCTGCTTTTAGGACAGTTTACAGATGGTTTACAGAATGCCCACACTCAGGGCTTGCAAGCTGTAGGGTCGCATGCTGTGCTGCAGTTACATCAACTCAGCCATCACGGGGCAAATGCCTTTGTAGATACTGTAGTATTGGTGTGACTTCTGAAGAAACTTCCTGCCTAGGGACAAAAAGGAGGTGGGGGGACCAGACATCTCCTCTTCTCCCTTATGTCGCATTCAGTTTCTCAAAGCATTGTTTCTCCTGCCCCAGGGGTGGAAGTCACTTCCAGCTTTGGGTGGCTGGGAGAAGAAAGGCCAAGGAGCTGATCTTCAATTGTATGAAGTGAATAGCAACAGATGGAGAAGTAGGAGACAAATGAATTGTTCCTTCCCTTCCCTTTCTGGATCTCCCTCTGGATTTAATTATCCAGTGATTTTGTAGCTGTCAACTGAGGGATGTGCAGTCTACCAGCGCCTGCTGGCTAATCCACTTTTGGGCTGTATTAGGTTGGTTGAAAAATGTTTGAATTAGAATAATATTCTGCTGTAACATAAAACAATAGTGGGAGAATGAGGAAGTCTATGGAAAAAGTATTATCGGTATCAACAGAAGAAACTGGGTTTCTAATTTCTAAGGGGTAAATCTGAGTTTCAGTTACATTAGTGCAGCACCACAGAAAGAATTGTGCTTGTTCTTATGAGATGGAGAATTACATAAAAGAAAAAACAAGAGACAGAAAAAATTAGCAAAAATATAATAGGATATATGGTCTTGTGGTTTGGTAGGAATCCAAATAAAGGATATTCAATTTGGTTTGTGTGGTCAGTAGCATCTTGTAAACCCAGATGCAGAACATAGAGAGTGGTAAAACAATAACAACTGGAGGAAGAGAAATGGAAAGTTGTAGACCTATCAAAAGAAATACAAGTGAGCCCCTTTAGATGAGTACTTGAGGTTTACTTGGCGGGAGATTTGTCTTGTGCCATGAGAATTCTCTCTGTGTGTGAAGCTTTTATTCAATGAATCATGCTCAAATGAGAAAAAAAGAAAAAACACCACCAAAACCCAGAATGGTGCATAAACCCGAGTTTGTTTTGATGCTGTGTATCCATTCTCATGCTCTTGCCTCTGAATAATGGTTTACTCTTAAAGCAGTGATTTGGAGTTGAGCCCTCAGTAAAAGGAGGGATTCTCTGTACATCTTAAGGTCCAAGGAAACTTGTGTAGTATATATGTTTTTTAAAATATTTTGTGCTTAGTGCAACAAACACACTGGGTCTTTTGGCAGAACTGTGAAAATTGTTTCTGCATCAAGAGCATGCCTGAATTGTTTTCTCTTAGGTATATCTACATACCAGTATTGCCCTGATCTTGGTTAAATTGAGTCTGACTCAATCTACTCTTTCATTTTCTGTAACTGGAAGAGGAAAGTATTTTTTCATACAGACTGTTTGCATACCGAGAAGTAATGAGATTGTGTCTACGGAAACTTCAGTAGTTTTGGGTAAGATGGGTAAACCATTATTTTAGTATCCAGAGTTTATGAAGGCAGTAGAAATGGCCACCGAAAGCAGAAGCCTTGTACTTCCACAAAATTCCCTGAACAAGCCAAGAGTGATTCAGGTAGTACTGGTGTATCTTGCAAAACACATACAGTGCCTTCAATGAGATAAGCCTGGTCTCCTTACTTGTTTCTGTCCTTGGGAGGAAATGGTACTTTTCCCCTGTTTCATCCGTATCCGCAATTGAACAGATAATGAAAGGAAGGCCTCTTAGGTGAGAATACCAACAGCAATGTTCCCTCTAAGGAGCAACAACTGATGGGGTCACTAGCGTCTACAGATGACTTCTGAAGAAGTGCCTTCATTACCAATCGTGCAAGAGTGGCCAATACCCTACCCTTTATGTAGGAAAGTGTTAACAATCTTGTCAGCAGTAACATCAAAACATCCCTGTTGCTTTTTGCAGACCATGAATGCAAAGGTCTAGCTCACAATTTTGGCATTTCCCATTCAGCAAAACTGGCTCCAACATCCAAAGGCAGTGATATATTTATATCCTTTGGGTTTGTTTTTGCCTCTTTTGTTATCAGCCAAATCTACTGCCATACATGTAGGTTTTGCCTCGCTAATAATACCGCCGCTGTCTTTCATAGCACTACTAATGAGTAGATAGCAAAGCACGTAGAGGAGGAACTAGCATGAAAGTCCCCATCTCCTTGCTGAGGCAGGAGGCACGGTGATGGAAATGACTCACACAAAATCATTCCGTAGGCCAGTGATTCAGTGGACTCAAATTTCCTTAACGTCAGGACAAACTACATGATCAGTGACTAGCTGAATTAACCTGTGACAAAGAATTAAAAGGCAGAAGGTGCCCACTTGACGATTGTTTGATTTCTACGGGTAAGGGTTGTATTATTTTACTACATTATCAGCAGGATGCCTTGACAGACAATGTAATACACTCAAAACAACTGGAACAAAGTTAGTCTGTCGGCATCTGCAAGGACGACCATCAGAAAAGCCACGGCACTCTGAAGGAGAGCTAACAGATTCTAATTTCGAAGAGGGAGCTATAGCCATGGAAATTATTGGCAGAAACAGGGTCTTGTGGATTCCAGAAATACTACACTTGCTGTAGGATTACACTCTTAAACCCAGCTTTCATTTTTATTTTCAAAATATAGTTGTTGTTACAAACAAATTCTTAGAAATACCAAAGAAATGGTGTATTTCCTGTACATTTTTAATAAAGTGGTTCATTTTACCAAAGTGCTTCTGTTTCATTTGGTTCCAAAATCTTTCTTTCCTTCACTCCTGTTCCAATTAACACATCTCTTTTCACTATCTGCTGGCTCTCTTCTGCACACCATTATTCTCTTATATCACTGTCCTTTCCCACTTTCTCAGGAAATTACTACCTTACATTTTCTGTTCTCTTACAGTCTTTTTTTGTCAATGTGTAAGTAGGTATAATAGCCACTCTTAAAGCCCTTTGAATACTTATTGTCCTGTATCAAATTCTTCCAAAGCGTGTACTTATGCTACATACAGGTTGCTCTGTATTATGATACGAAAAAATAAGATTTATTAATAGGGCAATCTTTACAAGAGCTGACACAATGCAGTTCTAAGGAATGACAGACAATTAAGATTTGGTTTCCACATTACAAAGAAAAAGTACCCATACAACAACAGGGAAGTTGAAAAGACACTTCTAGAAAATTAGAATCATAGAATCATAGCATGGTTTGGGTAGGAAGGGACCTTAAAGATCATCTAGTTCCAACCCCCTGCCCTGGGCAGGGACACCTTCCACTAGCCCAGGTTGTCCAAAGCCCCGTCCAACCTGGCCTTGAACCCTTCCAGGGAGGGGGCAGCCACAGCTTCTCTGGGCAACCTGTGCCAGGGCCTCACCACTCTCACAGGGAAGAATTTCTTCGTTAGATCTCATCTAAATCTCCCCTTTGTCAGTTTAAAACTGTTACCCCTCGTCCTATCTCTACCCCCTGATCAAGAGTCCCTCCCCCCTTTCCTGTAGCCCCTTTCAGTCCTGGGAGGCTGCTCTAAGGTCTCCCTGGAGCCTTCGCTTCTCCAGGTTGAACAACCTGAACTCTCCAGCCCCCTGATCGTCTTTGTTGCCTCCTCTGGATCCACTCGAGCAGGTCTATGTCCTTCTTATACTGGGGGCCCCAGAGCTGGACACACTGGCGAGGTCTCATGAGAAACTCTATGTCTTTTTTTTTTTTTAAATTGCCAAAAGTAAACAGACACCTACAGGTGTCATCCAAAAGAGGGGTTTTCCCCCTTACCTCACACTGATTGTGAGAGACATTGTCTGTGGATAATGTGGGACATTGCCTTTAGAATCAAACCAAATTATGACTTTATAAAAGAAGAAAAAAGGGAGCAAAAAAATATAATGAGACATTTAGCCAAGAGACTGTGTTTGGTAAAAGCAATAAATACGTTCTCAGTTTATGACTCGTGGAGACTCAGTAGACAATAGCTTCACAATCAACTGTAGTTTGAAAGATCCCTGTTATACCAATCAAAGAGCAAAAGGCAAAAGACCGTATTAACTCTGGCATGCACATAAACAAGCCCATAATGATTCTGTGAATAAAGCTTTCTATCACTTTAGAGGGAATAATTTACTCAGCACAAAACTCCCCTGCATCCAGAGACCCTGCAGGCACAATGTGAGTTGGTGAGGAACATCCCACAGAGTGGTACCAGATTTCGGGGCTCTACTCTGGAAGGCTGTTGGGAACTAACCATTTAAGCTTGGTAATCAGCAATTTTGTGTTGCGGTGCCAGCTTGGGAAGGATGAAGAGGATGTCTAATAGGTTAATGGAGGAAACAAGAAACAATCTAGAAGTCAGGATTCCTTGATTCTTGATTGCATTTGTTCTCTAGCTAGACCAGACAATAGACAATCATTAAAAACCCATTGATTACATGCACTGTCATACATACCGAGACCATTGCAAAGTATTTCCTGGTGAGAAGTATGTATTTTCTCTGTTTAGGACCCTGTGAGTGAACGTAGCTACTTTACAGCTACTCTTTTTTATATAAAAAAATCTCCATGGACAGATAATACTGTCCCACCATTTCCTACTAGCACAAACAGCATTCGTGTTTATATAACAGTATCACACAACAACCACAAAGTTAGTCTCCAATTTGCTAACCCTTGTAGGAGTGTGCAGAAAAAAGTCATTGTCTGCACCCAAAGAGAACTGAAATAATTTCATTTATACCCTGATATGAAACCTGTCCATCCTACAGGAACTGTTTATACTTTCTCCAACGTATGGTGGCCACACCATGATTTCAGATAATCACGGAATCGTAGAATGGTTTGGATTGGAAGGGATCATTAGAGGTCATCTAGTCCAACCCCCAGTGCAGGAGTGCAGGTGTCGTGCCAGAAAGGCATAATGGGGAAGATACTGCCTTTTTGGGGCCCTTTCTTAGTAAGCCTGTGCTTGATTTGGAAAGAATTTCTTTAACATCTTTTATAATGCATATAAGGTATGTTAAGGCTGCATCCAAAAAAATGCTGGAAACCTTCAGCTCCAATGAAGGTGATGAAAGAGTAGAGGCAGTCAACACCACTTAGGATTTAGACCCTGGTCTCTACAGAAATCTTGTACTGAAATTAATCAGACACTGGATTCAAGCAAAGAGTTAAATCTGAAAAGTAAAGTATGCACTTTTAAACATCTCATAAATTGCTTATAACTGCACAAAATACCGCAGGGTGCATGTGAGCACCCCCACATGAAGCTGAATTGCAGCCAGATAAAATATCCTGCAGCTTTTGCTGATAATCCTGATGAAAGAGAGGCTTATTGTAATAGAAAGAAAATGTAGGAAAGATTTGTAGATAAGTGACCATTATAATTCAGTGACCTGGGGGAGGACATGACACAAACAACATTATTTGATGAATCGCTGAAAACGGCAAAGGGAAGAGCGGCAAACCTTTCTGGATTATTTCCAAAGCCTGGCCATTTCTGTATAACTAAATTAATATATCCAATGCAATTATATCATAGAGCTGCAGTGCAACAACATAACAAGGTTAGTCAAAACCTGATACATGGAGGCAAAGTTTAAAATATCAGTGTAAAAGAGATAAATGTTTTGGAAAACAGATGAAGGGTGAACGAAGGGCAAGTTTAGTTGAACACAGCTTTATAAAGCTACTCACTAGGCATCATCTCTGCCTGAAAACGTCTTTCATGGGGCATTTTTTTTAGATTTAAGACACTAGAAGTAGATCAAATTCTTAAGAAGCAGGCTAATGAATGGACATATATCTCAGCACTGTCATTGCTGTAGCTTTAAATGAAATGCAGGCCCTCCTAGGTAAGAGCAGTAGATGGTCCTTGATGATGGCTGGGTGGAAGAGACAGGAAGCTAAACAAACCCATGTCCTCCTGTTTAGGTTGGCAACATTAGGATCATCAATCCTCTGCTTTCAAAACTGATGCCTGGACTCTCCCTCCCCCTCTCCCATTATTAGATTTACTTAAAAAAATCAAGATAATTTTAAAAGTAGCAATTCTAGATGTGTTTTCTTTTCTTAGAAGATCACAGTTTCTGGGAGGAGGGGGAAAAGAAAATCACATTTCCGAGTTTTTCTTGGCATCTCACACATATGGAAAAAAAAAATCCAGAGGTTCTCATCTCATCTGTTAGTTAAAAACATCAAGCATTGGAAGGCATGCGATTAGCTTTTGAAATCTGGGAATGATGTACTGTCAAGTGCATATAAATATGGATCATCAGATCATTTTTAAAAAGAGCGTACACAAAATTGAGAGATGATACTTTTATTCCAAACACGAGAGCATGCATTCATACAGATTTATCTGAAACTAGTAAGCAGTATACAATAAAACAAATTAATAATTTCAATATGAATAAAGCCTATGAAGTCCTGTATTTTTATGCAGAGATGGTTATCAAGTCCTTTAATGAGTTATTCTTAGGAAAAAAATGGATGTTTAAAAGCTCAATTACAAGATACAGAATATGACCCAAACATGTGGCTGCCGTTATAAAGTTTCTACTGGCTGCTGAAACCTGTTGAATATTTTCTTGGTATGAGAGAAAAAAAAGATGCTATTATATGGTTTTCTGCACTTACTGTTCGCCTTTCAGGATGTTTCCCTAACAGGAGGCTGCACCAGATAGCTACAGCTGTTCTAGCAAGAGACGGATGCGCACTTTGACTCTAGACCTGAGATTTCTGGGAAATGTAGTTTAGAAATCAGGAAAAAAAAAAAAAAAACCAAAAAGGCTGTTTCCCCACATTTTTTAATATGGTTATTTGCAATTAGCAAAATTACAATATTTTTGTATTTGCAATTAGCAAAATTATAAGATTTTTGTATTTGCAATTAGCAAAATTATAAGATTTTTGTAAGCTTAAATGCAGTGATGATTTACTGGTCTGGTGGCAATGCCACAGAGACGTGTGTTTCTTCTGATGACAGAAATGCATTTAGTGGTTTATCTGAGAGATTATGAGTAATACCTTTGAAAGCAAGAAGATGAACTGCTAAAGAAGATTCACATGATTAAGTTGTATCACCAGCTATATTGATAAATTAAAAAAGAGGTAAACTCATCCATGTTGTGGTCAAGCCAACGGGAAGTGAGTAATCTCCACATGGCTCAAATTAGAAATGAGTAAATTCTCTCTCACTGTCTAGCAATGAGGCAGGGGCATGGATGGATGGAGATGAGGTGGGGTCTCACTAGACCTTAGAGCTCCAAATGTCTGACCCAATTGGAGAAGAGAACTACTGTACTATTTTATTTATCACTAATTCTTCCCCCACCCCCACTTCTCCCACTTCTTTTTTTAATGAGTATTTCTGCTGTATACCTTTGATGATTCTTACCAAGGTGCCTCAGCTTCTTACAGTGAAAAGTACTTCTGCAGAGGGTGACCCCAAGAAGGAGTCAAAAGGACCTGCAACTCTAGACTCATAATCTAGCTACACATAATAGGGATGGAGCTGACATTAAATGAGGGGACAGCTGCAGTGGCGGAAAGGCCCAGTAGAGTTTTCTGTTTGGTAATTAAAGGGTAAAAATATTTCTTTCATATTTTGGCAAGGAAGCAATCTCCCCTTAGCATTGGTAGAAGAGTGTCATGCTCCCCATCTACAACCTTATCCCGTCATTTGGCGCTGTGGCCCCTCTGGGATGCTGCCCTAGTGAGAAACACTCTGTGTGCCTCACTGTATCTGAACCAAGGCACAGATGAGGTTTGCCTTAGCAAGATTTCAAGGTTTGTTCCTGTGATGCAAACAGTAATTCCTAAGTCATATTTGAAATCTACAGTCATGCAGTTTCACTGGGATGAAACATCAGGCCAAATACACAGAATAGGCACAGCTTTAATCTTCACAGGCTGATTATCAGTGCTTATTGGCTTGCAGTTTGTAGAAGCCAAAAAGAATCTTGCATCAGATGGAGTAAGGTTACAATAGAAGAAGATCAGCTAGGAGAGAAGACTCTCCTACAGACTGTTTAACAATGTGTAGCTTCCCTTTCAATATTATAAAAATTCCAGCACACAATTGGCAGGCGAAAAAAAATAATATGTCACATAAAACTATTCAGTCACCTAGCTTTTGAAAAGATCATTTTAAGGGGTAGGTGTAATCTAAACCCACCATGGTACCTTTTGTACTCATCATCTGAAAACACAGATAACTAAAAAGATGTTTGCCCACCTAGACATGTCTGAAAATATGATTCAAAACCAGGAATGATCATGTAAATCACAACAGAAGTTACTTTCTGAGTCCTGATTTTCCTTTGTTGCATCACAGGTAGTTGTTGACCTAGAGACTTGAAATGACTCCTAGAAAACGGGAAGAGAAGGGATTCCTCTTTAAATAACCCAAAACCAACAGTAGAAGGTTGTACTGATTACAGATGAAATTACTTGACTAAATTTATTTTATCTTGATTCCAGGATAAACCTTGCTGAACTCAATATTTAGTTTGCATTCATTCAGGCTGCCTTAGTAAGGCTACCTTAGGCAAACTTGGGTTCAATGAGGTTGTCTCACTGTATCACCTGAAGCATGGAATGAAAGTTATTCACGAGTTTCAAAACCTAAAGTCTCAGACCTTAAGTGTCTGAATTGCTGAACTAATTGGAAACGTGCAAAGCCTCCTTTTATTAAACACTTCCTCTGTGAGGATCGGTGGGAGCACTTGTTACTGAAGATTAGGATGAAATGGGTCGCTTCACGAAATATACCCTAGAGCCAACGGCTGCAGGTGTTCCCCTGAACTCCTGGATACAAACTGCAACTCCCTTGGTCAAGCTGTATGCTTTCTGAAACTCTTTCATAGTAAGTTGTAAAGGTTTATTTTATATCTCGCCATGCTTTATGAAGGAGAATAGCATTTTCACAGCACGGTGGTTGAAAGCAGAGTCACAGAGTCATAGGCATCGTGTCTAAAAGGGACCTTGATGCGTGTAGCCTGCAGTAGGATATTGTACTACTAAAATTCTGTAGATGTACTTAACCTGATCTTAAATCTTGGGAAGATTTTCCCTAATTCTTAAACTAATTTTGTCTAAATGCTGCTCAAACCCATTTCTCGTCTGTGTCTGTGTACGATTCCTTACCTTGCCGTCTTTGTGACATGTTTTTGCACATTTGAAGACGATTATCCTCTCTCCGCTCAGTCCATGTTTCTGTAAAATAAACAAACACAGCTGATTCAACTTTTCTTCATGGATCATGTCATCTACATATCTTCCTATTCACCCTCCAGTTGATCTATATTCTTCCTGCAGTATGCCGCCCAGAAGACACAGTTCATCCATCATTCTCGGCTTCCCACTGCTGCAAAGAGTAAAAGGATTAGTTCACGTACAACATGCCAGTTTATTCAGAGTATTTAACTTTTTTTGCAACTATATGATATCGCTGACTGATGTTCCATTTGAACCGCTGAACCTGCTTCTGCAGAGAATCTTTCAGACTAACATAGTCAATGGAGCAAGAAGCCAGTCCATGAAGAACAGAAGAATCTTAAATTATATAAAGTCCAGTGCAACAAAGCCAATAAAGATCCATTTAGCAAGGGAGGAGTTAGGGAGAAAGCCTGTTAGTTCCATTTCATGCTGGAACTCCAGACACATGTAACGTATCTAATTATACATTTCTGTGGCTTGAACAGTGCCTCTCGTTTTTGACGAAACAAAAATTTTCAAACCAGGATTAACCTGAAAATGTGAAACACATGAAGCATCTGAGCATGGACACCTACATTACTTATTAATCTAATTTGGTGTCTGCTAAACTGATGAAATGGTAACAGGCTTAGGAATTACAGGAAGACAGACACCCTGAGAAGTGGAACATATTCCAGGTAATGAGATGTAAAAGAGAGGAAAGAAAAAGAGGGAGAGAAACAGAGAATGGGAAATGGGGAAGGACCTGAGATGAAAGCCAGTGGTAATCAAAGGTGCGGGCAAATGCTGATTTGCGTAATACCAAGTGAGAGAACAAGCAAGAGTAGCGATGGAAAGTTTAGTTGCTCTATAAGACCAGATCCAAACCTTGACCTTGGTGCAAAGTTTTTATTGCCATGAATTGGTGTTGTGCTGGACACCTTGCCAGATGTATGTCCCAAGAGCATGGTCACTCATCAGATGAGTTTCATGTCCTTCTGCTGAATCAGAGCTCAAGGACCGGATGATTGACAACAGGGCTCAGCATCAGAAGCTCACGGCAGGACATCCCGAGTCTTAAAAAAAATCTCGAGAGGCAGACAGGGGGTTTGGCAGTCTCTCAGAAAGAATGGACATCTTAGACCTAGGAAGCAGTTGGGTAAATGAGGGAGAGTAATCTAAGAAAAGACTTCACGTGCCTGGTAACATACATAGAAAATATTAAAGACTAGTAGTAAGTGCATATACATATACATTTGTTAAGAACACGTGTAAATTGTGTGGAAGATCCTGGTCAGATATAAGATACCTCTCTTTGTATGCTTCTTATTTTAATTTTTCTTCTTTTAATTCTTTTCCTCTCTCTTTTTCAACGACATATACTTTGTGTATTTTCCCGGAGGAACATTTTCACATTTTATTTTCTTAGTGTTAGATGGGGGCCTTCATCTGTAATTGCGTGGAGCAACAGTGCCAGACAGTGGCTGGCTGGGATAAATGCAGCTGGATTTTCCCTGTCGTTAAGCCTTCGGAACAAGCATGCTAGTTACCCGTGATTGATCTGAGCAGTACAGAAAGAAGAGAAAGGTGGGTAATGCAGCCTGTCACAGAGGAATTATCCCTGTTGTCTGCGTTCCCCAGAAATTTTAAGGGATTCTGAACCCTATGCTTGAAAATAAGCTCTAGGGAAGACAATGCGAGCTATGACCGACAGTTTAAAATTCCTTTCCCCCTCCACCCTGCTCATACTTCCATTTACAGAGCTTTACAGTGGACTCATACTCATCCTGTGAGGATTGCTCCTCGGGCTGGGACAGAGTCCCCTGGCTGTAAGGCCCTACAAGCCGTAGTAGCCCCGGTCAGACTAAGCACCGTGTCCTTTGTGGCACAGTATGGGTGATGTGCAGTCTGGAATAAAATAAGACCCGTGTCTTGGCCTCTGAATCTTGTTGCTGTCATCTCCTTTTTTTAAGAATCTGTTACCCAAGTTACCATTGAGAAACTGCACACCTGATAGTTACCTCCCATTGACTAAGCTGTCGGGTAAATTCAGAGCCTGGCTGCTGACTTCTGAAGGTCACTCGGGTTCTCCTCCCTAGGTGCAGGAAAAGCCTCTCCAATTCAAGGAGCGGAGGTAGATGCATTCGTGATGGATTGTGAAAGTCCCGACAGGCTTTTGAAACATTTTACCGCTGGAGCCATTTTATCCAAAGGCTTTGGGGAGCTCTGGGGAGCAGGCAGCAGCGTGGTATAGGTGACCTTTCCTTCTGCGGGTTTTGAGGAGTCAATGTTAAGCTTTGTCAGCAGGCGTGGGTGGAAAAATGAATGAATTTTCAATCCACTATCTCACTTGCTATGCCAATTATTTTGGATGAGTAATAAATAATGATTGTGCACTAGAAGAGCACTCAGCAAATGGTTTCAACCCACATCTCCCAATGCTTTTGTATTCAGGAATATAACCTTATTTTCAGGAAGTCTTTTAGCATTTCTAAGGTGGTATTTATTTAAAGCAGTTCAATGAGATTTACATATTTTGCCTATAAAGTAACTACGTGAATTTCTGAATGCTGATGTGAGCATTACCTATTTTAATACTCTAGGGTGGTTTTTTCCTTAAATCACAGGATTATTAAACTTCATGAAATCTTCTTAACCTCAGCCTAGGCTTTCAGCAATAGTTAAAACTGATATTTGAAGGAAAGAAAATCTACCATTTTTCCCCAGTCAAGCATCATCAAATCAATTAGCTGAAGGTAACAGTGGAGTAGGAGTCAAAAATACAAAAAGATTTTGCCCTCTAAACGATGCTGTCTCCAAGCTAGTTTAGAAACAATCTAGTTTCGTTTCTGTTGCTGAAACTTCTTGGGTTTGCATGGAAACATGAATAATACTCACTAGTTCAAAGAAGCAGCGTAGGACGCGCTAGCCTGACGGTCGTTGGGGGTCGCAGGCAATCTGACCTGCGGTCCTACTTCCACGGGTTTTGTGAGAAAAAAGGCAAATGAGCACGTCGAAGCGATCTTTAGAGGAGAATTGTAACAACTCATAGTCGTGTCGCTGAGCCCCTCACTCTTTCTTAGTCTCCCTGGCCAGCTCCTGCCCCACTCCCGCACACAGAGCGGCACAGCTCCACAGAGGGAGGAGACGTGCCCGCTCCGCGCCGCTCCTCAGACCCACGCCCGCGGTTGTGCGCGGGGCTGGGGGGTGCGGAGGGAAGGGAGGCAGCCAGCGACACCCAGACCCCGCGCTCTTCAACCCTGGGGCGGCGGGGCCTGTTGGGCCCGGGGCGGGGGGCAAAGGCCGGGCCTCGGCCACCGCGGCCTGTGGGCCCCTCACGGTTTGGCGGGAACGCGAGCGGCCCTCGCCCCGCCACTCGGGTCCTCCTCGGCCCGGCCCGGCCGCCCCCCCGGCGCCGCCGCCTGCCGCCCCTGGGTGGCGGTGTTACCCCGCGGGACGCGCCCGACGCCGGGGCCGCCCAGGGCCCCGCTCTCGGCGGCAGGCCGGCGGCCCTCACGGGGCCTGGGGCAGAGTCCCCCGCCGCCTCCCGCCCGGGCCGGCGGGAAGGCCGCTGCTTCCACACCCCCCCCCCCCCCCAACACACCGCCTCAGGCCTCCCGCCGCCCCGGCCCCGGGGCTCGGCCCCTCCGTGCGGGCCTTGAGGGGCCGCTTTGCCTTTCAAAAGGCTTCAAAAAGCGGGAAAAGGGGGGTGAGGGTTGGGGAGCTGCGTCTTCAGTGCCCGCTGGGTGGTGGGTGGCAGCTCTGGGGAACGCTACGGGGGTCTCGGAGAAAGGGTTTTGCAAAACTTGGCCTCGTCTTACCCCAAAATCCTTAAAAAATAGCGGGGATGCGACAAAGAAGTGGTGTCGGCTCAGGGGGGAAAAATAATAAAGGGCATTTAAATATAAAGGAAAGAGCGTGAAGACTGAGCATCTTAAAAGGACGAATTGTTCATAGTTAGGAAAAATGTAGCAGAAGCGGTCTGGAGGAGGGCTGGTCTCCCGCAAGAGCCGGAGCGTTGATTATTAAAGGCTAAAACGTGAGGAATGCGGGGGGAAAGGCCGAGCGCAACCGATCAGCGGGAAGAGGCAGCGGAGAGGGGGGGCGAGCGGCCTCGGGGTCCCGGCAGAGCCGCCCCGCAGCCGGACCCGGCTCCGTCCCACCCCGCCGCGGCTTCGCCTCCCTGGGCACGGCCGGGGGCTGCGCGGGGACCCTGTTGTCGGGCGGTGGGTGGGTGGGGGGCGATGGCAAGGTGCGGGCAGCGTTGACTGTGGGAGTCATCTAAAACTGACCTGCGATTGCACACTGCATCTCTTCAAGCACGGCAGCCTGGCCGGCCTTTAAAACCCCCTTTGTTTTCTCCGCCAGGATGGATACTTTACGATGAAAGTTCTGTGTTCAGCCTCTTTTGCTTGCTTGTCACTGCCTGCTTTCCTTTCAGCCCTTACTGGTGTGTGTTTAGCCTCTTCTAGATGCCTAGAGCTATCCCCGCTTGCTGTTACTACATGTGTATAAATGTATATAAGTGGGCATAGGTGCAGGGGTTTATCCATATCTATAGAACTTAACCACAAACTTGTATTGGAGTGCTATTTAAGCATGCATACGCATGCAGATATATGCTTCCAGACAGGCACACAGTGTGTAGTAGACTGGAATAGATAATTCCGCAGAACGCAGGAATAAACTGAGCAGCTCAGGAATCAGTGAGAAAGAGAGAAAGAAAAGACAGAAAGAAAAGGAAGCCTTGCTTGGCTGTTAGTGTCTGAACACAAAGTGAGGTTTTGTCTCAGTGATTAATCTCCCTAGGAGCAGCGAACTGACTATCCTAAACTTGTGTTTAAAGCCAAGCATATCTGTTTCTTAAAGGAGGAAGAATGTTTTCTTACGGTGGAAAATGAAGTCAAATTTAGTGACAGGCGTTTGTCAGTGTGCAACAGGGTCGGATGGCCAAAGAGAAATAGTCTGGGCACCACACACACACATCGTCTTTTAGGATACAGAGCTGTAAGCAAAGGGGGGTTAACGCCTGCTTCTTTTTGATTAGAAAGAAGAGGGGGGAGAAAAAAAGACAAAAAAGTTTTAACAATCTCTTTTGCGAAGTCCATACATTGCAAACCCAGCCGCGTTACCATACTAGAGGAAATGAAAAAATGCTTCGGTTTGAGAGGACGAGTCCTTTATTTCCCTTGTTGGACACGTTTCATGTTGTTTTCCCCAACACTCCGGCTTAAGGACATGCCTTCTGAAACACAAACACACGCATAACTCGCACATGCACCCGGACAGATAAGAGATATGTCTTAGATCCTGACACAGACGGGGTGGGGGGAAGAGCAGGAGAGAGAGCGAGAGAGAGGGAGAGAGAGAGAGATCCTCCTACCTGGAGCCATAGATTGCAAGATACGTAGTGTTACCTGGGGAAGTCAGAACAAGTAAAAACACATTGAACTTCAGGGCTCTATGAGGCAGTTGATCAAGATCAGTGCTTGCTCATTTTCTCCCTCAGACTGTCTGTCTTGGGTTTTTGTTTTACCGTTTGGAGCGGCTCTTTCTATTTTTTCCTCCCTCTTTAGCTTTAATATCGGAGCCGGTTTCGGTCACCATGGCTCTGGGAAGAGCTGCCTGTCTGCACGGTGCTGATTTTTTACCGTTCGGCCGGCTTTGCTCCTGGGTAGCTTCAGCAATGCTCTTGACTGGGATTTAATCGACAAGATCAGTTCGACTTTTTGTGCAATTTTTATGGCTCAGTCCATTCTCTAGATCATGCACAGAAACTTTCGGAAGTGGATTTTCTACGTGTTTCTATGCTTTGGAGTCATCTATGTCAAATTAGGGTAAGTCCTTGTGCACGACAAATCTCCTTGGCTTTTGGGTCACGTTGTTACGGAGTTGTGAACAAAACGTTGCAATGGAAAAAAAGAAAAAAAAAAAGAGAAAAAAAAAAAAAAAAGAAGAGGTGATTAAGGTGATTATTTCTCTCTCTCCCCGCCCCGCTCCCCCGGGTGTCCAAGCCCCCAGAAGACCCTCCGGGGCAGCGCGGCGGGGCGATGCCCGGTTGCGGGGCCGCCCGGCGACGGGGCGCTCCGAGGCGGCCGGTGGCGGGGGATGACGGATCCTTCTATTTTGTACTGCTTAAGCGAACTTAAATATTATCTCTGGCATACAGTACCCTCGGAAAAAAAATAAAATAATAAAAAAAAAAAGGCAGCAGCCTGACAGAGTTAACTCAGCCGCTGCTGCTGGGACAATAGAGCAGAGCTTAAGTATTAAAAAGGCGAAAGGGGCGGGAGGAGGGGAATCCCTGCTCTGAACCTGCACTCGGGGATTTGTTTTATGCAGGCCTAGACACAATTTGCGTTTCTATCCATCACACGGACGTGTTGAAATTAACTTGACAACCGGCCCGGTTACCTCCGCGCTGAAGCGCCCGGGAGGCCGGGCGGGCTCCGCCGAAGGGACCGGCTCGGGGGGGGGGGGGGGGGGGCGGGGGGCTCAGGCCCGGCTCGGGGGGGGGCTCAGGCCGGCTGGCAGCGGGGCTCCCGGCAAGCCCGGCTCTGTGCTCCTCGGTATTTGAGCACCGCGATCGAGATCGTGGTGTTATTTCGGTTGCCAAGTTTCTCCCTCTGCCTCTCCCCCCCGTACCTGTATGCCCTTATTAATATTGCTCGTCGCAGTAGGCTGACTTGAGTTGAATTTCCACATTCCTGAGCCCCAGCCGAGTCCTTACCTGTCGAGCTACAAACTCTTTAAAGATCCTGTCTTTGCATAGCTGCGGGATTTTTTTTTTTTTAAATGATCAAGAATGCATAAGGTGAGTTGCAATCCAAAAACGCTCGCTTCCCACCTTGAAATCAATACGGGGAAGAGGCGGCGGCGGCGAGGGGTGTGTGTGTGTGGGGGGGGGGGGGAGCCAAAGGGCAGCCCCCAAAGTGGCGGGGGGGACACGACACGGGCAGATCCCGTCGCGGGAGGGCAGCGCCGAACGGGGAAATGATGACCGAGCCCGGCTCTCCCGGTCACCGCGACTTGCTGGGGCCGCCCCGAGCACGACGGGCGGCGGGGACAGCCCCGTCCCCGCTGTCAGCAGCCCGGGCAGCGGCGGGGAGGAGGGGGCTGGCGGGGGAAGGGAGAGGATGGGCAAGAGGGAGCACGCCAGAGCCCGGGATTAAGGTTACACCGGCGGGAGGGGTGGGGGGGGTGGTGGAGCGGAGGAATTAAATCAAGCTGCCCAGGTTGGGTCGGTGCCCGCCCACACCCCCCCGCCGGGGGCTCCCCCCGGTTGCGGGGCAGCCACCGGCTGCCTTTCGGAGGGTCCCAGCAGGTTGCATCCCTGGGTGTTGTTTGTTTGTTTGTTTTTTTGGCACGGCTCTCGGCCCGCCCCCACAGCCACAAGTGCAACCGCGGAGGATGCGCGGAGACGGAAGGGGGGCGCGGAAGATGCTCCCCCCTCCCCGCCCCGCGTTGCCCCTTGCCCTGCCCCGGTGAGGATCCCGCGTCCAGATCGGGGCACATGGCCAGGGGGAGCCCCAAATCCTGCCTGGGGGAGACAGGAGGGGTTTTTCCGGGAGGGGGGGGGGGGGTGTAAGTACCTGCGCCGCCCTTTGTGGGAGCTGCGGGGGGCTCCGGCGTCCTCCGGGCTCGGATTGAGAGGGGTTTAGAGGAGAAGGGGATTTGGTGAGGCTGTGTATCCGTAAATGAAGGGGGCACCCCATCTTCTTCGGTAGCTGGAGCGCTCCGTACAACACACCCCCTCGCAGAGCGGCAGGCGAGCTCAAAGAAAACGCTTTGCAAAATAAGGGTGATGGTATTGCTTTTCGCTCTCACTGCGGTTTTATTTTTAAAGGGAACAGAAAATTGGGCACATGTTACAGTCTGGAAGGCAGATCTCTTTTCGAAATGGATTGTGGCTGTTTTAGAAGGGGGTTCAGAGCAAAAATCACAAGAATGCTGTTGGACTGAGCCTGGAAGTAAAACTGAGGGGAGGGCAGGAACAGTAAAATCCCTTACAGAAACCCGATCAGATCCATCACCGTGCCTGTGAGGCGATGAGGATACTTCACTTTCTCTGAACAATAGGAGAGAAATTCGCTCTGAGGTCCAGGGGCTACTTCTAGGCTAGGCATGCGGGGTGCAATTATTTCCTCTTTCACCAGCCACTGGAACTACCATTTTGTTGAAACCATATCCTTTGAGTGTAATGATACCTTTTCTAGTGAGCTCTTTGCATAGAAAAGGGGGGGAAATGAAGTCAGATAAACGTAGTTTGTCTTCCATCGCATTGGATTGATTTTGCAGCGTGCAGGGGAGAGCCACTGTGTCAGCGGTAGCAAAGAGGTTAGACTTGGCAGGCTTTTTCTTGATTTTTTTTTTTTTTCTTTGCTGCGGAGCACGTGTTCGTGTGTTAATAAAACGTGCTAAAAGCTCCACTTTCAGTGGCAAACATGACACCGAGGGGGGAGAAAATAACGCAATACAGCAGTATTCCCCCTGGGGTGACATGGCAGGGTACCATAAAGAAGCTGCTAAGCCCAGGGAGGAGGAGAGAGCACGATCCCGCTCAGGTAGTCCTCCCTCACAGGGAATTCTCGTTGTTCCCATTTCTATTTCCAATCCCCGAGTTTGCTGGAAAGAGAGAGAGGCGTGAGGTGAAGCAGCATCCTTTGATATTTCTGTCGATGACGTTCCCCGTATGCCCTCGCGAAAATAGATCCCATCAAATCTCGACCTCGGCTGGCAGTGGGACTGAAACAGAAATATTTCCTGCGAAGGTCGCAGAGCACTCGGCTCCGGTTTAATTAATAAATACGTCGGAAGTTAAACATCACAGCTGTACCACAGATGCAAATCCCGGCGGATGCTCTGGGGACGAGGGATGTGACCTTTGGAAAGATGGAGCCGCGGGCACTGCCCGGCTCAGGGCTCTGGGGGCAAAACGCTCCTTTCCCCTCATCTTTTCTGAAGGGAAAGAAGTGGGGGCAGCGCCGGGGGGAGCGGACAGGACTTCCCCCCTCCTTCCCTCGGGGAGAAGGCCAAGGTGCGGTTCGAGGGGTGCGGGCGGTGGGAGCTGGCGCTGCCCGAGGGAGCAACGAAAGGCGCCTGCAGCCCGGCGGGGGCCGGCGGGGCCGCTTCCCCCGTGCCCCCACGGCAAAACCGAGCGGAGCTGGGGGTGCACAGGGCTGCGGGGACCCTTCCCCGAGGTGGTGGGGGGGTGAGGGGGGGCTGGAGCTCGCCGCTCCCTCTGCGGCGGGGAGGGGGCCAGCCGACCCCGCTCCCCCACCCCTACGGCTCAGCTCGCCCTTGGCTTTGCGGCGTTTACAGCAAACGAAATCCCGCTCGCCTCACCCCATTCCCGGGGCTGTCCGACTGCGGGGGGTCCGGATGCCTCCCCCCCTCCCCTCCCGGGGCTGGGGCTCAGCCTCGACGGCTGCCCGGTCCCTTCCTTCCCCCCCCCGACAGGACGAAGCGCTCCCCGGCCCCTCCACGGGCACCCTCCGTCGTGCCGCCGCCCCTCCTCGCCCTCCCCAGGGCTCATTTTAAGAGACTCGTCGTTCCCCCCTTTTTTGTCCCCTGGCACTAGGCTGGCAGCTCGGTGAGATACAAGAAATACCCGGTTCCGACCAGAAAGGAGCCCGGTGCCTGCCGGGCGTCCCTTCAAAGTCCTTACCGGCTTCCAACGTGCTCTTGTGCCGGCCGCTCTCCGGGTGCGGGGTGAGAAAGGAACCGCAGCTGCAAATAGATAAAAGGAAAAAAAAAAAAAAAAAAGAAAAATAAATACTTTATTCGTGCCTGCTCCGCTTCACCTGCCCGACCATGGTGTCAGCAACCATTTCAGTGCCGTTCTGCCCCGATTTTGTCCAAAATACACGTGTTTGTGGAAGAAGGAACGACAGATGCTGAAATGCCCATATTAGGTGTTACCGACAATACCCTCTCCTCCAGTGCCACATCATTTTATTGAAGGGAATATATCCGGCTTCAATCAACAAAACAAGTGCACTGCTCGCTACCCCCGGCTGACATACGCCCAGAAACCATTCGAATGGAATTTAGCAGATTATTGTTATCATCATCATCATCACTATTAATTTTCCGACGTAATAACCGGCCCATCTTTTTAGAGTAAAATTTCACTTTCCGAAAAGAAACGGCGTCATCTGGCTTATTTTTATACAAGTTTCCTCCCACAGCACAGCTAAGCTGTGGACAAAACCAGCTTCGACCCGAAAATTGTGGAGATTCGTAAATAGTCTTCGTTTCAGCTGGACCGGGTCAAACTCTACCAGCACCAGGTCGAATTTTTCCAGCGCCAGCGTTTACTTTGCATTTTTACCATTCACCTTCCCCCCCCCCCCCCCCCCCCCCTTCTCTTTTCCCCCAGGCACATCTTTAAAAGCAGATGCACATTTAAAAATATACCCGAAGCTGAACAAATGCTAGAAATCAAAGATCAAAAGTCGCTCCCCGTTCTCCTATTTCACGTTGAGCACAGCTGCCCCAACCACAACCTGGGAGTCCGAGAGGGGCATTACTGGAGATAGACATCTATATGTGTATATATATATATATATATACAGATACACACGCACTTACAGAAGTATAAATACCACGATTTTAGAATCTTAAAGAATTAGAAATAAGACGATTCTGGGATGTAAATAATCGTTGAAAGGCTTAAGCTCCTGTCCCTTGTTAATCGAGATTAACGTTTCTCCAAAGGACCTCGACTGTCCCAACTGTACTGAACTTGGAGGTGAAAGTGGTTCAATGAAACCAAATCCCGAGAAGATTTTTATCGCGTATTGGGGCAGCAGACAACGTTTTTACCCCAATTCTGCAATTGCCCACGCCATCCGAAGGAATATTTCGTTGTGTCGCGGGGCCAGCTGCACCCATGTGCTGGGACTGGTTAAGCGGAGGAGGTGTTCCCAGGGCGTTTGGAAGAACTCTTGGCCAAGGAAACTCCTTCACTCCTTAGGCAGTTCACCTGAGACGAACATTTACAAACCCTACGGACCCAGGAGCCTGGTTCTTGCTCGTTTCGGCCGCATTTGGGGTAAATTCTCTGCGGTGCACGTTTCTTTTTCGGGGTTCGTTTCCAAACCCCGGCATCCGCAGCGCCCGCCTTCCCACCATCTCTCCCATCACTAAAACGTCTTTTTTTTTTTTTTTTCCTTCTTTTCCCTCCTCCGAAAAAAAAAAGGACAAACCCTCAACGAGGCAAAGAAGAAGAGCGACCGTCTGCTGCACAGTTGGGGGTACACGGGGCGAAGGGCTCCCGCCCGCCGGAGCGGGAAGGGTCGAGCATCCCCCGGCCCCGGCGGTGCCAGGAGCCGCCCGGTTCGGGGGAAAGGCGAGGGAGAGGCAACTAACCTGCCGGGAAACGTCTCTTCGGACCGACATCTTCTCAGGAAGGAGAGAGGGAGAGGGAAGAGAGGAGGCGACAGCTCTTCCTGCGGGAGCGGCGAGAGGTGCGGGGAGACGGGAGCCGCCGGCAGCCGCCCCCCGCTCGCCCCCCTACACCGGCTGTTTCGCACCAGTCCTTTCCCTCCCTTCCTCTCAGGCGAAATCCAATCTCGCCGGGAGGCTACGGGTGTGCACGTCTTTATTTCTCACTCTCAGGCGGGCTACGACAACTTATCTAAGTTTTTTATTTTTTTTTTTTTGGGGGGGGGGGGGAGATCCCCCTGAAACCGGAGCTTAATTTTCAACACCGGGGACAACAAGACCCAAGCCGAGGAGGGGATTCCTTCGAGGGAACTGGGGCAGCCGGCCATAATAAAGCAATTAACCGAGAGAGGAGCTGGGAGCTGCCGGCTCCTTCAGGATCCCTCCCAGGGCGAGCTGAAAGGTGCCGCGACAGCCGCGGGGAGCCGGCCGGGCTTTAAATCTGCCCCGCGAAGAGGGTGAGGAGCGGGCTCGGCCAGGGAGAGCGGATTCATTGCAGCCCGGGCTAGATCAGTGTCTCTCCATTGTCATCCTCCCCTTTAAAAAAAAAAAAAAAAAAAAAAAAAAAAAAAAAAAAAAAAAAAGGAGAGAGGGAAAGGGAGAGAAAAAAGTAGGCGGATTGCAGTGACTGACTGCCCAATGGCAGCCCCGAGTCTCAGGAGAGTTACAGAGAGAGGGAGAGAGAGAGAGAGAGGCACTTTCTGCCATCCAAATCCCTTAAACCATCCTCATTCCAACACGAGAACCCACTGTAACAACTTCCAACCACTGAGACATGACAGGCAGGAGCCCAGAGGCAGCAGCAGCAGCGAGAGCAGCAGCAGCAGCACATACTCTGCACAGGGAGCAGCATTAGCACCAGGGGAATACTAGACACAACAATACAAACAAACAAACAAACAAACAGACAAAGCCCCCCCAAGCCCAAGGGACTGGATTCCAACTCAGATTCAAGCCACAGCTGACACCAAAAAGGGTGGGGAATTACGACCAGGGGGGGCCAGAAAGGAATAACCAAGGAAGCGAACTCCAAGAGTTGTAAACGGGATTCAGCCATGATCCTTTTTTCATCTCGCAGTGTGTTACTCTCAGTGTATTACCCTCAGATTTTCCTCATCCTTACCAGTGGGAGTTACCTGTAAGTGATCCAGATTTTTTTTTTTTTTTTTTCTCTCTCTCTCTCAAAATACTGTTTGAAAATGCCCCCGCTAAGCAGCTACCTAGGGGCAAGGCGAGCAGAGGGAGCCGGGAGAAGCCGGTGCGTGGCGGTGCCGGTGCCGTCGCTGCTGCTCGGACCCTGCCCGGGGGAAGGTACAAACCGCCAGGTAACTCCCGGGGCTGCCCCGACGGCGGGGACCGGGGCCCGGCGTGCCCGCAGCGGGGGCGGCGCGGCGACGGGGCACACGGAGCGGCCGGCGGCTCCCCTGGGGACTCCGACCCCGACTCCTCCTCCTGCCAAAGCGGAGATGGGCATCGCTCGCCGGGGGGGGAAAGCGTGTTTCTGCGCGGAGAACCCCGAGGAGCCGTGAAAAAGGGAGGCGGATGGGGGAAGGGGGGGTGCTGCCAGCGACCGGCCCCGCAGCCCGGGGAGAGCCCCCGGCCGCGGAAGCTCTTAGGAGCCGGTTGCTTTGGCTCCGGAGGGATCTCCAGTCCCGCAGTTAGAGCTGGCTCCAGGACCTTTTCCTTGTGAGGAAGGGGGTGGAGGTAGGGGTGGGGGAAATGAGAGTCGGTGGGTGGGACTGCAAGGAGTTTCGGTCTCTCTCTCTCTCTCTTTTTTTTTTTTTTTTTTTTTTTTTTTAATATCTATATCTGTATCTAACGTTGCGGTGGATAAGTTAGCGGCTCGGCTAGTCCGTGCCGGGCTGCGGAGAGGGTGTTCGCCGTCGTGCTTCGGCAGGTCCCTGTCCCCGCCGGGTGCTGCTTTAAGGGGCCGGGGTGGCGGGTCGGGGTCCCCGCGGTGCCGAGGGGGGGGCCGGGGCCGCACGCCGGAGCCCGGAGGGTGTGGGGTGTGTGGGGGGGTGCCGGGCGGCTGTCAAGGGCTTCTCCTCTCCCCAGCTCCGGGCGAGACCCGACCACGCTGGGGTGGCGGCCGTGGGGAGGGCGCCAGGGGCGGCAGGTTCCCCCCGGCCGGTGGAGCCGGTTTAAAACCGGGGACCCTTCTCCCCCCTCCCTGGAGCATCCCCCCCCCCCACCCCCCCCCCACCCCAAGCCCAGGCTCGGGGATCGGGCCCGGGGGAGCGTAGCGGGTCCGGCCCGGGGGTGGCCGCGGTAGAGGGGATCCCCTCGGCTCGGGCGGGGATGGAGAGGGGGGGGACCCCCCGCTTCGGTGGCCCCGGCCTCGCGTTCCCCTCGGCTCCGGGCTGGTTTCCCGTCTCTCCCACCCCCGCGCCGAGCTCGGATCTTTTCGTACCCCGGCGGGTGCAAAATTTGAGCTCCTACCGCTGAACTGTCTGTGGATTTATATAGTTCTCTGTCTTTTTATTTATTTATTTTTTTTCCCCTATGTATGCACATAAACCAGCACGTGTGCGTGGGTTCCTCCGTGTGTGTGCGCGTGTTTTCTGTGGGCTATGGAAAAAAATAGAACCCACCGCTGTGGAAGAAAAGTAGGAATAAACACACCCATAAAAAGAAACTAAACGCTTATTTCTACATTCTTAATTCTTAATGAAATGCACATGCCTTGGCTACCGATTTTTAAAGGCGCTTGATTTATGGAAGCACGTTAGCTTTAATTCGGTTGGATGCTCCTGATTAAACCGAATAGCCAGAGCTGCCTGTTTCTGCTCACAGGCGGGAGATGTCTGCTGGTAGGTGACCATAGTTTGTTAAAAAAAAAAAAAATTAAAATATTGCAGTGCTATCTTTTTCTTAAAAAAAAAAAACCAGGAGGAAGGAGTCGTAATAAATAAATAAATACACCCTTTTAATATAAGCGTAGCCATATTTTTCTCAAAACCGTAGGAAATTACTATCCTACAAAGTTTTCCTTCTATAAATAGTTCAAATCTTGAAACAAAAGTTTTAAACCGCACACCAGATGCTGGGATGCTAGCGGTTTCCCTTGCTGTGTGACATAATTATAAGGTCCGAAAGCAAAAGCTATAGAAGTATAATAATAATACTAAGGCGACTGCTGAGGGGAAATACAAGGGAAGCAATGCCTGCTTTATTTAGAGCGAACTGCTTGGGGATCTTTTGAACGCTGCCCCGCGACAATGAGGAGTTGTTGCGGAGAAATAATGCTCCCTCGGCTTTCCCTGGGCCATCCCCAGTTCACCCCCCCAGCGGCAGGTCACTGGGAGCTGGACCGGCGGAGGCTATTGCAGTCCAGCAGAGCAGAAGGGAAAGGGATCAGGAGGTGAAACCCAACAAAGCGGAGCCCCAAACCCAGGCGCACCTCCCTCCCTCCCTCCCTCTTCCATCCATCCATCACTCCAGAGGGACGGAGCAGCGCACCCGGGGCCGGTGGAGAGAGGCTCCCCGGGACCCCCCCCCCCCCCACGCCGTGTCACCCCCGGCCGGGCTTGCTGCATCTCAGCTCTGTGTCCGTCCCCCCCCGTCCCCCCCCCCCCCCCACCTCCGCCGCCCCCCGGTAAGCGGGGAACGGCAGCGGGGAGAACCGGGCGCTCTGCGACGCTTCGCCCCGCTCCCGTTTGAAAGTTAAAAGCAAGAGGAGTTATTTCAGTGCTTAATGGATAGTAGCCGAGCGAACTTGTGGTGTTTATCTTGTGGGTAAATATACTTCTCTGGCTTCCTAATAGCAGCTTTTGAAGATTAAAGCATAGTAGAGCCTGTTCGAGCATTATCTGGGTCTGCTGCCCTTGCTCTCTGGAGGGGAGGATGCTCCCCAAGCTGCTAGTTAGTGAGTTCTCATGGACCGTCAAGGGTTATGATGATTTTGCCCGAGATCTCCCTCATCTTTTGGGTATGGGAACAACTCCTCGGCTTCGGAGTTTCTGGTCCTTCGGGATAAAGACGAACCTACCAGGGACAGTGCGTAGCTGACGAGCAAAGCGACTGCGGGGTGTCGGTGCTCTGTCCCTCTCGGTGCGTGTGAGTTGGGGCGGGGAGGGGGGCACCGTGCAGCTCCGTTATTCTGCTAGAGAATCTGTGAAGCAAAAATCCTGTTGTGAGGAAACGGGAATTTTCAGAATGAAAAAAAGGCAGTGATGAAATGAAATTTCATTCTCAGAATGAAAAAGGCACCGGGGCCTCGGTGTTTTGTGTGCACTAGCGGGGAAGAAAGTGAAGTTATGGTAGACTACATCCAAAATTAAAGAACCAATTCCTCTATAAAAATGATTTCTACACTGTAGGTATGCTCTCTGACAAAGTAATCTTCTTTGGCATGCTTGCCTACTAAACTTTGGCCCTCTGAGACACTGTAAACATTTTTACAACCAGAAACAATTAGTGTCTGACTTTTTTGAAAAGAAAACTGTAGCTAGAATAGCTGGTAGTAGGATGATTGATGCATTGTAATGCTCTGGACATATTTTGGTAATCCAATTATATATTTAAAGTATAAAACTGACATTTAATAATATTGATGTAATTAGTATAAATGTCTAAAAACCAGGATTATATATAATACTGTCTGGCACCGTTTCTTGCAGTCCATGTTTGAGTGTGCATGTGTCTCTACACATATAGATATTTAGCTTCTTCTAAAGAGGATGGTGCTAGTCTAACTTTCCATTCGTGTACTCCTTTCACTGTTCATCTTCTTTAGGGTTGGATGCATTCACCAGCAATGTGAGAGTCGGTTCCTAAGCATCTTATTTCAGGGATTATCTGCTGGTACATAGACAGAGTTAAATCAGTTATTTGCTATAAGGCAATTGGGAATAACTCGTCAGGGAGAGTGTCTGTAGGTAGTAATAGCAGTATAAATCTTCAAAGCGGCTATGTATTCTAACACCACAATACAGCTGATAATTTATATTAGTGAGTAGATATTACTGGCTGGGTAGGAAACGTAGAGGGAGAAAAAACCCCTCTGCACCTTTTGCATCTGTTTTGCTGGTGCTCCCTGGCCCTCACCATTCCATGTCCTTTACGACGGGGCTTCTCCACACTCGTGGGAAGCGGGTGAGAAGGAACGCATGTTTTGCATATGCCTACAGGAAAGTACTCATACCTAATCCCTAAAGATTAAGAGTGCTGGAGCCAGTCCCCGAAGCTCGTCTCTTAATCTGTGCAGCGCGGGAGGGAGCTGCACAAGCAGAGAACAGCCGGCAAAGCCTTCAAGGGGACGGCAGGCACGGCTCCACCATTAATATCAGCCAGCGTGACTGATGCTCCCACAGTAGCTGATACAGGCAGGGCTACAAGGCTGACACACGCTTCCCATCCTGGTTAGATCAGGGCTGTGTTGACCTCTGTGATAAAACTGGCTGTCAGGGGAACAGGATTGTCTCTGGCTCAGGTCACCGGACTGCAGCGTAAATCCATCATTCCCCTGCTTTTGCACCTTGTTCATCTTATAACTGAGACTGTCCGCTCCTTAGGGCAAGCTCGCTCACTCTCTCAGCCTCTGTTTGGGCAGTGTCCCATGCCTGAGGAGAGCTCTGTTGAGATCCTTAGATACTCCTTTTACATGGCACTGTCATAATAGTAATCTGTAAAAGGATTTGGAATAGGACTTCAAATTTACTGTCCCCCAGAGATGTGTTGGCTTAGAAACCAAACAGGTGAACCTCCAAAGGGTATTGACTATTTTCAGGATCACCTAAAGCTAATGCTTTTTCTCAGCAGAAACAAGATAGATAAAGAATATTTTCATGCTGGGCTGCCATAATGGCCGTGAGCTTGGCTTACCTGCCCGATACTGGCTATTTCCATGTATTGAAGCAGCCACACAAAGATGGGAGTGTGATTGTGATATGACTTCTTGGTATCTCTAGAAGATAAAGACCACCATTTCTCTGAGAGACCCAGGCTAAAATTCCCTGTCTAAAACCAGCAGAGCTTTGGTAAATCTGTGACTGGCCACCCCTCTCCCTGCTGTGGCCTAGGCCAAGCACTCAAGTCCTGAATATCCTTGAATCCAAATGCATTTGGATGTAGGCAACTCTGTCAATCCTTTGTGGCAAACAGGTTCTGTGAATTAGATGTCTAGCATGCCTTAAAATTGAAAAAAAAAGTAGTGACTTAAATAATTATAAGGAAAGGTGGCAGCATCCAGCCAGGATGTCGGCGTGGAATTATTATGTATGTTGCATTATTAACATAATATAACAAGTGGGTATAAAGCAACATGAAATATTCAGGTGAGTAGGTAAGACTGAATGCAGATATGCTCGCATATTAAACAAAGAAGGAGGCTAAACCCACAGAAGACAATATTTCAAAGGAGGTATTAAAGAGCTAAACAAAGCGAGCTGCAATTTCACAGTTAGACTGACAAACGTATTTCCTGCAATGGAAAAAACGCACCATGTGTACCTGGCAATATGGGATGCTAAAGGCAGAACGGTGCTAAGTGTTTTTTCCGTGCATGGGACTGCATCGTTTGGACTAGAATGCTGTCAGAGAGATTCCTAACCCCCAAAATACAGTTCAGCCCTCTAGTTCTCCCAAACCACCACAAGCAACAGAAAGCTGGGACCAGCTATAGATCAAAGGAGTTCTGCAGGCGTGCTGACACCACGCGTTACAGAACTGGTTAATGTTGCAAGCTCGATTTCTTCAGCCCATAACCTTTGCATGTCGTTTTACCCTCAGCGGACTCTCACCAGTGTTTTTCATGCATGCTGGCAAACCTCCTCTACCTGCTAACTACCTGACAGATGGCTTTTCGCAACTCCAGGTCTACCTGCTTGATTCTTCTCATTATTTTTGCTCTTTCCTCCTTGATGCTTGGCTGCTCTGCTGTACAGCAGTAGCCCAACCTGCCCCAGATATATAATTTATAGAGTATACAGTAGTGCACTACGTGGAAGGGCTGTATGGGAACTAGCCAGGCCTTTGGTCAAGTCATAAGAACCGTGATCAAAATGTCTACGCACGAAAGCAAAATCTCCATCAGTTTTGGGTCATGAGATTGCGCCGTGCACATGTGAATACCTGGGCAACGAGCTCAACAAACGTGTCACCATAAGCTTCAGATTTACAAGCCCAGAATTACTTGGGAGGCTAACAAAGACCAGGAGCTCAGGCACAGGAGCGCTCTGGAAGAAAAGCGGGTTCCTGGAGAATGACTTTCGGTCCTTTAAGGGTTATTAGCACCTTCTCCTTCTCTTTTACTTTCCCTTCAATCCTCCCCCAAAGGTAAAAGGAAACATTTTCCCACTGTTGTGGAGAGCTGCATAGGATTTGCTGGCTACTTCTTGTCTAGAGAGCTCCTTTGCTTTTGCTACAACACACGCATAAGGAGCATTGCAAATACTTCAACTAGAGTAAATGTGAAGAAATACTAGATACAGAGACTTAAAGTATTTTCTCAGTAGGTTTTTCTGTCCATAAGCAATATATGACTTCTCTCTTCTGTTACTATCTAAATGTTGTTAGGCCACACCTTTAGATAAAGTTGTCTTTTCTACACTTTCCTCTCAGGCTTTCTTTCTAAAAGGCATCGATAGTGTGATGGAGCTGAAAGTTAGCTGCCTCATTCAGTTCTAAAGGGGCATAGGCAGCTTTTAGAAAGTTAAGATAGTTATGGCCAAATAGTTGTTCTCATCATAAAAAAATCTTTCTTCCACTAGGATCTGATAGCAAGATGATTATCACCTATTAATTATTTTGTGGCAAATCATACCTTCTTTAGAAAATCGGAAGACAGGCTAAATTAGAGAGTTGATGTATCTTTCTCTGGAAATAATTTTAATAGTGCATACAGTTTGTACCCGTGTCATAGTTACAGTTTTGAACATTTATTTTCTTTTGAGCCTGTACTTGTGGATCAGATTTCCCTCGTGGCAGGAACCCACAAAGAATAAAATTCACGTTTATGCAAAAATCCCACTTAATCATCATGGTGACATAGTCTTTGTTCCAGCTCTTTGTCCAAGGTCAAATTTCACCCTGAGTTCCTAAGTAATATGAAAAAAAGGACATCCAGCGGTATAGCAAGTGTGCAAATGAGGGCAAAAGCTAGCCTCAGATGTTTAACATGTGGCGGAAGAATTTTCCCCTGTGAAGTGGCACCAAGTCCACTAGCCACTGTACTGTGTGTCCCAAATTTTTTATTTGAAGTAAAGCCACCGTGTTGCTAATCAGTGGCACATCTTTCAAAACTGATTGAACTCCGGGGGCTCTCCTGGCAGATTTGTGGCGCAAAGATAACGCTGATGAGTTGCACCTTCCACCAGCACGCACCTGGAATACACAACAGAGGCATTCAAAAGCATTTTCTTCTGGATGGCCATCGCTATAGATTGGTGGAGCATTCTGGGAAGCTCTTATGTCTTGTCTTTTCAGCCCTGAGGACCTAAGGCTTCTCTCCCGTGGGTTTACGTCCACAGCTCAGTAAGTTAATAAAGCAGGAGCAACTCAATGGAATGGCTCTGGTGCAAGTGAGAGGAGAACCAAAGAGAAAGTCAGCACAAGCCTTGTTCTTCCAGTATCCATTCGAGTACAGCCTTGGCACTGGCTGCCATATTACGCAATTTAAAGGGAATGTGGCCATATTTCCCAAGAACATACAGCGAAAGCAATATTAATAGGAGGCCATGTCAGAGAAAACCCCAAATCAGTTCTATGGGCTATTGAAAGAATCATTATGGCCTCTGGTGCCAGTAAGAGCTGACATAAAAACAAAATGTTATTTATTTTTTGAGGGGAGAAGCACTTCAAAAGCACTGTGGCATTTGCTCGTTATGTGCAAGGCATTGTGGAGCAGCCCAGCTTTCAAAGCTGGAAGTGAGCAGAAGCCATAAAGATATAAACCACTGTCTGCCTGCAAGTAGGGCCTGGAAAACAACTTGAGGTGTATTTAATTTAAAATTGTTTAAGTGCTGCACTACTGGGACTGGATATTGTATCCACCCTCCTAATCTGGCTGAAGTGAGACACAATTATGAAATGTGACTACTATTTAATAATAGTTTCTTTCATTCAAGGATCGTAAGTGAATTAATCTTCCCAGTGTTCAAGTGAATTGGGCAAGGACCATTTCATTCACCACTGGGGTGGAATGCAGCAGCTGCTGTGGAGCACCCAGCAGAGCTGTATGGACTTGCAGGGCCAGCACCGGTCCTAACAGCCCCGGCAGCAAGGCAAGAAAGCATCTGAAAAAGCCCAAGTGCATCTCTAATTGATCTGGACCCTGGCCAGGGCGCCCAGACGGCCCCTCTAAAGATTCCGCTTTTCCACGGTGGGATTTGCTCAGAGGTGAGGATAGTCAAGGTCTGAGACTGGACCGATGCCTGAGATGCTGAATAGCAGTATCCTGACTTCTGCCTGCCTCAGTTTCCCACAGCTTTAATAGGGCAATAACAACGCTGGCACGGCTTGGAGGTAGGGGAGGGGCAGGAGAGCGAAAGCTGCTGCAGCACTTTGAAAACGGAAAACGCGGTGTAAGTGCCACGTCATTACTTTCAGTGACTCTTTTTCTGACCGCAAGCAGCAGAGACGGCACGATCGCGTCTCATCTGAAACGTGGCATCGCGACGGCCTACTCCAACACCATGTCCAGTGCGGCCTCGGGTAGAGGGCAGGGGGAAAGCGTTGCCTTGCTGAACTCATGAGCATTGTTTCTGATGGTGCCTCCTCCTTCCACGGGAGCCAGCCAGCCACCCCGGGAACAGTGGAGCCAGGCTGGGCTGAGGAGAGCTGCTGGCCTCGGGGTGCGAGGTGGCTGGTGGCAAGCTGGGTAGCAGGCAGGACATGGTTAAGAGAGTGCTGAGGGGAATGGCAGCATCTCTCATGACTCCTTTGGCTGCTTGCCAGGGAGCCATGTGACTCCTTGGTTAAAAGAGTCCTCTCAACCATGAGACACTTTTTTTCCCCCCCCCTCTGGTTGTACCTTTTCTTTTCTGAAGTTAAAAGAAAACAAAACGTACCCACAAAACTTTCCACATTAAAGTTATAGTGTAGTCCGATGACTCAGGGTGAGAAACTCAAGGGGAATGAAGAGGAAGGGGAACATTTCTGAATCAGACCTGTTGTGCTGAGCCTTAAAGGAGAGGAGGATTTTGCTGGATGGAGAACAGCACTGCTGTACAGCACAGGGAGCAAGGAGCAAAGGATTGGGCTTAAATCTATTCCCTACTGCTGTGGACTACCACTAAACCTGTCAGGGTAGCTTCAGATCCAGCGGACTCTGATGCTATCAAAAGGGCTAAGGGTGGGAGTGCAAATAAATATGGCTTCATCTGATTCATAGCAAATTCCTTTTTCTCCACTCCCATGGCCTAAAGGGTACACCAGCTAGCTTTACAGTTTTTGGTTGTTTTCTTTTATTGGCTCCTCTCATCACAGTATCTGAGCACTGCCCATAATAATTAGATTGGCACATCCCTAGTAGACTTCCTGGAGTCTTTTGTTCTTCTCCCTTCTCTGTCTCTGGGGAGCTCTGCCCAGGGTAGGTGTTTCTGAAAGGAGGGATGGGGTCAGCTTATTGTTGTTAATGTCACTCTGGTGATGTTGTAAAAGATGTATCAAAGAGGAAGTTCTTGCACTATGACCTAAAGGTCATCAGCCTCTGGATTAGTCTAATCTCTGAAAGTTTGTTCCCCAGACAGATCCTTTCGACCGAGAGTAACGTACCTCTGGGCTCAGAGCTTTGTCTTGTGTTTTACGACCTTCGTTGTTCCAGAGGAGCTCAACAGCCCTGGCAGAGGCAGAGGTTTGGTCTGTCTTCTCTTGCTGGGCCATGATCCACTAATTGCTGCGTGGAGGTTAGGCTTCACACCTTGAACCGGGGATGAAAGAGAATAGGAGAGATGAGAAGGACTTGCATGCAGGGGCAACGTGCACAGCATAACCTCACCTGGACACACGCTATCTACTTTGAAGTCAACGTGCTGTTTTCATGGTCAGAGCACTTTGGAAGTCATAAAGCCCACTTTGGCTTTGTCCTCTTTTGGGAGGAAAAAAAAAGGCAAACCAGTTTGCAAATTGCCAGCCAAGCAATTTTCCAGGCTCATTGGGTCTCTTGTAGGCTGCACTGCGTGGTTGGAAAAGCTGTGGCTGGAGTTCAGGGGTGTCCATGAACCAGTAACACACAGTGCAAGCTGTGCTGAGGATAGGGGGGTGCCGTTACAAAGCTTGCTCCTTTGTAACCCCAAACGCAGACGTGCTCCTGCGCAGAAGGCATCGTCTTGCTGTAAATACTCACTTTTAAGGAATGCACTTGAGACAAGCATGTGTGCCTGCCCCTGTGTGCTCCTCTCCTCTCCCCACCCCAGCTACACAGCATGCCAAAGCCAGCTCCTCAGCAACAAGACTTGGCAGGTGGCACCTGATGAGATAATCGTGCCCCTGGGACATTAGGAGGCATGAGGTGCAGCCAGGTGCTCCTAATCTGTCCATGGGTGTGATTTTTCTGTGGTAACCACACCCTCAAGTGTTGTCTTACTGCAATTAGGAAATTTGTTCAGTTTAGGTCAAGTACTTCTATTAGGGTGCTCTTCACATCTAACATGTGTTGGCATGGCAGGAGCATGTGGACGTCCAGGGTCAGGCAATGCACTGTGCTGAGTGGTGTTCCTGCAAGTAACAATGAAGAGATCCTTCTTCTCACCACTTTGCTTATTTCTGAACATGGACCTTCCCTTCACGAAGACCCACAAATCTGAGCATTAATTCAGGTGCAACTAGAACTAAATGGAAAAGGCTCCCTGGGATGAGACACTCCGTTTCGTACGTGTCACAAACAAGGAAGCTTTTAAGAGTTTGCCACTTTGGCTTCCTGGGATTTCCATTTTGCAAGAAGTGCTTAAAAACCTAAAATATATGAGGGCCGTACTGCAGCAAAGATCAGATGACAGTTCCTTCTTGTAGGTAGAAAATGCCTTGCTTTCACAGGCTGGCTTGCGTTTCAGTCTTACTGTAGGTAGGAAGCTAGGTGTTAAATCAGTCTGGCAGTGAAATATCCCAGTCAGATACTCACACAGGTTCCTACCTTCTTATTAAAGACTTGGTGTAATAAGGTCCAACAGACAATGAGATGCTCTGGCTATCACAGAGGTGAATAGGAAAGGGGTGGCCTCCAGCTGCTTGCAGAATGCATTCCCCATGTCTATACTTGGGCAGAGCTGTCATTGCTTGCCATGTCTTCTGCCCCTGCAAAAAAAAAAAAAAAAGAGGTATAAAATGAAACAGCACAGAAGTAGCTTCAAGGGCTGCCAAGGTCTTGGTGTGACTTTGGGGAAGCCTGTGTGCTGCAGTTCCTCTTCCAGCATTGCCTGCTTGGGCTGCCAGCGGGGAAAGATCTTTCTGTGCCCTCACACAGGGAAGCACAGGCAAAACTTGTGCTATTGGCCCTGCACTCGTCCAGCCTAGGTGCTGCCTAGTTTAAAGTTGAAGTTTAAATTTTGGCTTCATCCAGACATTGCCTGAATAACTGCAGGATTTAGGTCGCAGTGTTTTGTTAGGAGAGTGCTGTTTATTGGAAAGAAATGGTAAAATCCATTAACTCACTGAGGAAGATGTCCCACGTTGGGTGAAGATAAATCAGAGGGACTGGTGTATTTTATCTCTCCAAAAATGAAAAACACTTTCAGTGCTAACAAAAGTCCTGATTTTCTTCATATTGCACAGATATGTTTTTTGAGGTGTATCAGATCTTTGCTTACATGATAGTTGCCATTGTGTATCTAATTAGAAAGCAGCTTTACCTTTCTGACAATAGCTGGCACGGATTATGTTCATTCTAAGACATCTCGTGAGATAATTAAAGTGATGACTGACAACATAGCACAGCAAAAGGAATGTTTCTCAAAGTGGAGCCGCTTTACAGGTTGCTTGTACACATTTTGTTAAATGCAGCCCTGGTATAATTACCCTGACTTTGATGAATTCCCCAGAAATGAACCTGGCGCCTTGTTTTTTCAGAGCAAATCCTGAAATTCTCTCCATTTCTGACTCCTTTTAAAATTCATGTTTAAATGCGTGTACATGAACACACTGCTTATGAAGGGTGCCTGAATCACAGCCCTGGAAAATGAATTCCTCTCCTTACCCACAAAACCAGCACAGCACAAGCAGAGGGTGTGTGAGCTTCCCCACTCCACCCCATCCTTGTGTCTCATCCATGACCTAGAGGGGCAACCTCTAGCTAGGCATAAGCGGGTGGCTCAGTCTCTGTACTTATTTAATCCTTGGCCAACCTGCTAAGGCTGCCAATAAGGGTGCCAATTGTGGTGGTGGTTTCTGTGATGTGGATAGTCGTCCACTGGGAACTGGATTAAGACCATCAACTCATTTCAAATACTCTAGGCCACAAAGCATCTGCCAAACAGTAACCATTTTTTTGGTCACTACTGACTTGGGTCATGTTTGGATCAGCGATGAAAGGCTCCATATCCCAATACCAATTCCCCGAGCCATACAGTTTCCCGGAATAATTTTTTTAAAGAGGGAAAACATTATTTATTGTCCTAGACTCTCCTTTGATCTGCTGATTTTCAGTGTGCATATTGGCCCTTTAAGGTGCATAATTTTCATTACTTGATTGCAGAGGGTTCAGACGCTGGGGAAGATTTTGGAAGATGACAGGTGGTGGATCCATGTGGTGTGATCCAAAGTGAGCTCTCGGAGATAGTGGGTGCACATTCTGGCACCTCAGTTGGCATTATATTTGGACCTAAGACTGATCTTACACCTTCAAACTTTTCACACATTCCCTCAGCAGGGAAACTGCCATTCAATTGAAGATGATCACGTTGCTTCCTTTGCTCTTGTTCTTTTGGAGATACCTAGATATCTGTGTCAGGTCTGTGTCATCGACCAGCTTTGCTGGTAGCTCTTCCAGCAGCTAATTATATCATCAGTGGTCGTTGCTGAACCCACCACAAACTTTTGTGTATGCCCATTAGCACCCCACCTTGTTGGGAGATGACTTATTTCACAGATGCTGTGGAACTGCAGGGAGCAGAGATTAAACGATTTGCCTCAAATCACACAGCCCAGCAGGACAGGCAACTGGAGTGGAGTTTTCCTGATCTCAGCCTAGCCCCCAAGCCATTAGCAGTTCTTCTCTTCAGCACACCTGTGAGTGGAGCTAGGGCCAGCTGAAATTCTTAGTTTGGTTGGCAATGAACAGTATTTTTTTCTGGGGCCGTGTCTCTTGCCCAGAAGAGACCCAGTCTCAGAGAACACCAGGGATGAGCAGCACACTGTCAGCGTGCTGAAAGAATGTCTTTCTGGACTTTCTTGGGTAATACAAAGCTGCGCAATATTGGCACCAGCTCTGCCTTGAGCTGAAGCGAATCCTAAGAGGGGGCTGGGTTTTTCTTTCCTGGGGGTAACTTATATTTACTCTAGCACGAAGGCACTACTTTGTTTGCATTAGTTCCTCAGAACAGTGAGTCACTTACCTTCTTCTTCTCTATTCTATGTGGACGTGACGCATGCTGTTATATCAAAGAGTGACTGTTAGGATGATAGAAAATATTGAGCACATCCATTAGAGCTGTGGATGTTCATAAGCAACAGATAGAGGAAAAAATGATGGTATTGAGCTGATGGTATTGTGAGGCTCTGGTAGAATCCGCTTTTTGTCAAGCAAGAAAAGTGTCAGGAGCATCTTACCAGTAGATATCTCACAGTGGTTTATTGGTATTAGGCTGTGAAACACGTACTTTGGATTTCCTTTTATTTTGTTTAAAATAATAAACAAAAAATTATTTTATTCAATTTATCCTTCCACTCTGAAAAATTGTTTCTGTTAAGAGAAATAGAAAAAGATGGAAAAAGTAGGGGAAAAATTGTGTTTAAAAGATTATATGCATTCATATAGATACGTATAAAAACCATAATTCTTTAATTCTTAAAAAAAATCTTTTAAAAAAAAAAAAAAGCAGTACTACAAAGTTTCTCTGATTATTTGGAGCCCTTTTATGTACAGTTTCTCTTTCCAGAATAGAAGTTTCCCTTTCAGTATCAGCCAAGGCTTAAATTCAGGAAAACACATGGAGAAATGTAAGCATATTGGTTTAAGGGAGCTTGTAGTTACTTACTTATATTTAAGCAGACCATGTCCCAAATGTAGAAAACACAGGACATATACAGTACCTAGCACCCTTGCATGTTCCCTGAGTACAAAGGGATTCCAACACATGCTTAGCTCTTTCCTAAACCAAGTTCTAAATTCTGGTGATAGCTCTCAATTTTACTTTTTCACTAGCAAACCCGTGAAAAGTGAGCTGAAAATGCACAGTGTCAGTCAGTGAAATCTCAGCTTGGGGCATATGAGTTTATATAAGTAAGTCAGATTTTTCCTTTCAGCCTGTTGGCTGTGTGCAAGGACCAAACTTACCATCTCAGGAGTTTTGAGATGAAAGGTGATGGGGAAGGACAGCCAGGGCAGGGCCTGGCTGGTCCCCAGGGGGAAGGGAATGGAGAGAAGTGTGCAGTGGAAAACCCAATGGGAAGGAGAGTGAGTGAACCTGGAAGAGAAAAGGGGAAGGAGCCCAGCAGCTGGAAGGAAGAAAGTGAGAAGTCGGGTAAGCATGGAAAACAGAAAAGATGGAGCTGGAGAACAAATCAGGCTTTAGGATGGTTGCCAGAGAGGGAGGCAGTTCTTGGGAGGTTCAGCATTTAGCCGATCGTCGTTCAACCTGTCTTGTTGGTCTAAGTCATGGCCCCGTCAGTTGGTCAGAAATTTAATCACTCGAGAGCAGCTTTTTTGCAACTCAGCATGAGGACAACAGTCTGGAGAGGAGCATAGCCTGGAACCAGGAGGCAAACACGGAGTTAGGAAGCATGATCAGAAAACACGAGCAGAGCTGTTCAGCCCAGAGCCACCCGCTGTACAGCTGAGGCTTATTTGTCTGTCCCCGGGAAGGATGAGACTGACCATCACTGGCCAGGAATTGAGACAACAAAGGACAGAGCACGACTCATAGCTGGCTAATTTCAGCTGGCAGAGGATGATCCCCCTTTTGAGGAGGGGGCAGGGGGAGAGGTGCAGGAGAGGGAATGTAAAAGAGGTAAGAGACAAAGCGCAGTTTACATCAGTAAGAGAATTCGGCTTTAGAAGAAGATTTTCTGCATGGCTGCTCCACATAAATTGTGCTTAACTCTACAGTTGCAGGATTTTGGGGTCTCTGATGAGGCTCTTCAACTCCTAAGGAGAATTTTACTATTTATCATCCCAATATGTTACCATCCACAAAACCTAAAGCCTTGTGTGGGTGCACTTTTAAGTTTAGAGATTCAGGAATGCTGTAATACTAATGGTTAAAAAAGACACGGATTAAGGGCTCTCTTTACAGGATTTTATTTGTGAGTATTGGGGTAAATGTACTCTTTGGCTTGGGAGTCCACAACTGGAGTGTGTAATGGCAGTAGATAATATTGCAATTCTTCAGTCACAGCAAATGCTGTGTAATACCGGTGTGCAAGGCTGAACTGGGACAGTCACTGCTGAGGGGATGCTCAGCTTTCCCTTCCTCTAGAGCATGAATTAATTTCAAAAGCCAGGCTTTCAGGGGGTATAGCATTGTTTGTGTGCAGCCAAACCATGAAGGATTTTATTCTCAAATTAAATTCAGCTCTTTTCTTTCCATCTCTAGAGCTAACTCTTTTCAATATTTCAGCTGACTGGGATCCAGTTTTTAAAATATATATAGGAGCTATTGCTTGGCACAGAATAGAGACCTTGGCTTTTATAGCATCCATGCACTACCAGGGTCTAGTTTCTTACTTTGTAAAGTATTTTTGTGAAATATCTTTGTTTATATAAAACTAGGTCCAGTACCATGCATATTTCACATCCCTTGTCCTTTTCTGTTGTTTTCTTCGTGGATGCAAATATATATAAAGGGTTTTTAAGACATAGAAAGACTCCCAAGAAGGTCCTTTATGACTATGAGTGGTTTGGGGATCTTCTTTTTAGCTTTGTTTAGAGTTCTCTTTCCAAAGCTACATGCAGTTTTAGTTGAAATTGGTGCTTCATACACACATATATGATTTCAATTTATGTCTCAGAAGCCTGATTCTCAAAGTTTCACTCAGCAGTTTTCACCAAGGACATATATGCGTAGACCTAAGACCAGGCAAATGTTAATGTAAGCTAGCTATTGCATCTCATCCTTCTGAGGAACTCAAATTAACCTCCTTGAGATGAACAGAGCAAGATTGTCATCTGAAGTAAACTATTTTATCAAAACTAATCTCAGTGTAGCTATGCCGGTTTCAGTCTTGCCGTGCAATCACAGAGCTGTATGTTTTTCTCCCTCTCTTCTATTCCCTCCATTATTGTTTCTAAAAGAAACTTCTAAGGAAGGAAATAACTAATAGAGAAACACATGAAACTGAAAGGAGGCTCAGAAACCACCTATGATCCCCATCGGTGGATCCTGCTCTTCGCAATAAACCTCAAGTCACCCACTTTTCTTGAGATGTGAACCAAAAATATCCTTCCCAGGGACCAGGAAGCACCTGGCAAATACCTGGAGAGAAACTCGCTCACATGTTCAGCAACACACGCTGACACACACGTGCAGTCACCCAGGCAGAAGAGTAAATTCTAGCTCCAGTTCTTCCAAGTTGAGAACACATATCTGGGCAAACATAGGTTATTATAACTCTGGACAGCAAACCACAAAGGCATTCAAAGAATCACCACCACAACATTTTACAGAATATTATTACAACTGTCACCAGCAGTTCTGTCAGAAATCTGAAAATTGCAAAGGACAAAATTTAACTACTGAGGAGCAGGGAATTCTCAAAAATTGTCTGACAGTATGCTGGCACGGTTTGGACCAGATAGAAAAATGCTGGGGTTTGCTGCTAACCATCCTGCAGAGCACAGGGGGAAAGCTAATATCAGAACGATACTCGTCTACACCTCTTGCTTTAAGGTCCTACACGCATTCTTATTAGTGTTTTTATGTCTGCTTGCTCTCCTCCTCTGTACTGCACCACCTCTGGAGCTGGACTGACTCCAAGCACCTACTCAAACACTGTTCTTCATCAAAATCTCCAATCCCACTAGAACTGTGACTTTGGAAACAAGTTTGAATTTTATGAGAGAGGAAATACGTGGAGCTGTGCTCACCTGGCCTATACCTGCACCAGCAAAACGTGTCACAGTAACATTGCAGTTAAATTATACCTCTGGAAGTCACATAAGACATTTAGTTGGGCATGACCTCTTGTGCTGTTAAAAGACTTATTTTGTGCATTTATATATTCTGATATAAAATACATGGCATTTTGTGTTGCTCCAGATTTTAATTATGCGATATTAATCCTTTTCCCATGCCTCCTTAAGGCAAGAGTTTGTCAGAGGAGAAGCAGAAATTTGGAGACAAGGATCTGGGAATTGGCACTTCTGGAACTTGGGAGGCTTCCACTGTGTCACGTCCCTGTTTTTCTTAGTTTCTCGCAGGCCTGGTTTCTCATCTCTCACACACTGGAGGGGTTCTTGGTGACTTGAACCCTTGGGATATCTTCTCGACAGGAGGTGGAGCAGGGCTGTTATGCAAAGGTGCAGAGCTTGAATTCCTTCCTTAAGTCCCACAACCATAAATGACTCTGAGGAACCTTCTCCACGCTGCACCCCTTTTAGCTGCTCCTTCAATGTGAAGTGATCCACAAGAACATTGCCTAAAAGCTTTTGATTACATTATTAGGAGTGAAATGGTTAAGCGCACTAATCGCCATTTCCGCCAGATTTCAGGAAAAGCAGATTTGTAGCATGAACTGCGCAGCTCACGTTTCTCTCTATTGTTTCAGACTCTTTGCAGACTGAGGGGAACAGCAAGGTTACAGTAGTTTGCGTGCTGAAGGGCTAATGAACTCGTTAAGAAAATACTCAGGATCGGAATGGTGCTGCAGCTTCCAAAGAGTGAGCGAGGACATGTTAATGTGGTTGGCCCCAATTACTGTCTGTGTGAGAGCCTGCCAGCATATGTGCAAAGTGTTGCTGGGTGTGTGTAACTTCTGCCAGCAAAGCCTTGTTGCCTCTGTCATCATGTATTCCAGGGAAGGCTTTCCTGGAGCCCCACGCATGGCCAGGCAGACCCTGTGGGCGCTCCTGTATGTCGGGATTGCAGCCAGATGTGCCTGGAGTGATGCCCAGCACTGCCCACCTTCATATATTCTTGTGTGCTGCCCTGTACAGAAAAAAGATTTATGCTAGAAATACCTGAGAGAGTTATAAAACATATTATTTTTACTACTGGTCATGCCCATCTCCCTCTAAAGCCAGGTGTTTTTAATACTAAGAGTTGAGGGACTTGTCTGTAATACAGCACCAGCACTGCGGAGCTGCAAAAGCATCCAGTCGTGAAAGTGTCCACTTGTGTAAAATCCCTTCAGCCAACACTGCCCTAATGACTTGGTGGTTGTTGTAGATCTGGAAGTTCAGAATCATGTCTTCTTTGGTCCTGATGCTGGATGGGATATTTTGTTATCTAGTGCAGTTATTTGCAACCATGAGAAAACGCAACTGTATTTTTATAAGTGCGAAAAGTTCCCTACTTTACAGTCCATGGGGCAAATGAGAACATGTCATAACAGGAGCACTTTTTCAGCAGCCTGAGGCCACTATCTACATAAAAATGTGGATTGTCCCAGAGTCAATAAGTATGATCCTATAAGGCCTAGAAACGAACAAAAGACAATTCCTAGCTCCTCGGTGGTACAGAGCACTCCTTTCCAGCAGTTAATGACTTCTAAGACACATATGACTTATAAAATTTATATGACACATGAAGCCTGTCAGTCATCCAAGGCTGACTGCTGCCTCTCTGACGTAGGAAATACTGATTCTGGGGGGAAATATGTTTATTTATGCGCCAGTGGTTTTATAACTGCTGCTTAGGTTTGGAGCTTCAGAAGTGGCTCCAGCAAGCCTGGGTTAATGTACTGAGAGTATGAGAGGTGCAGGGTAAGTAACGTAGGAGGCATTTCCGCAGCTTACCAGCTGATATCACCACAATGTAAGTGATATCAATGTATGTGCTGAACAAAGCAATCTGTTGTATTGGGTTCCCGCCTAGCTCAGTTCAGCAAGAGGCTGACGTTTTGTGGCCTAATTTCACCAAAGTACTTAAGCCTGGGAGTATCCCACTGGCTCTGGTTCGAACTCAGTGGGAACATATGCGTCTTTAAAACTTTCCACACACTCTTAAGAGCTTGTCTAAAGCCCGTGCCCAGCGTGCTCCATGGGATGAACACCGAAAGGCTGTGTGCCATCAGCAGCCGCTGGTGACGTGTATGCTTTGGTCACAGCACGCTCCCTTGGGTGGGTGGTTGCTTCACCAAACTGTTTTCAGTTACATTTTTTTCCTGACCAGGGTTGTTTAGTTTGTCCCTTTGCTCTCAGGCCTTTGCTTGGACAGCTTGTGTCACTTTTTAAGAGCTGCCTTTAATGCAGGAGCTCAGACCTCTTTGGGAAATCTGCCTGCAACTGTCAAAATCGAAAGGGACAAATCTGCATATGGAACATGCTGAATGTGTAACGTCACGTAGATGCCTAAAGGAGATAGGAGCTCTTTAGGAAATCAGACTGCTCCTGTGCTGGCAATCTAGCTTTCAACTCTTTGGAAAATCTGGGTGCTGGACAGATTTCCTTTTAATTACCTGTTTCCGCTGTTATCCCTAGCACTGTTAAAAGCTTACTGAAGGTAATCACCTTCCCTGAAAGCCTGGAGAACATTCATTCACTCACATGTGTGTGCAATTGTCTGTACATCCAGCTGAAGATGCATATGCATATAGCACTGGCTCCCTTCCTAGTGCCTCTTCTCACAGAGCTGCACCCCCAGCTGCCTCCCCACCCCGTATGCAGAGACATGGCATGACCCTTTATTTTTGGTCTTCTCCAGCTCTGCTCTAGGTCCTCCCCTAGCATTGTCCTTTCCCGCTCAGTGCCATTCTAACATTTGCTGTTTATTTATTTTTAAGCTGGGCCTTTGCTCTACAGCTGCCCATACAAAATGGCTTCTAGCAGGGCCAGTCACCAGCACCAGTGGAGTTCATCATCTACTACCCACCCCTGGTCTAACAGGGAAGGAAAAGGAAAAACCTGTGCAGAGGCAAAGTCCTGCACAGGACAGGAACACTAAGGCAACAGTCATGAGCCCTGGTTACCTATATATGTATTGCCAGTGAGGACAGTCACTTCCTTGGAGTCCCCAGAGACTCTTGTAGACGTAAACGGACTTTGGCACAAGCCACCTTTGTTTGATACAATCATTTGTTTTAATGGGGTGAGTCAAATTACTCCAGCTCCCTCCCAGTTTGAGACACAGCTGATTGAAGGAGAGGGTGTGGAGGTTGCAGTGAGAGGGAGAAAGAGGGAATAGTCTCTTTTAAAAGCAAATAACTGCTACCACTTCTGCTAATTGCATAAAAGTAGAAAGCTAAGCCATGAATGGTAGTGCAAGTCTGAGATTACTCGACAGCCCTGTTATTCAAATGCAGAATGCTGTATGAAGCAGATATAGAAGAGCTTAGTGTTAGAAAAGGCTCTTATCTTCACTTGTTAAACCACTCATGTGTTATGACAAGTCATCCCCAGCCTAACAAATGAAGATTAGTGCACCACCAGCAGCGTTAAAAAGTATAGATACTAGAAATTGTAACAGTGGCCCCAAGTGGCCCCTGATCTTTGGAGAACTGACACCTCAATCCAGTCATAGCTCAGACCCCTTTCTCATGAAACACCTGAAACCCACCTGTCTGTCACATACCGATGAAGGTGCAAAGTACTCTTTTTAATCCGAGAGCTGATTTCCCAGTCCAACTAATCTAGTGCAAAGACTCCTGCTGTTTTCAATAGGCTTAGGACCAAGCCCAGGAGTGGCTGATAATGCACACCGAGCACTAACTGTGGCCCAGAAGGATGGCAGCTATCGCAGCTTCTGCTCATATTTGGTAGCTCCTGTTAAAGCCAAGGCATACCAGAGTGGCTCCTCAGAGATGACTTGCTGTGGAGTAGCAGAAAATTGGCCTCAGTGTTAATATCCAGAGTTGTTTTCAAAGTCAACTGGAATACATATTTGTGTGTAGGATTTTTCCTTTGAAAAATTCAATATGTGGAAACCACAATTGCTCCATGATAAGAGGTAGACAAAGAGAAGAACAAAAGGAGCCATGAAAGGCAGCGGCGTGTCGCAATCCATTTGAATGTTTATCTGCAGCAACATGCAGAGGTGGATTCATACAACCAAATTTAGGCAATGAGGAAAGGCTCTCAAGTTAGGAGTCTGGTCTCCCTGGGTGCCTCCTATAGTTAATGGAGAAACAGGCAGGTGCATGGGGTAATTCAATCCACCTCCCTTCTGAATCATCCTGGGAGGTGGCTGGCTCTTTCCTTGATGGCAGAGGGAAACCTGGGGTGCCTGGTTGCCTAACTCGGGCACCTCTGGCAGCACTGTGAATGGCCCAGAAGATGGGGCCCAGCGAAGAAGCCTACCAAACATCTTTCTTTAATTCCCATTAAAATGGATTAGACCTAGCCTGGCTGCCTGAATGCTGAGATGCAAGAGTTAGAAGGGAGTAAATGGGATGGATGCTAAAGAGGCAGAGGACCAAAGTCTGCTCTGTGCCCGTGATCCCAAGGTACGTGTGGGTCACAAGTAGTGTAAGGAAAAATGCAGCACTGGCAGTCTTTGTGCTGCAAGGATTTTCAGACTGATGAATGGGAGCTCTAAAAGCTCCTCATAAATTAAAATAGTCCTGAGGCCCTGCAGCAGTGGTTCTTTAGGCTGTTGGACCGAGTAGGGTGATGGCACTGATAGACAGCAACATCTCTTTGAAGGTGGGGTGGTGAAGACCCACTTACACCAACAGTCTGTTATTGCTGAAGAAAAAATAACTTCTCAGCCTTTGTTATAGGTTATCAGTGCCTGGTCAGTGTACAGTTGAGGAGGAGGCAGAGCAAACTTGTTTTCTAATTCAGGTAAGGGGTTCAGCAGCAGTTCTGGGAGAGGTAACACAATCTCTAGAGCTGCTGAAGTGTGCTTGGGACTTCCAGGCAGCAAGAGTGAGTCACAGGGAGGGACAGAGAGAGAGAGAGAGAGAGAGAAGTGAGCTCAAATCTGGGAAGGTAGAGCATGTGGGTGGAAGGCAAATACCATGAAAGAGCAGAGGGCTGCTCTGTGAGTCAATTGAATCCTATAGATACTAATATTTATCATAAATACTGAAGAGGTTTTAGCAACCACAAACTCTCAGAAAGTAGTAAATGAAAACTGTTTCCTGTGGTTAGATGGACCAGGGAAGAAGACGTGAGTGGAGGAAAAAGAGATAACAGGACTGTGAATGCAAGGGAAGGGGTATTGCGGAGTATGACGTAATGGAATATGGATTAGCAGCAATTATGCGGCATGGACAACAAGATCAGATGATTAGCTTTTCCAGAAAGATGCTGTGTTGTTTTCCCAGTAATCTCTTATTTAAAGAGTGCTAGAATGCATGAACAATACAAGAAAAACCCTTCTTATTCTAGTGGCTTTTCTTTCCATAACTCTGTAAGTTTTGCACAAAAAGCATTGCAAGATACTTTTTTTTTTTTTTTTAAGTGCTGCTTCATTTCAGTTTTATGTGTCTTGCTTGCTTTGTTTTTCAGATGGCACTGAAATGTGAGGCTTACAATCTATGCAGAAATATTTTTAACTCTGAAACCTGCTTTTGGGGAGCTCTGTTGATGCAGAGATCACCCTTTACTACTTTTACTTCACAATGTTATCTCTCACAAGGGCCTGCCCTGTGGGGTGCAATAGCCCGTCAATGACTCATTTTTCTTCTTCAGAAAATGCACTGGAGGGTGAAGGAAATTATAAGCTTTATAACAATCTTCTTACGTAGTTTTTTGATTTTAATAACAAAAAAGATATTGGGAAAAAAAATGGTAGAAATGCATCTTTGAAGGTAAGGCAGCAGTACAACTCCTAGGAAAATGCAGAGTTTTCTCTGACTTTTAGAATGTTATAAAATAAAGCCTAAACTTTGGGCATACCCAGCATGCAGAAGTGATTTTTTAAAACAAATTTTTCTGGAGGACAGATTGCAGTGACTTTCAAATATAATTGTCAACGCTGGACTCTAAACCTTCTCAGGTGGTTCCATCTACAGGTTAAGTAGAGCACCATTCAGAACGGATAGAAGGGTGAGAAACTGGGCCACAATTGATATAAATTAGGACTATAGATACAAGCCAAGGCAAGGAGGGAGAATTTTAATCTGAGATTATAGGAGGGATTTAATTTGGTGTTGAGATTTTTCCTGTTCTGTGACTGTCTCAGTAATTTCAGACAAGACAATTCAGAATACTCCTAGAAAGAGGCTACCAGAAAAAGATACTGCCCCGAGCTTCGTGACTGTTTCTCTCATAATCTCTAGTATGCTCTTGAACAGGAATTTGCAATTGGTATTAGAGTTGTGTCCAAATTTGACTTCTGAAAGCTCCAAGTTTGGGTTAAAATTTCAGTTTAGTAGTTATTTGTTTTTTTCCTGAGAACTGCCAATGGATCCTGAGTGTGGCTCCCACCAAAGTGGGCATTAGTGTGTGGTCTTTAATTCACAGTCACATTTTTCTACAGGATCCCTGCTTCAAGAGTACACACTCTGAGGCATTTACTTTGAGTGATTTTGGATTGGTGGGCCTTCCTCCTGGGGCTGTGATTGAGCACGGGGAAGTGCGGGGTTCCTGTGGGTCAAGTATTTGAGTGTTGCTATCAGGAACTATGTCCTATTTCTTCCCCTGGCCCAACTGCCTGTGTATTGCTGGCTGAGTCATTTAAACTTTTTTTTTTTTTTTTCCCCCCAAGTTAATAGTAGCTGTTCCCTGTATTTGATTGCTTGATTTGGGTTCCCAGGATGTGACTTGCTGAAGTGGGGAGCAATCCCAGATACAGCAGAAGTCAGAAGGATCAGTGTTTCAGACCAAAATATTATTTTGAAGGCTGGTGTCCTAAGAGTTGTCAAACTGAATTCCTTGGATTGGTGAATACTTGATAGCTAAATCTTGCTAAATTTCTAAGGTGGGAGGAACCATGTCTTCTCTCCTCAAAGGGGTATAATGAAATAATTTTTCTGTGCTTCTCTCACACATTGTATTTATCAGTACTATACAAAAAACAAGGTCAAGCTCAGAATTCATCAATAAAATGGAGTTTGAAGAACTAATAAAACCTGGGGTGTGCACAGTGAACAAGGAGAAAACAAGACAGAGCAATTTCTCATCAAGGCAGTGCATCCACCCTGTGCACTAAGTGGAGGAGAGGGTCCTGTGGATAAAAAGGTTGTGTTGCTGTTGAACTTCAGGCTGTATCACTGTGCACACACAGAAGACAGTTGAATTTGAGTTTCATTGTCAGTCCTTGTTCTGGCATTTCCTAACTTACAAGTACTTGACCTCATGACCTTAAAATGTCAGTGCAGAGTTGCTTTCTATCAGTTGATATTATGTATGCTTATAATGGTTTAAATGGAAAGACTGATAGAATGAACTAGGGCATGAAACCCTGATGTAAATTGTCTTTTTTTTTTCCCCCTTGCATTTTAGGGAACAGGTCTTTCCATACTTGATCTTCTGAGGCTTCCTCTATGACATGTATCATAATATATTGGCTCACTCACTTTTAAATTAGTGAGTTAATTGAAGTCTGCTAAATCCTAGAATTTAACAGTTTGGGATTTTAGAGGCATTGCCCAGATTCATCCCTCGTATTACTCTAATGACTTTGGTATTTGGCTTATTGCACCCCTTTCATTTTGGAAGGTTAATCCTGCTAGTCTTACTCACAATGAAGAGATACATCGACTTCGTTTATTACACTGGGCTCCTTTGTGTCAACAACTCAATAAATGAAGACACATATTTGGATGCCTTTGCAGGGAAAAAAAAAAAAAAAAGAACTACTTTGTGTCTTGCCAAAGAAACAAAAGCATTCACAGGGCAAATTAAAACTTTGCCACATAGCTGATAGAAAACCGCTAAGTGATAATTTCACATGGCAGTTTGCTGAAGACTGCACCCTGCTTATAAGCTCTTGGTTAAATCCATCCTAACTCTTAAACTCTAGGTCTTAATAAAACAAGGTGTATTTTTAGATAAAGACGTTAGAAGACACTGTAATTTCTACAGGTGATTACACTTTGCAAGAGAAGGAAAACAAAGGGAATGGCTGGATGTGTGTGAGCATAGGTATGTGTGTATGTGTGCGTGTGTGTGCAGGTATCTGTAACAAAGGTTGAGTTAACTATTATTTGAAAGAAAAAGACAACCCTGGCAATTTCTGGTTTTGCTTTGGGTTTTTTTTAAGAAAAAAAAAAACTTGTAAAAGGTGCAGCCTGCAAACCAGCTTGGCTGCATTAGGCCAGGGTAAATGAAGAAGGGTGGTAGTAGAAGCAGAATATCGTGGAATACATCTGAACAGGAGAGTGGTGGCTTGAGGTCGACCAAAGCTCATGGAACAGAGATCTCCCACCTTCACGGTGATCTGGCCAAATTCTGTCTAGAGCCGCATTAGTTGGAAGACATCATCACACCATGGCTGGTGGGTGGTTGAGGAGAAAATGCTGTAACTTAACAGCAGCTCTCCCGTGGGTCCCACCAAGCCTCTTCTGTAATTAACACCCCTCTTTCCAGCCTTAGCTCCAAGGCTAAGAGACAGGCCTGGGAAGGTGAGAGTTCTCCCTCTGAGAGGCCCCTAGGTTGTGGCTAAACTTGTAGAGCGAGCATTGTAACACCCTCTGGCCTCTGAACACCCAAAGAGAGTAGGCAGCTGGGAAGAACCATGGGACTCAAGGGGTTAAATTTGCTATCTCACCGTTTAACTACCCTGAGGAAAAGCAGTGAGATTGGTTACTGAAGAAAGAGAAAGCAACTATATCATAGGATGCTACTGTCAGTGTCATAGGGTGGAACTAAATTTCCTATCTCAGAGGTTTCGGTTTTCTTTCTGACTGCTGTTTGCTCTTCTGTGACAAATGCTAGTGTCTGAATCAATGACTGGAAGCTGAAAACAGAATCATTCAGATTTTTATGACAGCCAACGTTACAACAGGAGTCACTAGAGCAAACTGCTAAGGGGAGTGATGGGCTCTTCACCTTGGGAAGCACTCACGTAAAGTCTGGATGCTTTCCACCATGTGCTTTAGTTCTGGGTTTCTCAGTTGAGTAATTTTTGACCTCTTTAAGGGTCAAAAGAGGATTTGGGTGATGTTACAAAGTTTTAGATGGCAGCATGCAGCCACTTGGTTCCTGCAAGGTGGAGGAGTGAGAGGCAGTGCAGGTATGGGCGTCCTGTGGTTGCACTCGCCAAGGCACAGCACAGCAGCTGTCGTTAGGGGCTCAGCTCCTCCCGACCAAGGGGGATGTGCAGCAAGCAAGGAAGGAAAGGACAGCGAAGCAGAGAAGAGGTGTGTTATTGCCAAGTGGGGAGTCAACATTTATAAATTCACAAAACTTCTGCTGAGTTTATTCTTGGGCTGCATCTATGATAAGAATTTGAGCTATACTATAATCAGTATGTCCTCCTTGTCTTTAGTAGGAGATAATCAATACACCAACCAACATTAACATCTTAGGCACGTAACTAAGATGTTAGTCAATGTTAGTCTGTTTAACATACCTGAATATAAAAATGGTTCTTAAGATGGTACTGCTGAGCCACCTGAGGGAGACTTTTAAGATTTGTTATACCTACACTCTGGAGCTGGGAAACATGACATATGTTTAGCAAAAATGAAGAGGATGCTTTGTTTTAGAATTTCTACTTTGGCAACAACATAAGCGCAGCTAGGAAAAAAACCTATGGGCAGCTAGAAAGACAAAACAAAATCCTAACCCAACATCTTTCTTCTATGCAAATGAATAACAGCAACTACAGCAAAAATGATCAGGATCATTTAAAAGATTTTGAAAAGGATAATTTGGATGGCAGAAGGAAGCACTAAAAATGATGGTACTCTTTAATTTTTCACTGCCTGCCTTTTTTACTGTCAGCTTGTTTGTTACTGGTGGTACCTATGTGGGAGTCAGTTGGTATGTGCCTTCTAATTAATTTTTCAACTAAATTAATGCCTAGCACTGAGTCTGTACTGTGGCAGAGATTACAAGAATGGGCAAGTCACTGTCCTGGCCCACATACCATCCAGGAAGGTAAACCAGATGAATGAAAGGAAGTAGGAAAGAAGAACGAGGCAATGAAGTGGCTTGCCCAAAGATACACAGCAAATCAGAGCCAAGACTAGGACCAGATCTTGTTATTTTGACCCAGTATCTGAGCCACTGGAGAAGTGGTTCTCCATCTTGTGTCTGGAAAAATGGACCAGGACACTCTCGATAACCTGCTCCTATCTGATACATCCCCCACACAACCTGGCTCAGGCTGTGAACATGGGAAATGAGCTGATACCCTAGATGTGAACAGAGCAGCGTGAGCCCTGAGTCGGGTTGTCTGATTTTCTACGAGTCTGTGACTCACAGATTTCTGTTTCAAATCCTAAACATATGGGATGATCTGGCCTATCACCTTCCTGATTTAACATTATAGTGCTAAGGTCTCTCATTCAGAAAGACAATAGGAAGGTAAACGTGGTAAAATACTGCACTAAGTATATGCCAGGGAGGCTTCCCGTGCCATTTAGAAGCTTCAAGCCTCTATAATGTGGAGGATATTGAGGCAGACAACTAAAACTAGCAAAACTTAATCTAGTGTCCAGCAACTGCTTGATTTCGATCCTATCTAAAGGTATATATCTATTGAAAACTATAGCAAATAATTTTCTACAAAATTCTGTGTGGGGTTTTGATCCCTTCCTTTTACATTGTGCTATAATGGTTGGAATCACTCAACCCCAAGAGGGAACGGGTAATTCTGCAAGTTTCAATAAGCACTGAGGAGCTGAGTAAGTGTTTGCTTGGCAAAGATACTGCATGTGAAAAATTTCACTAAGTTAAGATGGTAGGGAGTCATTTAAGATATTCTTCTCCAGCTTTTCCATCAAAAGCTTTGTGAAGCAGACGATGTTTTGGATTAATTGCCACATTCAGATTAAAAACAAACAGTCTTTTGCATAGTTCTGTGCCTCAGTATTCACATTTCTAACAGTGCCACTTCTCATCTATTGCTGTTGCTGTGGATTTTCAATCCCTGATTTTTTAAGACCCTAGGCTTTTCTTTATTTCAGACAGGACAGGTTTGAAAAGGTTTTAGTTTGCCTGTACAGTGTCTTACCATGCTCAGAGGAAGGTTCAGAACGTGTTGGGTTCTTAATTGGCTGATGCCAATTAAGAAAAAATAATGGAAACTAATGCACTGTAGCAAGGGTAAGTGTAGAGTTGCTGCAGCAGCACTCAACTCCTTGATAAAGTTGCTGTACAGAAATTGCAGAAGTCCAGCTTGATTCCTGGCTGCAGTTAAGTCACAAGATCTTCACAGGGACCTACTTGTTCATGTGGTTTTTTTAGTCATCTATACCAGTGTCAGGTTACAATTTGGCTGCTTCCTACACAACTTTCCTTATGACTTAACGCGGGCCAGGATAGCTGTAAGCTTGCAAGTCAACAACTTGCAATCAAACCCAAGGATCTCATCCATTAGGAAGACAGTCTGTCAATAAGACAAAAAATAAAAGCCACCCAACAGTTTACCGTGCTTCAGAGTAAGGGATATGCAATTCCATCCCCTCTAGCTTGAAGTAACAGTTTGAAAATATTCGCTTACTTCTGTGTAAGTTTACAGAATTAAGTGAAGTGTGAGTGATATTGGTGGAATCTGCAGTATTTGGTGCAGAATTTTAAACTCTTGAAGCCATAAAGACATTATTGCAAGGAATCAGTGAGCAAGGAGAAAAGTTTCTGCAGGCAAATATAACACAGCTTTTGATTTTCACACCATTGATTCAGATCGTGATGAAACTAGTAGTTTTGAATGGTGTGAGTCTGAGCAGCCTTGGGATATTTTCCGGCAGCCCAGAACACCACAGCTGCCGTTATCTGCCACTGCCTCATTGACAGCTTCTACACAGAATTCAAGGACTGAATGGTTATAAAAAAGGAACTACCTTTTCACCCTCAGAGAAGATTTTTCCAGTTCAGCGCTGAATACTGCAGTCATTGGGTGTGGAGAGGGAAATAAAGGAGGGAGAACATCAGTTTTAGAAACTTACCAAAAGAAATATGCCAAAAGGTTTTTTTTGTCCTGTCATTCTCAAATTAAAAAAATACACAAACTATATCTTGGAAGAGCTGGAGGAGGATTTCTTCTATAACTGGAAAAAAGCCATCAGGCAAACACCCACTATTGAATTATCACTTTTTAAATCTTGGCTACGTAGAGTTTTATTTTCTTTTGCAATATTTGTCACACTGAGTCATCTAAGGTCGAGCAGCTCCGTCATCTCTGCCATAGCGCACATCTTTTCTGGGATCACTCTTGCCCTTTGCATGTTGCAGCTGTTGGTATCACCAGACCCTGCTTAGCTTGGCTACCACTAGCAGCTCAGCATGGTGCTTGACGTGGACTAGCAGCCCTACCAAGTGCAGCTTCCTCAGACCAGACTGCGTTCCCTTCTACCTTCATTACATTGCTTGGTCTCCTGCATAGATCTTCCCACGCTGCTGTCACAGCTGTGAGTACATTATGGACACAGGTGACACTCTAACGATGGAGGGCAGCAGGTTTGGTCTATGAGGTCTCTTTCTCCCAAGAATTCCAGTGTTCTCTGGTCTTTCCTATCTCATTCCTGGAAATTATCATTTCAGCCAGGTCTTGCTGTAGACTTCAGTCGGTAAAAGTGACTTTAGTGGGCTGCAGTGTGTTAGGACCTTATACCACAAACAATTTTATTTCTCTTTTGGGTTTATGTTTTCCTTCTGAGTGACTGATTTTCCTGTCATGGGAAACATTTCTTACTCTTGATGAACTTTTGTCTGCGTTAGAGTTTTATGTAGTGATATTGTGTAGAAACAGAGGATACACTGTGCTGAACGTTTGGCAGAACTGGTAATAACCTCTTCACCAAGAAACTGTCATTTTTTATGTCTTTCACTGAAATAGCACAAGGGTGGTTCTGAGCTAAATAACCAAACTGGCTAGAGGACTGATCATGACATCTATGGCTCAAAAAGTGTCTATGGTATAAAAATGATTATCATGTCAAGCTTCCTGTTTGAAGTCTCCAGTTCTGTGAATCACATTTTCCTCTACTAGCAAAACAAGAAGGGTGATCATCCTCTTCTGTGCAGTGTGGATTCATCCAATGCCATTTCTAGAAAGCCCAGAGTCCCTCAAAATACACGAATTAAGTTCAAAAGTAATAAGTCTATTTTGTAAGTCTGGCCGTACTGTAAGGCAGCTGTTTTGCCACCCACAATTCCTCTGTGGTAGGTTATGGCCAAAATCCATCCTGGCATCACTTGGCTTCTCCAGTCAGAAAGCATCCTAACAAACACACAAAATCATACACCTTTTCTTTCTGAGTTAGAGACACATGCGCGTACACTTCGTACGCATTGTCTATAACTAAGTCATGAATGTACGATATTTCTGTCCCTTCTGAAGAAGTCCCAAAACAGTTGCATGGCCTCTGACATGTGTGCTCGATTCTACATTCACAGGGTTGTCCCACTGGGCCACAGAGTTAAATACCAAACCATGTCTAATTTCCTAGGTAGAATCATTCCATTCAGAACTGGAAAATATGAGCCGCTCAGCAGGAAATGGTATCACATTTAGTCAAGTATTCAGCAGGTTTCTTGCCCGCAGCCTTACCAGAAAAAAGCAAGGATGATTGTTGTACAGACCAAATGCAGAAAAACAGTTTAAACAGAAAGAGGACAATACAATATATAGTTAATACTTGCAAGAATTTCACACAGGCAAGTACGATTATCTGATTTTCCATCAGTTCTCTGATTCCAAAAAATGCCAGAGAATTTTTCACACCACAAGAGATCAAGCCCTCTGTTTCATCTCTGGGAGGCAACATGAAACTGTAGGACATGCGTCACCGTCTATCACCATCTCTTTTCATTGTGAATTAGGCATTTGGTATCTCCAGAGGAACTGGATTTTGGGTTAGCATGAGATCGCATTGTTTTGTTCTACAACAAAGACGCTGATTCTTGTTAGCATTTGGGAGTTGGTTTGTGATGTTTGGACTGTATTATCAGGATCATGCACCATATGGGTTAGTTATCAGATCCTTCATGAAGCTATAGTTTTCCAAACACTAAACAAAAAACCTCAAAGGGGCGATTTTCTTACTCTTGTACTTCTGTAAGACAGAAAGAATGCTGTGGATTTTTTTTTTTTCTTTCTGGTGACAGGAAGTTTTGAAGCATAGCAAACAAGATGCTTAAGAGAGGTCTAAAGTATACTTTAAGACATGGCATTAAGGTATTATTTTATAATACCTTTTTTTGTGAAAGCATTCAAAACATTCTCTTTATTAAAGTTACGGAACAAATATGTATGGTGTTCACTCACTGCAACTACTTTTTCCTTTAAAATAAAGATTTTTACAGCATTCTGTAAGTATTTTTTAGAACACTGCAGAAGTCAGAATAAAAGCACTCAGCTTGGAAAACACTAGCCAGCATGAGAAGAGCTTTGGGAGGATGGATTTGAACAGCATGAACTGTAATTTTTTTTCTGGGCATCTGTGGGGTGGGCTTCCCCACACAGAAAGGCAGTTTGTGTCTCATGGTCAAATTTTCAAAATAAGTGAGATTTCTGTTGACCCTCAAAATGGGTGGCCAACTTATCACAAAGAATTGTCTGTCAACTGAGTAGATTTGTGACAGGGGTGAGTGGTCCTACTTACGGACTGAACCCATGACCTCCTAATCCTATCTCATGTGTAGTGCCTGCTAGACTGTTCAATGGTCATTAGACCTGGGTGAACAATTTGGATAAAAAAATTGAGCCATTCTGGGAATTAAAGATCCAAAGAAACCAAAACCCAGCTCTCAAAGTTACTTTGGGCTTTCAGCTTTTGCACAATTGTATGTTACAGTGTTGTCTTTCCCGTGCTACATGTTTGTTTTGCCATGACAGTAAACTTTCATCTTGGATCCTACAGGCTAAGCTAGGAAAGCTTGAGGATATGACCCAAATCCTTTGTGTGTGAGATAGAGAAACTGGAGTTTAAGGATTCACTTTGATCGAATAACGCAATGGTAATCCAGTAAAATCAGGCACTTTGATTTTTACTAGGGATGAAATGCTCAGAAGTTGAATAAAAAAATGTAAACACTGACCTAATTCTAGAGATGTTTCTTTAAAGCAGTATTGGATAGAAAGTTTTATACTGTATTCTATAGAAAATCCATGAATGATAGCAAATTCAGAAGCATCTAACGATTTGGAGTCTTATTCTTAACTCCTAGGGTCCCTTGAGCATACTGACTGGCCTACAAATTAAAGAGAGACTGCATTTCAGCCTGCAACTGAAAGACACTTTTTCACCAAGACATGTCATTCCTTACAACAAAAACGTCTTTGGCTTTGTTTTGAGACATGAGAGAATGACCCAGTAAGGCTGGAAGTGATGCCACCTCCTTATTTCTCTTAGATCTCAGATTAGAGCAGTTCTGTGCAGTTGTTCCGATTCTCGGAAGTGCAATGAAACCAAACCAGGTCAAGCCTACTTTGGCTATCGTTTGCTGGGAAACTCGTTTCCTCTGCCATAATTCCACTCAATACTGCACCGAAGCGTGGTTTAGATTTATTCAGACTGTGTATCGGTGGGAGCCAATGTATGCAATATTTTTAACTCTCAAAATAGATGTTTTTAAAATGAGTTTTTGTATTTTAAGTATTTAGTGAGGATACTTTCACTTGCCAGAGTTTACCCTGTCTCAGACACTAGATCCTTTAACGTAAATATCAGGCATGATCTATGCAAATTGTGTTTCTACACTTTTTACTGTACTTCCCCTCCATCTGCCCCATGTTTTCAAAGTCAGATGCTGCAACTCCCCTTATTTGCAAATCAAAGGAGTGCCGATAACTGAATGCTAATTGCACAACTGCTACTGTTCCACTAATGAGGGGGTGCGACACAAGTTCAAGGAGTCAAAATATTTTTGCAAGGGCCCATTTGACACAGCTGCAGGATAGCCTTAACACTGGGTCTGTGCAGGAACTGAGGAAGCCAGAAGCAATGTAAACTCCCTGTAAAATGAGGAATAAACAGTCACTTCAGGTCTCACCTCTGTTTCTCTGTTCCCTCCACGTGTATGTATTTTCAGATTTGGCAGTGTTTTGCTTCATTTTCCTCCTATACAGCTATGAAGGATACAAAGGAAGACCTCAGTGTTGAGCCAGTGTTGGTTTTGATACACTCCATATATTAAGTTTCACTCTCAATATGGTAACAATTTCTCAGATCAGCTCATTCCCCCTCAGCTACAGCTATCCCAGGGTGTGGTGGTTAAGCCAACACGGGTAGCCAGGGAGCCTCAGCATTGCAGATGGCCTGAGGTCTCTGGTCCTTACTTAAGTTAGTGGAGTCGGTTATCCCCCTCCTACAGGACAGCTCTCCACTGGGCCAAACCCGAGGGGAGCAGCACTCCTGCCTTTTCTGCTCTGTGCCTTTTCAGACTGTGGTATGAAGGAAGGAGGGACACTTTGGGGTTTGATTTGGGATGTAATGTTGGTGAGCAAGGAAGGCTGAGAGCGTGATATAGAAGATATCCACTGATCACGGCTGTATTGAGGTATTGCCCAAATTAGAGCTAAGGGCAGCTCAGGATCACTGGGTAGCAGGCAGCATCCAGAATGGCACTAAGGTAGCAAAACCAGTTATCTTAGTATAGTATCCTTGTGAGGAGGAGAGAGGAGTGTATTTCCTTCAGTGCCAGTCATGATATTCAGTTTACCTTCTTGTGCAGAAAAACATGGCCCAGTGGGAGGGAACATTGCAAAGAATGACAGTAATGATCAGAGGTCTCATGCCTGAGAGGAAAAGTTGAATGAGGACTGTTTTGCTCTGCAGAAGACTTATAAAAAGTATAAAAGATTGTGCAAGACCTCTGGGGACAAAATCTTCTGTTTCTACTGGGGGTCAGAGAAGAAGCACTGAGCTTTGATTGTAGAAATTTAGGGAAAATAAAGTTAGGGTGTTTTTATTAATAGTACTAAGTATCTGTCAGGAGTGAGAAAGGTGTAGCTGATCCTGCCTGAGGGGAGGTGGATGGACTACCATCTCCTCCAGATCACTTTCTGTCCTATTTACTCCCTTCTGTTAATACTGTGCTTTCCCATCGCCATTCAGACAGAAGCGATTACCACATTGCTTTCTCACAAAACTCTCTCTGGGGAATGCAGCCCATTCAGTCTCCAGCATTTGTGGTCTTGTAACATCCTAGCAGGAGCCTTTCAGTGTGAGCATACAGTGGCCAGCCCTGCACACTGCTGTGCATACAGATGCCAGTCCAGCAGAGTGCTTTGGCATGTACTTATAGATCCTTTGATGCCTGTGTTCTGCTGGGTAGGCTTAAAGATAGTGCTTTGTTTTGCCAGGGTTGGCTTAACACCATACACAAAGGCATGTCACATCATCTGGGGAAGCACTGGGAGAAACTAAGGATGCAGGCTGCAGATTTCACACCTTAGAGGATGTTGATGACTATTGGCTATAATTACAACCCTTTTTAACTAACCTCACCTTCTGAGTAGTGGGTAAGTGCCATAGGGCTTAATGATCTGTAAGTTGTATCTTTTAAGGAAAATTTGATACTTTCACGACAATTATAGTCTATGCTACTGCTGTTAACCTAAGTTTTTCTTCTCTAGAATGGTTAAATGTAATTCAGACAGAAAAATTACACTTCTCTATCAAGTTCTATAGAATGTAAGGGTGAAGAAGTTAAAAATATCAGTGGCAAAAGAATGGCAGCATTGGGAAAAAAACAGAGTAAGTATTAACAGCGAAGAAAGATTTATCTGAGCGTGAGGCCAGCAGAAGATGAAGGCTGGAGTGTGGCTCAGATGTAGCTTTTAAAAGCCATGCTTAACCTGCCCTGGGTGCTCGCTGACTGACACTGTGTGTGCCACACCATCTGCCTACGTACCCTATAGATTTCATACACCTCATTTTTATGTAGCTGTTTTAGTACCACCTCTGCTGGCTCAGCTGTGAATCCCAGACGTTTATTATCACTTACCTCTTTAAATATGTTCACTCTTTGGATTGCATGGCCATAAAGGGACTTCTTCAAATTACTAGATTTGAAAGAGAACTAGAGGAAAAAGGCATGCAAGGTGCCCATAGCCAACAGCATCTTCAGTTGGAAGGCAAGAAGCAGCTAAATTGGGGTCAATATACAACGTAACAAAACTGCAGGTAAATGCTTACGTGTGATGACTGTCAGTGTGCATGTGATCTTTTGAGAGGAGATTTTAGAAGGAGTGTTTCATCCAGCTGCTTTCAGAAGCTTATAGCGATTTGCAAAAAGCCAGGGACACACCCAACATGGGCCACTGGGATAATAACACAGATGCACAATTTTTATGGCTGCCTACCAAATTTAGAAACTCCCTCTGGAAAAACAACTCAAAATGGCTTTTGCTGATCCTTCTGAACACCTGGAATAAGCTCAACAAACCAGGGAGCTAGAAAAGTTACTGTGTGGCTTACCATGGCTCTTACATCACTCAAAATTAAAATTTTGAAATAAGTGGCTGAAAGAAACTTTGGAAATTCATGGATATCCCTGTTGGGTGTTACATTGTTTTGCGCCAGCGTTGACAGTTCAGATTATAAAACACAGTGTTTCTGTTTGCAGAAAGCCCACATGCTGAATACAGTAACATTTTGAATGTTTGGAAATCTATATAGGAAATATGGTTTTTATATTCTACAGTTTCTGGGGGTTTTTTCCCCTCCTTTTTTTTTTTTTTTTTATCCTCAAGGCTTTCTTAGACTGCAGCCATTTTATAGTAATGTCCAACTTCTGGGGACAGGTCTGAAGGTCTGATGAGTCTCATAGTGTACTAACAACCAAACCCTGTTTCCTTTTCTTACTAACGTGAATAACCTCACGTAGGAAAACTGTCTCACAACTTCAGTGGGATAATTCATGTAACGAAGTTAAGCATAAATTATCTATCTGATGGATCAGAATTTCTCTTTGCATGATTACCAAGAGCCAGTGGGAGTTTTGCTGGGTGCAAGGAATGCAGGCCTGCTCCATAAAAGTGGTAAGCAGTTTTGCTTACAGTTGGTTATGATGGTGCAGAGAGGCTGCGGATAATTTTCTCACTGGGAAATGAAGGTCACCAAACAGACTCTGAAGACAAAAGGCAAGATTAGTTGATACACTAATAGGCTATTAAAAAAAATATTTTTACAAGCGCAGCTCGGTTTGGTATTTGCTCAAAAATATACTGCTTTTTTCTTTTTTTTCTTTTGCTTTTAAACAAATATTTGTTCAAAGTATACAAAACCTACCAAATGCAGCATTTCTGCACTTCGTATTAGTTACCTGCCTAAGTGCAAAGCTTCTACCTCTTTGATTCATTTTGGGACTTGGTGTTTGCTATGAAGTCTTCATGCAGGGACCTTTTCTGATACATTCAGTGAGGCTGACTTGTGGCTTAATATCAAATTTCCTGCTGAAGCAAATAGGACTAGATGGCGCAAAGGGTGTCAATATGCATCTAGCATGTTGAAATCTGTGACAGATCTCTTTCATTTAATATGCTGGTCCTAACAGCATTTTCCTTCCTCCAATCAAGGCTTTACAAGGCCTTATCTGAGCTGTGCAGGCTGAAGGGGACTTTCAGGGCACCTCTGTTTGAGGAGCACGCTCACGTTGCAGCCAGCCTAGTGAGCTCTCTTACAGCTACCTGTCATAGCCATAGCACAACCTCCTGCTCGCCAAACCTGTCCCAGGAGCAGGACAAGTAGCCAGGCAATCAGCCCGTGCTGATCTCAGGCCTGTGGTGGTTGCACTGCAACTTCTGACTTCACCTAAAGCTAGTCTGGCTATATCTGCGTGAGGTTGAGCTCATGGCAGGGCGATGGTGTGGAAGTAACTTGGTCTGAGAGGCAGGCAAATCCTCTGCATCTCCAACACCAAGGACGGGAGGGAGGCTGTATCTGTCACATCACCTAAAATTGAACAGATGCTGCTCTTCTGCTTCCATTAGCTTGTGCCTGTGTAATTTTCCATGGACTCTTTTTCTGGTTGTGCCGACCTACCACTGAGTAATGTGACATGGCATTTTGCTTACTGGTAGCAATGTGACAGTACTAACCACAGAATGGGTGTGAGGCCTCTACATCAACAGAAAAATATTAGAAGAGACAAAATATCTTAATTCCAAAAGCAGATCACCCAGGAGAAACTGTGGTGTAATTAGTTGCTCTGAAAAAGGGCAAAGAATATCTTCCTTCATGCCAAACCTGGAGAGGTCAACAGTTTCTACTTCTGGTATGTGGTTGCACTGCAACTTCTGACTTCACCTAAAGCTAGTCTGGATATATCTGCATGAAGTTGAGCTCACGGCAGGGCGATGGTGCTTCTTTGTGCTTCTTTCCCAGTTTTTCCCACATCTTGGAAACAATGCAAGTGTGTTCACTATAAATGAATGTACACCAACTAGTGTAATTTGAGGGAAAGGTAAAAGTGGGCCATTGAGGAGGAAAAAGTCTAGGGCTCAAGGCCCTGCAACCAAATTGGGAGTATGTCAAGGAGCCAACGGTCTGCCTGGTACACTTGGGCTCTGTCAAGCGTCCACCCAGTCCTCACACTCGCTCCCTTTCCTCCTGCACACCTGTGCAGTAGAGGCTGCCCTTCCCCTCTTGGTGTGTCATCCCAAGCTTCATCAACTGTAGAGAAAAATCAAGAGAGGACCTCACACTCTTTGTCCTCTGTGTTGGCAGACAACGGTCTTGCCTTCAGTGGGTCAATTAGAGCAACAAACGTTGCCACTGGTTTGAGCACTGCACCCATTCCAGATGTAGAAACAGACCAGTAAGTAAACCTGACAGCATCAAGCCTATGGGTTTAGGTTTTAATTTTGTTTGTGGATGATATTTAATTTCATATCCTGATATCTCATGGCCTTAGCAAAGATTTACCACCATGGCAATAGTGGTGAGGAAAAGAAAAGAAGAAATAAATGGTACCTCAGAGTATATTGGTGTATTCAGTGTATAAAAATTCAATGTCACTGACAAAGTGAATTTAATTTTTTCCTTCTGCTTCTAATTCAAGACCAGTCAGACAGCTTGTTTGTTGGTCATGTATCTGTGCACAAATAGCAACCTCCAGTGGTCATTTGGTCCAAATTGCACATTGTGTGTGGGGTCAATATGGCCTTGACACCTTCCTCAAAAGGACCTCTGAGACTACTTCGTATGGCTTTTCAGGTGAAGCTTAAAGCCAGATACATAATTTCATCCTCATGATCAACAGCCACTGGTCTTAAAATTAACACAGAAGACTAATTTTTCAACGTAATGGCTTATTAGTATATTTTCAGAATTTATTCTCATTGACTGCTCAGACCTTGGCTAACAAAAATGAGTTCCTACCTGAACCACCATAGCAGTAAATCCAGATTATTTCCTTTTGGGAAGCAGGTATCTTCCTTTCCTGTAGACCCACAATTACATGGTTTCCTCTTTCGATTTTGCATCATATCCGTGGAAGCCCTGTGCACGCAAAGCCACAAAATTAAGATATATCATATACTTAAATGTTAAATGGGAAGTATAACAAAGCATGTATTTTAAAATGGATTCCACCAGCAGTCCATCTTTAAGATTTCAAACGCACGATGCATACCTGCTATTAACGGAATGACATTTTAGAGTGAGCTAACCAAGGAATAGATACTTCTGTGCACGAGGACTCTTCTACCACGGTTTCACACCATACTGTGACACACATTCATCAGATCTCACAAATTGAGATGGGTGTGGTCTTGCCAAGTCTTGGACTTTGCCCGAAGGACTTTATCTTTCTCTTTCCCTTTTAACCTTTCCACAGAATAGAGAGGACTGCTAAACTAAAGCCAAAATACGCACTCCAGTTGTGCTTAACTAAGGCTTGGAATTGATAAAGTTTGGAAAATGCCCATATGTCATATGCAATGGAGAGAGTTTATTCATTCTTATTTGCTATATGAACAACACAACAAAAGCATGGATTTTAAATCTTCAAGTGTGAAAATTTATTTCTCCATGATATTGAATTGTTTTTGTGTCGACACAGAAAATCCGCGGCTTATCTCTTCCAGCCGTTTTGGTATTTCAAAGCTGTATTGCCCCACAGGGGAGCTGCAATATCCCACCACAGTTATTCTGCAAGGTAATTTTGCTTTCCACTGTGGTGGATCACTAGTCAGCAAACTCTGTAACTTTCTGTTAGATATCAGCATGACTCTTTCTAGCGCTAAAGGAAAACAGAAATGGGGTGGAAGGCAAATAATAGTGCAAGACAGTAATACCAACTGCAAGTGCTCAGCAGCCATCTTGGCACTCAGGAATGGACATTTTTTTTGTTACTGATGGTGGAAGTTCTTTGGCACTTTGCAGGGCGTAACACAGGTGTGTGGATGCCTGCAGAACTGACATGGTAGGTCCTGTTAATTGTGTTATCCATAAGAAAAAAATTGTATGAAACAGAAGTGTTTCGGTTTGATTTCTAAATCTGGTAAGGTCCTGGGTTTTTAAAAGGAATCAATTTTATATCAACACAATTTTTCATGAAACTTATTCAGATAAGTTCAAATATGCCACACGTGTCACCACTCCCATCACTGGCAAGACCATAGCAGGACTATTCCAACCTTTCACAAATTTCCCCATGCATGCCAGCAGAGCCGTTGCCTTCCTGCAGCTTCCAACACAGGCCTATCAGTTTACTCTGGTTTAGCAAATCAAACGCTTTTTGAAACCCAAATTGCTTCGGAATCAACGTTTCCCACACTTCAGATATTTTAACATCCTATTTTACTTTTATTGATTTTTATATATACAAGATGTGAATGTTTTCCACCATATAACAAGATGCCCTTAGAATAATGTGATTGGAGACAAGAAAGAAAAAGCTTGTTATATAGTAGGTTGCTGTGCAAATTCAGAATGCCTGCTGTAAGACAGTAAATGTCCAATGTAAATGTCCAATTTGCTAGTCTGATCTATACAATAGGATGTATGAGGCATGTGAGGCATTTCTGTTCTCTGTGAGTCTTCCCTTGGTGTAAAAAAATTGAACACAGGTAAACTAGACATCTAGCAGGTCTTCAAGAGATGCTGTTATGTATCAAGGGTTGCCTCACTGACTGATGAATAAAAATTATTACAGTGGACCAGCCATGCACCAAATAAGCTATGAGTCAACTTGCAATCAGACTGGATTGTCATTTTGAGGGTAATGCTCAGGAGACATTATGCCAGAAATACTCATGACTCTTAGATGCTTTTGCTGTCCATTGCTTTGTCACAACCAGTAAGAATTAGTGAAAGGCTGGTACCAAGCTCTGATGGGATCTGTGACAGCTCGTGAGTTGCAGAGTCAAATTTTGTCTCTAACCACTCCCAGTCCTCCTGCCCTGCCATAATGCTCTTTAGATGAAGTTTCTGAGCCTTCAGTTGGAGTTTCTTGTGTTGGGAAGCCAAAGCGAGTACCACTCCCCAGCTATCCTCCATTTTGGGCTCAGGACCACTGGTAATCCCATGGTTTTGCACAGCAGCTAAAGACACGGCACAGGCTACAAATCCTTCTTGTAGACGAAGGTGCTCTGCTGAGTAATGGGGCTTTTACCATCTCCGTTTTGTCTCATAATGTTCACACCTGCACCTGCTGTTTCTGGTACTTGGTGTAAGCTTTTCTTTGGTATAAAGTAGAAAACTAGTGGGGTAGATACCACACCAGCAGCCATCGCATGAAAGTGTCATCTGCGAGGAGTTGAAAACATGTGGATCCCGAGGATGCTCCTTGTCAGAGCTGTTGCTGGCTGCTGTAAGCATGGGTCCTAGGGGCAGCACACAGGCCGCCACCATGCTGCGCTGGGACGTCTCTCTGCTAGGCAATGCCTCCTCTCCTTCCTCCTGAAGTCTAATCATTCACTGCCAGCTTCATAGCAGCCATCTTGCACCTCCCAGTTGGCAGGTAGGGGAGGGCTTGCATCCAAGGCTTTGCTGATGTTCCCCCCATCACTATTGAATACAGGGTTGGGGTCCTTGTTCGCACTCCTCTCTAAAGTCAATGTTTAGCCTGAGGCACGCTCTGCCCCTGTGTAAGTCATCCCTCAAGCTTAACTATCCCACCACTTTCATCCTTGACCATGCCAGTAATTGCACTCTACAATATAGTGGGCTCTTTTTCTTGGGCGATTTCCTCAGAGAAATCTCCACCTTTCATTTATAATGGGAGCGAACACATTGCTGTCCATGGCCCCCAGGTTGGAAGGCTGGGCTTGGAGCTCCAGCAGAGACCAGTGCACCGCAGGACAGTACCACGCAGCCCTCTTTGATTTCCATTTCAATAACACATGTGCCGAGCAATGATTTCCCAAAGCCAGCAGTGGAAAACAAAATTGAAAGCCTAAACATATGCAGATGGCATTCAGAGCCCGGGATGCTCCTGCCAATTTCTGCAACTGATGCACGCTCAAAATATTTACTTAGGAATTCTTAATTAAGTAAACCGTTCGGTAGTGGTGTAGTGTTTCAGATGAGTTGCAGTGTCACCACAGAATATCTCGGTGGTTCCTTCTAACAAAGAATCCATTATGGGGATTTTTATCAGAGACGGTGGGGTAAGTTTTCAGTACAGTGCGCTGAGGTTTAAGCTCTGCAGCTCCTCTGCTGTTAATGGGATTCGTGTGGCTAAATCCCTTCATTCCTTGCTGAAAATGAACCCCCTGCCCAACAGCAGCTTCAGGTGGATATCGAGTAGCAGAATTAGGGGTGAGATCACAGTGACCCTATGGGCATCTATTCAAAGGCCTTGCAGTAAGGCTGGCTCAGCAGCTCGGGGGGAAATATGCACTGTGCTGCTGTGTGGCCAGGAATACAAATGAGCGAGGGTGTTGGAGGAGAAGGTGTAGCTCCCGAAGCCACCCCTGGCCTGCAGTAGATTGTTATTTGCCCAGGGAGCAAGGAGGCTAGAGAAGAATTTTTAGGGCCTTTTTTTTTTTTTTTAAATCAAAAGGTTAAAATCAACTTTTTATTAAGTGCTTTGTCTGGATGAAATTTGTTGGTTTAATCTCTCTATTTTACATCTTCTTTTGTTATATATTTGTTGGAACTGAATTTTAAGCTCCTTGGAGAAATCTCAGTACACATCTCTGCCTCTACAGGAGCTTGGGGACTACTCTGAAGACTGGTTAGTTACTGCTGTTTATCTATACTTGGTTCTATTTAATAATTTTGTCAAAATTCAGATTCTTCTAACAACAGTAAAGATCATAATTTTCCTCATGTAGCGCATATGGTTGTACAACTGTCTGTTATAAGGATTTACTTTATATGTTTTCCACTTGTGCAAAGGCTCTAAGACCCTCTATAAACTACAGTTCAAGTGACTTCAACCTTCCTATATGTGAAATTCATCTGAAGTTGCAAGAACATAATACCATTTGAAATCAATGAAATGACTAATGTGATCAAGTTAAGCAAATGCCTACATTTGCAAATACAAAATAGAGACTCAAGAAAGCAAATTATGAATGAGGAGTATGGTCCTCTTCCGACAAGCAATACTGCACTAAATTTTATGTTCTTAAAACTCACATGATTTTAGGCCTCAGTGTTTAGTTTCGGAAGTGTTCTCAAAGACCCTTACTTTTATGAATTGCTTGGAATATATAATAATTTTTGTGGTTGTGATCTTTCAATTTTTTTTCACATAATTTTGTGAAAAGGAAAGCTGTAGTTGTTTAGGTCCCAGAGAGAAGACACAACTATAATAGGAAATACATTTTGAGGGAGAATTTTCATTTTTTGCGACAGTAGTCATCTGTCTTTGCATAATTAAGCAAGCATTATTTCAGAAAATAAGCTGAAACTTGTCTCCCACTGCCATGAACTTTTGCTTGCTGTGACTGCAGTCGTAGTTATTTTTTCAAAGAATGAAAACCTTGATGTTTCAGAATTCTGATGCAGAAATCCGTCCTTCCAAAATATTGCTCCTCAGGTTTAGTTTGTTGGAAGTTTGAACTGCAAGGTCCTATCCAAGCCCAGATCAGTGTTATTTTAGTTTGGATGTAACTCTGTTTATAACTGTTGCTCAATTTCAGTGCTGGTGTTTCCCTTGGATTAATGACTAAGTAAGTGATGAAAAAAAGTGAAGACTCTCCATACGCCAGCCACTACTGTTAATTGCTTAGGAAATGTGACATTATTCCACTAATGCTTTTTAGTTGGATAACCCATGTGTTTAATGATGTTTAATTGGATAACTCATGTGGATGACCCAACTTAAAACTCTGAAGCGTGTGCAGGCTGTCGTGGTGTGGGATGGTTGCAATTACTGTAAACTGCCCCAGAAATCTCAACAAAATGCTGCACTCAGGATTTGTGATAAGAATCAAAGAAGTTTGCACGACAGAGAAAGATTAGATGGGAGAACATGCCAAAATGTGGCATGGGGATCTGCCTTTTGACAGTTATAAAGTGAAACATTCTCCATCTAGTTAAAAAAAAAAAAAATAAATGTAGCCTTCAACCTGCCAAGGGGCAGGAGCGTGGCACAACCCTCCTGAATGTGTGACAGATGCACAAACTGAGGGACGCCGCAAGAAATAGCAGAGAGGAAGCTTGAAATGCTGTTGGGTGCATTTCTTTAATATAAATAAAGTTTTCCAAAACCTCAGTTTCATGATTCAGCATTTCTTTTGGCACTGAAATTATAGTAACAATTTAAAAGTAGGTTAAACAAGTCTGAGGGAATATGCTGGTAAATTCAGGCCAGAGAGGGGGAAGTCCCTGGAAGTAATAATAAAAAAACTAAGATCTCCTCCACCCCCAATAATTGCAGTTTAATTCTTTTAATGAGAAATGTCTTAAAGCACTTTACAAACACATAATAATTACGATATCCTCACAATACCTTCTGAGGCAGATAGGATCATGCTTATTTTCTGGATAAATAAACTGACCCACTGTATTAAAATACTTTGACCAAGGCCTGCTCCAAAAACAATGGGAGACCAAAGAATACACTCTTTAACTTAATTATGAGACAGTAGCAATGTGTATGGAGGAAGCAACTAAACTGAAAATTATACGTGGGGTAGATACTGTAGCCAAATCTTTCTTGCTTTCCTTTGTTTTGAAAGTCATGCTTTTGCTGGTCAACTTGAGAGAATAGTTAGTGGAAACTTGGGGGCTCAGCACTTTAAAAAAAATGATGTCAGAAAGTTATCTCATAGCTTTCATCAGTATTTTTAATTAAAAAAATTTATGCCATATACAAATAATTTTTATATATAATATAAAAGGAAGGGTCAGACCTGGATTTTAACATGATTTGGGAAAGGGTGCTGGCATTTTAGAGTCATCAGAGAGTACATGTTTCGGACTGCAACACATCAGCTATAAAGTAAAAATGCTTTTCTTTCCATTTTACTGCAACATTTTCAGAATGTACATCCTACTTGATGTGGAAAGTTGCTGAAGTCAGAGAGATAAAATCTCCATGAGCTATGAAAGAAAACAACACTTTAACTTTTTGGTGTTGAGAAGTGCCTGATTTTAAAAAAAAGAAATATTGATACTTTCCCTTGTGATTTTCATTAACTTTTGAATCCACAAATTAATATATTAGGTGCCGTGATAAAGGTCAGAGAATCTTATTATCTGTACATCAAACTCACAATGTTTTTTTGAAGATTATCATATCTCTTGGAAAGCCCTGATTTAAAGACTTCATAATTTAAGTATTTTATTCAGTTGCTTAAGTAGAGGTGGACCAGAAACAAAACCTTAGCTCAAAAGCTGCATGAATCTTGGGGACTTGCTGGTTGCAATTGATGCTCCAGCTTTGTTGCTCAGTGCCAAAGGAACATGAATTAAAGCTACAGGTCTGAGTGCTCCGGGTCCAAACACTGTGAGTGGTCGGAGCTGCAACCACATTTTGTTCTTATTTTTGTTTAATAGGTAGTAGTACCACATGGCATGCATGCTCTGTGTTTGTAATACCTTATCTCTATATCTATAAATTCCCCCCAAGCCATAAATAAAAAAAATACAACTGGCGAATTTCTCATGGATTGTTAACTTTGGAAAAGATGCACAAATACCTATTAAAGGTAGAGTGAATCATCATGGAATTTCCATTCCACAGTAAAAGTAGTATTTCATTTTGGCCAGGGAAGAGTTCTCCATTTCACCCTTTTTGCTTTGGCTTTACTGTAGTTTATTGAAATGGCAAAATGAAACACTCTGATTTTGTTGAAATGCAACATTTATGTAATTTTGGTGTTACCTTTGCGACGAAGTTGATAAATTCCTATAAAATTCTTCAATTATCTTTAGTCATCATTTTCCAAAAGGAGCATTGCCAGTGGGAAATTTTTAACACTGAGAAAGGCTTAAGTCAGTGTTCAAGATGGAGAGGAAGGTAATGGGGAAGTTAGTCTGTATCCTGTTACTAATCTATTTATATATGGTGACTTCTGTTACTGTGAAACCTCACTTAAATCCAAGGTGCTGCAGCATGATCTGGGCAAGCATCTTTACATTACAGAGGCAGCCAACAACAGCATTTGATGGGAAAATGAAATTACCCGTATGATCCAATACTAAGCTGGGACAAGCTAAGGAGGGGAGATGGTTTGTGGAGATCCTTCCTTGCAGGTGCCGAGAAGCAGCGGTGCTCTCGGCGCCCCGGTTTGCCAGCTGAGGAGCGGGACAGCCAGCTGGGCAGCGTGGCAGGGGCTTTTCTAGGGTCCATGACACCATGCTGAGCAAGGCTGGTTTTGCTAACGCAGCTGTACTGCTCTCTTTGCTCCTGCTGACTTGGCCAGAGCCAGTTGAAACATCCTGGCATGGGCCTGGCTGGTGCTCGGTAGATGCGACTTGAGGCATCACTGAACGTGTACTTATGTTGTCTCATTTTTTCAGAAATATTACCACTTAAAATGTAGCCTGTAAAGATGTTGAAAAATGAGCCTGTAAAGATGTTGAAAAGCGAGCTGAAAAATGAAAAATAAACGCACTAAAGTGGAAACATATGGCAGGTGCAAGTTATGAGCAAACTTTATAATGGATTCTGAAAATATACTTGAAGAATGAGGACTACAAATGTTTCTAGTCTGGATGGCACATATTAAGGATCACTCCAATGTGCTCCATGATATTTGCCAGATCTAAAAGCACAGATATGCTGGTGAACTTTCATTAATCACTCAATACCCTGAGGGTAATAACGGACAAGAGGGTTGGTAGCGTCAAGTCTTTCTCTAAATTGTGCTTAACAGTTTCAAATGAGGGATGGATGAACTGGCTGCAGTAACTAAAAGACTGAGCCTGAATCTACACAGGCCATTCAAAGCAGACATGAGTTTCAGAGATTTGTGGACAATCAATTATCACTATTAAATACGTCTTGCTTTTCACATCTCATCAGCTGATGGCTCTGTGTAGGACTGGAAGCAGAAGTGCCAAAATTCCATTTCTTTGTTGTTTCTGGCACAAATCAGATCAGCAATCACTGCAAGATTTCCAACCTCTTTTAGCAGACCAGAGAGGTTGGGATAAGTTGGCATAATTACAGGAACCCAACTTCCAACCCTTCCCCTTTTGCCCAGTGCCTGCATGGCAGCACATGGCAAAAGCAATTAATAGCCTCAATTTGGTTATAATGTGTCTTTCTGCTTTTTTTCTTCAGAGCTTTGTCATCCGTGGTGGCTTTAGGAGCTAATATCATCTGCAACAAAATCCCAGGCCTGGCCCCTCGGCAGCGAGCGATCTGCCAGAGCCGCCCTGATGCCATCATTGTGATTGGGGAAGGGGCACAAATGGGAATCAATGAGTGCCAGTACCAGTTTCGGTACGGGAGGTGGAACTGCTCCGCGCTGGGAGAGAAAACAGTCTTTGGACAAGAGCTTCGAGTAGGTAAGGGTGTCTCTAATATGGTCCTGAAGTGATATGTTGGGGCTGGTTTTCTTTTAGATATCTCACTGTGGTCCTGTAAAGGTTTGTAACCCTCTAGTATTTGTCTACTGGAGTTCAACAGTGATGCTCCCAGAACAACTGTGGTCTGTATGTTTTCATTCATTGAAAAGTAACTGACAAGAGACACTAAATCTCTATTGATCTGGGGAATAAGCCGTTCATAGCTGTGTGACTTCATACCCAGCAATGACCCAGATGCCTGCACAGGCATCCAAGGGCAGAGTCATCACACCCCATGCAAAAGTATTTCCAATTGTCGTCCTGTTAGAGGTTGCCATGATAACTGCAGTGCATATTATGGCCAATCAAAAAGGAACTAAAATCAGCTCCAAAAACATCCCTCTGAAGACTTCTCACAAGCTTAAGTAATAGCAGAGTCTCAATTAACTGATGGAAGTATAATGCCTACAACACTGGCCTTCCAATATATGACAGTGATACATAACCATTCTAGTGTTGCTATCATACTGTAAAGAAAATACTGCAAATGATTTGAGGCAGGAAATATATTCAAATAAAATAATACAGGACCCTGGCCTGACAAGCTGTTAGCTGACAGAAGTTAAATTGATCACTTTCCATTTATCCTACATCTGATATTATTTCATAGGGGACATTATGCAAATTTTTTCCAGCACTGAGATCATTATTTTCCTCATCACACAGCTTAAGTATCCTTAGCCCATTCCTGGCTTTTTCTCTCTCCCCCAAGAGCTGCCCACTTACCATCCCTCATACTGTTTGCTGCTCAGTGCTGGGATAACATTTTGTAGTGGGTGGCTCTCACAAGGGCTCTCAGAGTGATACCATCCAGCTTCTCAGTGGGGTTGTAGCCTGTTCTTCTTCTGCCTGGTGCTTCTTTGGGTGACACCTCTTTCTTGAATTCATTGGTTTGGGTAGTCTTGTGCCTCCAACACAACTGAATGTGGTCAGACAAAAGATCTCGTTAAAGCTGTGTGAAAAAAAGGCATAACATTGCGTCCCATCTGTGCAAAGAGGAAACTACTTATATGGTGCTTTGGTTGTTACTAGAGATCAAGGCTTTGGTTTTTCTTCCCAACACCCTCGTGAAATGAACACCAAAAGTCAACAATGGAACTGAATATTTTTTCAAAAGACATGCAAGTCTGAGAGTCTGGCTGAGGTCTGGGCTTTTTAAGGGCACAGTGGCCCAGCTGTGAAGTGTCGTAATTGAATAAATCCATTGGCATCAGGGGAACTGACTTACACCTGCAAAGAATCTGTCATTCTGCGAGCATTACTCCACACCAAATCACAGAAGTGAAGTGGAGAGGGCTAAAACTAGTAATAAAAAGACTCAGTAAAACAAATCAATGGCAAAAGCAAAGCCTGAAATTTTTGAACTTTAGAAAAAAGTTTGGTAGAATTTGATTTTGATGCTGAAAAGCTGATAGTGAGGAATTTGCTTAGTGTCTCTTCCCACATTTGTTCTAACATATTTCTAATTCTGTTTAGGTAATACTTCTTGCCTAACGTTTGTTTCTTAAAAAGAGTGTAAGTGGAAGGCATTAAACGTTATCAAGACACCATATACAGGAGATAACCTAACATTTGACTTTTACCTTCAACTTTAAATGAACCAGAAAAACATCTAGTCACTTGCCTTGACTATTAGAATCACAGGTCTGGTCCTTCTTGGTTGGTCTTATGCTTGTTTGTGTGAAGTTGATGTCCAAAATGACATTGCTGCCAGAAAATATACAGCTACCAAGCATGCCACCATTGTACTTCTTTGTGGTATGTTGTCTTGATCTGCCAAAACTTGCAGGCATGCTCTGACCCTTAGACGAATAAGTCCTCATAACTTCTGTGAGATCGCTCATGTCCTTGAAGAGTCACTCTCTGGATGGTTGTACCAGAGTTGATGTCATCACTAAGCTTCCTGGTGAAAAGGCTTTCACTACTCCTGCTTTCTTCTTCAAGCTGAGAATCTTGTGGCACCTCATCAGCTCCATCCTTGTACTCATGAGTAATAATCCTCTTCACCAGAGAGACTCCTTTCATCCTCAGAAATCTTGCAAGTGAGCACAGTCCAAATGCCTAGAGGACTACAAGTCATGCCTGTGCCTTCATTCTCAACATTTCTAAACAAAATAAGAGCTACAAGGAACAAAAATTGTTTGGCATCAGGATGGACCAGCTATCAGGTTGGTCAGACTATACCAAGTTTGAAAAAACAGGGTTTTCTTGATCCATATTTGCCAAAATGATCACTGTATTCTTGACCTCTTCACCGAACCTGGGTGGTTTCTTACAACTCTGAAATGACTGATGTGGAATTTGGTGGGTTCTTTTATGGCTTAACCCAAACACAGACAAAACTTGGCAGTTGTAGCTGAGTTCTGCTTTGACATTTGTTGGGTGTGAAACCACACAAACTCTAACGGATGGAGAAGGTTTACATGACCCCTGCCAGCTGAGCCAGATGAGTTCCATGCAGGTCTATAAAGGATCCCATAATCCACATGTCTTTATTTGTTTTATTAGTGGAGTAGCACCCAGAGATGATGTGGTCAATATCTAGGAAAAGGACAGGGTTTAGGAAGTGGTGTTATTACACTAGTGAGGGGTAAAAAAGTAAAAAAAAAGACAAAGCTTAAAAAACCCAAACCACTTAAAGGTACAAAATACTTGTAAGCATAAATATTCACACGTGTAACAAAACACATCCGTGTCTGACACATACAGAAACACTAAACCAGGCATTTGGTTCTGCCTGAACAGATTGAAGAAAGCATTAAGACTAAAAAAGACAGGCATGGTTTTCATTTCACCCCAAAGGAAAGCTCATCTAGCTTCTTCCCAGAACTGCTTATGGAGATGAACGATCAAGGCAAGTTATTCAGGTTGTAGTGTGGAGAGGGCAAGTAAACTACGACAGCATGATATTAATTGCTCTCAGTCTGCATGGGAAAGAGAGGATCTACTCTTTAGCCACTGGGCCAAGGCTCTACCACGAGCACTGACAAGTGCGTATTTATGGTTATTCTAATTCGTATCCCAATGTAACACTCCCCCCTCAAAATTCAAAGCAAACCCCCAGACTCCCCCAACATGAGGCTTCTCCAACAGCTGTGCATCTGTTGCCAACACAACCTCTTGGGTGCCATTATGCTCCAACTATGCATGTCTTCCAGCCACAACCAAGCAGCAGCCAGATGGCAAGACATAGAAGCAAATGTCCATCCTTGCAACTTCTGGGGATCCTGCTGTGCCAGTGGAATCCCCAGAAAGTTAGCTAAGCTGGATTGGTGCTGAGCTATTTTTTCAAAGAGGTACTTCAGTGAATGAGGGTTGTACCACCTATATAATACATGGGAGTCTGTATTAAAAACAATTGAAATAGTTCAGAGGTCAGAATAACAACATAACATTTATGTTAGTCATGGGGCATTTATGCTGGTGTGAAAGATTTATAGCAGCCAGAGATAAAATGTGATGGAGAAATCCAAATTAGTAGCATGAACAAAGGATGTAGCATGGGATGAATTAGCCAAGCATTGCGTATAGCTTTTTTTGGTATATTTATAGCTGGGAACTTTTCCATAGTCATGCCAACCCCAAAGAAAAGTAACTACTACACTCACTTTACTCATCCTGTCCCTGTACATGTATTTGTCACCTTCCTGCACTCATCCCTAGTTTTCATGCCAGTGTCTCACAAAATCATCTTTTGCACTCTCCACTCATTCCTCTTGCTGCAAACCTCTTTAACAAATTACCTCTTTAAAGATTACCTCTTTAGCAAATGGATCCACAAATTAATTGGTTAATGATATATCAATTGTTATTATTGATAACCTTTGATGAAAGATAATTGTCCTAATTTTTTGAAGGCAAGGACTCTGATCTGGAAGGGTATAGCCTCTGGTCCTCTCAAGTTATTGATGCAAAAATGCTCCAGCACTAAGGATTGGTCTCTATTTCCCCAAATGATGGTTGGAGCAATCTATCATGCAGGTACCTCTAAAAGTTACAGATCATTAGTAACAGTTGAAAGCAAGTGAGTCCAAGCAAAAACTAAGCAGTACAGCCTCTGAAGTATGGAGTCAGAATCAATAACAGAAGTCAAACCTACTGTTGTTCTTTGAAAGTGGATTATTCTGGCTAATTCTTCGTGTATTGACCATTTCTGCTGGAATTCTCCAGATTGAAGTGTTTATAAACAGACTGCTCTTATCAGTGCTAAATCCAGGGCAAAAAATGAGGTGTTTTGAGAAATATAGCTTTTAAAATATCAAAAGTAATCTGTAGACATCTCCTTTGTCAGACTCGTGATGTGGATAATGATCATGATTAGTATTCATTTGGATATATCATTGATACACTCGTCAGGGAAGAATCAAGAAATAGGCAAAACCCAAGGGAGTTCTGAAGTTTTTTAAAAAAATCTCTGACCTTTTGTATTGGTCTGTAGATTTCTGGCACGTTGAAAGGATGCATCTGAAGGGAGGTTAAAGCCCAGGTTACCATGGGACATTTAAGAGAAGAACATAATTTTAAGAAGCTTCCTATCGCTACACATTCACTCAACTTTTGGTCCACTCTCCAGGCAGAAAGGGGGAGGGATGGGACAGAAACTACAATTTTAAAGACTAACAAAATCTGTGCATGGATTTTGTTAACTCACAGGTGAGGAAGACTTTACAAGTTATTTTGAGAGTCAGAAAATAAAGTTGAATGTCACGGTTATATACACATGCCCACATAAACTGCTTAAGAAGACAGCATAATTTCAAACAGAAGATTAAGGGAGGGAAGGCAACATCTTCTGAAGGACAGACACTCATTAAAAAAAAAAAAAAAAAGTGATTCTTTCTGTATTTGCACTGGAAACAGGTAACTAAGTCCACATTGGATCCCAGTGTTTTAGTTGCAGGCCTGAAAGGACATGGGAATTGGGCATGAAAAAGTGATGACATCATGGAGAAATGGTTGGCATCTTATTATACATGCTGAGGGGGTGTCAGTCAGTAAATTATTCTTGGTTCAGGCCATATATAGGCTTAATTAAATTTGGATTCAGGCTCACATATGAATCCAGTCATTTTTATTCTGGGCTATGATGGTGGTTTAACCGAGATGCCAAATGTTCATAAAAAACCTCCTACCAAAAATGGGAGGAGTAGAGAGGCTCATGATTCTCCGAAAATGGAAATTCACATCCAAGCAGATACATTAATCTAGCACAGTAGTATCTAGTATGGTATGAGTTGGCCAACTTGGAAAGCTTGACTTTCAGTACGAGCAGAAAACTTGCAAGACATGAAGACACGCGGCATTCTTAGGAATGCTTTACAACCATACTTGTGCTTTAATGCTATCAGCAAATCAATAAAAGGAACCATAAATGAATCCAGATAGTTTTCCTAAAGTAAGTACATTTCTATCTCACTTTTTGCCTTTCTTTCCTCCTGCCATTTCTTTCTCTGTTACTTTATGTTTTCATTTTCTGATTTTTTAATCAATTTATGTCGTTAGTTATATATTTACTAATGCTTAGTAATATTCATATATCAGGTTGACTGTATGTTTATTATTCTAACATCTGTGTATTTATTATGGGAAAATCTATCTTTACGGACTTGCGTTATATCCAATAAAAACAATATGGGGGAAAGAAAGGAATCATACAGCTGGAAACAATTTGGAGGGGGAAAATGAGTTGGAATTAGATTATTTTAAATGTGATACAGAGCAGGGTACACACTTCACCGATGGAAAGGCAGCAATCATTGTCATAGCAGTAGGTGCTATGATTGGTTTAGGCATCTGTCAGTTATTGTGAACCTCAATTGCACAGTGGTTTTTGGACTTAATGCAGAAAAATTTCTGGGTTTTTGTTGTTGTCATATAGCACGGTCCCAGACAACAATGTCCTTTGAGTGTTTAAGCAACTGCTCAGAAGGAAACTTGTTTTCAGTAATTTGAACTGGATGTCTGTGCTGGTGCTAGGATATGGTAAAAAGCATGTCACTTTGAGAGGTGGCTTCTCAGGAGATGGCATCAGCTTTCAAGTCCTAGCACAGCTGGCTGCCTGGGATGCCAGGAGAGAGGTGCACAGGATGCATTCAATCAGCTGAAATCTGTACTAGGACTGTGTGCATCTTCCAGAAGACCACACAGGACCGGTACAAACTGGGTCTTTATTACCCACACGGCTACCTTGGAGCGGCTGCCAACGTCCCTGTCACAAAATGGCCTGTGGAGGCATTGCATTGGCAAGTGTGATTTAGTTAAACTAGCAGATGCTATAAATACCATTAGCAATAAATACCATTAGCAATATAGCATTATAGCTATAAATGGCATTAGCAAAATAAAATTAACAAATTTAATGAGCTGTCACTTACGCAAGGGTAGTTTTTAATAGAAGCACAGAGGTGTATAACAAGATGTATAATTCTTGGTTATTTAGAGAAAGAGTTTTCTCATTATTAGGCTGAATTAAAAAAAATAACAAGACCTGCATAGTAAACCACCACCCATACTGGCTGGGTAACTGACAGGCAGGCAGGCAGAGGCAGCTGGTAAAGAGGAAAAAAAACCCAAAATCTGAGGACGCCCTCAGTGTGCTCATTTTGTAGGACAGATTTATCACACCACAAATACTCATTGCAAAGCTTTCTCTTAAAATGTCTCAAACAGCGCATTTCTTTTCACAACTGACATGCTGCTGGACGGAGAAACAAAAATCTCCTTAACCTTTAGGATATTCAGTATATTTGTTCTAGCTTATTAGATATATAATATTGCAGAAGGATTTCGGTTATGTCAGTGACTATCCCACAAGTTGCCTTGCAATACTAGAAAGGCCATTCTGGAACAAAGCCGGGCTATTCCACCTGAAGACCCACGCACATATATTAGTTACCCTACAGGCAGTAACTGCTATAAGGCATGCAAGCTGCCTTACACGGACAGTTTTTTTCAATGCAATTCATCTTGATGGAAAGCTAAGCACTGTCAAAAAGCTGTGATAAGTAGTTACAAGGTAAAGTAAGTGAGAAGGCTATTTTAGTTTGCATTATCATCTTTGGAGGAAATTAAGGAGCTGATTCAAGCAGCTCGTACTTTCTGACTGTAGAAGGGTGGATAAGCTTTTTACTATCACAAGTAGCAAAGCAAGACAGTAACCCAAACCAGAATAAGAAAATAAACCTCCCAGCTGGTGGTAGCTGAGGTTGGGAAGGACTGGTAAAAAAGTTATGAAACAACTACTGTGCTAAGAATTTATATTATTTTAACTGAGGAGACAGCCTATTGTGAGAGTGGTAGGTTCAGACTCTTCTTCATTTTTGTAGGTTTCTGTCACTTGGAGGTTTTTAGAGAAATAATACCTTTCTATTCTAAGGAAGTACTGTTGTATTAAGGAAACATACTATTTTGAGAGGATGGACGATTCCCATCTTAGTGAATCAATTTGAAAATTTGTGGGTGATAATTTGTTTATGCTTTAAAAGTTCCTTAATGCCAGAGTCTCATAAAGATCTGGTGAGGCTTTAGTAATGTTTTCAAAACACAGTGTAAATCATAGGTGAAAAGATAAATGTGAGTGGACAGTACCATTTGTAAATTATGAGTCGACAGTAACAAATTTTGACTTTACTAGAAAAAATGTCATTTTGCTACATTTAATTTTATCATCTCTGTCTTTTTCTTTGTCTCCCTATAAAAGAAATGTCTAGCATATATAATTGGTAGCATACAAGAATTTCCAATCATGAACAGACAAATTTTTGTATTTCCGAATTTTCTACTCCCTAGTCTTTTTGTAAGGTACTACTGTCTAGTTCAGGTGTAGCTCAGTTGAGTTTTCTTTTCCCTCAAGGGTCATGAGTTTGAGGAAAAGTACAAGTTCTCTTAAATTAAAATGTTATTGTTGCCATTTAAATATTTACCTCTTTGGCAGCAGGCTTGCTTTAAAAGGCAGACATCCTTATTTTAAACACTAATATGTTAATACAATTACTTCGTGAACTCTGCATGGCTTGCAGCTGGATGAGAAGTGGTAGATGTTGACTTGAATGAAATCTGGAATTTCCATCCCGAGGGAAGTCCTAACTTTTTAAACTTCTGTTTCATTCCATTTTTACATATAAAAATGAAGATTTTCTTGGAACAGATGTTTTTCTGTAGACATTTTCAAACTAGAATACACTGATATACTTGACTCTGAACAACTCCATTTTGGTTTGTTAGTGCACTTAATTTAAATTAGTTAAGTGCGTTGATGTAAATTGGTGTAGGCAACTGTAACTGGGGAGACTCAAGTCTCCATATCACATGGGCTCTGCTCTCGCATGCTTCTGTATGTATTCTAAGCTATATAGTTCCGTAACACACCACACAGCTTGATAAGAGACATCACGTAGCATAACACACTCTCTTCCTGTGACCTTAAACCTCAGGTCTCTCAAAAAACAACGGACTGACATGGGATGCAGTTTAATATTTTGTTTCAATGGTTCAAAACTAAATGGACCTGTTTTTTATTAAATGGAATAGCTCCATTTAAATGTCGGTATGGAAAAGAAACATTTTTTTGGAAAGGGGTGGGTACTTGTGGTTTTTGGCATTCTGCAATCATCCTAATAAATATGTAATTAGCTGTAGTGGAAAAGGGTACTCTTATGTATAATGTGGCCTTACAGGCAGAGTCTGTAATGACCTGTAACTCTGATCTTCTCCTGCTTAGCACTGGCCAGAAAATAATCCTCCTTTTCTCTTGCTTTTAACTTCATCTTTAGCTACTCAGGATAAAATTTTCCACGTCACTTGTCTGGTCTGCCTTGGGACGAGTGAGTCAGAGGTCCTGTGGAAAAGATAATATGCAAATTCTAGGCTGTTATTTAACTGAATACTGTACCAAAATTTGGACACAACAGGGCTAACTTTGCTTAACAACATTAAGTTTGGCAATTCCTTACTTCTGAGTGCCTCGCTTGGAACGTTAATGCTCCTTTAACATAATTTTTTTTCATGTCACTTCGTAATAAAATTGCTGGCTACAAATGATCCAGAACATGCTGACTCAATTAGTTACTTCCAGTGTCCCAGTCCCATTGATCAGTGAGTTACAACGTAATGCATGCTTAAAACAGGAAGGCAAATAACATTTAAAGTTAAATAAAGTGGTGCTGGGCTTAATCCAAAATGACAGGGACCAAATTCTGGTGCTATTGCTGTCAGTAGAAATTTTGCCACTGCTTTCACCAGAGCCAGGATCTTACAGCCACTAAAAAGTCTCCTGGCTTTTGGGCACGAGCAGAAGTTCAAAGTGGAGCTGAATTCCATAGCAGGGACTCAGCTAAAACCTAATTAGTTAAATGGAAATCAACCTTATTACATCTGATTTTTTAAGTGCAGAGCAACTTTGCAAACAGGCAGATGCTGCCAAATCTTGCCACTGCAAAGAAAGTTCTTTACGTAAGATGACAGGTAGCGTGGGACGGCAGCTAACCTGCCAGTATGCGATTCTGTAATAACTCGGGGTTCTAATGACTTTGGAGATTCCTTGAGCTTTACTACTGCGGTTAACTATGTTGTCAAAATCTCTTCCCTAGAATTACAGATGATAGGTTTGGTCATCTAGTTCAACCTCTACATCAAGCAGGACAGGCTAAACATAACATTAGACTTCAGAGTTACATGTGTAGCAGCATCCCTCCCTTTCCTCCTCTGTTCTTTGGGATACATTCTGTTTGGTAAACCATCTGTTTCTAAATTGAAAAGCTTGAAATGCACAGAGAGGCATTTACAAACATTACAAAAAACACAGCAGTCGTTGATCTGTACATTTTGGTTTGCAAACAAATGTTTCAGCATTCAGGGTTAGAGCACCGATCCGTGCAGTTTGCTGTCTTGCCTCCAGTCACGAGCAATTTCTTTTTCTAATGAAGTGGCTGGCGTATTCCAAAATATTACATCTGACAAATACCTTATTTTCAAATTGACAAAATTTCCTTCTTGAGTATCGTGCATGACTTTTTAGCATTGAATTAAATTACCCATGACTGTAGCTTGTTTCTTACTGACGTATTGTATGTCCATAAGTGTGAAGTATATTATTGTTACTGACATAAGAGTCAAATTAAAATGAAAGAAATAAATCAAGCAAGAAAGAGGACTATATCCTTTATTATTTGGAGGCTTGAAAAAATGAATCTAGCATGCTAGTGCTAAGGTAGCTCTCAGGATTCAAACTGGCCAACAACTTTAGTCGTGCTCTGTTTACCCAATATGTGCTTAACTTTAAACTGTTTAAAGCCCTATTAAAGATGCTTTGGAAGTGTTTCACTTTAAATGCATGCCCGAGTAGTTTGCAGAAAACAGAAGTCAGAGTGACAGCCAGCATGCAAGATCAAGCTGACGATGGGTCCCTCAACTAGTAAAAACTGTCACACCTATCCATTTTTGATCAGATTTGGCCCTAGGATTGAAGTGGATCTAGGAGACAACTTTTAGTCAAAGCGGAATCCGTTGCTATCTATAATGGTCTCTCCACTGAAGAGGTTCAATCTCCAATTTCTGGGATTGTGAAAGAAAGATGATGCCTAAGACTTAAACAGTGTCAGTGTAAAAAGTGACCTTTTGTTGCTGAGGAGTCTCTAAGTAATCTGCTCTCACCACAGAAAGCTCACTGGTGCCCTTGGAGAAGACACTTCTATCTCTAGATAGAAGCTCCACAGACACGGACTGAATTGCTGTAGACTGGAAAGATCTATTCGAATTGCTAAAATGAAAAAAGTTTACTCATGAATCATGATTTATTTTTCCCTCTTCACTCATTTCCTTATGATAACATGGAAACTTGTTCTCTGTCTGATTCAGCCTCCACCCATCCTGTTCAGAAGAGGTGTCCATGCAAAGTCCCATCTGACATGGTCAGTGCAACCTTGCAGTTTCTGAGGGGAATGGCACAAGAGGTAGCAGCGGTTTCTGTCTCTTTTGCTGAACTAAAGGGCTTCAGACAACAAAGACAGAAAAATGGGGAGCCCCTTCCTCTCTTCTTTTCTTTGGCCCAGTTTCATACCACATAGCTCCAGGCATTTGCATGAGATGTCTAAGATAGGAACCTAGTCAGCCTGTATTCCTTGTATGGTCAAAGAAGAGAGAGAAGCACTTCCAGAGGGTGATTTGGATCTTAATTTGACTGCATGACTGTTTGGAGGTCCCTGTTGACTATCCTGGGAGCTTAGGTTCCCTAATTAGGTATCAAGCTTGTTAATATCTAATTTTTGTTTGTCTATGAAATTTTTCCACCTCTCCACGTATGTTTCTCAGGGGACCATGTGGTCCTCTCATAAAGTCATACCTGCTTGCCCCGCATAGACATGGAAACTTGATCTTCATTTAAATTCCTAGTTATTCTTGGTACTTATTCACCAGTAGTACCTGAAAAAGTTGTCTTAGCCGAGGATTTTCAGACAGATACTGGCAAAAAAAAAAAAAAAAAAAAAAAAAAATGCCACGACCACAGGCATAACCACTGCTGCTATTTGGAAATTTAAGAACAAGTGGGAGTCCAAAATTACCACCAGATGGTGCACCTATTTAGCAAGTGACAGAGACATGTTCCACAAGAAAGGGTAGCCACAGCTTCCAGCAACCCATCAAGTTGCTTCCCCTGCTGTTTATTCTCAGCTGTGATATAAATTGAATGTGTTTGAAACATGGACCTGCCGGTCATACTATTCTGTTACATTTAATATGGAGTGTGTTTTCAATCTCCGTGATGGAAGCCTTTCAACGGCCTGGCTAGGGACATGAGGAAGTGGGAAAGAGTGTAGCAGATCTATGAATGCATGTAAAGGGAGAAGGAAAGAAAGAGAGATGGGCCAGGAGCAGGAAAAATTGGTAACGGTGAATGGCAACGAGCAGGCTCCAAAATCAGAAGTGATCAGCACGGAGCAGCTGTGCATTGCTCTTTCATTAAGTTCGGCTAGTCCTGGCTATTAATGGTAGGTAGCTGGGAGAAGGTTGAGGTCAGGGCATCTCCAAAAGATAGTCTTGATGTCTAAGTCAGTATTTTGTAAAACTGCCAATGCCAGTATCCCAGGAGAAAACACATGGGATATTTTATTAACTGCATAGCAAAGGTGGTGAACTTTCCTAAACAGTGAAGCATTTTTTATTCTCTAACTGCTTCTTGTTCCTAAGCGCTTGTGGTACTTCATACTCAAGAGAAAGCTTAGCACAAGGCGATAAGCATACAATTTCTGCCATATTTCTCACAATGTCACAAGACCATGTGATTCTTTCAACTAGATTTGCTGTAAATCAATGCATTATCATATGTAGGACACGAGTAGGTCTCTCTTCACATTCTGCTGTACTTCTTGCTTTAAAGAAATTTCTAAAGTAATACATAGGTTCCTGGCAATCCTCTTTCATGAACATTACAAAATTGATGCAGAAGAAAATATTGTGAGTCTTTCATTTTTTTTGCATAGGTATGTCTTTTACTGCTTTCTATTGTTTTGGTATGTTTTAAAGGATGCTGTAAATAGAATTTAATATATTGCTAGAGAATGATTAATTAGAAATTTAGAAAGGTTGTTTTTTTAATTACAACTTGACCAGTAAAGACATGTCTGAACTGAAAATTTCCTCTGAGCAAAAAGTGAAAACATTTGAATAGTCTTTAACCTGAGAAGTACTCATTCAGAATGGACAAAATGATTTTTCATTCTCTTTGTCCAAGCCAAGAAGAAGGCGTCACCTCAACAAGCTCAATACAATTCCCTTCCTATAATTTTTCACATACCCTGTGGCTCCTAGTTCAATGTGAGAACTATCATTTTATGGTTAAAGCATGGATCAGGAGATAATGGACTTGGACTCTGTTCCCAGCTGTGCCATATACTTTTCTTCTGACCTTGGGCAAGTCACTTCATATTTTGCAGTGTGGACACTAAAGATGACTAATTTCAGTGGGGAATTGAAAAGCTTAATTAATGTGGACTAACCTCCACTTAAACATTTGTGAAGTACTCTGGGTTCCTCAAACTAAAATGGTTGGTGTTAAAAGTCTTCTTATCCAAACAGTAAGCAAAGGACAGAAATGTCGTGGAGGGATTTGGTCTTCTAGAAAGCAAGTCCAGGCCTGAAAAAAGACCATACTAAAAAATCTCAGCAGAATAGGCCTGGTAAGTTTATTAGCTTAGTCTGCATAAGAAGCAAGTTTGGAAGCTTTAGGCAGTTGTCCACAAAGAGCCTAAACTCAAATTTCACAAAGAGGAAATGTTCAGTACTTACATGTAACATAAAAGAGAGAGAATAAAGCCCACAGGGAGAGTAACTGCTGGTTACTTACGGTACGCTTGCTGGATGTGTGCTGTGATTCTTCGAGTAAATCTTCCTGTCTAGGACCCTCTTTTTCTACCTACTGGTGCACAGTGACATCCTGACACCAGCGATGGGGCTTGAACACTTTTCCCCTCCTTCTCTTTCTTTTTCTCCTTGCTTTCTCCCATTTTCTTTTACTTTGCCAGTTCAGTAATGCTGAAACTGAGTTCCCTTCCCTTTTGTTTGCTTTTCCCTTGTCCATTGATCAACCATGTTGCTTTATTACAGACACTGTAGTATTAACTACAGTATAAACAGAAGCTCTTAGCAGGGGAGTTAGCTGGGATTTCCCTGCCCTCTTACACAACCGAAGTTTCTGCAGCACCACTTTCTTGTTTGTTTTCAGGGATTAGTGGCAATATTCCACATACTGCTGACATAATCAGGCATAAGCTTCGCTCAAAGAAGGCAAGACACTGATTTTTAAAAGACCCCAGACTACTGTACTACTAGGGATGGGCATGGAAAGTTTGAAAGGCAGCAGACTACCCTCAAATTTGAGTGGCAGTAAGATTACTGATGTGTTTTTGCACAGCATGAAGTATTTCTGTGAATACTGTGTCCTGCTCGAAGTAAAATTCAAAGTGTCTGCATGGAATATCTCATGTAGCAGCATGTGCATGCTGTCAGTTTGCGTTAGCCAGAGGAACATGACATCACGTGATAGACAAAAACACTACTTGGTACCATATAGCCTAATGCAAGACTTTTCACGTGAAACATTTGTTTTGTTTTGGTTTTAAGACATTTGCCTTTCTAACTGCTCTGTTTTAATTAGAGCTCAACCTGAACCACAAACGATAGATTTGAACTTTCCCAGAGTTCAGTGGTGTTCAGATCTGGCTTTTGGTTTGGCCCATCACAAAGACAGGGGTCAGCTTCAAAGTTCAGATCTGGAAATGGGCTGCTACAAAGCAGGGGGCTGAAAAGATTATTTAATGAGACCCATATCTCGTTTTAATGGTGGATTTGCAGTAGAGACACTTGCTAGCCTTTTTCAAAAGTACTTTTACGTAAGCAGCATCTTGAAGACTGGTGTTAATGCCCGTCTATTTAAATACTCTTATATTTATACTGCAGAAAGGGTCTTGTCTCTCCTTTCCTGGTCACAAAGCTTGGATCCTGGTCTGAAGCTGGAGTATCTTAAAAACCTACAGATTTTGCTTCTCATCTTTGTTTAAAACTCATCCTTCAGTTCTAGGATATCACACTTAAAAACAATGGAAGCTCTTTGTGGGCTAGAAATTTGATCTTTTTATCCTCATAACTTTTTTTTTTAGCTGAAAGGGCAGCTAACTCACAGGGCCAGCATCCACCCGTTTGTCAAACTCTTGCAGGTGTGGATCAGCATTTTAGGGCGAGCTTGCTCAGTACCTGGCAAAACACAAACTTAACACAACACAAATAATAAATATCGACCACTAACCTACTAGATAAGACAACCTGACTGATAGGGTTAGCTGAACAGGTTCAGGTTAAACACTGATTCAGGAGCTTTCTTGAGTCCTGAGCAGATTCATATGATTCTTCCTTGTTTAAGTGAATCTTGTCAATCCCCAACTCCTGTCAGGACCAGAAACTCCAGAGCTGAAAAAAAAAGACTTTGCTCTTGTGATGCTTCCAGACTCATTTTGCAAACCAGAGAGGTTTGGACCAGAATCTAAACTTTGTGTATTTATCCAAAACCCTCTGAGCTCTTTACTCTCTTAAATCTCTTTCATATGTGTGATTTGTGCCATGTCTTGTTCACTGGGGTTACAAACTTGACTACCAGGCAAAGACCCTTTAAACACCAAGAAGCATAGCCATCATTACTTGTACTAGTTCTCCTCCCAGAAGGATTGTCAGGCAAGTCAAATGTATCAGAAATGTGAATGCAGACACACAAGGAGTGTAAGAGCATTTGGAAAATATTTAAGCAAATTCAAAAGCAACTTTCAACTCAGCCCTTTCACCAGAACTTTCTCATTTGCTTTCCACAAAAGATGAGTTCTGACAGGGGACTCCAGTGACTTATGGGGTTACTGCCCAGCTGCTTGCCCTACGCCTGGAAGATGTGATCTCTGCAGCAGAATTAGCAGAGCAGAATGTAGGCTCGTCCTGATGATCTGCAAACACAGCCTTTCTGCTGCAACCACCAAGGAAGGGCTGGTTTGGGCTGGACTGTAAGCTAAAGCCAATGAGGCACGGTCCTTCTGCTGCCATGGGAGTTATCAAGGGAGTGGTAACATCCTAAACAGCCACATCAAGACTCTCTGCGTCTCACCTGTCAAACCCCACCTTGCCAAGAATGCACCAGAGAAACACATTAAGGCCCACACACCTAAAGGATGAATGGTGAGTCACAAGTGGTGATAGTGCTCACGGTACAGATTTGCTTGTGAAATTTGACATATTGAGTTGGTCTTCTAAGGTGTCCTGCCTGCCATCAGAAAACATGCCAGGAATTTATGTCAGCAACAGATTTGTAGGACAACCTTAAAGAACAATATGCAGAATTATCCTCCAGGAGACAATCCAACAGCAATTCCCAGCAAATGCAACAAGAACCTCTCTGCTACGTTCCGGTGCAGAATTTTACAGAAAAAGGCAACATTCTGGTACACTATTTGATACAAATTATTCTTCCTTTTTTGTCAAGCATAGGAAACAGTCTTTTGTCTATGCCTACACACTTTTGAAGAATATCTTAGGGCCACCTTGAAGAGCAGAGTCACTGGACAAGATGAAGCATAACAATTTCTGTGCCTGAAAAGTGCTATCCCAGGCACGCAAGAGCTCTTTCTCCATGACCAGTAGTCTGAAATGCTTTTCAGAGCCCCTAGCCTGTCTGTCTCCATTTCTGAGCTTGGGCAGCACTTCCTCCACATTCATTGCTATTACCACAGAAGGGTGTGTATATCAAGGTATTTCTAGATGTCATTATTTCATAGTTATTTGACATAATACTCCTCTTGTATTGCTGTTGCACTGAAAGCTATAACGTGACAGATGGTTATGCCATTTTATGATATTTCTCTGGATTTAGATTGGAAATCTGACAAATAATTTAAATAAATATTTATTTATTAGATCCTGTCTAGACCAAGTAGATGCTTAGTGTATGTGATTCAGTTTAATAAAAGATGCTGCTGCACTTCATAAACCTTATTTTACAAATGTCATGACTAAGAAGAATTAGTACTTTATTTTATATAAAATCATCCTAATTCTGTACTTGATAGAATCAAGTTAAACGATACTCTGAAACAAACTAGAAAAATACACTAGAAGAAGTTATATTATGTTCAGTAGAATATTTTTATCCTAATCAGTGAAACCGACAAAGTAATCTGGCCTTTAACGTAATGAAATCTTTTTTCTCCAGTCAGAATATAAAACAGGATAATGGACTGATAGTGGAATATGTTAAGGGTGGGATCTCCTTTTCTAAAACCACTATATACCCTCAGCAATTACACTCAGATGACTGCTGCCAGCATAGTTGGAAAGGCTCACTGTGAAGGGAAATCTGGCTTAACTCTCTGATGGGATCAGTTTAGACTTTCACCCTTTCTTTGCATTTTCTGCTCCCAGCTTTGGAGTTCCCTATACAGCTTGACAGCTTCTGGAAGTCTTGCTTTTTTGGTGTCTGCTCTCTCAGTGCTTGGTAAGGCTGGATTCCTGTCCTGGCCACATGGAAAATACTAGGTGGAAGAACATCTAAAAGACAGGTTTTAGAGCTAGCATCCCTTTGCAGATTTAGCACTAGGTGCCTAGCTCTTGCCCTATAGATGTAATTAATTTTGTATACAGTAAACATTGGTGTCTAATCTGAAAACAGTACCTCATACCTGCAAAATGTCTTGGGCTGGGCTTGCTTGCTACTGCGCTTGCTTTGTATGTAGTTCCAAAAGGGAGTTTCTAGATTAATACATATATACATATATATCAAACAATTGTGTTGGCTAACATAAGAAGTGCGTTCGAGAAAAAAAGTCTGTGTTGACAAATAGAAGCAGCCATCTTTTAAGACCTTGCTTAAAGTTGCACAAGTCTTACCAAGTAGTCAAGAAATATTATCGACTCCAAATGGGGACATAGAAACATTTAGCACCTCTGAAACAAAAGCAGATACAACCTCAGCAAAACTTTTGGCAAGACACTTGAATTAGTTATTTTTTCAAATTAGAAGTCAAGGAAGGATGTGGATCTAATGCTATGCAGGTGTGGCATGTGAGGAGGTGTGAGTGCAGAACGTTAGCAGTGGACTCCCAGTGCTGTGTATTTCTCTGGCAGGCATGGTGATGCTGAGCACTGCTGTGTCCAAAACCCTTTATGGCTCTGGCATTAGGTGACCAGTTCAATACTGTGCTAGAACAGTATGTGGAAGAGCAGAGCAGAGAAGATCCAGTCCCAGGAGCTGCTGCTTCTTTCTTGGAGCTCTCCTGTCCCACCATGCAGCTGCATGGACATCCTCCCTGAAAACAGGGTTGAATTTGTGCTTCAGTTGTCGGTTGAGAAGTCTACAGCTAAATTCCTCTGTGGCCTTCCCACAAAGAGAATCCAACAAGAGGACAGCTTGTTCTCTTACAGGTCCTTCTGCCATATGGATAAACGTCTTAACCTCCTTGTGTCCCTGTGAAAGAGAGGTGATAGTATCTCTCTTCTGTTGCCCTCTCCAGCTGAAAGACACTTAAGGCAAGAACTACCTCTTGCATAACCAGATTTGTGTCTAACACCAATTCCAGCTGGGTATCACTTAGTATACCTGTAATTCAATAATTATGGCAAAGTGGTACTGCCCCAATAATAGGCTCTGCGCAATATTTTGAGGTAACATTCATGGCTCAATTAAACCGCCCCAAGAAATTCTGAAGCAAGAGCTGAAATTTCATCTGCAACGTACACAGACATTCGCACACAGAGACACCCACCCACAGACACTCTGACATGCCCAGGTATAGGATCTTAGTGCTTACAACTGCTGATAATTCAGTGAACCCTTTAAAAGGTGTTATTATTTAACATGTTTCTACAGCAAAACACAGGTGTGCACCGTGATTTACAAAAGAATACAGACATGACCACTGCCCTCAGGGATTTGTTATCTAGGTTAGAAGTGACACAAGATGATACAGGAAAAGATGACTTCATGCAAATGGCAGTGCAGATTTACTTTTAGAGAGCTGTTCTTCAACACGATATATTTATATCAGGCCACTGAAATGATTTAAATGAGTTAATTAAAATACTGACCCAACAGAGAGTCCACTGAAAAGGTCTGATTCTGCAGGGTGATGACTTCTTAATATTCATGAGCACGATAGTAGGGATGACAGAGTATTTGTGAAATTGGGCCCATAGAAAAGTCAAATATAATCACAAAATCAGAATAATTTAGGTTGAAAGGATCCTCTATTGACAACCAAGGAGAACAGCCATTCTGAACTGATTCATTCACTAAAGGCTCAAGCCTATAGAATCCACACACATGAAAGTCTCAGGGACTGAAATGGTTTGGTAGCAACCTACCCTGCTGTTGTATCTTACCAAATTGAGCATGAAGCTGACGTGAAAATCATTTTACTTTAAAAATGTGGTAGCACCGTCCTCCATTTCCCTGACAGGTTCATAGTGGTGGCTTCTTTTCTGCTGGGTTTTGGGGTTTTTTTTTTGATGATGTGGCAAGCATATTTTTTATTTCTTAAATCAGAGTGGACATTATTTCCTTTGCTGAGCATCACACAGGTATCTCAGAAACCTTTAACAGGCCATATTGTAGTGCAAGAACACTATCAAGAGCGAACCTAAAAAAAAAAAGAAAAGAAAAATACATGCCCACATAGCTATAGATTCCCTTCCCTTTTTCTTAAATGTTGTTTTTATTTCTCCCTGTGAAATGCCCTTAAAAAAAAAGAGATTGTAATGCATTGGCAAATCCTACAGATAAGAACTGTCACCGTGAATAGATTGAGGCAGTTGAATTAATAGAATAGAATAGAATAGAATAGAATAGAATAGAATAGAATAGAATAGAATAGAATAGAATAGAATAGAATAGAATAGAATAGAATATGTAACAACATCTGGTTCCTCATAGCCCCATTTAATTTCAGGACGTTAGCATACTTTAGGACCCAGTTTCTCTGAGATGCCTCCAGGAATCCGTGCTTTCTGACAAGGGGTGCAAAGAACTTTTTTAAACCCCCATACTCTGCAAGATGTCTCCAGCTGAGCTTTCACATCTTATGATATATCAAACCACTAGTTATCGTTGAAAAGAAAAAGCACCAAACATTCAGCAGGGAATCATTAAGTCCCACAATGGGACGTCAGAAGGTCCAGAAGAGAACACAGGCAGGAGACGATGTCTCTGCTCCAGCTCTTGCTTCCCACATGCTACTTTGGCAGTATTAGCAGTAGCATTGTGAAAACACAGCCGGCTGTGACACTGCACAGGCTTTTCTCAATGGTACAGTGTATCTGGGAACTAACCCCTCATGCTTTGTGCACTGTGCATTTCTCAAGCCATGCTCTTGTGCATTCTTTAAATGAGTGCTTAGCACCGTGTTCTGATTAAACCTTGACAAAACCAAGCAGTGGTGCTTTGGGATCAAAACTTAATTTCCCCATTTTCTGTAAGAATGAGATACAGATTGTTTGTTAGGGCTGAGTTAGTAAGAAATATTTGCTACAACAAATATAGTTTTACAGGGGAGAGACCAAAAATTTCATATTTCTCTGGGCATTTCTAAACATCTTCCCAGAGATCACAGCTAACTCACTAACCTCTCAGGAGCCGTCCCAGAAAACTCCACCAAGGGACGTGCTGCCAAAAGACAGTAAAAAACACAACAGAATTATGCTCACTTTGGAAGAGAAATGCTGACTATTGTTTACAGTTGCCAGGAGTTCACTGAATATGTTTAGGGGGTAAATTAAGTTAAAAAACCCCGTAAATTGTTAGAAGCCTCATTACAGAAACCCCTGCAGAAAGTACCGCCAAGTCTTTAGAAAATAACCATGAAATTGGAAAAATACTTGAAAAAATGTGAAAAGCAGAGGCATAGTAAACAGCTCTTTTTAATAGACATACTTCCAAAAGTATATAAATAGTGACAGCAAGGAGCTGCATAAAGGCAAGTGTGCAATAAATCTGTCTCATGTACAGCCCATTCTAAAAGAAAATTTGACAAACCCACATGAGCAACAGAAAACAATCCAGTTGACAGAGTGATTCTAGACTGATGGCCAAAATTCTGGCACCTCCCATAAAAGCTTAGTGGGAGTCTAGAGATGAAAAACGCTGAATAAGAGAAGAATCTGTAAATAAACTATTATGTCACAGCACTACACGTTCTCAGCTTTGAAATCTCCAATATTTGTCCCAACCACATGTAATTGGAAATAGACATCACGAGCAGTCTAGGAAGAAGATGATGAAATCATGTGCAACTCCTGCTTTAGCTCTATCTGGATAAGCAAAATTAAACAAGACTGTTTTAATTAAACTCTAATAGACAAAAAAAGATTTTTAGGGGGGAAATGGGAAATGAATAAATACTGTAAAAAGAACATTACCAACGCGGCTATTGGAAGACTCCACCAGATTTGACCAGAAGGTCCTGCCAGAGTAACAGGTATTCAGTCTGCACTAGGTTCATAATTCAAGAGCACTTCTGAGCACAGGTGCTACAAGAAGAACCTCATGACCACAGGTGACTGTATCTGTTTTTTTGACAACAGGCTACACAGTAATCATTCAGTCGGTACTTTGTCAATGAGTGGAAAATGAAGAAAATAGCTGGCCCACTACTCAGTGGAGTGGATCCCCAAGGAGAGTGTAAACCAAGGATAATGTCAAGAAGGTCAAGTATTTCTTGCATCAGCCTTCACCAAAAAGGTCAATGGTGAGCAGATAGTTATAGAACTAATATCATTGACAGAGAAATACAATCTCAGCATTAGGTAGAGGGAAGTATTTGTACAGGCTGAATGCTTTCCAGTTAGCTGTCCCTCATCTCAGAACATTTAATGAAGCCATTTTAGACCCATTAGCCCTGACAGACATTAGCGCTGAAAAGTTGTGGAGAACTCTAATTAAGAAGAATTGAAAAGACAAATGTATTGCCTTTGTCTAAAAGAAAAAAAGAAAGGAATTATAGGACCAATCAGCTTAACTTCAGTAAATGAAAAAATATGGGAACAAAAACACATTTGTAAGCTCATAACTGAGAACAAGGAGATGACTAACAGTCAACAAGGATCTGTCAAGAACAAATACTGTTAAACCAATCTAATTTCCTTCTTTTGCCACCCAGGGCCTCAGAGGCAGAGAAGCAGCAGTTTATACCATATATCTTGGACTTAAGTGAAGCTTTTGACACTGCTTTATATGACATTCTCATAAGAAAACTAAGGAAAAGCTAACCGAATGGGCACGTACTATCTGGAAATCATACTTGGAGGGTAGTTATCAAAATGGAAGGATGTACTAACTGGGTTTCCTTTGTGATCTGTGCTGGATCTGGTACCAGTCAGTATTGTACTCTTGGCTTGACCAAGGCAATAAACTGTGCACATTGAATTTACAAATTATGTCAGGCTGGGAGGGACTGTAAGAAAGTTGGAGGAAGTTGGGGTCAAAATTGAAAATGATCATGCAGAAATGATCTGGAAAAGAAGAAAAAGAAAAGAAAAAAAAAAAAGAAAGAGGAGGCAAATCCAAAAGACAAATACACGGGGATCTATACGTGGGAATAATCAGCTGCACAAATGCAAGATGGGAAACATCTGGTGTGATAGCAGCTGCACAGAAGACGACCTCAAACTGAATAAGAGTCAAAAATATCCTGCTGCTGTGAAAACACCATGCTGGCATGAGTAAACAGGAGTGTAGTATGTGAGACATGTGAAGTGCTCCTTCTGCTCCAGCCCCGAGCAGGCAAGGCCTCAGCTGGAGCTCCCCGCCGCGTCTCCGGCACCGCACCGCAAGGCACAGGCCAGCCCGTTGGGAAAGCCCACGGAGAGCAGCGGGAAGGATCAGAGCTCCTGAAACTGCTCTGCAAGGACTGACGATGGAACACGTCTAGAAAGGGGTGGAAGACTTTAAATATTTAAAGGCTGCTGCTAGAAGAAGGGAACAATCAGTTCTTAGTGTCTGTAGAGGAAGAAGCAGTGGGTTTGCGTTCAGAAAGACAGTTTCAGGTTAATATTGGTAAAATGTGTACCAACAGGGGTCCTGAGGCACTGCAATAGATTGTGGAATCCCTTTTCAGAACAGAAAAAACAAAAAGCTGTTGTGAAGGACACCTGTGTTATTAGCCTATGTTAGGGTTGAGGGATGGACTAGAGACCCTCCTGAGGTTCCTGCCAACCCTGTTTTTCTATGATGTTTTTTTCTGCTTGCACAAAGTGATTTCAGTGGTCTGTAATTCTGACATGCAGCACTGGGTGTAGTAAATTACAGGGATAGAGAAATTAAACCAATCCCTGCTTTTATATTATAAACCAAGAAGCCCCAAATTAATTAAGCTGAAAATGCAAACAGGGAAAGGATCTGCTCCAGACAGTGAGAAAACTCTCACTGACTTCTATTGCCCTTGGATCGAACCCAAAGAGAAGAGCCTGTACTATTTTCCTTGAGAATTGCTAATGAGTGTGTTGAATAAAATGCAAAGTTACAAAGGAACTAAACTTTGTAAAAGTCTTCATCCAGCCCTACTTGGGGTGCTGTTGTCTGAGTTTTAGTTTACTCACCTAGTGTATTTATTGTCTTTTGCCAGTAAAAAACTCTATGTGTCCTCAGCTTTCACTTGCAAAAGAAGACTTGTTGAAAAAGATAGGTTTGGCAAAAAAATCAAACTTCTGCCATGGTTCGTTTCTTCTTACCACTGACCTATATTGTATTGTGTCATATAATCAATCTGGTGTGTACAGATGGTGTAAGGACATGAAGAGTTTGTTTTGTTTAACAGCAGCGTGTAGTATTTTTCTCTATCATTGTTGATCCAAGATTTACCAAATTACTGGCTAAACAATGTATATTCTACAGTTTAATACTTTAAGTTAAATTACAGTTCTAATGGCTGACATTCAGTGGCACTCATTCATCTAGCTGCTGACATAAGACATTTCAGAATGATGTGTGGAATAGTAATATTCTCATCCAGTTACTCAGAAAAATAGATGTTTTGCTAATAACTAGAAAACAGTTAAATCTTTAACCCTGCACTCACAGCTGAATGATCAAGATATATATATACATATATATAGCATATGAGTCTCAGCTGATTGTGGTTACATGCTGAAAATATGCTGCTGAATGTGTGCATGCTAGAATGTAGTAAACTACAGCAATTATGGAACTTGTAATAATTTCCACATCAGACCATATGAAGTTTAGTGCTCAGTTAGCAGTCTAAAACTTAGTCAGAGGTGACATCTGAATTAAGGGTAAAGTATAGGCTGCTTCACAACTCCAATGACAAATAAATAGTCTCTTCTCACCTTACCTGCCAGGAATCAATCATTTTAGGAAGCAGTGATCCAATATCTGTCTGAGCAGCAACCGCTTGCATTGCTGGGTATTAGAGAACTTCTAAAACACAGCTTTCAGAATGCAAATGAACGGTAGCAAATGGCAGTAACGCAGACCAGCAGATCACAGGCAAGACTTCTCTCATGGCCTGGCAGATTGCAAGAAGTGACCTTCAGCACCTTCACCAACGACAAAAGGCTTCATTTCAATTAGTACTGGTGGTAATCTCCTATTGGAGTTATTAGATCAGACAGTTGTTATCAGATCAGACAGTTATCAGATCAGACAGTTATTAGATCAGACAGAGTAACATTCACATTACTCATGAAAACATTCATTCTGTGTTTTGGGAATTAAATCAGAACTCTCTTCTTTGACACCAAAGCAGGCATTTCTGAGGGAAATGGATGAATCCAAGGGTCACACAAAAAAGTGTCTTTTCCACCCAAATAAAATCTTGACAGAATTATTCTGGTCTACATGGCAGAAAACATTAAAAAGTCAAACAAGAATTTTTCTTCTGAGACATAGATAGTGAACATATATAGTGCCAAATAACAAGGTGACCAGGATATTCACTGGAAAAAGAAAAATCTAGCTTCAAAGTTGGGTCAAATCCCAATTCTTCTGCTATTTATAATCTTTCTCCATTTCACGAATATTTCTGGAAAGACTTGTCTCTGTTTTGTTGCCGAACAAGTATATTTTTCAAATCTCAGAAAATTCCATAAAATGAGATTATTGTTCTCCATTCAGGTATCACAGCAAACATTACTTAAATATTTTTAGCTGCCTGACAAAGGCTTGCTTAGAACTGATTCCAAGAGATGACATGCTAATGGAAAGCTTTGTGTACAGCAGACACATTATTTGAGCACAGAGGTTCCCCTCCCTCCCCCATCAGCATTTTCTGATAGACTCTACTGATCCTAGGACTTTAGAGAACTGCTGAGGTAATGCTTACGTTGAAGTTCAAGGGAAGTTTTGGAACATCCTCTGGTTAAAAAAAAAAAACTAAACCCAAAACAATTCTTAGCAGGACAACTTAACTTTCAAAAGGAATCTGATTTTCAAGCCAGGTCTTCCTTCCGAGCCCTTCTTATTTTAGAGCTGCATTGAAACAGAAGAGTACTCTCTTCAGAGAGTCAATATGGTTTCCACTTGGTATTATCCCATGACTTGAGTTAATTCCATCGCTGCTATAGCTCTCAGTTGGGTGAAGGAAAGATACTTTCCTCTGTTCCTGAAGGTAATCAGGGGTATCACTGGAATGAGGGGGAGCAAAAGGCAGATGAAGACAGGATATTCTTTAGGTTTACAAAACTGATCAAGGGAAGCGCCGTGTGAAAACTCACAGACAGGTCCCAGGCACAGTGGCCATGATAAAATGGCTTACGTTCCACTCTGGGTACATGTGGAATACATTGAGCCTAAAATGTAAGCAGCCTCTCTCTGGTTAATCTCTGAGTAGATCTACTGAACTGTAGCTCCCAATTGCTATGTTCCCTGACAGGAATATGTTTCTGCTTGTTTACAAGCGTTTCTACATGTGTTTCGAAGATGTGTGAACTCAAAAATTTTCCTGGGTCTGATTTTGCACTTTCATTTACCTTCATCCCGAAGAGGAAGGAAAATGTATCTATATATGTAGTTTCCACTATATCTCATATTTCCAATCTTTCAATTTATAGGATAAGAATAGAGTTTTTTTTGAAAGGAGATGAAGAAAGAAATCCTGCAAGTCAACAGGATACATTTTAAAACACGGTCTTGGCTTTGACTTCAGCTGGCGGGTGAAGAAGAGAGGAGTGAATATAGATAGGTGTTTTTAGAGAACACACTAGGAACTAGAATAGAGGTTCCCAAACTCTTTTGGATTGCAATCAACCCTCAGAATTTCTTGTGGACCACCAGGCATCGTTATCATCAAACTTTTAATTGAAAACACTATTAAAAACAGTGTTTAATATGGCTCTGCGGATTAGCTGCGAACCCTTTACCGTCGCCTCCTGGACCACCAGTGTTCTGCAGACCACGGTTTGGGAACCACTGAACCAGACTACACACATAGTACACCTCAACAAAACACTTCTGTGTCTGAAAGCAAAGTCAGTCCTTCTATTGCACGATGTACTCAAATAATACACAAGTCAGTTTAACCTTCTTGGTACCTGAAGAACGCAGCATGCTTTTATTTTTCTCTTACCTTAAGTTTCTTTTTTATTGCTTTGGAGAAACAAGTAAATGGTGCCAAAAACCAGTTTATGATTGTTTCTTGTAGGATCTTTCTCATATCCGGCAGAGGTGTAACCTTTCAGGAAGCTATCTATGAATATAAGAAATATAAAACATACACCACCACCACCCTCCCCCACTGTGCACTGGTCATCCCAGAATAGTTATGATATCTGTGAATCCTAAAAATAACAAAAAAAATTAAAATAGCATTTAAGTTTTTAGTGTTTTTTTTTTCCTCCTCTGAAAAATGTGTTTGTTTTTTTTTTTTCTTCCCAAATCTATTAACGATGTTAAAGCTTTGTGTGTGGTCATTAAAGCATTTCAGCAACTTTCTGCAAATTCTTTACAGTTATTCTTTGACTGCAGTATTACCAGATTGTCTGTTTATCACCAGATAAAAGCACAGATGAAAATGAGGATAGCGCTGAGAAGGGAACTTTTAGGGAAATGTTATAAATAAGAACAGCAAAACACCAAGGGCCATGATCCAGCCCTAAATGAAGCCAGTGACAGAATGTGGTCTCATGTGAGAGCATGAATGGGCTGTAGCTTCTCTTTTGCTCATTCTGCCTCTGTATCTTCTTGCTTATGTGCATCCCACAGGCAAGTCAGCCAGTGTCTACTAAAGAAAGGGGGTTATTTTCCTTTCTTCATATACTCAGTATCAGCAGCTATAACATGGAACTGGGAATGAGGAACCTTGGCAACTAGTGGCATCATAGAAAAACAAAAAGAACTTTTTTCTAAAAGGACTTTTTTCTAAATAAGACTGTGCTTCCATGATAGTATCTTACTTGTTTTGGAGAGGAAATAATGCTGCTGCAGCACTTCCATACCCCTTGTATGCTCAATAGCCAAGGTAATGCAGAGGTTTGAGTCAGAGTGGGAGTGGAAAAGGGTCATTACAGCAAAACTAAGATGCAAGAGAAGTCAGCAAGGGAAAGGGGTAGCCTCTACTTTACAGTGAGAGAAAACAAAACCTACCCAGCTCCCGTGTCTATAGGCCTCTCTTGCAATACTCTACACTCAGCATCACTAATGGATGCTACTGAAGCATTTATAAAAGTGGATTATTAATCTTCCTCATTTGTGTCCTAGCCCTCTCACACATCTGAAAGGGTCTGGTATTTTTTATGTTGTCTGAATGCTTTTCTTTTACCATGCAGTGCCAATGGTTAGAGGTAACTATTGTTTTCCGGTGAGTGTTGCCACCAGTGACTCGCTTATTATTCATCTGAAATAGATAAAGTTCAGCTTGCAAACCCGACTAGACAGTGTAAAAACAAATCGTGTTGCCTCACCTCACCACTGTCCAGACTCATTGCCAAATTCCCCTCTGGTGAGGGAGGTTAGGTGGCACTGTCATATGGCTGGTACTTACCTGGGGTAATATGGCCCAGCTGAACCAAATATTTTAAATATGTAATTCTATAAGAACGAGAAATACACACTCAGTAGTTATGCCCTCCTCACGTTGCTGCCTGACACTGTTGCCGTAGATAATTTATGTACTTTCTTTAGTAAGTGCTGCCTTTCTGCCAACCCACCAGCTTTTGGCTTCTCTCCACAGGAAGCAGGGAGGCTGCGTTCACCTATGCCATTACTGCTGCCGGGGTTGCACACGCTGTCACGGCCGCCTGCAGCCAGGGCAACCTCAGCAATTGTGGCTGTGACCGAGAGAAACAGGGCTACTACAACCAGGAGGAGGGCTGGAAGTGGGGAGGCTGCTCTGCGGATATCAGATACGGCATTGAGTTCTCCCGGAGGTTTGTTGATGCCCGAGAAATCAAAAAGAATGCACGGAGGCTGATGAACTTGCACAACAATGAGGCTGGAAGAAAGGTATTCCAGAAAGGATGAGGGATGGGGAAATGTGTGTGCTGGAGGACGGGGGGAGGCTGGCTTGGTGGCAGGAGGCATTCCCAGGAAACTTACCCCTCTCTCTGCTGTTATCCCACACCCACAGCAGGTTACCCGATGGCACCTAATGTTTACATCTTGTTGCTGTTTCTTTTTATTCAGAGCTGGCCATATATTATAGATGCTCCCCTAGACGTTTCCGCTTCCTAAACCTTTTTTCCGGTCCCACTGATAACAGAGAGGACTTTGCTGGAGCTGTTTGGCATAACGATAAATCTTTGCTTTTCATCTCCTGTGCAAAAATCTAGCAAGAGATGTCAGGGCTTGTGATGGGACAGGACGGAGTGTCTGCATTGCTGAACTCTCACAGCACTTGCAGCTATTTATTCTGTCCAAACCCAAACCCCTTCTTTGACCACAGCTCTAATGAAATACACACTTCATAGAAAATGCACAATTGTCCATTCCTCACTGGTGGGCTACAAACGGCTGCGTAAGCGTCACTTGGGAAGAAGAAACAGTTTCATGCCCACAACCATGACTGAGTTGCTTGCAATGGAAACAATAAACATCATGGAGCTACACCAGTTTATATCCATTGATAACAATCCTCATAGCTCTCAAAGCTTGCCCTTTAAAAAGTACAACAAGTCTTTCTGCATAGTATATACCTACCTCAGGAGAGATTTTACTAAACCCTTTGAAGTGTTTCCCCCCAGGTGAAAAAATGCTGCTTCTACCCTCCAGCGTTGTAGGAGACTCCAGTATACCACTCCTCCACACCTAGCCTCCAAAGTTAGACTGATATTTTCTCCTCTGAAAGTGTGTGCTTTCTGTCCTACACTGAGCACTAGATGCTGAGGTGGGCACAGAGGGTTGAATTGGTGGTGACAGAAGCAGTACAATTATCTTACTGCCTGTATTTCCTTTATTAACACTCAGTCCATGCAACAAAACCTCCTGGGGATTGAAGTTAGCTGAAGGTGGTGTGTGGGCAGTTATCCACTGGGATGAAATTACTATATAAATTCAACACAATGAAAGAGACCAGGCATAATCTCAAGTGTAGAGACAGGATCGATACCCAAATGATGGTTGAGTACTGAGGTCTTCAGATGTGAAGGAGACAGCTGACTGAAGAGCCAGACAGAAAAACATCCTTAAGAAGGGCACAGTCTTCTTTCCAAAAACTTGCTGCCACGGGTCTAAGAGCACCTCATAATGTGAAAGCACCTCATATTGCTGCATGAGGTGCTCTTGGAAGACCAGCAGCTTGGAAGACCAGCTCCAGGTCTTATCGCTTAACACTTATCCAGGTCTTAGCACTTCTCTGAGCCTGGGCACTTCATGTCGGTGTCATGCATCGTGTTTGGATGCAAAAAGAAGATGGAAGCCACGTGTTAAACTTGCAAGGGAGCATTTATTACTGCTAGATGCGTGATTATCCCTGCTTAAACTGGCAACCCTCCGTGGTGGGCACTGTGCCACCCCCACAGAGATGCTGATGAATGTCCTGTTTTGAATGTGTTACAGCCTAGATGTGAAAGAGGGACAAAAGAGCCAAAGTGGATGTGTAGAAGGAGAGCAGTGAAGTCCCTTGCCCAAGAAGGCGGCTCAGTATCTGAGCCAGACACTGATCCCAGGTCCCCTCGTTCTAAATATAGCCCAGTAACCACTAGACCACATTGCTGATTCTTATTAAGCAAATTATATTTTTACTCTTCATCAGAATTTCATAAGCAGGGGGACATAAGCAAACCAAAGAAGTGTGTGTTTTTACAGATATTTCTGGTAGCAGCATTCATGCAAATGCATTTCTTCTAACATTTCTAAAAACTTAATTTTTTGCAAATGTTCTTTCAAAACCAAATGATAACACTGACTTTCATGTTTTTGAGACAGGAATAAAAAGGCTTGTAAATACTGACAATATAGGGTTTTTTTCCCCAAATACACTTTTTTATAAATAGTATTTTGGAATTTACACACTTTGTTGTTTGCATTTTTCAGTAGTTATTTAAACCCATATATATATTCATTGTAATCATGAATGTATCATACTGCTTTCAAAAGCTAAGGATGATTGAAAGGATTTGGTGTAGCTTTTTGTTTTTGTTTTTAAGTACAATCCATCAAATCCCGAGGAATGTGCTCATATAAAAGATAGTTTGGGGGTCATGTTTAGAAATAATGTTGGTGCTATGACACACATTCATGTGAAATGAATATGCAAAGTTGTACAGTATATAATAGTGATTTTGCTTCATCTGAGATCATCTGCTATTTGTATAAATTAGACATTTTGCATTCGAGACTGACTGAAACTTAAGGTTAGAACAAAACTCTGGAAACTAGGATATGTTTTCTTTGTTTCTGGGTTGGACCAAAAGCAGCCACAGACTTTTGTGCAATTTCAACATGAAATCACAACTCCCTTCTGAGAATCCAGGCAAACTTGAAATCTGACCTACATTAATCTGAAATTTGGCAGTTTTGGGGGTCCTGGGTAAATCTAGATTGTATTGTGAGCCTGGCACAAGATCTGAAACCAGATTTTGCTTATGTGTGGATGTCATTCTGACATATTCCACACAGTCCTTATTCACACACCAGTCAGAAATAACTGCATTTATGGCTGGACACTTGCTGAAGCACAACACTGAACCTCCATCATCTTTCTTTTCCCTTCCAAATACCTCACAACACAACTGGGAAAAGCTTGTACCTCTCTGAGTGAGACTGTCAGTACCATCCTGCTGATCTGCATGTGACTTGTCTTAAAATTTGGAAACAGTTTGGAGCCAAACTGGTTCATGATGGCTATTATTAAGGACCAAAGTAAGGATATTTTACCTTTGTTATGAATAGAAATAAAAGGTAGGAAGGAGACCACAGGCAACTCAGATTATTTTTTTTACTTTTTTCTTGCTTCAGAAGTTCTCAGATAATCTTTTCAACTTTAGGGTGGTAATGCCAAGGCAGTAAAGGAAATATATGGTTTTGTAGCTTCCTGCAGAGATTTCACAGCACTTTCACTATTTAAAATAACCTGCATTTACACCTATAATGGTAAGGATCACAGTTCTTATTCAGTCATACCAAACTGGCTTTTTGAGTTAGGTAAAAGCAACAGTATTTAGCCAATAAATCTGCTATCTTCATTTTAGCCTTCTCTTTAAATCCCAGACCCTCCTAAGACAGAAACATGAGGAAAAAAAACGATGCAAAGAGCTCCCAACCCCATCTAGAGTTATTTTCAACTTGCTCTGAAGTCAGTGGAAGGCCTTTGATGGCCTCTCTAGACCTCTACCAGGTGTCCAGAAGATCATGGCTAGGATCATTATCCATGACTCTGACCACCAGTTTTGTCCCCAGAGCAATTATTTGGATGCTCTCTTAAACTATTTTCATGTGCCAAGCACCAATCTTGCCCATCCTCAATCTCTCGCAGCACTTGTCCCAGACACGCCTGGGAGTCAGAGGCATTTATGAGCAGTGACTATAATGTTTTGCTCTCATAGGGAAGTTCCCAAAAGCTGGCCTGCTGGTATTTCACTGTTGTTAAAAATAGGGTCCTGAGGAATTTCTCTTTGAGAAAAAGGCAGCACGCTGTATAAATAATTGCACAAACTTTGCAAAGACATGAGGGAAGAAAGAGTTCTGGGGGGCTCTTTAACTTGAGTCTGGGGCTGAGATGTTGAGCACAACACTGATAAAGTACCTCTTTGGAAAAAAGAAAATGATATTTAGGATTTTCAGGGAATTTCTGACGACTGTGGAAAGAATGAATCCCCTAATTGCCCTGCACTGCATCCCCTAATGGCTCTACATTGCATTTCTAAGAATTGTTTCAGCTAATGGCAAGTTTGTGAATTTTCTAATAAATTTGTAATGAATAGCACCAGTGACGAAATAATAAACTTGCCATTGGTGCCATTTGGAAGAAATAAAAGCTTAGTGATTCCTGGTGACATGAGACACTGCTGATGGAAGATTTATGCTTTGTGGCAAAACAGCGCCGTGCTGTGTAAAAAAGCGAAGTAGCTAACTTCACCACCGGTTTCTAAATGGCCGCGATGATTCAGGATGGAAAGTACAAGTGTGGTAAATGAAAACAAGCCCCCGAAGGAAGACTAGTGTAAGTCTAATGCCAATGTTACTGAAAGAATGGCTTGTTGCAAATCTGAATGATTACAGAGAGATCTGTGGGCAAAACTTTGATAGAGTAATGAAAAATTAAATACCAACAAAACCAAGTAAGCTTTGATGCTGTTTTATGAGACAGCTTTCTACCATGTATTTTTAGAAACAAGTATCTTTAGTCTGGATAAACGAACTTAGAAATAGTAACATCTGGGAATGCATGCCATTAATCTTAACTTTTTGTTGAAAGCTTCAAAACAATGACCGGCTCTCGTGGGCAATCTCAATTGGAAAAATGGGGTTTTCTGTTTGTTTGTTTTTAAGGGGGGAGCTAAAAGAACAAGCTGACAAATTGGTAGCAGATCACAGCTTTTACCAAAAAGAAGAAAATAAATGTTTCTAACAGTTTATCAATCAATTAGCCTTTTATGATAGACAATGACTGTGGTTATGTGGGGGAAAGCTGGCCTATTTCTTTCCCTTCCAGAAACACACCCATCACACTGACTGCCAGCAACTCAGCCTGGTACCATCCCAATATTTATTCCTTTGTAATGTTGATGGGTTTTTCTTGTTGTTTTTTTGGAATGCCTAGAAGATGACAACATCTTATTTTACATTTGAAACAATAAGAGTGTGGGGAAAAAAAAAATAATTCAGACTCTCTTCAGAGGAGATTATTCAATTACTTGGGACAACATTTCTATCTAAGCCATGGCTCATTCTCACAGTTCCTGGCGCCACAGGACTGTGGTACTGGGAAGGGTTTTTTTGCTGACATGCTTTGGCTGTAGGACAACTAATGAGGTGATTTGTTGGTCACCATTCATTATATATATATATATATATATGTAGAGTGTGTGTGTGCATAATTATGGATATTTATACATATTTATGTGATATTTGTCCATAAAATATGTAAGAAAGTGTTAGCTCACTTCACCTCACATGAAATTTAAATTAATAAGCTCACTTCTGCAAGATGCACAGCATGCCCTAACATGCTGCAGACTGTCACCTAACAGGACATAAAGATTAGAAGCAATACCCAGAAAAAGACTCTGGATGAAATGCTCCAAAGTCACAGTGGAGGCTGAATCCCGGTTTCAAAAGTGAAAGCCAACTAATTTTATATTCTTATAAGCCTAAAATATTCTTAAAAATGTGAGTTTGTTTCCTAAGACATTTCAGCGATTTAAAAAATGTGACTTTCCAGGTTTTACAGCCCTGATTCCATCATTTTCTGAAAGTTTCTTTCTCTAAAAGAGACAAACTATTTCAGTGCACATCCCTTGTGAGAACACTCATGAGAGAAAAGCTTTCGATAGTTGTGCTTCATGGCAGACTTTCCACTTTCCCACTTGAAGTGATTTGCAGACAGCTCTAACTCCAATTTCAAAAAGTTTGGTGCTACAGCTTGGGTGGGTTAGATGGATAACTAATGCTTATCCATATGTCCTGAATATGCAAGCTTTGGCTCAAAATCTCATGAGGATAGTTCTCCTGCTTCCAGTTGGGCTGGATTTACCAGCCTATTTTTTTCTTCCAGAAACACGCCCTTAACATTGACTGCCAGAAGCTACATCTGGTACTATCCTACTTTTTGAACATTTTGCTTTAAAATTAGAGGGGGGAATAGCCAAATATTTTAGGACTTGCTAAATGGTTTTATTCTAGAAATGCGCATGCCCATGCATACCATGCAATGTATGCAAGAAAGATATCATCCATCTAGTAAAATATTACTGCACCCCCTCAAACCTGACATCTCTATGCTGCCTGACGGAATAAAAACAGCAATGAAATATTTTTAACCCTTTCAGACGATATTTAAAATTTTACCTTTAAGTTTTATGACAGATTCCATAGAAAAGAGAGTGAAATACTGCAATCATACTTGATGTGCGGATGATTTGAAGAGTGCTTCTCCAGACTTTCACTTTTTGCAACATTCCACTGTAAAAATAAAATTCTGAAAGTTTTAACCAATTGCAGCAGTTTGTTGCTCAAACTTAGCAGCTATTTACTCTTCTAGAAGGTAGGGAAGAGGCACAGATGGGTTAGGCTCTATAGCCCATCCTCATAACAGTAGGGACTTTCATCTGATGTGCAGCAGGACCCAAAATCCCAGGTTTAATTTCCTGCTAGCCAAGAAGAGAACTTGGGTAAAGAGACTAGTGGGTCTTCTTCAGGTTTATAAATGCATTCAGTGGGACTACTGTGGGAGAGGATGCCTTACACAGGGAGGCAGGTGAAGGGCTGGAGAAGGTGAATTGATGCCTCTTGGCAACTTAGAGGGTCCCCCGCCCTGCTGAACTCTAGCCAGTGCCAGGGAAAAACCATCTCATGCTGTGGCTGGATACTGACCTGCTGCAAAGCAGAGGCTCCCTGCTCCCATTGAACTAAACGATAAGAAAAATAGAGATGTGACAAGAGAAGGAGTGAGCATAGTAATTCAGTTCCTCATCTCCCATCCCACAGAGTATAAACGCTGTTGCGGTGCTTGATGGAACAGCCTCACAGAGAGGCAGAAAGAAAAATACGCAGCTGAAGCACCTGTATTCCTCTCCTGCTGGCTCCATGTCTTCTCTTCACAGGGCTGGGCACAATGTGAGGAGAGACAGCACGAACTGCTCAATTCTGGGCTCTGTGATCTGCTATTAATGAAGAATATTTTCAGGACATTTGTATTAGAAGAGCAGCATTACACCTTACTAATATTAGTTACACCTCTGCCTATCTGAGTTCAAACCCAAACCCAAACAAACCCAACAGATGGGTCCGTGAGATCAGCATTTTGTCAGCAGTAGTGGACCCCAGGCTGCACCAAGACTAAGGTTAGCCAGTGCCCACACATCATCTGCAAGCCATCAGCTCTCGCGGCTGCAGCCGCACAAGTATCAAAGGGGTGGTGACATCTTGCGACCAGGATCCATCTCTTCTGGTACTGTTATTACCCAAAACAAAAGATGATCACTTGCATATTTGATGGAGGAAAACTCCTAACGTCTTCTATTTCTTTTTGATACTGCAGTCAAAAAGTAATATGGATTTTGTTACATTCAACATCTGGTCCAAAAATGTGCATTTCCACTAAGGAAAACACAAACCAGAAAAGGCAAGCCAAAACAAACACACACAAAATGTTACTATTGTTTTTACATATTTTATCCAGATAGGATTTTTAATATGTACAGAAACTGTATCTGATGTTAAGCAGTTGGGTCTAGATATGGAACTTGAAAGAACGAATTTCTTTTCATGCCTATCATTTTGCTTTATTTCAGTCTTCGCAAGTCTTTTTCTACTTAACTGGCAGCGGACAACCCTCAAATTGCATTTTCAGTGTATGATTTATATAGGTATAAAAATATGTGGGATAAGAAATCTTTAACGTTATATTTCACAATTCATTTAACAAAGTAGCAGTAGCTAGAAAATTTTACTTGGCAAGATCATACTGGGGTGGGAGTGGGCCTGTATGTGGAAAAGGGACCTGAGGAATGTTCCTACGATTAGTCTGAGGCAGCACAGTCCAACGATGGGAATTTGCTCTGGGAGGTAGATCTTGCTGTAAACCGCTTAAGATTAGATACGAGGCACTGACATATGACAAATGAAACTGCTGCAAGAGTGGGTCATATGAGCTAATGATTTTCAATCTTTAATCAGGCACCTAGCTTGGCATAGTGCATTAGATGTGAGCAAATAAGGCTCAGGGTCAAAGGTCTGATGGGAATTCTGCTGAGGAAAACTGAGCTGGAGGGACATTTAGGAAGAAAAACGTTAGTTGCTCTTCAGTCACAGCACTGAGGGAACAAGGTGAAATCCTGCCAACCTTTCCAGGTCCAGTGACACCTTGCTGGCATGTGGGAGGCTGCTCGAGATACCGCGCAGACAGATGTACCTCTGGGAAAGCCAGAGTGTGCTGGCTTGTCAGCAAAGAGGAACGCTCTGCAGCATCTGGGTGGAAAGAGGGAAAAAAAAAATGTTGCTTAGAATCTGCTTAGCTTGAGCCTTGTATTCCCTGACCTCCAAGTTTTTGGGCACAATTCTATACCCACAGCTGACTGTGGGCACGCAAATTATAGCATTCAGGAATTTAACTACCTGATGATTGGGCCTGCGCTCAGTGTTGTAACCCCAAGCATTCCACATTCATGAGAGAAGCCTCCAAAAAAATAAAAAAACCTGCGAGATTGGCTTCAGGATCATGAATTAATACTTTTTGAAACTTCTGCTTTTTTGAGCCTGTGTGGCTTGCATTTGCAAGTTCTTCCACCACCATAAACAGTGGCGACTTCTGAAAAAATACAGCAGTGAAATCAGATTTCTGTACAGCAAAATGAGTCATGAAACTGGACCTTCAGAAAGACAACAACAAAAAAAGAAAGCAAGACTTAGGATAAAGTTGCTGGAGATTGCACTACAGAGAGGTGCCAGGCAGTGCTGTAAATAAATGGCAGCATCTCAACCAAATACACACACACATCCATATATACATATGCATGCATATACAAAGATATCACCTGGGACACCAGAATGGGTGATATCTTTGTCTTTCAGGAAAAATTACACGTTCTGTTGCATCAGGGAAGCATAAGGAGCCTCACAAGCTTCGCTTCCTCCCACTCTCTGAACGAGTTACTGACTTGGCCTTTTCAACCAAAAACCAGACATCAGAAACACATGCAAAACATGACAAAACATGTACTCTTCACCAAGATTTACTACCTGGGGAGAAGAGGAGCATGAGTCAGGTGTGGCAGATGCGTCTCTTTGGTAATGCTTTCCTGGAAGCCCTTAGCTCCTGGTGCTCTTCGGTGAAGGTGTAGAGAAGGTTGCCTCCATCCACCTTTTGTCATGGATTTTGCTGTAGTTCTTGTGGCTGCAATGCAGCCACTGGTTTCTTGACTAGTGGTTGAGAAAGCTGTAGGAACAAGCTAGTTTCAAAAAAACATATTTCAGTAATATCAAGCAAAACTTTTAGACGTATCTACATGCACATCTAAATACCAATAGACTGTTTTAACCCAAATTTGTGGAAAAGGATTGGAATGTTGTTTGGGGATCTTTGAAAAATCATGTCCTTCTGCACAGAGGAGACCCCTGAAAGACCCTGGAGTATTTCATAAGGTATCCCTCTACCTGCTGCCACTGAAACGCTGCTGCTGCAGCAGAGGGTGGCAAGTTTTTGCTTTTTTCTGTAAGGAAGACAGGAAGGTGATACAGCCTGTCAGTGGCTTTCCAGTGTCCACAAAAAAGCAGCTCATTGCAGCCTTGCTGATTTTCTTTTTTATAGTAGTTGCAGCTATAGGAACTTCTTCCCTAACCCAGTAACCCTTCCTGGGAATCAGCTTCTCTGCCTCAGGCTAACTTGACCTTGACCTTGGAAAAGCCTGTGGTTCCAGAAGGTCTAAGGTATTTTTGAATAGGATGCTCAGCTATCTTGTACTTGCTACTGTACGTTGGCAAGGGAGAATCAAAACCAAATATTCTCTTTAATATTGAAACCCCAGAAATTTGGGAAAAAACAAAACATACAATTTAAGTGAAACTCGAACAACTCAGGAGGGTGCCCTCTATTTGCAGGGATAACCAGATCTGTACAGCTTTTATTTTAAGGCCAGTTTCTTAAGCAGTAAGCATTTTTTACTTCCCTTCTACTTCATTATGCCATTGTACTCAGATTTCGGCCCTTTTATCCTTTGCCCATTTCAGTCATGTTCTGGGATCTGCAACGAAACCACTACAGGAGATGGTCTGCAGCATCAGTAATGCTTTAAGACAAGCTCGGTAGCTCATATTTCTTTGTTAGCATCCCATTGCGAAGGGGAAAGATCAGTTTGCTTTGTTCTTAGGCCCTGATTTTCATAAGCTAATGATGACTGTGGGTGTAATTGTGGTCAGGCTTAAGTGGTAGCGTGAGGGCAGAAAAACAGAGAGGCGCTTCCGTGAGGCCGGTTTCCCCTCTGCTGAGCACACGGAGTGGGAGGGTATCTGCCTGCCTCCCCCCGGGCATAGACCCCTGCCCAGGGAAGGAGGGATGTGCCAGCCAGGAGGCGGGAGATCGGGAGCGGAGCGTGAGCCCCAGCACCCACCAGTTTGGGTACCTTCTAGGGACCATTTCATGCTGGATTAACCTCTCCTAGATTAACCTCCCCTAACAATAGCAATAATAAATGCTCCCATTTCAATTTGGCTCACAGCTGAGCAGGACCCTCAGTGGATTTTATTTCCTCTAACATTGTGCAATTGCTGCCCTGGTGCAAAAAATGTATTTGTGGGTGAACATTCACTTGATAGTTGGGCTAGATACTGCAAAGAGTGCTGCTTTTAAAGGGGATGGTATGCTCTGTGGGTTGAATAGTTAATAGGTATGCTAGTATTCCCACTGCTGGTATAGGCAAAATTTTTAATTGTGCAGTGAACATGAACCTATTCAGACACACAATATATATATTTCTGTGATATTAAAGCTGGTCAAAATTTTTTAAAAACATTCCTAAAGCAATTAAGATTAAATATTCTGCATCTTACAATGTTTTAAAAGAACAGTATTTTTTTCTAATTTCAAAATGAAAATGGTTTGACAATATTTTTTTAAGTCACTGAAACCCCATGAATTACTTTGGCTCTAAAGACATGTCTTCTGAAATTTAAGTAAATATTCTCCAATATTTGGAAACGGAATGCAAATGTTTTCCAATGAAATGACAAAACACTGTGTTTCCGACCAGGTGGCACATAAAACAAAAAGTGTTACGAGCATTCTGCTGGGAGGTGAGAAGATTGATAAGCATTCATTCGAAAAATTTCAACCAGCAGTAATGCAGTAATGGCTAGTCATATGAACTGAACAGACTGCGGTTTAGGCAAGCTTGCAATACTGTTTTCCTGAAGTAACAATATGCAAATGTCTGTACACATAGGTTCTCGAAGAGAGAATGAAATTGGAGTGCAAGTGTCACGGAGTTTCAGGTTCCTGTACAACTAAGACCTGCTGGACCACGCTTCCTAAATTCAGAGAGATTGGATATATTTTGAAAGAGAAATACAATGCTGCAGTGCAAGTGGAGGTGGTACGAGCCAGTAGACTAAGACAGCCAACCTTCCTGAAGATCAAGCAGATTAAGAGTTACCAGAAACCCATGGAAACGGATTTAGTGTATATCGAAAAGTCACCCAACTACTGTGAGGAAGATGCTTCCACGGGGAGCGTCGGTACCCAGGGACGACTCTGCAACCGTACCTCTCCCAACGCGGATGGGTGTGACATGATGTGCTGTGGAAGAGGGTACAACACACACCAGTACACCAAGGTGTGGCAGTGTAATTGCAAATTCCACTGGTGCTGCTTTGTGAAGTGCAACACGTGTAGCGAGCGGACAGAGGTGTTCACCTGCAAATAACGGCATCATGTGCAAACGAACAGAACAAATCACCACGAGTGAAGAAAGTGGAGTACAACAAACGACGACAGCATCATTTTGCACATCTAATCTTCTTTGGGAAAAAAACCCCAACCAACACCACCACAACCACTCCCTCCCCACTACTTACACTTCTAAGGATGGTGCATTTTGGCTGGCTGGCTGTTGTAACTGCTTTGGAAACCAGGGCAACAGGATTAAGGTGATGTTGACCACCACATGAAACTTTCTCTCTCTTTTTTTTTTTTTTTTTAACTACAATCTGGGTGTTGTAGAGTTCTCCTAGTATGTGTTTTAAGTTATACATATCAGAGAAGCTGATTGCATTGCAGCTCCCATGAAATTTAAAAGAAAAAGACACTTTCTCCTATTTTACAACAACAAAACCACCGAGCCCTGTGCAAATAAAGACTTTTTTTTTTAAGGAAATGAAATCTTCACTGACTAGAACACAGCACTCTTGCTGCAAAAACCTAAATTTCTAAGAAAGCAGGTAGAGAGAAAACAACTGGTAGGGAGACAAAATCTGTGGCTGAAACACTCCACTATCAGTTCAGAAAAAAATAACGTTCACAAAATTACATCAGCTGCCAGTGACACTGGAACTCTTTGAATGAACATTAAAAATAATTATTTATGTTTTTAATAGTATCAAAAAATTCTAAGCACTAACGGGTAGCTATGTCTTAATTCTGTACTAAATGTAAACTTATTGGAACTCTGACTTTATGACTTTTGTATTTGGTTCTCCCTAAGTTCTTCAATGCTACTGATCTGTTGTCACTCCACTATTAGAGAGTTCAATTACTGTAGGCCTTAAGCAATTACCAGAACTGAGCAAAAAGATCACGCGAAACTGTGGTTACAAATGCTTGATAAAGACTTTTCCCGCTTGCCTCCTGAATAAGAATGACTCTTTTCAGACTCAGGCTTGAGGCGTGGAGCACCTGCTCTCAGCTCCTCGTAGGGAGTTTTAGGATACAAAGACACGCTTCGACAAGTATCAAAGGTTTTGCTTTGCCGTCAAATGCACTAGCTGGATCTTCCAAGCATTGCATTTTGCCTTTAGTGGTTGAAAGTTAATACTACCAATAGTTTTAAATAACTTATGCCTAGTATGAACTGAGAAGGTAATAAAAATACGGTAGCTGAGCTCTAGGTTGCTGCAACCTGTGAGCTGTGGTGGCTTCACGAGCATAAGAAAGCTAAAATTTGAGTTAGTCTGTGTCGTCGTTATTCTAAGGTTGGCAATAACATACCCCCTGGTAAATACATGAATGTTAAGAAAGAAGCTGACTTTTTACACCAGCACTCAATTTTAATTCACACACCTTTTCACTATGAGAGATTTTAAAAAAAATCCTCAGATATTTTACTACTGTAAAAAAATCTAGAGTTTTTAATCCCAAGAGCCAGATATGCCCACTTCTAACACAGCAAATTTAATCACATAAATGTTTGCTTGTAGCAAGGGTCCCTACCTGATTTTCTGAAAACTTGGATTAAAAATTTCCCAATGTCTGCATATCTGCATTTCTAGCTTTTGTTCCATTTTATTACTTTTATTGAGGGACTGCACAGCCATGAGCCCTCCCCACCTGACATGGGAGCACTTGCCACACCATACGGTGCTCCTGGGGCAAGGGGCTGGTGGAGCTACCGCTCTGCCCGCTCCCATGCTGGATATGTGAATGAGCCAGGGTTACCTCCGTAATTTATGGGCCTGTATTATCAAAAGTAACTAACCACTTGGGGACCTTCGTTTGAACACTCATGAGGACCTGCCTTTCTGACCCCAAGCACTTACCCTCTGAAAATCAGACCCCTTTGATGAGTCTCCCACGGAGCGATCCAAAACTGAAGAGCCCATTTTTGTCATTGTTGCTGTTGGTTTCTAAATACCAGCCTTGGCGTGAATGAGTGCAACTCCACAGAAGTCAACAGGGGCCCCCCAAAATGCTGGAGTCACTCCATATGATTTAAAGTCCCTTTGATTCATGGGTATTGCTGTTGAATAATAGTGATATACTGTACTTTCACTACATTCTTGACAGGAAGCAAATTAAGCTCCCAAATACAGTAATGCACAGTCTTATGGTACTAGATACTGTAAATATATTAGAATAGTATTTGTTAAGTACAATTGAGGAATCCAATTAAGTTATATTATTGTATATCGTTTAAATGTCTATAGAGTATTTTAAATTATTGTGAACTACACTGCGTTAAAAAAGAAAAAAAAGGTTATATATTATAACACCAACCACTCTGAAAAGTGGACCAAAGTGACACTTTCTCTCTTTTTTTTACATACCCCTATTTCAAATAGCTCTGTCAGCTATTGTAACACCATGGTAACAGTCCTAAAATTGGATTAGCTGTCTAGAATATAACATTTCAGAGCATCCTATAAAAGTTTTGCTCGTGTGTGGGTGCAGCATTCAGAAAGGTACTGTATGGCACAAAGCAGGGGCTGACCACGGGAACGCATGGACTTTGAACTATGTCCCAAGAAAAAGCAGTTTTGGTCAGAAAACACCATTACCACTAATGTACTGAGAGATGCCCCCCAAATGGCAACCTTTTAATGAAGGTGTCTATGAACAGAAGTGGGTTACATGCAACTTTTATTTTAAAAAATGTAGTTTGATGTCAGAGAACTGTGACAATAGAGGTTTGAATGTGACCAGCAACACAATGTGGTTTAACCATACCTTAGCCATGACAAAACTCAAAATACTGTATGTTATTAAAGAATTTAACAGCAAAGATCAATTTGTTTACTATGTTAATGTTTTATGGCAAGCAGAAAACAAAAGATGAAATGTGTTTCCATTAAAATTTAATTTTTTCCCCTTCTAGTTCCTTTTCTTTTTCTTTGTTATGCATTTAGAAATCAGAAAGAAGGCAACAAGGCCTTATGCAAAGGCCATTTGTGTACAGGCTTCTCTGGATGAGAAATGTTAGGCAGATTCCAAGGCCAAAGCAGTTTTTGGTTTTTTGTGAGAAACAGTAATGAACCTGCCTGTGTTTGGTATCAGAGTCCAAAGTCGTCTACCTACACCAGTGGTACAAAGAAACCAGCACAAGCACCAACCTTGCTAATACCAGAGACTTCAGTTGGCTCAAATGAGGAGGAGATAAATGTTTTTGTATAGAAATGTGGCATCCTACTCCAAAATGGTTCTTGACCATGAACCTCACGTAACAGATTAGTGAACGGAGAGGAATAAGAGGCCTAGAGGAGAGTCTTGAAGGCCCTGACTTCAGCACTTGCACATGCTCCAGCTCAATCAAACAAGTTATGGGCACATCTGAAAACTCTACCTAAATCTGGACCTAAAAGATTTTACAGCATTTACTTTGGCCAGCATAGTAGCAACCTCCTTGATGCTGAGAATAGTGTCTTCCTATACAAAATCTAAAGAAAATGTACAACCTTTGTTGTATTTGCCCCTCAGGGAAGATAACCAGCTATAGATAAAGGTATAGCCAAATTCCACATGAACTAAGTCCAAAATAACTTCATTAAAATGAACTGAGTTGCCCTGGGTTTATAGCAGCATAAGTATGCACAGCATTTTACCCACGGATGCCAAAGAAAACACTGCACCTTGTTTCTAATTACATCATGGGAAACTTGTTAATAGAGCTGCAGGAAGCTTTTATAGCAAATGGTAATATTACATTTGTTTCTATGATGACATCTGGAAAGTAGATGAAACTCGTCAAAAGGTTTACAAATCTTTTAGCAAAGCTAAAGCACGTTGCGAGTAGGTCACTTAAAGTTTCAAACATATTTCCATGGATTTCTTTCTTAGTTTAAGGTAGAAACCTCCAACGTAACAGATCAAGACCTTCCCTTATACCAGCTTTCCCATGCGAATGACTCGATAAGCCTTTCACTATTGAAGGCACAACTGGCGTTCAACAGAAAACGCCTTCTATAAAGCTAGAGGTAATTTGCATTCATAGCAATTTTCATAACTGGACAGAATGACTGCATGTTTCCTTCTCAGTCCTTCAGACCTTTTGTTGCAATGACAGTTCCCACAGCGAAGGCGGTACAGTAAGTGGTACAGTAAAGACTCAACATTCTTCTCTCCGAGTGACGGCCACACGATGGGATATACACAACTGAAACTATGTCTAAGGGAAAAAAACATCCAAGTTGGAAAGGCAGGGGAAGTTGTAAGCAATTTCAGTTTGTGAGATTGATATTGTAAGAAACCTCCTGCACGCAAAACAAACCGCATTGTAGGCTGAACTTCACCCACAAACATTTTTCCCCTCGAGTCCAAAGTCCCTGTCTGCATCTCTACACATTCAGAGTGTTTCACTGGAGAACAAGTACACCCAAAGCCTTGCAAGTATTTTCCTTTTGGTGTTCTACTTGCTATTAGGAAATTGTAAGGGATCATTTTCGGACAGGCGACACGCAGTTGCAAATTTAAAATTTGCATCTCATTTTTTAAATGAAGATCTAGGAAATTTTTCCCTGCACGTTCCTGCAGTACAGATACACGTGCTTTAAAAGATTTGTTTGGTGAAGAATAAAGATGGCAGTTTTCACTTAATACATTGTCGTTGTTTGTAGTGTGTTCCACAGGGGGCTGAGGCAGAGGGAATACTACTGCTGTAAATTCAAAATCTCTAGTCATGCTGGTTTTACTGAAAGCAAAATACTAAATATTACCTGTTTGGAGATGCTAGCATAATTCCGTTTTATAGGATGGTCCTTTTCATAAGTTGGTACTATGAAAGGCCAAAAAAATGGGAATAAGAAAGATTACTTTGGTTCTGGGTCCTCTTGTTCTAGCTGTAAACAGACCATAAGATCAATAAAGAATCAGCTTAATGACATTTAAACTTGTGTATGGGTATTAAAAACAATTAAGATATTTGCTTCATAGGCGATCCCAAACAAATGGCACCGCACCAGACACTGGAAATATTTGCATCAAAAGCCAGCTGTATGATTAGCCTCTGCCTTCATTTGCCCAGCAATTTAAGGGAAAACCAGCATTTTAGATCCCATACAACTAAAAGGAATTCCCAAGGAGATTACAAGATTTTGATCTTATTGTTTAATTCCTGTGGCTGAGAATGAAAAGGAGCATTCCCTCAATCTTTGGGTAAAGGGAAACCCAAAGGCATTTTGAAGACTATTCACACCACTCAACTTAAAAGACTAAAAGACAGGCTAAGTGAGCTGACAGCCTCCCTGGACTCCCTCTACAATAGGGAGAGCAAGCTTGCTCTGGGGGAGGCGTTAGTTCAGCTCTGACAGGCCCTCTCCTCCTTCTCAACTGCAGAAGAACCCCAGGGAGACATGCCAGATAATTTATCTGCTGAAATTAAGCACCAAAAATTGTGTCGTGTGAATGAACTCCCATTTCTCCTCTACCATTTCCCTCAGATGCTCTTGGGCACTAATTATATTTTCCTTAGTGTGTTGTTTTGTTTTTTTGTTTTTTTTTTTTAACTGCAAGCTTTATTATTTTATGCGTTGTGGAATAGATACTCTATTATGTCAGTTAAATTGGCTTTGCTTTTCCTTTTTACTGCCACCCTGTTCTTGTCTCTTCCAACCAGTCTCCAACTCCTGATTTTATGCATGAGCTATTTCCCTGCAGAAATGATTTCAGAGAGAATTGTAAAAGCCAGACTATTATCCAGTGATTTGATGAAGCAGTTTCCTACAAAGCAGCTTATTTATGATTTTTACTTCCTCTTAACATACGTGCTGTGCAGAGAACTTTAATCCAAAGGGGTGAATGTTTAATAGTATTACGATACTGGTTGTGAAGGATCTGAATGGGTGTCCACTGCAATGCTCTCCTGGTTATTTCATCAGAGCACATCAGGCTCCGCGGAAAGGCTCCCGCGGCAACTGCATCCCAATCACCAGCACGGATCACACCCTGCCACTGAAGCTGAGCCCAGCCTACGGGTTAGGCTTCTTAAAAAGGCAGTGAAATTTAACAGTCACGTATTCTCAGTAATGCTAGCCATCACACAGAATACGGTTCCTTGTCTCAACACCTTTCTGAGGTAAGTATTAGATCCTTTAAAGACAAAGTAACATATACATAACAGTACTTAAAAAGAATTAGCATACCCAGAGAGAGGAAGAAAGGCACTCCTCAGATTGTATCATACATCCCAAGTAAAAAGCCTAAAATGCACACGCATCACACTTGTATTTCCACGCACACACAAATATATGTAAATATATTAAAAATATATATATATGTGTGTGCATCTTTGAAAAATACACACTGCAGATATTCAGAGCAATTTCTCTAAGAAATTCCCCAATTCTTCCATTTTCAAGAGGAGTGGGTTTTGTGGCCTCTTACTGAAATACAGGGATACAAATTTTTCACATTTCCTTCCAGATATACTGTGTCCTCAGCACCGTGATAACACCTGATAACACTTCTTTCTTTCATTGGTAGGTCTCTTTGTTTGTAGGTCTCGAAGAAAAGAAAAAAATCTCTCATTTTGCGGTCGGAGAAGGTGGAGATGTGTGAAACCTGCCTCCCAGCCCCCTTTCACCTAGTCAGGAAGAGGAGGCAGCCTAATTTAGTTCTAAATCACTTGCCAAAGGCCTCAGCAGAAGTCAAGAGTTAGGGCTACAACTCAGATGTCGTGGTTTTCGGATGGGTGCTCTAATTGCCAGCCCTACCCGCCAGGGTTACTGCAATATACGGGAGCGTCAGTTGTGATGAATATACGTTTATTGGCAAGCACCTCACAACCCTTCTTCCTTATCTCTCTCTTTAAAAGATAAGCTACTTAATATTTGCCCCTGGCTGGTATCAACAAATGTGTCATGATGTGCACTTACTTTGCACCCGTATTAACCTTTTGAGCAGATGCAGGCACTTTCAGTCAGAAAATCATCACTGGTATGCTCTGTTAGTACATTTACAGTAATGAGTCAGAGAAATGCTTTCTGTTTTTAAAAGGCTAGAAGCAATGCAGCAGGACAGGTTTGTCCACCCACTGCATTTTGTTCCAGCAATTCTGGCACAGAGTTGCATCTGGGATCAAATAGTCTTAGGAAGCCAGCGTGCCAAGCTTGAACAGTAGGCTAATGTAAATATATAATGGCGTGGGAAAAAGTCTTTTGTTTGTTAATATTAGGTGATACAGAATATCTGTTGTTCAGGACAAGGAACCAGAGAGTTGTTGGATTACGTTCAGCAATGCCCAGCTGTCTTTTTTTTTTTTTCAGTGCATAGGTTGCTTTCCTCTCTGTGCATTTGTGTGTGTGTGCACGCATGCAGGGGAGCTTGGGAAACATTTAATTAAGTCGATGCTCTAATAAACTTTTCATTTCATGGGCAAAAGGGGGAAAAAAATAAAAGCATTTAGTGGGAATCTAAGCAAGAAATACCTGGAGATAGGTCGCAGCAGCATGGTAAGAAAATATGTGCTTTGGAAGTTTCAGCTGACTACCTAATCCAAACCACTCCTGGAGGAAGGAGAAGGAATGAGGAAGTCAGTTTGCGGTCACCAGCTTCTCTGCCTGTGATATCCAGTACATAATTATTACAGGGCTACAGTTCAGCCAGCTTTTGACAAATGAACTACCAAGAGTTTTTTCTGCATGTTTTCTATTCAAGTGTGTTTAGTCATAAATACTTGGTTCTAATGGCATTTTCTTAGTCAAACAGAGCCACTCCTCAGCATTAATAATACATTTTATACTTGGTATAAGCCTCTGAACAAGATTCTTTTATTCTGGTTGATGGTCTTTTTACAGAAGTTGAATATCCTGGATTTTTTTTTTCACCCACACTAATTTTGACTATTTATACCCCTAGCACTCTTCATCTCCAAACCCTTTGCAACAGTCCATATATTCTGTGCTGAAAAGTTTCCACGAAATAGAAATAATCCCTGTGATATCCAATAAAATTTTCAAATTAATTTTAGAAAAGGAAAAAGTAGTAGCAAAAGGACACAGGTGTCAGGTCAGAACACCAAATTTCCTTGTTCCCAATGACTTTATTCATATCCAGCTGCTCTAGTCTTCAGGTTCATAAGAGAGAACCTCCTGAGTGCATGTAATGCTCCCACTAGCTCATCTAGAGGTATCTCCATTTTACAGGTATCTGTAAATACCAACTTTCTGTCCCGAAGACCTGAAGTAGGAAGCAATGAGCCATAAGCACTTCCTGGTAGTGCTACTATATGATTTGACTGTATTTGCAAACTTAATATTAAAATGATAATGTATGTATGGAAAATGTTTATCTTTAATCTGTGCATATTTAAAAAATCATATTACTTTTTAAAATGAGGGGGAGTACTCATTTTCATTCAATGCATTTTTACAAGCAGATAATAAGAGATCATACACCCCTTCGGTGATGGTTTCCTGAAGTGGAAATTAAGATTTAATAAGTCAGATGCCCTCTACCAGTATTTGAACTGGATTTGTAGTCTTCAACTCTGTCTGAGCAACTCATGTATATGCAAAACACTTTCAGTGAAAGAACCAGCACCGACAATTTTTGTTTTCAGGTATTTCTGAAATTTTCTCCCCATCCCTAAATACCCGCCAGCAAAGAGGACAAACAGAAATCACATTTTTTAAAAACTAGCCAAATGGGTGATTTCCTGAGGACCTCCATTTGCTCTTCTTTAAAAACAGTACCCCCAGTTTTCTGTTTAAAACCTTTTGCACTCAAGAGACGCTTCTTTTCCCTAGATGGGTTCACTTGAGCTTCTTTTTCCACTTCAGCTTTTTAGTTAGCGACACTCCCTCACAATCTGATGCCTGTTCAAATGTCTCTACTCAAGCTGAGACAGATCCAAAAAGTACTTGTAGAGGGTGTTGGCCACAGTCCCGAAAGCCTTTCTGCTGGCACTTCAGAGCAGTGAAGTGTTTGCCTGCTCCCATCGTCTCCAGCTGAAAGAGGAGGGAACTGAGCTTACCCTTCAACTGCGGATGACTGCAAGGTAAGCTCCATCAATTTAAGGAGCAGTAAATCAAACCAGGCCCTGCTCAGGCTCCTGATCCGAAACTTGTCAACGGTGACAGTTATCACCAAATTCAGCTCCGACTCTATGTCCAGCAGGGCTGGACTAGAGGATGCCGTGACCTAAATGAGAGGGTTTCCTAAGTCCAGCTTCAAAAGTGATTAACTTCCTCTGATTTTTGAACACCTCATTCTAAATATCCCTTTCAGTTTTGAAAATTTTGAAACACTTTTTGTTTAAAAGCTTTGTTCAGCATAATTCCCATGTTTCACTACCTTTCAGTAATTCACCTATTGGAAAAAAGACCTCTCAACAAGGGATTTTCGGGATTAGTCTGAAATTGATAATGTAGCTCAAACGCTCAACAGAAGCACCAGAAAGAAAAAAAAATCATAAAAGCAGCCACATGAAGCTTAAAAAATAGAAAGTACTGAAAAGATGGAGTCTGTGCAGAACAGTAACGTTAACACAGATCCTAACTGTATATAATTGCAACAGTTATGAGGCTGGCAGAGTTGCACACATTCATCTATCCTATAACAGGTTCAGACACTTACCTTGGTTGGAAAAAAGCCTCCAAACCTGTGAGAGAACTTTGCAAAAAAATGCCTTTGGTGAAAAAAGAGAAGTTAATCAAGACCAAAATAAGGTAGAGTTGGGATGAATCTCTCAAATTGTTCCTAAAAATGGGACACTAGCAAGTGAGAAAATTTTTTAGAGTAGGCTACCTTAATGTTTTAATTTTTAATTTTATCTATATATTTTAATATATTTAAGCTAAAAGCTCAAAAAAGGGAAAGAAACAAGAAACAAGAAGATTTCACAACTATCAGAATGAAATAAGTTGGCTGGTCTAAACTAGACCCTATCTTAGATCCAAGAAATCCCAGAACTATAAATTTTTGTGCTCCTTTGGAAAGAAAATACTTTTCAGGATTCTTTTTTTTGGGTGTGTGCATGTTGGGAAAATCATTTTACTCCTAGTTTAAGGAGTATGTTATCTTTTTGAACATTTCGGTTCAAATAGAGCCCATAGTCTTTCTTCCCCTCCCACTTTGGTAAAAAGACCCACCATGTGACAGTGGTGGAGTTTCATATTTCAGTTCCAAAAGAAGACAGCTCCTTTTTTTTCTCCTCTTTAAGCCTTCTCAGATATATAGTATATAAGATGTCATTCTTCCAAGTTCAGGCACTGAAACAAACAAAACTGGAATATACCGTCATCTTCATCTTAGATAAATATATAAAGCTGAAAGGTGTTAAGAGTACTTTTTAAAGGCAGTGGGAATATAAAGAAAAAAAAACAAACCGCAGCGACCAACATTTAAATAGTAGAAGCCTGATATTAAAACAAAGCCAGGCTGTCATATTCTCTCACAGTTTTAAAATAAACACAAGTGATTAAATAAGAGCTTACTAGCCAGACTTGAGATCTCATTTGTGAAACATTGCCCAATGACTGGATAGTTTCACCTTTTCCTTCATTCAGAAAACCCTGGTAGAACTCGATCCTGAGGTCAGGTGTAGCAGAGGACACTTCAGGGAGACCAAATCAAAACTGGGGAGCCAGGGAGCACATGCCTGGTGTGGCAGGATGGCTTTTTTAACGTGACCACAGCTATTTGTGAATCACAAAAATATTCATAACAACAGCCTTACCATAGGCAGTTCGCGGCTAGAGTTATTTTCAGCCATGAGAAGTGCTTGTCTTCTCCACACCATCGAGCGGTGACTGTTTCTGCATCCTCTGGGGGAGAAGAGGGGAGAAGGCAAGTCTCCAAGGCTTGATTTTGGGAGCTACAGGTGAACTGCTGGAAAACTAGAGCTCTGGCATCAGCGCGGTCATTTCTGCTTATCGCAGCTTCAGCTCAGAACACTTGGTGGCCAATGATGGAGAAATTATTTGAGGGAGAAGAGCGAGATGCAGTAGGTGCCCAAGCACCGAGCTCTTCTCAAGTGACACTGCAGTCCTACTAATGCTACCAGCTCCCTACTGGATCCCACAATATTTAGCCTCTATGATTTGGAAAGCCTTGGGTCATATTTGTTTCCTTGGTGCTTTCCCAAAACCTGGTGGCAAATGTCTTTCTTTTCAAGACCAGTGACAAGTCAGTGCAAAACAAACATGCTGTCATGAGAGCGTGTTGTTACACATCTTCAGTACAGGTTGCACCCTCCAAGCGTGGATGAGGCAAACAACCAACCAACCCCCCCACCCCACCTGATAAGCAAATATTCCATTTGTGTCATTTTGGCAGTGGCATGTGTCAAGAAATCAAAGGCACGGAGGACCCCATCCGCTGAGGGGATCGGCCTGGGATGGCTGCCCTGCCGCCAGCAAACAGCCACGGCGCAGCCCGAGGAGCCGGCGAGGCGTAAGCCCAGCTTTCAGCACACCTCGCCGCATTGCCCCCAGCTCGTGCTGGGGAGATCGTGTTTGCAGACTCAGGGCTTGAATAAAGGCGAAATTTTCCAAACTATTTTAATGTAAATACAGGGGCGTCCACGGCTAACCAGCATGGCAGTTTGACTGGGATGACTGCCAAGGAACAAATTTAATGCAATGTATTTCATTTACTCCTAAACAATGGGTAAATGGCACTCTCTTGATGTTTAAATGGCATACCCACCGCTGTCTACGTGTCTGCCCACAGGTGTTATGCAGTACGAACACTTACCGTCTGTTAACATAAATTTGTTCGCTTGTGTTTGCTTCCCTCTTCCAGCCTGGCTGCTAAGCCTATCAAAGGTCCCAAGCTAAACAAGTACAAACACCGCTCGCAAAGTGTGTAGGCAGCAATTAAAGCACGTCGAGGTAGGGTGCAGCGTTTTAATCGCGCTGGCCGGTGGCCAAGGAGCTGCAGAAGTGAACTGTGCTTCCCCAGCCACCGAGGGGGAAGGAGGAGGAATTCCCTTCGTGCCTCTAATGTGTTGCTATCGACAGTGGTCCTTCATTTTAGAGCTGTGCCTGTGCCCGCGCGTTTCTACCTGCCAGGGGAAATTCACGTGTGTATTCTCAAAATTTCCCTCCACCGCAACTATTCTTGCAACCATATTAAATAGTAGCAACAGCCACTTTTTTTTCCCTGACAATTATTTGCGACTAGCAAACAAGCTTCTACTGAAGTGAATTTATTACCTTATTCAAGCAAATGCTGACGGCTCTTTGTTGGTTTTGCAGCATTCATGAAAATTCAATGCCAGCACAGGAAACATTTCGCTATTACACAATAATGGGGAAAAAAGTAATTTTAAAACATCGAACTAAGATAAGTTATCAGTTTACAGGCTTAAAAATGAACATGCACAGAAACAGTTTGCTGAATTGTAACCTAAATGTTTTTTACCTCTGGGACAAACCCCTGGTATAGTAATGACGATGGGTAGCAAAAAAATCTGTTAATTCTGTGAGTTTTTCTTTCTGGTATTTTTTTCAGTTATTAAGTGTATAGATTATGATAAGGAAATAGATTCATCTCATGTAGTTTTTCCTTTGGATGTAAATGCAAGGAAAAAAAATAAATCACATGGTTCACTGCCGTGCTCCCAAAACTTTCAGCTTTCTGTTTTCGATTCTGTTGCTGTGAAATAACTAGAAGTGCATCCTGGATATTAGCATACAAATAGTATTTATAATTCAGTATAAACTGAATTGTTTATAAACATCAAACATTATTTATAGTGCTCTCTCACACACACACGTCACCATGGAAACAAAGTAATTGCCATACTATTAGGACACAATTTCTCTGCGCAGTGAGAGAGAATGGCAATTTATCTGCATCTGGGTGGTTTCACGTTACCGTTTGTGATCACAGATCTCCCCTCCAAAGCATCTTTTGGATGTGAAATTAGTTTTGATTACTGAAGAAAAGATTAGATCAATATAAGAGTGAGACGATTTGAAACAGAAGAGCACATGTGAAAACACTGCAATTACTGCTCAGGAGTGATGTGAACTGTTCAGCAGTGGGGGATTCAAAGACAAACTGAGGAATTTCAAGCCCAGTCGAAGGTCACTGTAGGCCAGCGTTTCCCATCTTGTCGTTGCCGATGGTCGATGGTTGCTGCCATCTGCTTGCTGCTTGGCAGCCTAAATGAAGTAGTATTGATTACAGATTCAAAAGGTAAAAAATTAGCATGAAGAGACATCCTTGTTTATAATTCTTCTAGCTAAGTCAAGGATTGAATGGACCAGAGAAATGTTCTTCCTCTTTAAAGAAAACACTGTATACAAAGTATCAATATTTAAAGGTAAACAGAGCTTTATCAGAAGAATATAGGGGCAAAGTTTCTAAAGGACAGATATGCCTGCACATATAGACAGACATTTACTGAGATTTTTTTAAAATATAAAAAATATTGCACTTGAAATGGAGGTTCTGGTACAGAGAAACACATTCTTAGCTCTAATAGTGTTAATGACAAGATTATCACACCTTGGAAATAACAGCTTCCTACTTGGTCATCCCTGCATAACAAGAGAGTTAACAGAAAATGGATGATAATTCATCACACCAGACTGTATTAAACCATGGCTTGAATTAATCATATATGCTTTAACACAAGAAAACATAATAAAATTCTCAGCTGCAATTATCAGTCCTCTCAACCAAGATGTGTAAGGATGAGCTGACAGAATCCTTGTCATTTTGATGAAAGGTTCACACTGAGGTTAATTTTGCAATATTACTGCAGGCAAAACTCCCAGAGATGTTTAGTCAGAGTCTCAAGGTTACTCCAAAAAGATTGTAGGTAGAAAGTCCCATTACTGCATGAATTGAGTTTATTCCCCAGCTAGATTTCCTATGAACTGACCTGCATTTTGTCTCATTAAAAAGTGCTCCTGAATTCAGAATGGAAGATTCCTTTGTGCAATCTGTCCTAATAACAGTGAAACCAGAAGGGGAAAAAAAGAGTCTTCTCTCTCCTTGCAGATGTAAATGCTGCAAAGTACTTTGGGAGCCTTTAGGATAAAAGAAAAACACAACTGCTCGAGTAAACACAGGGTATAATTATCATCATCTGTCATCTCTGCGAATCCATACATTTTATATTCCACTTAAAACAGAAAAAAAAAAAATCCTCAGTGGGATGTCTTCCAGTGAACCAATTTAGCTAATGAGAGTGAATATCAATGACTGCTGGCTAATCAGAATGGTATTAGCATAAATTTTACTTAATGAGGACATATTTGCCTGGTGCCAGGAGCAAAATGGTACTGAACTAGAGTGTAAAATGCAAAGGATGGGTAAGTCTCATCTGGAAATAAACAGGAATGTATCTGAGGTTACTGATATACCAGCACTTTTTATGCAAGCCAGGATTTTAACCTCACTTGAGGCTTTTCAAACTTTTTCATTATTGCAGAACCTTATCAAGCCTTTAACTGTGATGAATTAAACACCCTGGGGAACAGCCTGACAAGAGATTCAATTGAACTCTTTTAACCTCATGTTGGTAGGTAGATCACTGAGGGAACTTGCTTTCTTTTTTTAATTTGAGGCACGCAATACACGCACTCTGCTGCACAACAAAAGTATATTTTTCCTTTGTGCATTGTTTAAGGCTCTCTTCTGAAAAATGCCCAAATATTACTCTCAGCGTCAAACCCAGCAATGTTACATTGCCCTCTGCCTGCCTGTGAGCGATCTCAGGCGGAAAATTCCCTTTGGCCACTATTGTCCTGAAGGAGTTAAGTCCCAGCAGCATCCCAGTGCTGTTGTGCACGCTGCGTTTCTTCCTCTTTATATAGGCTCCGTATTAGACAGTCTGAGAAGTCTCCACGAACAATATGAAAGATTTTTGTCTACAGTAACATAAAGGGGTTAGAGTTCAATGCTCTCACAAAATATTTAATCTTGTGAAATGTTATTTGTAGTGTCATTCTTGTATATACCTGCTTTGAAATTCCTAACCTTAGATTCTTCTATGTAAAGGAATATAGGGCACAAGTGTTCTTACCTCTGATATACTATAGGATCTAACAATATTTAACTGGTGAAGTCATTTTTGTTTCCAAACCTGTGTCTCAAATATGCTTGGGAACGTGGAAACTCACAATGCCCTTATTCATGACATCAAAATCAGTTCCATGGTAACACATTGTGATGACAAAATACACAGATTGCAAGGTCACAAGTCACACTTAAGAACAGGCAGGGGAGAAATTGTTAGTTTAATGAATAACATTAGCCAATTCCAATAGGAATAAAAATAAAGAAAAAAATAAAGTGCCTAAAGTAAACACCCTTAAATGCACTTCAGAACCATTTCATCTTAAGTAGTTCTTCAAAGGCAGAAGCCTTCCACAGCTTTCACCTCTGTGGCAAATAGAAGCCCACATTAGAAAGAAAAGAGACGCCGTAAGCTAATGATGGCACTGGCAATGCTTCTCCTCGATACGCACAGAGAGAAGCAGCAACTCCAGGGAGGAAATTTCAGAAGAAAAGGAGTCACCTTAATTCCAGCCTAAATCCCCCAAAGCAACTAATGATTCTTATGCTTAGCAAGGACGGGGTTTTGCACACAGTGACCTGCCACTTCTGAAGCTGGCATTTCCTTGGTCTATAGCCAGGTATTTGAAATATTTCTGTCACAGGAGTCAGCAACGGCAACTGTGGTACAGATCCTTCCAATGAATTTGAAGCAATTCCTTCATTGCTTATTTACTGAACACTGTATCACAAGAAAGCAATCCAGATTTACAGGGTTTTAATGTACACAGGATGCCTCTGAAATTTAAGCCCTTTTGCTGCAAGGACCCCGATATATGTAGATATGAGAAATCACTGCATCTCGCTCGTCACTTAAGTAGATAAAGCCTGTAAAAGAGGGAGAGGAAGGAAAAACACAAAAGACAAAATTACCAGCTCAGTATCCAAACAACTGCCAGACACCCCTAAGACTTTGACAGCACCGCCAGGTTTGCTTATGACTTATCAGAGCAACGACAGGAAAAATTTGGAGTACTTCAAGCAAATGAACCAGAAAACCCCGTGGTTAAGGGAATCTTCTTGTATATGGCATGTCTTAGGTGGTTGGTCCATGAAGTTGCTGTATGAGAAGTAACAAGAACACATTCGAATGAGTTCTCCTTTCTAACTCTTACATCAAACCCTTTGAAATCGCAATTAATATATATCACATACAATCTCTTTGATGCGACTGTGTCATAAAACTGGCACTGTATGTTCTATGCTTACCACAGTCTGAAAGGTCAATGAAGAGGAAGATTTCCTGTAACCTCTTGTTTAAATAGCATCTTATTTTTATTAGAAAAGATTTTTTTTTTTTACCATATCATGGCAGACAGCCCTATCCCAATACATCCTTACATAAACAGCTACTGAATAGCCAAAAAACAAATTGCAGCTTAAACTCTACAAGGAGAACCTCAGATTAGTTTTCTTTCCATATATCAGAGCAAAAATTTTGAAAGGCTGGAGCGTTTCAAAATAGATTGGGGAGCAGCATCTTTGATTTTCTTTAAATGACGTAAAATCACTGGATTATTCAAAAATAATGAAGGATGCTTTGGTAATACATTAACATTTTTAACATATGCACTCTGGCAGCAAAGGGGATGGTAAAATTCCCTCTATATTGTATAAAACGGCTTGATGGTTGCATACATACTTAACCACAGGTGGGGGGTTCTTCTTAATTTGGTGTCTATCATGTGATGCTTCATAAGCAAAGAATAGCAGGCCATGCTGCTTTATTCAATTGGGTTATGCTTTTACTCTTTCTTCCTGCATGTGAAAAGCATAACAGAGAACTAGCAGAGCAGAAGTAAGATGTGTTTTGTTAGTTGTCTGAAGCCCTGGGGCCCGGAACCGGATAAGTCCTGATATTATACCCTGGATTGAGCAGAATAAATCCATTTTGTTTCCTCCAAACATTTAGCCATTAAAAAAATATGAGATAGAAAAACAGACTTTGCTGTCTGCATGCCTTCTTGTAAAGCTTGTATTGTGGAAATGTCAGAATCATTAGGTCATTGGCATATATTTTGCAAGCTAATGCTTCTACTTTAATTCTCACTGGGGACTGCATGTCTGCTTTTCAAATAAAACCCAGACTGAAGAAGGTGAAGAGAGTTTAAAATGATGCTGGTAACGCTCTGTGATGGCTGATAACACTTCTAGATATGAGTAATTAGGAAATATCAGCCAAGGTTGATACAACCACAGCTATTGGAGTACCTACTCTAATACCAAGCCCCACAAAAGCAATTGGTAAGCATTAAAACTGGCCTGTAAATATTTGAGGCTCCTTTTAAATGCACACAGAGACATGTGACTGAGTAAAGTTTTAAAATAAATACAGCACAAGAAATAAATTTAACTATGTGGAATTATGCACAGAAGAGGGGAAGCATGGCAGGTTATACTTCAGCGAAGACAAGTGGATAAATTTGCTCCCAAATCACCAAAGACAGATGCAGAAGAAGCGGTCACAGAAACACAAGCCCCATTCCAAAAATAGATACTTGTCTCTCAAAACATATATTGCTGATAAAATCTGGCATGAAAGAGGTCAATACTAGTAGACATAATAACGCAAGTAGAAACACTCTCAACTCACAACTGGATAAATAAGTCTTGAACTCGCAGCAGTTACTTCCCTGCCTGAATGCATACTCGCCAAATCAGCTTTTCAGCAATTCACAGACACACGCACACGCGCTTTCTTCTGCGATCGAGCGCAGAAGTGCCTCTACTGCCACGAGAAAGACAGATTCCTTCACTTATAGTCCTGTCCTTGCAGAAGCCCACCCAGCTCCCCTGTGTGACTCTTGCAGCCCTGCCAAAGCAGGGAGCAGGGCAGGGGTGGCACCTCTAGGCTTTCCACCTCAAGCTTGGGGCTCTAATGGACTCAAAATAGCCAGTCAAAACCCAACTGAAACCATCGAGTGCTACTTGGCTTAGTAACATGCCCAGTTTAAACTGTACAAACCCATAAATTTAGTGTGATTTTGATACCAGTTTATAAATCAAGCCAGGTTTATCTGAAAATTAATTTGGAGTCAGTAGGCAAGTTAGTGAACTTGAACAAACCTTTGGACAAACGCAGGTTTTATTCTGAATTTCTAAACAAATCCTTAAACTAAACAAATGTCATGCGGTTTCTGTTTTTATTGTGGACATCTTGCACAGCCCTAACTAGTTGCAGATTTCTGGGTCCATTTTTACGTTTCTGATCCATATTTCGTGGTTGCATGCTCCATAACAATCCTACAGGATATATCCTGACCGACTTTTACAGGAACTTCATGTACTGGGACACATTGGCTTAGAGTTACATTGCTCCAAAACATAGGAAAATCAGCTGTGAACACTGAAAGGTGCCATTTCACTTGGCATTTTTCAAGCTATCCATTTAACTTCTGAGTACCTTAAGAAATCAAAATTTTCCTGTAAACTTCTTTAAAGTGAAAATGCAAGACCCAAACAGATCATGGGCAATGCATAAGCATAACTCTATAGCCATCAGAGCAGAGATGTATTGTAAAACCTGAATCATGCTCTGATGTAGAAAAATTTTCAGGTTTTGCTGATCTCTTTCTTCAACCTGTTCTACTTTGTATTTATTTTAATCAAAATCAGTCCAGCTCTACAACCTATGCTATCTTTTACAGACAAATATACAAAAATAATTCTGTGTCATTCCTCTGAAACTGTGTGACAGTTGCATTATCCTATACAAACAAAAGATGAGTTTACAGGCACTCAGCTTTTATCATTAAGTGCTTTGCCCTTTCTCCACTGCAAAAGGGGGTGAGATGATCAGTAAATAACTCACTAGAAAAGCAAAATTATGTTTTACTCATTTGTGTTTATGATTATTTCTTGTCCTTCAACCAATATTTGAGCAGTACAAAGCATATTGGGAAAAGGTGAATTCCCAAAAGCTCGAATACGGGAGTAAAATAATTTTCAAAATGTATGCCCAAAATCATTAAAAATATAATCTATGCAATGTAAGTAATCATGATAAAGCAGCAGTCTCTGACAAAGAGCAGAACATCATCTTAAGTATCAACACCTTCAGTGAATATCTGTGGACTATTCCAGAGGAAGATAGTTCACAGAGAAAACTGGAGAAATCTTAATTAACACAGTTCCTTTGAAATATTATGGAAGGCAAGTAAGTTTGGAAATGTTTTCAAAAAACGAATACATATTTTCACAATTGGCTTCGGATATAAATTTTCTCTGACTATTAGCACAGTGGTACAGCTATTTATTCTTAACTACTACACAAAAAGCGTTTGCCAAGTATTGGCCTCATGTATTTTCCTTTCCAGATCAAGCACAAGAGTAACTGGAACATGATTAAAATGAAGCCCGTATTATTGCTCCTGTGAGAACGATGGCAATGGTTTTGTGGGTTAGAGCAAAAGAAGACACACGCTGCAAGAGCACTAGCCCTCTCAAAAGGCAGGGAGCATTTTAATTTTATCCCACCCTTAGATTTAGTTGACTTCATGGAGAGCCCTCTCTGCCTCAGTTTCTCACTAATTCCCTCTTTTCACGGTTTGCTTATTCTATGAAAAAACTCACTATAGGTTGTAAGTTGCAATGCAAAATTCTCACTGGAGTGATGATCACTCCTGAGCACTATCTGGAACCATAAATTTGGAAGTGGCCTCTAGAACTTGAGGAGAAGATAAAGTGGTAAGTGCAGGGCTCATGTCAGTCACAGCACTGCTCCAATACATCTGGCACACAACTGGAAGAGTTTCAAGCAACATTCTCCTCTTCATGGAGACAATGATTGGGGGAAGGCAACTGTAGCTATTATTTTCATAGAAAATCTATGGATCTGGGTCAGAAGCACTAGATTTATTGAGGAGAAGAGCAAACTAGTTGCCAATCTAAATTTACAGAAATCATAATGATACAGTTTTAGGAAAAATTAAGCTACAGGGATAGAAATTTCCTAGGCGAGATAAAAAAGATGGAAAGGCTTCTGAGGTATTTATAACAATTTTTTTGACTGTGATTGCTTAAATTTGTAATCAGATTTTGATTTGGTTCTGTGATCCACAGAACCAACACTGAAGAGGAAGACTGATCTGATTTAGATACCAAAAGAAAGCCCATAGAAGGTGGAAGCAGGGACAAGCAACCCAGGAGGAACAGAGACACTGCTTGAGCTGGCAGGGATGGAGCTGGGAAAGCCAAAACTCAGCTGGAACTGGCACTAGCAAGGGATGTGAAATACAAGAAGGGTTTTTTGTAAGTACACTGGCAGCAAAAGGAAGGCGAAGAACAGCATAGGCCCATTGTTCATTGGGATCTAGTGACAAAGGACATCTAAAAGGCTAAGTTACATGACACCTTTTTGCCTCAGTTTTCACTGTTAGGCTTTTCCCCCAGACCTCCCAGGTCCCCGAACCTCTTATTAGAGTCCATGGGCATGAAGCAGAGGAAGATGAAGGTTGGGATCACTTAACCCACCTGGACATACAGGTGGTCCAAGGGTGCTGAAGGAGGAGCCCAACATCATTGCGAAGCTGCTCTGTGTCCTCTTCAAAAGGTCTTGGCAGTCCATGGAGATTCCTGATCACTGGAGAAAGGCAAATCCCACAGCCCTCTGCAAGAAGGTAGCAAGGGGGATGGTCCAGGTCTATCAGCCTCACCTTGGTCCCTGGAAAGGTTATGGAACAAATCCTCACAGAAGCCAATTCCAGGCACGAGAAGGGCAAGAAGGTGTCTGGGGGGAGCCAGCGCAGATTTCCCAAGGGCAGAGCATGCTGACCAACCTCATTGCCTTCTCTGACAAGGCGACCAGCCCTGTGGACAAAGGCCAGTTAGGGAAGGCAATGCATGTTGTGTATCTTGGCTTTAGCAAGGCTTTGACATAGTCAAACCCCAGCACAAAAAGAAACAGAGTGTGAATGTCCGTACTGTGAAAAGAAAAAGAGAGGAAAATGTTGTGGGACTCTTCCTATATGCCTACAACCAGTAACTGAAATATCATGGTTTTATAGGTTAGACTTCAGTGTATAAGTTATTCTCACACCCAGAGAGTGTGTACAGGCTACTAGTTAGCTGAAGTTACAGAAATGGTTTTGAAAAGAAAACCTATTTATAGGAAAAAGAATTGATAAAAGCTTTCTTTGATGACACTAGAGTGAAATCAAACCGTTAGGTGTGGATATGAACTCCATGTGAAAGTATAACAAAATCTTGAAGAAATAACATTTATAATTGTTTTCTTATAAAACATTTTCAGGAAAGGGAGTACTTACTCAAGGGGTGAAAATGACAGATATTAGGTTGTTAAGAACGTGAATACAGTAGGAGGACAGAAGTCATTAGAAGGTAGAAAATATATTCTCAGATGTTTTTAATGGCATAGAAAAGCTATCAACGGAATATAAAATAAAGTTAACAGAACTCAATTTCCCTGTTATATGTGCGCCAACACATACTTAGAAGTGTACTTAGATGAAAACTTAAGGAAGAAATTAGACTTACTGCTCTGAATCTAGCAGAGAGCACTGATGCACCTTTAGAAGGGGCCTTTACCAGCTCCAGAAGAGAAAGGGGAAACTCGCTACCTACACCTACCTCCTAAGGGGTCAAGCCAGTGACTGTGTGCAGAACTCCATGTATCTACCAGGAAAGATGTTTCTTAATAAATGTATTTTGCCACTTTCCCTCTCACCTTACCCTAAGTACTTCAACTGGGTTGTAGAAAATTTCTTTAGAAAGAGAATTCATGTCTGTGAAATTTTAATTCATGCCTGCTGAACACAGCGCTTTACCGTAACTTTTAGGCAATGCTCTGCACCTATATCATTTCACAAAAGGATATCCAAGCATGGGAAGATACTGAAGTTTACTGATGGTATTTTGCTGTAAGTTTAAAGAATGGAATGGTATCACGGACATGGAGCCAGCAGTGTAAGCTTGGAGTTTAACAGATGGCAATGTAAATGTAGGGGTGAATAATTAACTTATGTAGGAAAACCAGGACTGATCTAGGGGCCCTGCTAGGCCTTGGGCGGGTTGTAGATGGTTATCCATATTTCTCTGCTTACAGAGAAGGAAAGTACACAGGAATGATAAATTTGGCTGAAAAAATTCTATCCAATCTGACTGCCATAACTGTTGATCTAAAAACTTTTATCTGCAAAAAATGGATAATGTATGAAAGATGCAAATCATAACAATTAGCCTAAGAACAGTTTATAAAGAAGACGTCCTTCCTTTGATCTTCTAATGGTAATTGCTATACAAAGTTGTCAACTGAGCCCACTATGTGAGGCCTCGCAACAACATTTTTGCAACAACAGGAATCACCAGAGACTGTAGTTAATGCCGCAGGAAACCCAACTTAAGCTGAATACCAGTGAATACTGACAGGAAAATGAAAAGTCTCCGGTGCTTATGCATGCACAAAAATCCAGTTCCTCATTTGCAGAAGCAGACTGCAAACCACTTACGACAATGGTGGAGAAAATGGTTTCACAAACACAACTTTCCTTGAAAAGGTTATTCTTTCAATTGCAGATGGATGATTTATAGCTAGAATATAAACCTGGAAAAGACCTTGTGTCAGCAGACATGCTGTCTGAGCTTTCAATAAAAGAGAGGTAGTACAAACACCAGAGTCTGATGTTGTTCATGTAAATAGGCTCAAGAAAATTTTCTTGGTCTCAGACAGGATGCGGTCTGTCACTGCAACAGACCGTAATGCAAAAATGAGACTTTGCAAAAGGCAATACCAGTGATTAAGGCTGGTTGGCCTTCTGAAAGTAAACCTACTTTAACAGCTTTGGAGGAGAAATTTACGTTGCAGATGGTACTTTGCTCAAAGGTTCTAGATCGGTAGTGTGTAAAATTTTAATGTAGGAAATACAAAAGTGAGTACATGAGAGATGTGTGGACACCAGGAATGAAGAAGACTGGTTAAAAACACTTGGTATTTGCCTCAGAATTAATGCAGATAAAGGGGGAAAAAAAACCCCAACACCACCACAACAAATGTCAAAAATAGGAACATTCAGACACTGAGGGGAAAAAAGAAACTCTGATTGTAATTTTAAACTAGGTTAGACCTATAGGCCATATTTGATGCATATAGGTTTATGTACATAGTTGAATAACTATTCATATTTTGGATGTGGATTATTATTCCTAATTTCCAGAAATATCACCATTAGAGTATGGAATGATGCAATATGTGATCTCACATATAAAATCTCCATTTGCATAGAAGTTACCTGCCTTGAAGAACCAATGAGGCTATTAATGCATTTTTGTAAATTTTTATAAATATATTGACACAAATTGAAGCAAAAGACATACTGTGACAGTATATCACATGACTTAAAGTCTTTGTAGTCACAAAATAGCACACGCAAGGTATTTGGCAGCAAATGCAGGTATAAAAATCACTTGTTTCCTGTAAAACAAGTTTATTGATTTCTCTGAGGAGATTACTGAGAAAGTCCACAAAAATAGTGCCCACCTTAAACCTGCACAAAAGAAAGAGGAAAGACAAACATTCTGAGACTTAGAGATCCAAACCAGAGCAGACTAGAAAAGAGAGAGGGGATCAGCCAACAGTGGCTTAAGGGACTGAACAAAACATTGTGGAGAGCTACAAGCAAAGGAGCACCAACTCAGAGCCTGAGGGAGAGCTATGCAGAATTTGCTGCGTTGTCACTTATATCTTTTCCCCTCCTTCATGGAGAAATGAAAGTCCTCGGTGAGGTCTGACACCTTATTTTGTCTACTTAGTTTACAGCTATTAATGTAAGCGACCTGATTTTGATCAGGGATCCATCTCCCTTTCTCCTGAACTCTTCCTTTGAGCAGTCATTAGCTTATATTGAAAATGCCAAGTGATTTGTTGGCCACCACCTAAAGACACAAGACGAGCCTCACAGACCTTACAGTTCAGGCAGACAACCGTGATGATAGCAGGTGGGAAAAGGGAAGCAACAGAGGCTGGATATTAAGAGACAGGCAGAAGTAAAACAGACATACTAATTCCTTTACTATATTATTTAAAATTTCCCTTGCCATCTCCTCCAGCATCTTCTTTCAAGGCGATTTAAAAAAGCAAGTCATCTTCTGGGCAAAGTGAGTTTTGAAAAAGTGAGGGTAAAAGACACACAAGATTCATGGTGCATATATTAATTTGCACCAAGGAAAACGGCCCTGAAACCACGGGGTGCATTACGGTGCCAGCTGTATTACTCATCCAGAATTGATCAATGGTAGTAGTTCAAGATCCCTGAAGTAAATTTCTAGATTTGCAAGCAGGGAACTATGGATTTATTGTAGCCATTTGGCCTGTCTTGACCGCTCCCTAGATCCCTGTCCCATTCTGTGCATTTAGACCTCAATGGAGGAAAACAATTTATAAATGTGCTTAACTTTGAAGAGGCGATTAAAGCTTACAGACATCAATAGCAGGTAAGCATATAATTACTTATGTCGAAAATAAAGATGAGATTTGCACACTTTAAGTGCATTCCTGAAAGGATTTCTTATGGGAGATTGTTTTCATCTTCTTTTGCTCAACTGTAAAGCGTCTAGCACAAAGATTTCTGTAAAGGAAAAAAAGCAGAAATGTTTCCTCAGCAGGGATGTTTAAGAAAGAAACAACATTTTGATTTGCTTGGAACATAGTGTATTTTAACATACATTAATATCTTCAAACATGTGCAGTATCTGTGTGAAGGGGTTTTCAAAACAGTGTAATCTACCTTTTGATTTTTCAAGTATTATGTCTATGCCTCTACTTTTGATTCAGCCACGGTAAACAAGAAAGCTTCCTTCCCTTTTTGTAAGGCCTGTTTGATGCTGTTTCTTGATCTTGAATTAGTTGTTGACTCATATCAAATGCAAATCAAGCCCTTTTACAGTATGAATCATAGCTGCCCTTGGTTAAGGGGGTAAGAAGAGATGAGAAGGGAAACATTACATTTCTGGACAATACTGATGACTGAGGGCTGGTGTGACTCATACTTAAGAGGGCTGATACGCACTTTCAAGTCAACAACTTAGGAGATTAAGAAGCAACTTCAAACAGGACTTTCAAAGGGAGAAGAAAACAGGAACTGGAATAAGCAACAGAGTAATGCACACGGCCACATCCTGAAGTCCTCAGTGATGCAAGATTCCCATTGACATTAACTTTATGGTTTGCAAGCACTAAGCTTAGAGTTCATGGTTTAAGACTGACCGTCAGTTAACTGGGAGTTTCAAATAGCTGAAAGTCCACTCAGTAGAGCTTTAAAGTAATTATTTTTTTGGCCAGATTTTGTAACAAACAGTAATCCAGAGCGCTGTATGTAATTTTCCACAAAAAAAAGTTTCCTTCTCATGTACATGGCATTGTTATGAAAACTGTGGACATATCTGTGGTTACAAGGAAGAGGCTATGGAAGGGGGCATTTCTATTTGCTGAAAATTGGATGTGGGGGATAACTCTCAAAGACGTATCAAAGAAATCATTTTTGTATCCCATCTAATTTTACCCTATATGGGAAATTATTACGGAATTAGAAAAATGTCCACCCATGCAGCAAAACATCTCTTTGCTGATGAGAAAGAGAGACAAAACCAAACCATTATAAAATCAGTAAGTCCGAAGCATACTCACTTTTCCTATTTACCACAGAGAGAAATAACCATTTCTTCACAAATATAGGTGAAGAATACTTTTTCTTCAGTTCACTGAAAACTGAAGGAGATTTTTGGCTATTCCTTTAAAGATTGTTTTGGGGGTTCTGGGGTGCATGTGGTTTTTTTTCTTTAATCAAAGCTTGTTCCATGCATAACTTCCTACCTACCACATACATTGCTGCACATGAGCTCCTTTTATATTTGGCTACATCAGATTTAATTGCAGAACCTATACTGCTCTCTTTGGAGGACAAGGAATCAACATGTCTTTTGTGTATGAGCAAGATTCTGTCTTAATCCCATAATAATTTTCTAATTCCTTTCATATTCTTGTCACTGGTGCTTAAGACAAAAACTTGGCAAAAGGGCTTTAAAACAGAGTCAAGGTATTGCTCAACTAGTTTAAAAAGAGCAAGGGAAAAGAGAATTACCTATTTTTAGAGCAGCAATGAAACAAATACTTTTACTTTAAAGAGTGACTTGGTTAAGAACATTTTGGATTAAAGAACAAATGCAATTAGGATTGCTTGGCAATTACACTGGGGTAATCAGCCAACGATCCTGCACAGAGATATCCTACTTCTATCATTTTTACCCAAAGGAGGGCATTGTACTGAATGCCAATGATCCAACCAGTGTCTGCTATCAGCAGGCAGCCGTCCATCAACCCTCCTCCTCCAAAACGTCTGGCCGAAAACTCGCCCCCCTCGTCCCTATCAGGCTTGACAGCAGGTGGGGATCCCTGTGACTCGTCTCGCTGGGGGCTGCACCGTCTGCTGGCTTCACCCGCCATCCTTCCAACTCCTCGAGACGGTACCGACCGTGTGCTAAGCCAGACGTTCTGATATGACAGATTAAACACCAAGAATGAGGAAATCAGACAGCACACAAAATCTGCCAGGCAAGTTCACTGGACAAATATTTCCAATTAACTCTGCAGCAGGGGCCAAGTCCATGCTGAAGCTGGCTCTGTAACCAGAAACCTCGCAGTCGGCCAGATGGGTTTCATGTGGCTGTGCTGTGCTGCCTGCAGCCTGGCGTCAGAGGAGCTAGTCCTGGGGAAAGGACACGGTGGGAGGATCATAAAACTGGGGGGTGTGTGCATGCTTCAGGGCTGGCACCCACTTTTTTCTTGTTGCCGTTTAAGCAGGCAAGGCAATAGTGTTCAGGTGCCATGCTCCCCTGGGCACCTCTGGAAACCTGGGTGGTACCCAGGAGCCACAACACAGAGATGTTCCTGTTGTTTCCTGCTCTGAACAGACCTTCTGCTTCAGCCCAGCCTTTCTGGGACAGTTTTATGTTCATTCAGCATGGACTACACAGGCATTAAACCATCTGCCTGACTTACAGTGTTAATAAGCTTAAAACCTTCCGCCTGTCAGAACTGCTCCTGAAGGCAAGTCGAGCACTCACAACACATTGCTCCTTTAAACCAGCGTCAGATTTCTGTCTTGCCAGACCTTCAGTAACTGCAGCTTTCAGCTTTTGGCTAGCACTGAAACAGTTTCTGTAAAATATACCACAGATAGCTACTAATTTGAAAATATTAGCATGAATAACAATGCGTTTGATATGCATTCAGCCAGCTATGTCCTTGGTTAAAAGAGTAAAGCCTCTAAGAAATGTTTGAGAGAATAGATCCACAGAAGGGACCAGTATGCATTTGTGGTGTCTATTCTCGTCTGTTTAAAATGAAAATAGAAAATCAGGTTGTCTAGGTTTTCCACTTTAATGTAACTTTCTAGTTATCATCCGATGTCAAGCTGCTAATCACACACGGGTGGTGTAATAGGCAAGAGATGAAAATGTGAGGCTTGTGGCACAGAATACTTACACAGATTGCAACATTTTCCAGTGAGCAATGCTATACTGGATTTACAAAACAAAACCATAAAGTTAAGACCCCAGATTTCCACTTGCAAAGAAATGGCACAAAGAGCAACAACTCCCACTACCCAGCACCTCAGATCAACCTTTGACAGAACTGATGCATATTCATCATTCATTTAGATAAACTCATGTATTGGGTTTTCTGGTTTGAATTCCTCTTTTTAAAACATTGATCCAAATATCTTGACATGTATGTGGAAATGCTGGAGGAATAAACTCCCTGGCAACATTTATATTTAAATTAAAAAAATGTATGTATTTTGCCATATTTCACATAGCAGTGTTTTCTATTTCCTCAACCAAAATGAGACTTAAAACAAAAATCTGCACTAGCCCACAGTCCCACCTGTACCTTTCTTTATATCACAGCTGGGTACAGAGTTATTAAGGGTGGTTAATGGGTCTTTACTCCCTCCTTCCTCCACTTGCAGCAGCTTTGGCAGCGCATTGCTTTGGCTCTTGGATTGCTGTCCGGCTGGATCAGGGCATCAGATGCAACTGGATGTACGGCATTGGCAAGCTCTGATGAGCAGCTGCTGCCCTGCCCACGTGGGTCAGACACATCCACAACTCGTGGGCTCACTAAAGGTCCCTGGTTCCTCCATGCTCACTGTCTGCGACCCAAGCCTGCAGATGCAAACTCCTGAATGTTAAACAGGGCTGCACCCAGTCCTGCATACACCTATTTATTCAGGCCACCATATGTAACTGATTAACAGAAAAGAACATTTAATATCAACATCCCCTGGTCAGGTCATTCCAGCCTAGATTTTAGATTCATCCACAGTGAGCTCCGGTTCGATCCCGCATTTGTCCACCCCGAGATGCCGTCACTATTAACTGAGACCAGGATCCCACCGCGTTAGGCCAAAGGTACGTACACAGAAACAGCAGCAAGAAGCAGCAGTGCTCCCAAGAGCTGGCAGCCTGAGCAAGCCATTAGCAGGACAGGTGGGAAGGCAAATAGATGACAAAGGCACAGAACAACACTCTGAAAGGCTGAAGTAGCTTAGGAGCAGAAGTCTCACTTACTTTCAACAGTGCTTTTGAAAACTGCATCCAAAATGACTTCTCCAAGATCACAGAGTGAAGCTGATCTGAGTAGCAGTCCAGTACTCACAGGACTCCAAAGCTCCTCCAGGATGCCTGGAGGCAGACTTCAAACAGTATAGATAACCAAACTGTGAGATTAGATCCGAGTCAGGAAAAAAGTTAAATAGTCCAGCAGTGCTGCTGAAAGCAAGCAATATGGCACTGGCGCTAATGCTAGCCTCAGCATCCAAACCACTGAAAAGAAAACCATGGCAGCAAGGCTTGCAGAAGAAAAGGGCTCAAAACCTCACAAACAGCCATGAGGGAGGGGGAAAAGGATCTGCAAACTCTGCAATCATCCACAAAAAACTGCATCAAGATGTACGGCTCGTGAGGTCCTCATGGTGTGATGAACAACACACACCCCTGGCTCATGACTTAGTGCAGGCTTAAGGTGAGAGAACTGCAACTGGGAAAAGGAATGAATGTAAGCAGAAGAAATTAGAAAATGGAAGAAAAGCTAAGGGGGAGGGAACAAACCCAAGTCCCTCATTTCTCTCATGCAAGCAACAGAAAGTCCCAAATTTAAGGAGCAACCCTGAATTCTTGTTCGGGTTTGGCTTTTCTTTTTATGTGGGCATTTTCTTTTTTTAAAAATATTTTTTATTCTAATATGATGCCAGCAATAGCAAACCATATGCTGCAAGAGATGGGTGCCCAGGTAAGTAATGAAGTGGTAAATCAAGAGTTCCTAATGCCTCAGACCCCTGCCGCTGCCAAAGGGGTGGCCCGGCTCCAAGGTGCTGAAAGACAAACCAACGTGGAGGCCAATCAGCCCTAGCCTTCATCAGTCAGTGGGTTAAACACAGTCCTACAAAACTATTAGGATTTTTCAAGACTTTCTCTAGACATCCCGGAAAGACCATGCAGGGGAAACATTCATGCTGTGTTTGGAGAAGTAACCTGGCGCTGATGCCAAGGCCCAATTTGCTGCTTGGGTGCACCACACGTCTGCAAGTGTGCAGCCCCACGTTGTCCCTCCATGACAAAAGGGACCCCGCATACTTCAGGAGACAAAGTGGTCTGATACGCTGCCAGGTATGACTGGAAAGGCTCTCTACAGGGAAGAGCACCAGACAGTTGTGTGTTGCCATCTTGGCTGCACCCGAGACAAGTCACTAAGAGCTCTATAGGCACCAGCACAGGGCAGCACCGTATGAGGACAGAATATTCAACACTCCATGCAACCACCACAGAAAATTGCTTTCTCTTTAACCTTTCTCCCCTCAATGAGGCCACACAGCTATATTCATGTTCTGGGCACAGTTTATCACAAAGGTTCTTTGCGTGTGTCTCCACAGCAGTCCCTTTTTCCTCCACAGGAGCTGTCCAGGTTAGGTGACCTTCTCTCCTGGCAGCAGTCTGGGCTTATTTATCCTCCTGGAAAGTGGTCTGAGGGAATCAAATAACCTCAGGCTCTCAAAATCAGGCCTATGGGAGGCTTAGGGTAAACAGGCTTTGTGGAAACTATATATAGATGAGCATTTCACAAAGAGAAGTCCTTAGCTGTACCACGTGCCCCATGCAATAGTAGGCATCACTGCTTTTCACCTTAAATGAATCTGTCCTTGGGGTTTTGGGGTGGAGAGGATGAGTTGTGGGGTTTTTTAGCATCTACTCTCTAGATGACTTCCCACTGCAAACTGAGGCTTATATAGGTAGTTACACCTTACACTAACATGACTTTGGTAATATCAGCCACACACAATGCCAGAGTTTAAAAGTTCTAGTGATGAAAGAGACTACAAAAGTGATGTCAGATATTGAGGCATTAACCACAGAAGCATGACACCAAGATGGGTCTGCCCAGGCTCTTGTCTTAAGCACCCTAAAAATATTTGTGAGGCTTTTAAACTCAAATGGTAGGTTCATTTCCTCCAGTCCCCTGCCCCCCAAAAGGCCCTCAAAGTGAGACAGAACAGAATGAATAGATCAAAAGAAATTATTTCCCTACCTGATCCCCACATTGTTGCAGGGTGCATCTCTTGGGGTTTTCTTGCTTTTCACCATAATTCTGCTTACAGTGAGGTAGGACCTAGCTGGCTTGCAAAAGTCTCAGCACATCTTGAAGTCCCTCAGCATGCATCTGCTCCTTCCTCTTCTCAGAAGTCACCCACTCACTGCGGCCATACGAACTCCCTGCCCGATGCTTCTTTTTCTGCCCCTCGGCTGGCACTTGGGACTTTGCAAGAACACAGGCTGCTGTCCTGGGAATTTCACAGGAAGGATACAAAACATGGAAAACCTGCTATATTGTTGTAAAGGATGATTCACAGCACTTGGAGGCAACACAGTCCAGAATAATCATAGACCTCATTAAAAATTAAAGGCCAACTAGCAACTTAAAAAAAAAAAAAAATTAAAAGCACAATTTAGCCACTTTCCTAACAGAATAAGTACAAATAAATTTGCAGAGCTGTATGCTGCATGACAAGGTTGACTCAGAAAGTGAATCTCTTTGCCTGGTGACTGGGCATGGTGAATTTAGCAGGCATGTACATGTGTCAGTGGTATCAGGAAAAGTGAGTGAACAACAGAAGATACGAATGTGGAGATTGCCCTGAGCAGACCTGAGCCAGAGCTTTCAGAAAATGGAGTGAGGCAGTATGGACCTCCTCTGGTGGTGGTGGTGTGCATCTTCACCTGGGAAATGGTTGCACACACAGGCTCTCCAAATACACAACCTTCCACTAAAGAATATTCCTGATTTGAACCACCAGTTTCTCCTCCTGAAAGTTTCCAATAGCCATGGTGTCCACTCTGCTAAGCTACTCAGAAACACTCAGAAGATTAATGTTCTGTAAATTATCCTCTTAAATAGATTCACAACTACTAATTTTATTCATTAAGATTCCAACTATGTTACAGTCTGTTAGTTCTGCTGCCTCTTGTTCAGTCACCTACGTGATGGCAATGTTCAAGGGAAAATGTTCTTTTAAATAATGGCAGGTATGTTCCCTTGAAAAAACCAATCCTGCAATTTGGTTTTGCTTCACGCATACCAACTCTCAGAAACAGACTCCGGGGGACAACTCTTGAGCCTTGCCGTGGGAAAGACAGGTTGCTTTTTCTAAGAGATGTTTAGAGCCTAGGGAAAGTGAGTGTGAAGAAGCATACAATCAACAGGGAAAATAATTCAAAATAAGGGAGCATTTAAAAATCCTTTCTTACTGGCAGTAAATGTCTCACTTGAAATACTGCAAGGAAATTCAGCTTGCCTGCACAGGAGAGCTATGGCAGAGCAGGAAGTGAAATCCAGCAATTAACAGTGAGATTTTAGCTCTGACAACATAAAACATAGCACAGCACAAGGAACTTTGCAATATTTTGCATTTCTCTATAAGAACGAGGGCAGAGTTTAAAATAATGCAGGGGACTTGGGTGAAAGTTAATCATTCAACAGCAGCTCCTAGCAAGGATCCACTGACCCTCTTCTGGAACGATGCTGGGCTCCCTGTGGGCACTTGGGTCTACAGGAGTAGATCATGTTTTGCAAAATCGGTGCCTGATGTCCTGGCTAAAAGAATTCAGCCTTATAGCTTATGCAAAGAGTGATCTGAAGCAGATACAATAGAAGGACAAGGGAAGCGATACAGGACTTGCCTGGTCGTTCAACCGTAAGGGTGTGCTGAAAGATTTCTTTCTGAGCCTCCTCCGGCACAACCCCACAGTGAGAGCTACTGCACCGGGTCTACAGAAGTCTGATTACTGTGCACACCGTGCGCTAGCTCGGCAGTGAAGTCATTCAGTAGCCTGATTAAAATAACATCTTCTAATTCCCTTTTTGTTGTAATTTACAGTCGCTCTCCTTTGGCTGAACCTGCCAGCCATCCTGGAGGTGAACAAAGAGAATGTGCTAAAGTTGCCAATTCTGGGGCCTGGTGTGAGAGAAAGCTTTTGTTTCCAGAGGTTGTATTTACTCTGGAGACAGTTAATCAAAGCTCCGCAGAGCATTGTAATTCTTCTGTTCCTTTCGTACGGGTATGAACTCTCGGTGTCTGATCCCCACAACTGTCTCTCAAATCCCCACAGTAAGCTCACTCCAATGTAAGTTACACTAGGGCCGGTTAAGAAAGATTCAAGCTTTTTCAAAATGGCTTTAGACAATTAAATTACATCACTTGTGGTGTTGTATTTCCTATTAGCACCATGGACACCAGCTAACTTTCTTACACAGCTGAAATGAGTCTCAGGCCTACTTCAGCAGAAGGACATCTAACGCTCACAGCCCAAACGGGGACTTGGATAGAGCCAGTTCCATTGAAGAAGTGACCATTTGGGACAATACGGTCGATCTGTCAAATGCCGAATGTAAAAATCAAGGGACAATCCACACAGAGACATCCAAAATGAGTGGCGATAAAGGTGTATGTCTTAGATTTTCTGATCTTCTCAATTTGTTATTAACCCTCCTCTTTAATAATTCACACTGCCTCCAACCATACATGAAGACTGCACATACAGAATCAATGCCTGATAAGTCATTTGTCTTTCACTTAAAAATCACATAGAAAACTCTCTCTGAAGTCCTCTGGTGATGCCAGTATAGACTTTTTCCTCAACTGAACAAACTAATAATTCATTTCAAATGGCCAGGTTCTTGATTTGCTCTTCCACCAAGGCTGGAGTCTATGATGAAAGATTTTAAGGCAAAGCAAAACTACACTGGAGCTACTTGTGCTACTGAGACTCTGGCAAATCTAGTTGAAAGCTTTGTTGTAAAGCATGATATTCTCTTTTCAGCGTAGAATTATGCAGGGAAGAAACTTTCTTGATAAAAGAAATTGTGTGCTACTTAACATGCAAATATTATAAGACTCATTTGAAATACAGATACTTGAATAAACAGATTCATAAAGCCAGTAAAGGTTTTTTTAGCATGGACATGGATGCCAGTTATCTTAGATAAACATTAAATATGAAAATCGCTCATTTATTTTTAAACTATTTATTTTTTAAATGGTTCCATTACACAAATGCAAACAAAGCACACCAGAAACAGAGTGCTCCGAGACAAGTCCCCTGAGCACTGCTTGTGTGCGTATATCCAGCCCAGAATATGCCTTATGGGCAGTGAACTCCAAATAATTTCAGCCTAGCTCCTTGGAGAGGATGCTGCTGTATCTAGGATCAGTTCTGGGTGGTCTCCAGTTGCATCAGAAAAACTGTTTTAATACAGATAATTTAACATTGTAAAGTATTTTGTGACTCTTTGGGGAATGATGATAGTGAGAAAACTGCAGCATTTAACGCAGTTCCTTCACCATCTCTATGAGATAAACCACACCAACACCTACCTACATCTCTTTGGTTTGTTTGGACTGAGCTTTAGCCAACTTATTCCAGCATCAGCCAGATGCTGAAGCTGGGAAAGGAGCACCATATGCCAATCCACTGAGTTTGGTGGACAGGGCATTAGACTGGGACGCAAAGCTATGGATTTATCCTGAGTTTACTGCTGACTTGTGACCTTGGTTCACTTTGCCTCTGCTTCAGCTTTAGCTCTTGTAATCTTGCAGCACACTTTTGTAGAAACACCTGCAACTACAAGCAAGCTGGGGCTTCTTGTGTGCTACAGTCCCAAATCCAAGCAGCAGCAGCAGCAAAGCACAAAGAGGCTGTGCCGAGAAGTAAAAATGGGAGGTTGCTTACACACCAAAGAATGGAAACAGCTCAGGAGCCAACCGCTCCCCCTCTCCCACCAGGAAAGCATTGGGGCAGTGCAGCTACACCCCCCATTCCCCAGACTGTGGTCTGCTGAGAATTGCCTCATCACATGGCATTTGCTCCTTGACTTTTGAGCAGTGGAAACCATGAACTGATGATATACAATATCTTTTCTGCTTTCCCAATATCATGTTTCAATTAACATCATTGCAACAGATACTACAGAAGCACAATCTGTGCTCAGAAACAGCAGGAAAGGTGATCTGTGATACAAGCTTTGTGTTAAAATGGAGCCTACTACACGAATGAAATCAACTCTCTGAAAGGCAGTAGAGGACAGCAATACAACCCCAGCCCACAAGCCAGTGCATTCAGATGCATTAACAAAAGATCATGGCCAGTCTTAAAAAAATGCTTGAACACAAAGCCCTTTTGTATCATCAGAAGATGATTGTGATCTAATAAATCCAGCTCAATATCCACTTGAAGCACTCTCAATTTGCTTCTATGCTTACCCACTTTTGCTTTCTAGGGTTAGGTCCACGTCAACATCTGAGAGAAAGCTGCTTCTAATTAAACATGCAAACGCTTATTCTGTGTACTTAATTCACACCGTGCTAACGTACGCAATGCTGATAAACAGAAGTGATTCTGAGCCGCAAATGGTTAAACACAGGTTCATTTCCTTTGCAAATTGCTGCTCTTTGAAGTGGCACCATTTTTACTTATTCTTTGTTAGAAGTTAAGATTGTGCCACTGAAAATCTATGGTGAAATCTGTCCCCTACTGAATGGCGAGACTCCCAGCAACTTTAGTAAGGCCAGGAACGGATTTCATCCCCTGTATCTATAGCAACTCAGAGGCATAAATTGCATCCATGGGACCTTAAAAGTCAGAAAGCAATGGGTGGCAATCATAACGAAGCTGTTTTTCCCAGGATTCTTAGAAAACAGAAGACAAATAAATAAAAATCCAGAATATTTTAACATTTCATTTCCCCAACCCCTCTTCATGAACAGCTACAAGCCCTCAGAGTTTCCCACTGCCCATGGTCAATGATATCATTCACAGTGATTTTTCTACACCCTTCATTCGCTGGCCTTTCTTAGGGCTGCTACGGTTTCCTGTGGGCTTTGGTTTGACTTATGTTTTTCTTGGCCATAAGCTGACCTGAAAATATGAGGCTATTTCAGGCAAAAGTATCAAAAAATAAAATAAAGTATGCTTTTTCAACCCCTATGGCCACACCGCTATGCCTTCTGCCATTCTGCCCAGTTAGCATTTTTAAAACACAGTATTTATTTATTATTTATTTGTGCATTCAGTTGAAACAGCAGGAGTGCTTGAGGCAACCAGAATGTAATTACACAGGCTGTAATTTGGCAAGAGAAATCAGGTTCTTTCAAAAAGCGCTTCAAGTTCTTGCAAAGACACTTACAGAAGCCGTGCTGTGACTGGCACCTTGGTCTCACCCATCATCCAAAACAGGCCTCCTCTTGCCACAGGCGGCCACTTCACGCCCCAGCAGGGCACGGGTTTGGGCTGGAAAAGCAGCCCTCACCCTGGTGACCAACAGCACCTTCCTGCAATGTCTGGATCTTCCAGTGGGGTTTTCTTTCCCGTTGCTCTCCCCATGAGCAGGCTCTGAGGAGATGGCAGGATAAGGTGAGGCCACAACGCATGCTCAAGGCTGCATTTCCAGCCCCCCCTTTTCCTTCTCAGGAAACCTTCCACGCTTGCCATAGTGCAAAACGACATAATATTTTAACAGACTGCCTATATCTATGTGGACAGCCAAACATATAATTGAAGGAATATTCTGATATTCAATTAGTCATATTTTTTAACTGGTGCGTGTCTAACACTGTAATCATGACATTAAAAGACACTTGCATAGTTTGATGTGGTCTTTTTATAATAATATACAAGGTAATGGCATCATTCTGTCCAACTGACAATCTACATGGTGGCATTGAATCTAAGTTTTTCCAGTTGCTGAAATGAAACAAAAAGAAAAAGCCCCCAAGTATTTCTAATTTGTTGAAAGCTGCACATAAAGCAGAACAACCTCCCACCCAGAACTCTGTAGATTTACCCAGTCCTTCTTACGTGTTAAGGTGCAGTCATGAAGCAACTGTAAATTATTAAGGATAAAACTACAGTTATTGTGACTGAGGCTACTTAGAACCACATTCCTTCTTACTGAAGAAAGGCACATACTGAGGCACAGACCAGTCTAACTGCTGCAAAACTACTTTGAAGTAAATAAAGTGATTCAATAAAATGGGAAACAATTTTGCCAGTGGGATGTGGGAAGTGCAGAGTGGGAAATACTCTGAATTTTGTGCACTGTCTTCTGTGCAGAGGAAGTCATTTATGCTCTGATTCACCAAAGCAAGTGAGCATGAAAACAACCCTCCGATGCAACAGAGCTCATCTGAGTCATCATTACCCAGGTAAAGGTGATTCCTGGAGAACTTTAACCCAATTATGGCTTTGGAAAACATCCAGCCTGTGGTTGTAACAGTACCCAAGCTTGTTCTATGACCAGAAAACTTGTGAAAGAGCTGTTTGGATAAGGCCAGTGAGACAAAGGTCCCCCCTTACAGCCAAATAAACAACACAACGGGTATTCGGCAGCCCCTCAGTCCCACAGCCAGTCATCAGAGATGCACATCCAAATGATTCTTCTTGCTGTTGCTCTTACTGACCTGGTTTCTGTTCCCTATTCCTACTAAGCAGCAGAAGAATTAAAGAAGATTTAACATTGGACCATAACCATGTATTCAAGCCACCTCTTCACTGAAGAGCCCACCAGGTCCTAAGGTCAGAAGGATCTCCCCTGTAAAACAAGCCAATACCCCTCAACTACCCCAGCACTGGACTTGGTAACTTACGTTTTGTCAGTGCTTATCTTCCAGAAGATGCTTTTTCTGAAGACACCAGGAGACTGAGGACATCCTGCTTCCTTTAGCATTTTGTTGCAACACAATTACTCTTCATTTAATCATTTGCTTCAACTGCTCCAGTGACTCATTAGAAAGTCAGTGATACTCACCCACATGAATGCAAGCTCATAGGGCTTCAGAGAAAAATATGCAAAGTTTTTTATCTCTTTTCATCTGCAGCTGACTTCTCTCCAGCCTTGCTACGACTGCTTTGATCTCACGTTGGCCAGCTTCCATGACATCTTTCACTTCTTTTGGGGAAGATTGTACTGTTTCATTGTCAGGGTGGTTTTATGCCAAGCTGCTTCTCTTCAGAGATGAAATTTCCCAAAGTAGTGACTACTTCTCCATTCCTAAACCCTTATTTGAGCACTCCAGTAATCGGCTTTGGTTTTCTAAGGTTTGGACTATAAGGCATCTTCTGACAGGTGATATCAGGTGCAGGCCCAGCTTTATAGAAAACATAGATCTTGTTTTCATGTTCCTAAATAGCAAATTAGAATTACAGGTTTTCATTTGTGGGCTTAAAGATCTTGACAAGAATGGCTCTCCACTGGATTGTAATTCCACATCATTTGGCAGCAATTGCTCAAGTTGTCATGAACAGTTTAAATCTCCACCAGTCACACAATTTGCTCATTGGGAAGTGAGTTGCTGGGTAAAACCAGATGGTGCAGGATCAAAATGATAAGAAATGTCTGCATGGCACAAAACTGGGTCTAAGGGAAATACTTACAAGACCTCTAAATGGTACCAGAAATAGGTGCGTGCCACATCATGGTTTCATGACTTCATCAACTTTCTAAGTATTTCTGGACTGTGGCATATTGCTTTAGAATGGGATTCCAAACTTTCATCTAATACATGTATGTTCCATCATCATAATGATCTATTTTATATTTCATATATTTAACCGTAACTCTGTGAGACACTAATTTTTAGAGTTAGCCTGGATTATTACCCTTACTGTGAAGCAAACCTCATTGCTTTTCTGGATTTTAGGCTGACAGTTCTGCAGCTTCTAAACCCAATGGCATTTCTGCAGATTTAAAGGTATCAACACCTCAAGTGGCTGAATCATCAGGGGCATTATTTAGACACAATTTGCTCTATGGGTATTTAGGAAAAAACACCTTAGCCCAAGGGAAAATTAAATATGGCCCAATACCCATACAGTAGTACAGGAATAACATACGTGGACAAAAGCTTTGCTGTGAAAATGCTCCTACTGGGTTACATTAATTTAGGAAGCTGTTTCCTGGGCCAACCTTGCTGTCTTGACCACTATACCTTGATAATAACCTTTGTGGTTACAGAAGAAATTTGTAATGAAGCTGAGATTGGAAACCAGCTATTTCACTTCTTAACCATTGCCCTGACTTCTGATCTATCCTTCCTCAAAACAATCACTGCACAGCACCACTTTCTATCATGAAAAGTTGCATCTTCAGGACAACTAAGCTACCAGGCAGAAACTTTACAAGGGTGGTAACCCCGTTGCACTCTCAATGCGCCCAGTTGCTAACTGGACTGCAAACAGAGCCTTGGCCTCCCCATGGTCCTGCTGGATAACTTCTACCAGGGAAACAAGGAGCATTTTCTCAAAGTCTAACAACTGCTGTGCCTGATTCGCTCCCACACCAAAGGGGACTGGCTGACTTCATGACGTCACCTGAAACTGGCTGCACCTTGACCATCGTGAGGCCTCCAGACCAGTGGACAGGATCAGGACAGCCATGTCCCCACCAGACAAACCGGGCTCCTCTCCATCAGGCTCCTTAACACTGGTTTGAGCGCAAGACACACTAGTGGCCAAAGCCTAAAGAAAAGGCCAACAGACCCTTATCTTGCTCTTTTTATGCTACTGTTGTCACTCAGACTTGGACTGTGTTGGGTGGGCTAGACTTAACAACCTAACAGAGGTTCCCCATGAAAAGTGGAAACTTTGTAAACGTCCTCAAAGATTTACCCTTTGGAGTGATGGAGGATGTAAGTTGTTAGGAAGCTGTATTAGGCTGATTAGATTTCCTTCACATCCCTACCTCTCTCTTTGTTACTCTAAGGTAACTACAAGTCAACGCACTAAAAAGTTGGAGGAAAACTTAATCTTGATCACTGCCTGCCAACAAAAACCTGTAGGTTGACTGGTACAAGTTTAGGACATTTCCCATATGCCTGCTCAAATTAATGACAAAAGACTTCTCCCAAGCTTATTCACTGTAGTTTTTTAATGGGAGGTGTGGTTTCAAACCATATTGCATTTCATCTCAAAAGCATTACTGAACATTTACATCATAGAAAAGAGGAAACCATATTTATTCTTATGTTTTACTTTAGTTATCTGATGAACAAGGCACTATAATACTCATTTTCACTTCCTAAATTAGTCTTTTTTTGCACTGGCAACACCACAGAGCAGTAAGTTGCATGGAAATGACCATTTCTGCTTCTTACAATGGAATAACAGCATTACAGAAGAAGCATGCAGATTTACTGCGGGGGGGGGAGCGTGAATGTACCTTGTGTCCCCTCTGCAGCTGGAGTGGTTGTACAACACATATTTCTGTGCCAGAAGACACTCTTCATCACCCTCAGACCCTGCTTGCTCACACAGCCGTGCTGTGGGATGGTTAGTTTTTCCAGACATTGCTTTGCCAGGCACAGGTAGTGGAGATGAGAGGAAACGTTCTTCAGATGTGGTCTTTGAGAAGTACTAAAGGGCGGGCATCAAGATGGACTAAAAATCAGGTTAAGAAGAGTCACTTTTAAAAGAGCCATTGCTCTTTCCTGCTCTAGCTGTAGGTGAGGGGTTTGCTAGCATGCCATCTTTGTGATATGGGATAACATCTTCTCCTGTGGGAACTGAAGTAATATGACTTTATGTGCTCAGAATTGTCCTTCAAAGTTTCATCTTCCGCTCCTGAGTTAAAAAAAACCTGTGGCATTAGACATTAGTCTTAAGGACATAGTCTCTACGCCTTCGGTTCCCTACAGTCATGTCCTGTGTTAATCTAGGATAACATCATGTTACTCCAATTACTGGAAAGCTTCACAGAAGTCAGTAAAAAAAAAAAAAAAAAAAAAAAAAATCATCAGTATTAAGTGAAAACAAACTTGAACTAATGTTATGCTACAGCATCAGAATGTTCCAGATGGATTGTAATGACCCAAAGTGCAGAATGTCAGCTATATTGAAAACCTCTGCTGAGTTTGATTTGTAGATTTTTATTCTTTCCCCTCCTCCATGCTGGTCTTCATCACCCCACCTTATTTTTATCATGTCCCTTTACCAGTGTTCTCAAAGATCCCCATCTGAGTTTGGTTCCCTTGGAACAGAGCCCTGCACATAAAATTATCTAAAGCAATCTTCCTTTTATTCTAATACTGACATTCATAATCCTCTAAGGACTTAAAAGAAAAAGAAGGAATAATATCAATTATGGGAAAAAGGCTTTCATAAACTGCAAAGGGGTTTTGATCTGTTAAAATAAAATTTAAAAAAATCAGCCATTTGCATAACATTTCCCAGGCTAATCCCCAACATAATTCAAATGAGATGGTTTAGCATACAGAAAATAATAGAAAACCTTTCTACGGGACAAAAACACAAGGTTTTGTTTATTTAAAATAATTGCAGCTGTGGGATAAAGAACTTTGTACCAAACAAATAATCTTCATTCGGATATTACAAAAATTGCTTTTCCTCTTCATTCTTTTTAGAATAGAAAGGTGATTACAAAGAAAAAAGAAGTCAGCAAATCTCAGGTGTTGACTATTTCAGATCTTTGGAAGACACAGGATCACCTGTACTCCCTTCAAGGGTAGAGGAAGGGACAAAAAGATGCCTTGCACGAGTAAGAGGAGAACACCCTCCTCCTCCTCCCCAGACAAGTGTATTAATAGCCCTCCGCAAGATGTCTCCTGAGAGCAGGCTTGTCTTCTGCTGATACCTGATGCTCTAACTCCACAACTATCCAGCTATGCCATTAGAATTGGGAAGATGCTATACATGTGGTAGAAGTGATCCTCCAACATAGAAGACATCTTTAATTAAACATGTCTGCTCTAAACTGCCACTCAAAAACACAAGTATTTTAGAAATAGACCTAAAACCAAAGAACCATGGTTCTTCTCCCCAGTTCTATCATTGCTTTCACTCCAGCACGCATCAACATAAAAACATTATATTTGCAATTTCACTTACAGGTTAATATTTGGGAATATTTAGCTTAACTCTCTTGCATTGTTCAAATTTCTACATCCGTTCATGTTCACTGGAAGAATTTGTCAAATAAATTAACAAAATGTTCAAGAATTTTTCCACTTCCCTAAAGAACAAATTAAGAGAAGTCATGAGGTCTGGCAGCCATGTTTTCTAGAGCTGGGACAGCTCCAGGAATCATGAATTATACTTTTATGTTGTGGTTTTCTTGTTCAAAGTGAAGAGCAGGGACCTAATCTGTTCTCTGAACACCTGCAGTTAGAATCAGAACTGGGACTAGGACTCACATTTCTCCAATTCTTGCTCTTGCTGCTCCTCTACATCAAAACATGACTTAGAGTTGCGCATTTGCTGTCAGATCAGATATTTTCCAAAAGCTCATGGACCCTCCAACCATATCTCTCTTCCCCACCTGAAAGACCCCTCGAGCCCAACTTATAAACTCATGTGCAGTTTGACAGGTGGCAAATGATCTGAATCAACTGAGTTCTTCTGCATACCTCTTTGAGGAAAACACAGAAAAAGATACAACAGACACAGACGCGACTGTGTGATGCACTCAGCACCATCTAAGACAATCTTACCACCAGCTGTGGGTCAGCGTACAGGCACTAGCATCTCTCTCGTTGTCTGTACTGTGCTAACTCGAAACAATCCTTGTATGAGGCTGGAAAGTTGAGATTCACTGGGAACGTGGGCCCATATAGTGCCCTCATGGTATGTGTCAGCTGAGCGGCAGGGCTGGCTGTCAGGGTTGATGGGGTAAAAGAAAAACTGAGGTTTTTCCATTTCATGCTTTTAAGACAACCAGACTCCTAAGGGATAAAAGAGAGATCAAGAGTCCGGATAGTGTCCTTTCCTATAAACCAAGCATCAATCCACCTTCAGTCCCGGCGAAACGGAATTTATGTTGGAGGATCACAAATCTCCCATGTCCACCGGACCTGTGAGCCATACCTATGCCTCCAGGGTTAAGTAGACAGGCTGAGAATGAGTTGTCTCAGGAAACTTCATATCTAAATGCTGAAAGGGGATGGTGAAACCTCAAAAAAGCTGCCCCAAGCCATTTTTGTCCTTTCACTGCTGGACCTAACTTGTCCAGCATTATTCACTCTGTTCCTCCGTAATTCCCAAAAGAATATCCTGGACTTCTGCCATATCTACTTCCAGTTGAAAGCCAAAGTTTCCAAGGTGCACACAAATTGAAAAGCGTGAAAGCAACATTAACACAAGCTTTCCCAAAGTTCATGCTAAGCTATCAACAGAACAAACAAACAGAAGCTGAGGTGAAGGTAAGACTAACGCATTCACTTTTCATTAACGGACTTCAAAATAGTTCATTTTTTGGAGAGGGTAACGTTGCTGTAGCTCTTTAAATCACGTAAATCACATATATCACATTAGCATACTCCAATAAATTATTATAAAGTGGTCTCCTATATTCAGGTGAACATGGACTGCACAGCTGACAGTCAAACAAGCAAAGTTTCTTAGCATTAATCTGTTTATATTGAGTTGCGTTGGTGTATCTCACAGTATTTGATGCTGATAAATTTTACAGCCACTAGGAATATGGGCTTTTAACTTTTAAAGAAAAATGTGTTACTGAACTGGATAGCTGCAAAAAATAGCTAGAAAGTATAACTAGTATTTGTTTCCAAGGTTCAACCCTCCCAGTTCCATACTCTGCATTTCAAATATTTAATCCAATCATATTGTTATTAGACTCCTGATTCCTGAACCATTAAGATCCCACAAAGGACTCACAAAGCTACTTGACTATGGAGTTTCTTCCACATCTTTCTGCTGCTTCATTGCTATGGAGTAATCAGAAAACTCTCCCTCTTGCCTTTGTGCCTCTGTATACCACACACAACACAGTACAAACCATAGATACAGTCAGACTTTTTTTTTTCCCCTTTAAGTTTAGCAAATGCAACACACTTACAGGCATAACTCTGAGGTCTTTAGAGCATACTGCTCTCCTATTAGTTTCATCTATGAATACTCTGCAGCCAATTGGTTTCTAACCTCTCACACCAAAAAAATAAAACCTTTAGGCAATTTAAAATGCTTAAGATTTGTGTAAGATTCAGGAGTTCAACAGTCTAGGGAACATAAGCATGAGCAATTGTCCCCATCAAAGGCAAACAGATGTTGCTATAACCTTTTAAAAAAACCTGCTCTTGGAAGTGTTATAGTAAATATGTAAATATGCTTTGAAATCTAATATCCTTCCTGAAGTGGAAGCCCTGGAGTACAAGAGCTCTTTGAGAGTATGTTTTGGTTTCATGGGATCGTACATATGCGATACCGAGCTGTGACCAGCAAGGCCAAGAGTCATCGCTACCATACCCTCTTGAAAAAAGGTTGCAGGGAGGGGAGCTGTCCCAGGGAAAGGAAATGAATGTGTGTGCACTGTGACAGCATCCGGAGGCCGCTGACCAGGCGTTAAGAATCTATTACCCAACATATACCATGAGTAGATGGTTTCTGCCTCAATATAAAATAACCTGAAACATTTCCATGTCCCTTCCCCTCTCCTTCATGTGGGATTCCCTCACCACGCGCAGCTTTTCACTTGTCTGTTCGCTAAGCTTCTGCTTCCAGCAATAAAAGATCTTAGAGCTGACATAAATTACATTGCCAGAGCAGTTGTACCTCTCTGCATCAGCTGAGCACCTTATGACTCTCCTTCCTTTCAGAATAATTCATCACAGCAGTCCACACAGGGTGGTGACTCTGATGGAAGGAGGATTCTTAGATGAGTCTCAGAAAAGGTCTGCCTTTTCCAGCCAGAGTCCAAACTGTGCAAAATTTCCTCCTATAGCTGTACTGCACTATTAGAAATTAGTTGCACTTTCTTTCTTTGTCTGCTCTGAAAGAGAAATGAAATTTTTGTTCTTCTCCCTCAGAAGGTTCTGGCTCCAGCCCACCGATACACTGAAGAGGATTGGGAAGTAGGAGCAGTCATCGGTCTTCATCCTCAGGAGACTGATTCTAATTGTGGAACATGGGTTTGTACTGTTACGGTGAGTTATGTCTCAGCTGTGGTGCAGGAAAGGACATTTCTGGGCCAGAAGAACAGGAGAATGAACTCAGATGTTTCACAGGCTCGGGGGATTCAGCAAGAGCAAAAACATGCACACCATGTGGAAGAGACCGCGTGGCGCTGGGTCCAGAGGACGCTCTCCAACAGGAAGGCACAGGTTGAGGAGAAGCTGCTTTCTGCCAGGCCAGTGCGCTGAATAAGAACTCTTCAACGGTGCTATTTTGCTCTTGCAAACAGCCAGTCTGAACAGTGGGTAGCTCATGATCAGCTTGAATGACTGAAACCAAATCACGTTACAAAGCATTTCATCTGCTGTCCAATTCATGTCTCATAAATTTGAGGCAGGGGATTCATAAGCTACCCATTGCTTGTGAAGTATCTTCCACAAATATTCCCTTGGACCACCTCCAGAGGAAAGAGCTCTCTCTTTTTCAATTCTGTCTGTTAACTCCTTCAGAAACCTACAAATGGCATCTGGAAAGTTCGTATACAGAAAACTATAACAACCCTTTGCTTTATGGGTGTAATCCCAAAATTTCAAAGGTCTTTCTCCTCTGAAGGGTCACCAAAACTCCCTCTGTTCCCAGACAGCACTCTGTGGACTATGCAGTAACATTCCTACCAGTGCCTGCAACTGCAGGACCATGGGTGAGGGCTGGGCTGAGGTGTGACCCCTGAGCAATGTGGGGAGGCCCCTGCCGTAGCTCTTTCCCTGGTGCGTCTGCCCCACATCAGAGGTGGCCTGGAGCACCGGTGGGCAAGCCCCAAGAAGGAGCAGGGAGAAGCAGCTGCAGAAAAAACATGAGAAAGAAAAAGCTAGTTGGGTTTTGCTTTGAGAGAAAGCACAAGCAAGATAGGAAACACTTGATTTAACTAATCATGCTTCTAATTTTCATTATGGAAAGAGAGGGCGTATTGATAGTTCTGGAAAATCCATTGCTGACCAAAATCACCCAAACTCCAGCCTTGTCCTTTATTTTTGCCTTTTCTGCACTCATAGAGGGGCTGGAAGTTGATTGTAGGGGAGGGCCCTCATCTGCACTGTACTGATTTGCAGAGGCAGTCATCCAAAAATAATATTCTGGGTCGAGTTCCTGGAGAGGGACGTTGGGGTTTTGTGGTGGGGAAAAGCTGGCAACCTTGACTCTGATCTGTAAAAATCTTCCTTCACCCCTTACTCATTTATTGGCTTGTTTTCACACCTTGCCCTCTTTGAAGGATTACATACAGTAACATGATGCTGTCTGGAGCTTCAGCTTTTTCAAAGGTGCATTCAAGCTTGAAGAAACCCCTTGCTCCCCCAAAAAATAGTAAAAAAATAGTCAGATCTGCCTTGATTGCCTTCCTAAATTTTTCCTGCCTTTTTGTTTTTGAAAGAACTGTGCCACTTATGTGTGTTCTAACATATCCCTCTTAACTCAACAAAAATGCCATATCTAAAGCTTTAACTGCCATATGTCCTACATAGACATATGAAGCATATTTCTTTTTTATTCATATTTTATTGGAAGTCTTACAAAGCATACAGAACAGATGCCAGTACATCAAATTCATCATGCCGAGCCTTGATTATACAGACCCCGAAGCCCCAACACTGCCATACAATCCTTCCTTTCAGGAAATAAAAGCCAAAGACCAGTTTTCCCGCAGGACCACTTGTGGGTACAAGCTGAAGCCCTTATTACCGGAGGTTCCTTGGATACAATTTAAAGTTTGAAAGTTCCTCATATAGCTGTTCACTCATCATAAGGTACCTCTCAAAGTCTAGGCATGCTGCTAAAAGTAGGAACACCCGTCCAAAACCAGGGAAGCACTCAGCCAAATATCTGCTTCCAGCTTAGTAGCAGCAGCCTTCTCTTTTTCTCTGAGTGAGAGTGAAGCAGATGAGGAGAGAGACAAGCGTACAGAGCACACAGCATCCCAAATATCCACCGCCAGAAGCTGTTACTATGTGCAAGGAAACGTCATGTTAGTCACAACGAAACAGAGTTGACACCTGAACCAAATCTACTTTGCCAAGAGGAGATAAAAGAGTTCCCCGATGTGCTATGCCATGACAAAATAGCAACTAAAAATAAATGAATAGAGCAGATTCTCATTGGCCCAACATTTCCTCCTATAGTTTGTGGTGTAAATCAAAGCAGGCATGAAATCCTCCGAAATTTTAGATTTATTTACACGTGTTTGGGCTGACCATGTTTACTCACTCGGGGTTTCACTCCACCACTTGTTAATGCATTTGGCATTCTCTCATGTAAATACATCTAGGATTTCAAAGGAAGGTCATTCTCTATTCCCCCCTTCATGCAGAGGGAACATGCCAGAACTATGTTGAGGATATGGAATGAGATCACTCGAGATCAGAGTCGCCATGGGTGGGTAACGATGAGGTTACCCCTATGGTGTGTGTAGATGTATTCCAAACCCTCATTATAGTTATGATATATTCACAGGAACACAACAAACTCATCTTTGAAACTGTTCCTTGATTTTAAGTCTACTTGCTGTTTTATGGAAGCCACTCCTGCAGTGATTTTCTGCTGATGTAATGCTAAACGGCAGCAAATAGGGGGAAAAAGGCAGCGGGGGGTGTGGGGAACGGACAAATATAGAAAAGGGAACGCAAGGAAAGAACGGTGGAGGAAAACGATAGAAAACTCAGGCTCTACCATGCATTTGAGGATGGAACTTCAGAACAATTCTAAATCCCTGTTTTTAAATCACTATTAGGAGCCAGCTGTGTGGGTAGATCCCAATACTTACATGCCTAGTCATGTCAGGGGAGACTCTCTCATCAGCTTCACCGCACTCAGAATCAGACCCTGTCAAGCCCCATGCTCCTTTTTTGTTATTTAGAGCTTTTCAGTAGAACAAGAGCTTCTTGAAACTCAGCCAAGCACTGGAAGTTGCAAAAATTTCAGTTCCTTGACCAAAAAAGGATTCAGTGTTACACAAGAGAGGAGATGCCTCTAACAACCATAAATGCCTGCACCAATTCACTTCTTCCCTGAGTCCAGGCAATTGCACTGGTCCTGGCTGAGGCAATACCCTGCAATGCATAAACATCAGTTCTGATCCCATCTGACATGTATTTTTTTCATATTTATTCTGTGGGAATAAAGTCTATGTTGGGTTTTAGCTTTATTTTTTAAACTTTATGGTAAAGAGTTTTGAATTTATTTTACTTAGAATAGAATTTTCTTTTTAAATACATCTGGCTAGTTGGCATAAAATATAACTATAGCTGGCTGAATCCCTAGAGTTTAAAGGAATATTTCTGGTCGCAGGGGATTTAGCTCAAAATTTATTTCAGGATTATGCACTCAAGGATTAAGGCAAAATAAAATCCATGCAACGCTTACTATTTTATATTTAATTTTTAGAAACTGCTTTGCAAAACCCAGCCAGCAAAAATATATTTTTTAAATTGTTAAAGATGATTGTTAATCTTTCAAGTTTTAATGCTGAAGTTATCTTTGTAGAAACTGTACATATCTGTGAAATGCCTGTTTACATAAAATGACAGGATTTGTTGAAGTCATATTTCAAATGGGGTTTTTTGTTTGTTTTTTTATTTCTTTTGAAGAACATACCACATGGATATCCTTAACTCTTCTTCTTCTGTACTTTAGGACAGGATTTCTGAAAGCACTTAATATTGCACCTAACTCTAACCCAGTTCAATGCCAGTGGTGGCTTAAATGGAAGCAGAATTAGGTCATTACAGAAGACTTCTGAAAATCCCAAGCTGATCCCTACTATTACCTCATTTAGATCATGATAGCTCATTTTTGCCAGGTAATGAACTAACACTCTTAAGAATATAGATTTTCAAGATTCAAGAAGAATGCAAGAAGGAACTTTAACATCTGGGTTGAGAAAATCACAGAAACTTTGGGCTTTTACCCAGGTTTTGGTGCGAGAAACCAGCAGGAGGCGGCAGGCATGCCGGGTGTTGTACAGCTTGTGCGACAGGTTGTGAGCTGGACTAAAAAGCCATAACTCTGCTGAGACCAGCGTTGGTTTTTCCAGTGAAGCTATGGCAGCTGAGCCGCTTACATCTAGCTTAAACCAAACCACTCAGTAAATTCTACAGAGGTTATGTTATTCAAGATGGTCTTCAGGAAGAACTCCTACAGAGGCCAGTGGAAAGCCTGTCACTGACTGCAGTGCTTCAGAGAAAGCAGGCTTTCCAGCTCCACAGCCAACCCCAAAACCCAGCCATATGTAGAAGCACCACCATCTGTGCACACTTCAACAAGTCACATCTAACGCGGCAACACAAAACCAACGGTCAAGAATGTCCTTTGTCTCAAGGAAATAAACAGCAATAGACCAATGTTGGGTTAATGAAAGTTTACAGGCGTGTTACTAATAAGCAAAACCACGAATGTAAAAACCAGCTGGTTTCCTGGTTTCCAGTGTAACACCCTTGTCCCTCCACCACATTCAGCTCCAAATATTATTTGCCAGTCTCCTTTCACCTAGCTCCCACTGGAGCTGACCACAGCAAAACCGACATGTATCGTGACCTTATTGCCAAGCGTGGATTCAGCTGAATCAAATTTTTCTGTGAAACTACCCAGCTCAGATGAGGGGCACTTTTAATGGTTCTTGGAAAGCTAAACAGCAGTGCTAACAGGGATACAGCACTTCCAAAACCCAGCTAAAATAGGAGAAGCTCAGAGAAATACATCACGCCAATGAGCAGTGTGAGACTTGACAAAGTTGTCTTTAAATAGTAGTAAGAAGGTGCCACGGTGGCACATTCAGCTCTTTTGGAACTGGCATTCTACATTATTTTTTTTTTCTCTCATCTTTAGCTAAGATTTTCTTGAAACTCATCTTAACCAAGCCCATTCACTCACCCACAGCTTCATAGCAGAGTAGTTGTGTTTGAGAAACACGAGTGGTTTTGCACAGGGTTTGTGGATATATCCGCCGGGGGGAGGAAAAATTATTTTTAGACATATCCTGATGCATCATGGTGTTTATGCAGAAAATTTAAAAACAGTTGGTCAGAGAAAATTTGACTTTTACCATGTCGCACATGAGTGAGAGCTGACTCACATTTTTATTATCTGAGTGGGTCTCATCTACTGGAACCATCATTTCCAGTAGTCATATCTTGTACTTCTCACATCATCAGTTCTTCCTCTGCATGTCTCTCCCACACATATCTCAACTTTCAAGTATCAAGAATAAGGGAAGTGGGAACACCCTATTCATCCCAGTATGCAAAATAAACCACTATTTTGGGGTTAAAATCTGATCAGTAGTTGCAGGACATAGATACTAGTCAGTTAGCATCTCCCAACTGCTCCACACAAAGGTGCTGTGGAAGACACAAAGAGAAGCCCCATCAAGCAAACGCTGGTACATTTTTAACAGAGAAGTCTTTGCTAAACTATTTCAAATCAAGTAAATGATGAGTGTTCTTTAACAGAGACAAATTTCTTTTCACAGAGATGTTTTCACATGAACATTAATATACCTGAGAGCTCTGTTGTAAGAGACAAGTAATCACAGAATCATAAATCTGGAAGGATCTGAGGACATCATGCAATGCACACTCCCACCCTAGGACAGCATCAGCCCTAAATTTGTCAGTTCTTCAAAACCTTTAGCTAGCCTCTCTCATTTTCAGAGATGGAAATGACTCCCATTTTCCCAGGTATTCCTGTCCCAGTGATTCACTATTCTTACTATTTTCTTTTTTTAATGTCTATTTAAACCCAGTCCTTGTCCTAACCAGCACTGTGAAGAACAGAGTTTTCTTTCTAATATTGCCACTTACTGTTATGGAAAGCCTTTATTTTTTTTAAATAAATCCAGTACTTAAGATTTAAAAACATGAGCTTTTTTTTGTTTGTTTGTTTTAATGCATGTCTTAGTTTACTGGTTTTAGTCAAAAGTATTATGAAAAAAACCCTATCTTTATGTTGTCTCAGAAATCCAGACCCAATCGAGATATGCAATAAATTAGACTACTCCCACGGGACTAGAAGGCTGATTTCTGTACCAGAATGGTTTCAGAAAAGTTAAACTTTTAGATTCTTATCTGGATCAAGCTATTTGAGGTTTGCCCATCACTTGCTAGTAGTTTAGCTTTTCACCTCCAGAGACTTCAGTTTAAATCCTGGTTTAGGTCACAGTGAAAATGAGTTTGGTGGTTTGCATCCTAGTGGACTTCTGTCAACATTGAAAAACCACCATACAATCCTGCACAACTGGAAATCTTTGCTTAAAAGAAAGCCTGGACTGGAATACTAGAGGTCATTACAAGTTGAGAAAGAAGTATAATGCAATAGCTACATGGAAAAATTTTGAACAGCACCTGACACAAAGAAGTCCAGTGACAAGCTAAATAAATGAACTGCTACCTTAACAGGGACGTATTTATTATTTGTCCAAACCCATACATTTTTGAATCGGTACCTTCACATCTTATTCCAAAAAATCTGATGAGAACCTCATAACAAGCAATGATGACAGAGAAACTGATCTCAGTCACTGTATTTTAAATTAGATTAAATGGTTAGCAATATGCTTTACCATAATTCCCAAGAAAATAGCTGTTAGGCTAGCTGTTTGTTGTACAAAAATATTTCTGTATGAAGATATATTAAAAAGTTTGATGCTGTTGACCTCAAGGGGAACACAGAAAATAAGTCAGAGATAATGGCAAGTTTTAGATCAGAGTATGGATTATACATTTACCATACTACCAAAAAACAAGCCTAAAGTAAAACAACAAAAACAAAGCAAATAATCTCTTCCTCATCTTCAGTCCTGTTGCCCTCACCTTTTTTCCTTCAATCACACAAAAATTTCATTGTCAGCTGCTCTCTAGTCACATAGACACAAAATGAAGTAGAAACACTCTCATATACAGCCAAATGCTAAGCACAAGATTTTCGATTCAGGTGTTCCAAAGCTGCAGATGACAACAGCAAGAGAGAGTGCTTTCCCGTAACCTAAGGGACTAAGGACTTTCCACCAACTTTCCAAAAAAGTTCACATATGGTTTTAGACTAGATATATCAAGATTATTTTTTTTTCCCATAGGAGAATTTGAGGAAAAAGGGAATGGGAATGAACAGAATTCTGCATGGTGAGAGTTGATGTTGCTACAGGCAGAACACTGTGAATTCAATCATTTGTGGTGCTGGCGTTTGCAGCACAATTCATCACTGGCGACAGGTTAAGTTCCAGAATCTCAGCTTTTATTAAATAAAACCAGAACAATTGCTCTTTTTTTTTTTTTTTTTTTTTTTTTTTTTTGCTACCACAGTTGCAATAGAAGGCTTGTATTTTGGAAGACCACATAAATGAATACAAAACTTGTTTTCCTGAATTTGTGGTCTGCCCTAAGCAAGACTGGAGTCATGTGAAATGTCACATGCATCTCAGCAGAACATCAGCCATGAAGAAAAAGGAAGATGACGGAGTGGCCCACACCATCCTAAAAAGTGGTCCCCCACTCCAAAGCTCAAATAAAATCTAATAAAAACAAAGAAACAACCCACATGAGAACTATGGCGCTGATTTCATCACTCATTTGCAAATGTAAATTTAAAATATCTATTTCTCTGATGCTATCACAGCTTTATCTATAGGTAGATTTCTGAAGAATTCAAGTTCAAGGTACATGACACCTTGATGACAGCTTTCCCATACAGTGAAATCTATTGCATAATACAGTAACGTAAAGAACATGTTCCTACAATAGTTTTTATCTACTCATTTAATTTCACAATATTAATACCTACAGCCTACAGCAAAATGTCAGTTGTGGAGCTGGATCAAAATGGAGCTCTCCAGCCCATAGTAAAGGGGCCAATAGTTCTGATGGTGCAAAAAAATTAAAGGATTTACTCAAAAGTAAAATCACAGCAAAATATTATAACAGAAACAAAAGACCTGACAGAAAAGGGAAACCATTCAAAAGCTACAAGCATTTCCAGGAAAAATGCCCCACAGGGTCTTCACTCCAGTGCTCCTAGAACAAGACGGAAGATAAGTTACAATGGGGAAAACAACTTCTCCAGAGAGTTAGAAAATAAAAGTGTGCAAACAAATCAGAAACAAAAAAATACCCTCAAAGTACGTGCACTGAAAAAGGACAGAGAAAAAGCACACCCGACTTGTGTCAGAGGGACAACGGATGCACAGCTGCCCTGTGAATCTGTCCAGGAACAGGGAGATCTCATGACCTGGAGAATATGAGATAATGGAGTCACTTATGAATTACACTATTATAATTTAATAATTTGATCCAGAGTAGAACCAAACACAGTTGAGTCCAGCCTTTCACATCCATCACTATTTGCTGTCACCACTCACGAGGCTCAGGTACCAGGCTTTAACATTTTAGGGAAAATGATCTAACAAATTATGGGCTTGATTACCTTAGAGGAGAAGGCAATCAAAATGTATGTGGGCACTGAAGAGTGCTTGGAAATCTGGCATTTAGACAAGAGCTGGCAGTGTTGATGCACATCAGCAATCTGAAGCCCTAGTGCCTTCAAGTGATGTCCTGCACAGATTTGCCCAGAGACTTCAGCTTTTTGTGAGAGGCCAAAATTTTTTCCCACAGAAAATATGTTAGTTTGATGTTGTGAATGAGCAACTGGATCGGTTGATGGTTACTGTTAGTTGTTTGTATTTTAGCATTGGATCAGTTTAGAAGGGAACAGCAGACGACTATAAATGATTTGTGATTAAGCCACAGATGTACTTACCAGTGAAGTTTATGACACCGAATTTTGCTGATATCCAGCTACATATCAGTTGAGGACAGGGAAAACTGTTCACATAGCAACAAGATTAATGAATTTATGGAAATAGTGAAATAAAAGTTGATGTAAATGTAATGAAAGTTAAAAAACATACATTATTCAATTTTAAAATGGGAACATAAGGAAGCAGAGCACAGTAAACAAGTACAATGCCCTTAAAACAAAAGGCTCTTGAGAGCCTCCTTGCTGCAAGAGCAAAGTTTCTACATAGTTAAAGTTTCACGTTTGCTGATGTCCCCCTCAGAAACGTCATGGATCAGCTTGATGCATTTGAAACGGCTGATCACAATCCTGTCAGCTTGTATATAAAGTGTGTGCACAATGTAAGTTCTGAATCCTCATATGCTGTAATGCCTTCAAGGAGAGGACTCGCCCCACTAGCAAGCTCCTGGTCCTCAGTTCATACCCCTGTTTAAAGCATTTATGTTTGGATGAAAATTAATCTGGATTCTTTTGGAGGGTTAATTTCCTCATAGTGATTTTTTCAGCAAGAATATAAATTACCAGATGGGATTTCTGCACCAAATCCCAATTCAGACACTGACAGCTTTACGAAGACCTAGATGCGCTTTCAGTTTGACATATCTTTGCTATTGCCAACGTCTTGCCATGCTGTCATTTTCAACTTAGCAGTGGATGCATTTCAGTGACTGTAAAAAGTTCTTGAGCGTGTTCAGGGCCTTCAACAATATGTAGCACATAGGTCCTAGACATGTAATTGAATCAGCATGGTAAACTTCTACTTCTCTTTGGATCCCATTACAGTCAATCTTACTTTTAGCCTGCTTCCAAACACAGTATAAATGTATACCCAAAGATATTATCAGATAGTAAGTTTAAAAACAGAGAAAGTACTTTCTCACAGAACACAATTAAATTGTAGACCTCAGGAGGTTTGGGGACTGAGATGAAAAAGTCTTCAGATAACTCCATGGACAATACATGTGTCAGCAGCTATTAAAAACAGTAGTGCAAGCTGAACCTCTGCCTGAGAAAGTACCTGTGCCCCTGACAGCTGGAACCTGAGAGGGCATTGTGGGAACATAGAGTGCTACAACTGGCACCCATTAATGCCCATACTGGAGACAAAATACTGGGCCAGGAGGACACCTGGTGTGACTCCGCATAGAAATCATTATGGCTCGTAAGAGAACTGAAACAAGGATTCTCCAGTGAGTGATCCTTGAATATATAGGAAGGACAACCAATACGAGACGTTGCTGTTAATCCAAATAACCTTAGAGAAGCAACAAGAGAAGTATCTAAAGGAAAATATGCGATTTCAAAGGGATCCCTGTTCACAGGCATGTGTCTTTTCCTCCTGTCCTGTTCAGGGACAAGCCAATAATCAGAAAGGCAGTGGTATGGAAATAGATAGTTGCTTGAAATTGCAGCCTCTCTCCATCCTTAGTCATTATGGAAGTACTAAGCTTTATGCCTCCAGACCATAGCTGCAACCCGAGAAAGAGACATTGCACATGACGAGTTCTGTTTTCAAGGCAGGAAAGGTTACGACAAAGCTTACCATTAGCCCCACCGTTATTGGCCGCACACTCCACAACTACCACACATGTTGGAAGAGTTATCTTTAAAAAAAAAAAAAAAAGATATGGGACCTAATTGGCATTTTCTTCCTTATCAGCCACACTTCCAGCTAGAGTCAGTAAGAAGAAACGGGTTTGTGACTGCCTGGGTTTCCCGAGCAGTCCCATCTTTCACTGCTCAGGAAGACAGAAGGTAATTTCACAGGCTGTGGGACAGGTTAGAGAGAAACCTCAGGGCCAATGATCAGTTTAGCTTCAGAAAGAATCTCCTGGAGGATAAATTCAGTAATGTGGCATTCCAAGGTGTGTTAAGATACGTCTAAGTATCTCTCAATGATTATGTTACAAAGGAGGACGTGCCATGTCTGCAGTGTTGGAAAAATCACGTTACAGATGACAGTTGTGTTGGTTTTGACTGGGATAGAGTTAATTTTTTTCCATATTAGACTGTATGGGGCTGTGTTTTGGATTTGTGCTGGGAACAGCGTTGGTAACACGGGGATGTTTTGGTTATCGCTGGGCAGCGCTTACACAGAGCCAAGGCCTTTTCTGCTCCTCACAGCACCCGCCAGCGAGTGGCTGGGGGGGCACAAGGAGCTGGGAGGGGACACAGCCGGGACAGCTGACCCCAACTGACCCCAGGGACATCCCAGACCACAGGACATTGTGCTCAGCACGTAAAGCTGGGGGAAGGTGGATGAAGGGGGGGATGTTGGGAGTGATGGTGTTATGTGTGCTGGAGCCCTGCTTTCCTGGAGATGGCTGAACACCTGCCTGCTGATGGGAAGTGGTGAATGAATTCCTGGTTTTGCTTTGCTTGTGCGCGTGGCTTTTGCTTTACTGATTAAACTGTCTTCATCTCAGCCTACGAGTTTTCTCACTTTTACTCTTCCAATTCTCTTCCACATCCCACCGGGTGGGAATGAGCGAGCAGCTGGGTGCTGCTTAGTTGCCAGCTGAGGTTAAACCACGACAACAGTTAACAGAAGCACTCCAGTCACAAGTGCAGTAAGCACAGGTAAATCATATTTCCTGGCTATAAAGCAATTCTGTTTCTTGTACACATTATTTACCCAACAGAATACTTCAGAGGCAGGAGAAGTCTGTATCTGAGTGATTTTATGTGCAGATAAATAAATACGCTGTCCTACTTCTTCAAAACAACTTTTCTACTAAATCGACTCCCTAGGCCATTTCCTCATGTGATATCACAGCTCTTTCAGAGTCAATGGCAAAAATCTATAAAATGTAACTCCACATAAACTATTTCAGTGCAGACTGGATGTTAAAGCGTCAAATTAGACAAACAAGATTTTGTAGGCTTCACTCCCAGTGATAAGAATGGCTGAATGAGCAGGATGGGGAGGAATCAGGGCGTTATGATACTTGGGTTTGTCTTTCTGCAATTACAGGGATGAATTTAGATGAAACCATTCTGCTGTCTGTGGCTTTAATGAAGACCACTTGCCTTGCCTAATCAAAAAAAGAAAAAGTATATATTTGAGAACCGAAAATATCTTGGTTTAATGACGCACGCAGGCAGAAGTTTATAAGTGGGTAAACTTCCTTGCTGCACAGCCTCAGTGCACCTGTGCAACAGCTGGATTTAATCTATTGAGGACTGTATTTTAGAAGCCATTGCTGGATTTTAAGCTGGAAGATGAATAGTGCCCCACCCAGCCATGTTCCAGTCCACAAACTACTTTTAACATTTCAGTGAGGGTAGAACAATTGTATTCTGTGGGTTAAAGAAATCCCGGGATGATTTATGTGTTGTTGTGAGTTTAAAGAGGAGAAAAGAAAACAGGCCAATTCAGCCGACAAGAAAACAACCTAACCATTTGGTCTAGTGCAGCGAATGGAACGTCTGAACTTATCAATAAATGTGATTGATAGTTGTGCTAGATGCATTACAGAACAGATATGTACAAACAGGATTCTGATCAACACCTGTTAAGTTAACAATATTCACAGTTTCATAAGAAGTAAGAGCTCTACTTTCTCCGTATCTTTCAAGACTTATGTATCTTAACAGTCTGCACTAACAAACATACAGATTTAGACATAAAGATCAAATACTCTGCCCAAGGGCCAAGGACAAATAACTATCAGCCAAATGACAGAACAGTAAATAAAGGAGGCTCGGGAGCCTACAGGCTTTCCCAGCAGTGATTTAGGAAACCTATCTTTGGACACTTTTTTTTTTTCTCTCCTTCCTCTCCAATCACGGGTAAAATCTTGATACCACTGACCTAAGTGGAGCCAGGTTTTTAACCGTTAGCCTTACCATACAAAATCCATCTGTTAAACAGATGGCATGAGATCATACGCTGATCTCATACCTTCTTGGGCACAATATTAAACCCATGTGATCACACCCAAAGCATCTAGAGCAAAAGATCTGGATGTGACAAGACCACCTCAGCACCACTGCTTCATCATGAAGATGAGCAGAGCTCTCTTCTCCAAAGTTGCAGAAGGCAGGCTTTTCAAAAAAGACCATAAAAATGTTGTCTTGCCTGCCCTGCAAGCTCTGGAGACTCCATGACACTAGTCCTAAAGCTAAGGCTTGGACACACTTGATTCACTGCCCCTTCTCCCTTCTATTTTTGAAGCCACTCTACTAGTATTGAAGATCACTAGACTGCAAAGTGAAACACATTGTAATAAAATTAACCAAAATTATTACTGAAAAAACAAATCCTCCTTAACATTGTGATTAAACGGTCAATTTATGGCCATCTGGAAAAGTTATTCCACAAACAGTGAATCTAATCTAGCCACCCTTTCTACCCATTCAGGTGCTAACGTCACTCTATGCTCTATGAGAGCATCTTAATACTACTCGGCAATGTTCTGCTTTATATAATTGGTGGAGGATTTATTTTCTTGACCTTCCCTTTCCATCAGCTACAGATCGACATTCTACCTCACTCTCCAGCTCAACAGATATCTGATATAAAGTGACGCAGCTCCTCAGGAGAGGCAGATGAAAACTTATCGCACAAGCGCTGACATCCCAGTGGTTAGACATCCATCTAGGGGTGGGACCCTGGATTGCGTTCCTTGTTTTGGGGCCTAATTATGTGTGACCTAAAGAACCACCACAACTACAGAAATTAAGAATCCTCCTGAGCCTGGTGACCAGGACCTAGCTCTGGGAGAAGCTCTGCTTCAGATCAAACAGGTCATTCAAGGCTGAATGAAGTGGGAACACTTGCTTTTCATTTTAATGAGCGAGAGGGAGGGAAAATAGCTGCAGTTGACCTGAAGCAAGTGTTTTTTCTAAAAGTTTTGCTGAACTGGAAAATCAACTTTTCACAAAGCTCCTAATCAACACAGGCTTTCATGTTAAATACGGATGGATAAAACACCCTATTGTATATTACATTTTTTTTTTCCCTTAGAAATACTATTATTTTCTTCCTTTGTTCCACTTTTTCCCTGGAATTAGCTTTCCTTACACTAAACTAAAAGTTTGAGCTCAGACACTTGGAGGTGCAAGGTGAGTCTCCTAGTCCCATAGTGCAGTCAATCTATGGAAATTAGAAAACCTTCTCATTTTAAAGATTTATCGATGAGTTTCAGTTAATCAATCACAAAAGAAGGATCTCAGCCTGCATATAATATATTGCTAACAGGAAAAGCAACTTACCAGAAATGGGCATTTGAAAACATAAAATAAGCCAACCCCCAACCCTCTGCCTGAGTAAACCAGCAGATACCCGAGTCGCCAAGGCTGTGGGGTGAGAAGATGAAGTCAAATTCCCGCGGTGTGAGAATGCGTGTACGCCAATTACATCTGGAAACACACAACTTGTGGTATTATTTGGAAGCTGAAGGTTTCACCACAATAGAACGTGAGAGGCTCTTTCTGTTGATGACAAGCCCTTTCACATGTCCTTGCCCTGAAAAGAAAGGAATGCCAACACACCGAGTCACTTCTGCATCTCCCATCACCATATTTTTCTTTCCCATGCCCATCTCGGCCAGCTGTTACATTGTCCCAGCTCATCTTTATTTGAACAGCTTGACGGTATTCCGGAGCAGGAAGGCAGCCCCGCCAGGCAGTTCCCATCCCCATACACGGCTCTTGCTGGTCTCAGCCATATTTCATCATGTAGATTTACAGGGACAGACAAACAGCTGACTAACTGACAGACAGATAATTGGTAGATGGTAGAGCTCTGCAAGTAAATTGAAACTAAACTTCATTTATTTGTGTTTTGGTTCTTGTTAAGGGATTCAAAGCAAAAATTAGCATGTTTTCTTTAACAACAAGTTCTGCAGAAATTCCTAGGAAGCAATTTCAACACAGCTTTATGCAAATCTCATTTTTAAATGGCAGCTCCGATTCTTCTACTCACCTACGCTTTCACGTAACAACCAGAGATTTCGACAGATAGAAGCTTAGGCGCTCACTATATATCACCATATGTATGACCTCTACATTACCATGTCATCCGTTTGATCAAATGTTTATCTTAACAATACCCCTGAATGGTTAAGAAGTGTTATTAATTTCCCATCCGTAAAATAGGAATTAAGCACCGAGACATGAAGGACCAGCTACTCCTCTCCTTCTCTGCCAACCCCACATTAAAAGGCAAAGTCTGTACATAAGCATCTAATTTCCTTGAGTTGAAATCTGGACTCTTAAAATCTGAGCGTGTCTTTCACAAACACGCTGCCTAAACAAAACTTCTGTCAGCAAAAAACCTGTATTTAAGCACCTAAAGCTTTTCCACTGTGCTTGCACAGGACTGCAACCTTCTCATCAGGAAAGGGAGTCTTTATTCTCAACTCATGCAAAATCCTGTTTGGGAAATTTGGCAAATTAGGAGGAGTCCTTAAGCCTAAAATCCCTGAAGGAATCTGAGCGTACCCAAAACACGCTTCCTATATTGAGTTCAATACCAAACACAACAGACTTTGTTTTAACATCTAAAGAAAACATATTGACACTTGGTAAACCCTCAAAAATGAAACCATAGATAAATTAGCAAGTTTGAATCACCTCAACAAAACTTTAGATGAAAGCCATCTTCAGAACAAACAACACCAGAGATGATTTCTAAATGTGACAGGATTCAGAGGAGATTACAGCATAAAATCAACAAAATGCAATCTCAAACATGCACTCAGAGCAGAACAATGGTGACCTTCCCACAGAACACTGCCAATATATAGGGGCACATCTCCTTGCTCTGAGCTCACAACTATTTCTGGGAGAAACTTCCAGTAAAATTTGCAATAGAAAGCTTTAAAAATCACAGCTTTGTCTTCTGCACACATGCCATAAATAAAAAGTATTCACTTAATGTGCCTCAGGTTCCACCTACACCATTAGCCATTAAGGAACTTGTATGCCCTTGTCAAGTACAAGAGAAATCCACTGCAAGAGCATTTTGATTTCAAGCTCATTGAAAAGGAGGCAACGATAATTAAGTAAAAGGGGAACTACAGTATTAAAAGACAAGCTGAAGTGCATTCCTAATGTTGGAGGCCCAACTACTACTGCAGCATTATATTTAGCTCTGTTCACCTGACTCGCTGCAGTTTATATTATCACGCAAAACTCTGCAAACTGAGTTCACAGAGGTTGGACAAACGTTCCCACTTTGGCCCAATAGTGTATTACAGGAGAGTAGCATGCACCCAAAAGTGAAACACAAAGGGAGGAACTACTTCACTAAGACCTCTGTCTTACTTCAGTTTTCTAAATTGAGCTAAAATTATTCTTAAATGCAAATGTATGTTGCATCTTCCATAGTTTCAGCTGAAGAGGACACACCAGTGCCATCTGGGCAGAACTGAGATGGGGCAATGACTGCTTTGAGCCACAGCTTCAGGCACAAAGTCCTGTCCCACAAGGAAAGAATAAAAAAGAATAAAAAGCTGCCAGCCTCAGACAGCACAAGGCTGTGTTATCCAGAGGATGCAGGCACTGTAGGGACGGAGGCATAAGCAAGACTGACTCTCTGGCCACAGGAAGGTGCAATAGCATGAGTTACTGGCCCAATGTACTTGCCATTGGGCTGTTCCTTTCCAGAACAGGAAACGTAACTCTTGCAGAAAATTACCGCCAGTCTGAAGATGGTACGCATCTACTCAGGCAATTACATTCAATATTCAAAAATCTTGATTGGCATTAAGAAAAACAGGCCACTTTGGCCAAGCCCTCCCTCTTGGCAGAAGTGACAGCTCTCTTTCTCCCCCAGCTGCTCTCAGCGCTCCAGCCACTCCGCGCGCCGTCGGTTCAGCTGCGACGGATGTAACTCGTATTGGCAACCACCAGCCCATATCATTGTGCTTCCTATGCAGCTGCTCATAACTCTAGGCCTCTCCACAGCACCGAGCCTTCAATCAAAACAAATTGTTTGTTTCTTTCTGACCACAAGAAGAAGTCTGGTTTTATCGTTTGCTTTGGCTACGTCGCCTGGGTAAAAACACGCTATAATGCTAGGAACTCCACTCAGCCCTCTCCGGAGTTAAGGCCATACGGTTGCAGTTTACAGTTCTGACTGACAAAGCAAAATAATTCACAACCGCTTTTGAGGCTGTGGCACTCACCGAGGAACCCTTCTTTGTACATCTTATTCCTATACTGAAGTCCCACACGAGCGTGAAGGTGAAGATACTCATTGATGGGTTTTGAAGGATGGCATGAGAAAGGGTTTCCAAGGACGGCGAGTGCACAACATAAGGATACTCGAGCTAGCATGGGAATGGAAAACCACCCAGCTGGTGTAGCGTGGGGTCCCCCAGGCACCAGTTCACCCTGTCCCCAGCACCCAAACCTCCTTGGCTCACCCTAGGCTGCACTGCAGGGTAGGCGTACCCGTGGGAAGTGACCTGCTTTCACTCCTCTGACAGCAGCTCAGGAACAGAAAGTAACAGAAAATAACATTCAGAAACCTTATTTTCTGACTTCATGCTCCTCCTGGCTGCTGGAAGAGTGACGCTGAATTCTCCCCATTTTTCATGTGCTGCTCGCTAACGTCGCTGCTGTTGGCCTCCATGGTCCCCAGCTCCCTGGCACGTCGCCTCGTTGTAAAACACAGCCACCAGCAGAAACTTGCGATAAGCCTCAGCGTGGGTCCGATCCCACAACTAATAGAGACAGAAGAAAACTATACTGGGCTGGGACAAATCTGTAAATTTAAACCTCCATCTTTTGTATCATCTAACGGTATGTCAAGATCGTAACACAGTCTGAAAGAGGGTAACACAATGTGGTTTCCTGAGACTGGGAGGGACTGGAGCCAGTGACCCAGGAGGTCTCATCCCTTCCCATGCTCTTCTTTTCTTTCCATGCTCCCTTCTTGCTGCCACACATCTAAATTTAGGCTGTAAACTAATTTTAACGGTAAGGGGCATGGGGTTGACTCTTTTGAGTGTCTGACACACTGTAGGAGCAGGGTAACTAAAACACGAATGCTTATGTAAATTCATCTTTGATTTTGTAATCAATTTAGTTCACTAATTTGTTGCAGGGATTGGCTGAAGTAACATGCCAGAATTTTTACTGCCTCTCTGCCATAAAACTGACAAGCGTAGGTTTTCTGTTTTTGTTTTTACTTCCTTTCAAGTGTAATAACTTCCCTTTTCATAAAATGCCAACATATTCTTTTAAAACTGTCAGGCTGCCATCAACCTGGTCATGATCCAGTGCCAGGCCATAGCCAGACAAGATGAGTTACAAGGTAATCTTTTCCCTGCCAAACAATACAAAGATATTGGCACCTTTCTCACGGCTGCAAATCAGCTCAAAGGGCCACAGAAATCAGAAACCCGAGAATCACTTCTTCCTCATTTTGGTGTTTGCCTTGCAAGGAAAGTGGCGCTCTGCAAGGAATCTAATGTTTTCATTAATAGCACGCTGGCTTCTTCCCGTTCTCCAAGCCTTTTCCTCCACAAAAGTCCTGGATATGATTTTAATGAAATTGAGGATACCCTCCCCCACTCCAAGTTACACACTGGATTCCTGAAGACTGGTTTCAAGGAAATGCTACTCCCGAGATGAAATACAAAGCAGCTGCACAACTTTGGCAGAGGAGGCTACACAAATGCCACCAAAAAGCAAATCGTTGCCTCAGTCTAACTGGAAGTGTATCAATATTCCTATTCAGGAAGGCCATGCAGCGGCAGAGACTGTCCCTTATATCATGTAGAAAAAAATAGTACAAAAGGCCACAGGACTGGAGTACTGACCCCATTTTTTACATACGACTGAGACTGAAAATGAGGCTGTTCAAAGTCCATCAGCTGGTAAATTAATACATCAGCATAGTCAGAGTTTTAAGACAGATCTTTAAAGCAGTGGTAGCTTCATGTGATTTTGAGACTGCACCTACGTTCTTTGCTTCTACAGCCCCTCCAAATTCCTGTTGCTTTAAAATCATTTGAGATGTATGTGGGTGGTACTGACCTTCCACCTCCTACCTCCATCCCTCACCTGGGATTTCAAAGGAGGCTGTGTCAGCCTCTTAATTTCATAGTTCTGAAAGGGCATCAAGAATTGTGATGAAAACAAGTGTCTCCATGCGGTACTTTCTATGCCCCTTATCCTAGTAAATGCAGAACCAGCAGCTTTGCACATGCAGAGAACGTAGGGATTGCAGGAAGATCCACTTAGTGCTGCTGGGAGAATTATCTTTTTTTTAACAATTGCAATTGTACTGCCATAAAGTATACAGTCGAGCCAGCAACATTAGGGCATCAATCCTTCCTCATACCAATTTATTGAGCAGCATGGTACGTTGGGTTGCCAAGCTGAGAAACATTAGCCCGGATTCTGACCGAAGTCAAGCTGGTTTTCATTTGGCCTACACAGCACCACCAGCAACAAAGATTCCTGGAGCCCAGCTCTGCCCTCAACTCAATGTGGACAATTCCCTGTTTCCAACAAGGTAGAATGAGGGTAAATTAAAGGCAGGATTTGCATCCACAGTAGCAAAATAGTTAACAATGACAAGAGTTATTCAAAAATTAAGACAGCTGCACACCTTGGCAATGTTTGCAGCAATAAAAGTAGCAAATATTAATCTCTTTCACAGCAGCAAACATACAGGGATATGTTATCAGGTATTGGCTGATAATGGTGTGTTATGGAAAGATAATGATATGTTACGAAGCGATAATGGTACGGAGGAAAGGTGAAATTTTTTCAGAATGACTTTTCAAAGTAGAAATGTCCTCTGGAAAGCATTGGGTTAACTAATCCATTACTGATATTTATCAATATTACTGATAATTACTTGCTATTAGAAAAAATATGCATGTGTATGCACACACGGCACTTGTAAAGATGCCCAAGCAACAAGTATAGTATCCATCACACACATCCTCTTTGAAAACTTGGACTATCATTGGAATTTAGTCAGCTTTGGGCTCTGCACGAACTATTTAGCCATAGACAGTAGCCATTTACTAAAGGATTTGGGCAAGGTATTATCTTTGGGAAACTTGAGTAAGAGTTTACAGCAGTAGGTTACAGCTCCCGAGCCTGGTAAGGGCACATAACTACTATTCACAATTCTCATATTTGCGTCCTTTAATCCAACACAAGGTATCATTAGAAAGGTAATGTTTGCAGTCACGTTAGAAATCACAAGCCCCAAAGCATGCATTATTAGAGAGATAGTGGCTGAATATCAAACACACTCATTTTAAGGTATGAAGTCTGAGTCGAGCACACAGAAGATGATAGTAAAACTTTCGCAATACTGCAGCTCAATTGTTCCAGAAGCATGAAAAGAATGATTAAATAAAATAAATAAAAAAAAAGTAAGGTGACACAGCTCACTGAAAGCATGAAGTGATTTGGGAGTTTGTCTAGTTCTGCTTAGGAAGCCAAACGAACCACTCACCAAGAGAAAACGATATCCAGTAAGGAAAGGAAATCAGATGAATACACAATTTACACACCGTCTAGATAAGAGATATTTACCTTCAGATAAGTTTAAATTCATCTACTGAAATCAAGTATTTCCGGTCTCCAAAACTCTTGTGACTTAGACCAACATCTTAATAGCTCTAATCCATGTAGTTGGAGATGAAAAAAAATAAAGAAAATCAAACAGAACTTGAGGTACCTTACACTCCAACTCGATCTGTTACTGGATACACAGCAAGATAAGGTACATTCAATAAGGAAGTCCTCAGGCAATCTTCTGCCTATAGAGTACTCCAAACAAAGTAGTCCTCTTTTTCTTGCTCCATATATTTAATTTGAAATGTTTAACTAGAAAATGAGATTATATTAAAAACAAATTTCCAGGGAGAGTTGCACTTCGGCTGCACTCCAAAGCTCAGCGCAAAATATTAGACATGCAAGTTATGATGATGGAGAAACCAAATTTCCACTCTTAAATTTATATAGTATAATTAGTACCAAATCTACTCAGAAAAATATTTTTAAAAGATTTTAGTGGTTACGCAGCACCTTCCTTTCTGATGACATAATGCTATTCTTTACATCAAATCCAACCTCACTCAATAGTTGCTTTTGATATTAAAGTGGAGCCTAGTAGTATGAAAAATTATTAAAACTGATGTAAAATTTAATTTTACATGCTCTTCAAGGCATCTTTAGAAAGTGGTAAAGGTTGTCTTGATGTTATTGGAACCCAGTTTCTGTGCTAAACCATGAAAAGACTTTAAAGGTTTCATTCATAGAATCACAGAATCATTTAGGTTGGAAAAGACCCTTCAGATCATCAAGTCCAACCACTTCTCCCAGTCTTCCTGTTCTTCTTCCTTCTGTTTCCTGGACAGCAACAACATACTAGCATAATACTTGTCAGGGAATCATGTAAAAATGAAAATGTACCCACTGGATCTCAGTGGATCAGCAATCATTCTCCTCTTGATCTCTGTGCGAGTCTCCATGAAATGGCCTATTGTAATCCCAAAGAACTCAGCAAGAGAAAGCACCAACAACCCCATTTTGCCCATCGTGTCCACAGCCCCAAGGTTTTTGGACAAAAGCACATGGAAGAGCGTGGGGCAGAGGTAAAGGGGAAAGCCTGCAGAGTATGTCTTACCAATGAGCTCGCCATCTCTTCTTCTAGGTGAAACCTCATGTAAAGGGACCACTGCTTTTGGGCCAAAACTGGAATAACATACAAAATAAATGACTAACCTAAAAGACTACCCTTATACAAGACTAACCTAACTCCTCTCTTAAGGAAAGGACTCATTCTTCTTAGGAAGAATGTGTGGATAGATGGAGAGTGAGCATTAATTACGGGCAAGGATCTAGGTGCTGTATGCACCTAGAAAGTAAATTCGGTGAGAACTTCCACATAAAGAGGTCAAGAGAGAAGATGGAGATTCAGGCAGACAAGTAAAGGATGAAAGATGCACAGGGTCAAAGGAGGAGAACAGCCTTGTGAAAGTTGTGCAACAAGCTGTAGACAAAACTTTCTTTGTAGTCATTCTTGCAGTCCAGGCTCAAGGGAGATTTTGAAGGAAAATAATTTAATATGTGATTTTGCATGACTATAGGAGAATCCTCTGACATATGAACAGCAGCAGTAGAAGGGAAGCCTGACGTATTCAGCATATGGCAATGCATCTTTTTTAACAGTCTTTACTAAAATAGCTCATGAAATGTCACCAACATACCTTGAGCACAGAGTGATACTTTTTAATTATCTTTATTTGTTTTGGCATTTCAGCCTTTACTATTTACATACTCTTCAGCATTAATGTTGAACCAATCTGGCTTTATTTTAGCAGGCAACACTTTATTAACACTCTGAAACTTGCAAGTTTCCTCAGAAATGCCTTCAACATGTAATTTGGATGACAGCCAGGCATGAAAAGCCACCTCTAACTGAAAAGTATTAAAAAATGGAATGGAGAATACGTAAGCTCAGTTACCTAAGTCTTATGAAAATATAGCAAACATGGAGAGTAGATGGTGCGCCGCAGGGAAAAGCCTTACACAGGTTGATAGCCTCATTTCTTTCGTGGATGCCCTCTCACTCGTAGCATACTGGTGAGTAAAGCAGTGCCAGTGCTTTGAGTTATATTCACCTGCCAATTCAAACTTTAGCTGAATTTAACATCTTTGCCTCAAAGAAGAAACAGTCCCATAGTAATCTCAGAGTCTACCTCAACACCCCCACCCCAGGCACCCTACAACTGGGAGGGGATCACTTTCTGCAACAGAAATGGGAGTGAGAAAAGCCTAAATATGACTTGAAACATTTAGCCAGTAACATTTTTAAAGCAGTTTACCTTGAATACGCATCCTGTTTCCCCCCATGCTCTATCAGCATGGCAGAGCTCACAGCAACACGGTGGTGAGTCTCTCCACTTCAACTCCAAGGGTAGTTGTAAACCTTCACAACCGTGTTTTGCCCTGGGTCGTTTGCTTCAAAGAGAAAAGAAAATAGAAAAAGCAAAAGAGGGAACAGCATTAGCACCGTCCTTCTCGCTTCTGCAGCTGACCAGGAGTGAGGATTAGCTTCCTTTCAGAAATCCTCTAGCCTTTAGCCTCTACAGCCCAAAGAGAAATAATGAAATTTTGCTTATTCCTCTTCCTGGGGGTTTAAAACATGATCAGATTTTAGGAATTGAACCAAGAGGAGAGGGAAAGTGTTCTCACAACTAACTGCCTTCCTTGCATTCTTTCCCAGCATTCATGGGACAGAAAAAAAAAAAACAGAACAAAGTGCTACCCTGCCACACCTGGTCATTATTAATTACATAGTTAATCAAACTGGAAAGGCCACACAACCTAATTTAAGCAAAAACTTGGACAGAAATAACTTTTTTTTTTTTTACTGTTGATCTTCCACTGCTTTGTATGTGTGGCTAATCAGAAGCTGTCATTTGCAGTCTGTGCGGACGGGCAAAAGCCAGAACTGACATATTTAACTTGGGAGGAGGAAAGGTGAGATCTACAGTGAATGGCAGGAGCCAGTTAAAAACTAAACACCTGTCATAATAAATAGAAAGAAACCTGCTATCTACCGAAACTCTACTGAGCAGAGTCTGACCCCACCTACGGAGAGCTTGAATTACAGGATATTTGTTATAACAAATAGAAAAAATACGAGGGAACCCAGGCCAGGAGTCAGGCTGGGCAGTATGTTGCAGCTCTCTCCCCAAGGTGACAACTTTTCCCCCAGTGCAAAGAGCAGCCCTGCCAAGGAAGAATTTGTCATTTCCGTAGCCAACCTTCTTTTTTTCCCTTGGTCCCAAGGCTAGGAGGAAGGTAGTTGTCCTGCTGTTCGGGGCTATGGTCCCACGGGAAGTGCTGCCCCCTCCTCATATAGGGAACTGAAAATAAAATGTTTTGCATGAAGTGCAGAGATTCTTCAAAAAAAAATCTTCAGACAGGGGAAAGGGTAGGCTTGTCGATGGGAAGAAACTCTGTAATACACATAAAGAGTTTGTGTAGTGGCAGAGGGAAGTGAGGAATGTCCTTGCTCCTCTGCTGTCCTTCACTTGTAAGACAAGGAAATCACCATAAAGCTGTCACCGTTTGTGCAAGGTGAAAAAGCATTTCTTACCATCCTGAGTCTCTAAATGATCATCTGGAGATGCTCCCAATACCTCCCAACAGCCAGCCCAAAGGCCCTTACCAGAAGAAGCTGGGTAACTCAGGACTTCATGCACGCCTGGGACTGGTCTGACGTGTGAAGAAACAGGATCACCACGGGAGCGCAGGGCATGTACTCACTCCTTGAACCAGCTGATGAGAGAGTATGGCCACAATCCTCTTAACAACATATCAACCAGAAACAAGACTAACAATCACAGAATCATCTCAGTTGGAAAAGCCCTTGAAGATCCTCCAGTCCAACCATTAACCTCACACTGACCATTCCCAACTCCACCAGATCCCTCAGCGCTGGGTCAACCCGACTCTTCAACCCCTCCAGGGATGGGGACTCCCCCCCTGCCCTGGGCAGCCCATTCCAACGCCCAACAACCCCTTCTGCAAAGAAATCCTTCCTAAGAGCCAGTCTGACCCTGCCCTGGCGCAGCTTGAGGCCATTCCCACTTGTCCTATCAAACGGCATCAGAAGTATTACAGCAGGGCCAAGGTGGTAGGTAAAGGGAACAGGCTCTGTGATTACTTGACATAAAATGGGTGAGAAAACAGATCCCAGCTTAGAAATGAATACGTAAGAGCATGCTAACCCCATATCCTGCCTCTGATGGTATCCAGCAGCAGACACCCAGGGGAGGTGTATGAGAAACTTAGCAAGAATTAAACAATCCTCCTTGAGATATACCTCCTCAACTTCCAGAAATCCCCAGTATCAATGGAGGGGGATGTAGAAAAAACCAGGTCATATTCCTGCTGATGTGCTTCATGGACCTGTGCAAATCACCATCCTTGGGTGCCTACCTTGGCTGCCCTCCTGCCCCAAGCTGCTTCTCCTCCTCTTTAGACTGAAGCACACCTGGGCAAGCGCTGCCTTGCAGTACAGATGAGCAGCACTTAATACAAACAAGCCCTCATCTTGGATGGTCCTCAACCACGTCTACAGAAGAAATTGTAGGTTAAATCCCATCCTCATCTAGAAAAGTCAAATGAAAAAAGGAACAACTCATGTTCTGCTTCTGCATGCAAAACCAGAGGAATGATAGATAAAACCCCTCACTATGCAATCCCTCCCATTTTTTCTGCTGCCAGAAAAAGAAAGGAACTGAAAATAAATTTTTTTGCAACTTTTTTGCTTTCCATACAACAGCAATAGCAATTCAGAAACTAAGCTGAAATACAACAGATATAAGAGCTACTACTGCTGCCTGTGCAAGAACTAAACAATCTGATGATCCATTAGAGAACTAAGATAGCACGGAGGATCAAGAGGCCAATCGCTGCCTTCCATATACAAACCAAATATGCTATAATTATTTTCATCCTCTTCCTTACAAATAAATCAAAATTTTATTTGAAAGCATAGTTAGTTCTAGGAAGCAACAGCAAGTATAAGCCACAGTCAGCGTAAACTACTTGCTTTCCAATGTATTTGGATACCATTATCAAAAGTGCATGTGTGCAGCTGAAAGGTTGAACATCTATAATTGAGGGGAAAATTTGGCCTGGTCTCTAAAACAAGGCTAAAATGGTAGTTAGATCCATATGAAGTAGAGCTTCCCCCCCTCCTTTTTCTTTTTTTCAAAGCATCAAACCCATTAGTTTCCTAGCTTAAATCTCTCGCTGAAAACTCACTTTAAAATCTGATACTAAACAGCCCAGCCATAGTCCTGATACAAAATACAGTACTACAGATGACACACTGGGAAAAATAAAACAAAATTAACATACCAATGTTTGTGGCTGGACCACTATACCATTACTGGCATTTTGCTTATGTAGTGATTCCATTGGTGTTTTGCATTACATGGCAAAACCATAGGTTCCCCTTCTAAGAAAAGAATTGCTTAATGTGCCAAATGGTACATCTGGAGAGAAGTACTGCCAGCCTGCAACGATAAAAAAAAAAAAAAAAAAAAAAAAAAGGAAAAAAAAGATTAATCCAATGCCTGCTGGCTAGGTTTCTAAATGATGATGCTCCTCACAATATTCCTATTGAGAATCATATTTTGGTAATGTATTGTCTAACGCTTTCAGGCTGGAAAGCATCTTTAATCCATTATTCTATGGCTTTTTATTTTTTTGGCAAATCCTGTAGCTGCAGGGGAGATGACTGTGGTTTTGGTGAGATAACATGTACTATTAGTGCTTTGCTTTAGCTTTTTAATTAAAATATTCTGTTGCCTTCCACTGTCAGAGACACTATCAGACACAGAATTTGTTTGATCTTCAAATGGGTAATGTAAAATGAAGCCTTTTGCCTTATAGAGGGGATACAGTGTCATGTGGTATTTAAGGCTCAGCACATGTATCAGAGAAAACAGGTAGAAAGGATCTATTAGATCACATGTGATCCATCATAACATGTTTTTCTAAAAGTATATTACACTACTATAAAGCCTAGTGGGCCTTCCAAGCGGTGACTTCTGCTACTTCTTTGGAAGGTTACTGCACAAATCAGGCTGTTCCTGGCAATGGGATTCCTGTGGGAGGGACCTCTGAGCCCCTTGTCTACCGTTACAGGGCTCTGGGTAGCTAAAAGGCTCCGATTTGTGCAACTCCAAGTGGAGACCTGAGGTGTAGCAGCCCTCCATCTGAAATTTTTAATTTAATTAGCTTCAGACTATCCTTTCTAGCGGTGTTTGGTTCCTGACATTTCCACAGAAAGAAAAAAAATCCCAAGCATTTTAGACTCTGGAGCCTCAAGTTTGCACAGAATGATACAAGCATCAGCCAGATCTGCTCTGATTTAACTCCAGTGATATAAAATACAACCTCTATTAGAAGAAGCAATGTAACATATGTTGTGGAAGATGCTACTGCAGCAAGGCACCCGAGGAATTCACGGTAGGTTTAAGACCTTACCAAACACATCTGTCCCAGCAGACAAGGCAGGGATACAAAGATGCCTTGGAGCAAGGCTCCGCGTTGCTAAAGCTGTGCCAAACCATCCCAGAACACAACTGTGCAAATCTGCAGCCGTTTCAGAAGCTGAAGGAGCTCTCTGGTTTTGAGGTTTGTAACAGTCCCTGCATTACAAAAGGCCATCCAAAGAATACGGATGGTTTTTTTCCACTGAAAGGTGAATGATTTTCCAACTGAATACCTCCCTGATTCATTGGTTCTAGGCATGCTTTCTGGAGTTTTTGGAAAGAGACCTACGTTATAGATCTCAGAGCAAAAGTTCCCCAAAACACTGGAGTTGTTCATAACCAGTCTGAAACAGGCTGTGGACCATATTAAATATTCAGTGGAGAAAAAAGATGATGCCTTTATCGAAAGAGTATTTCACACCAAAAAAATTCCAGAAAGCAAGCTGAGATAGCTGAGCCAGGGTACTTAGTACAGCAATACGAATGCTTCAGGGATGACATATCTGTGCATGTGACAATGTAGACACAACACAGGTAAAATATTTGAAATTCTGTAAAAGGCTATGGGTCATTATTACTAGATCATGCTGCTAGGTTAAGGCGGGGAGGAGGGAGGTGAGAAGAGACCTGCCTTCACCCCTTGGAAGCTGCTCTTATGCTGTGAAATTTCTTATCAGTTAGAACAAAGACACTGATAGAGCTGGCTTGGCCGAACTGCTGGCACATGCACGGCCACACTTTGCCTGTTTCCCTGCCAGTTTAGCTATGTAATTGTGTTACAGATGTCCCTTCAGCTCCGCTGGGTAAATAGACTACTACAGACCTCAACTAGGTAATTACCGCTTCTCATGGTATTAATGAATACAGAAAAATAGAATCAAACCCCTACTGACCTTTGCAAAAGTCTCTGTCATCACCTCCCCCTCCACAGACAGATTGACAGCTGTCACAGGAAGCTTCCGCGTTTCGTGACGTGAATAGTGCAAACTGCTTCGACATTTATCAGTGCTTCCTACATCTGGAAGCACCTCCTCACAAACTGACTGCACACATTAAAAGACAGACCTAAAGTTTGCAAATAAGTCAAGCCTGGCAAACAAACTCACCTGTCCTCCAAACATAGTGACGTTTTTACCTCGCACAGCGGTTCCTTTATTTTCCCAAAGATCAGAATTTTTACATTCCAGGAGGTAGTGTTCAGGATCGCTCTTTAGTTCCTTCCTGAAGGAACATGTTTGAAAATTGATCTTATCTAAGTTATTTCCCTTCTCTGACACAGAATATTAATGGAAATTTGAACAAAGAATTCAGAGCAGCGTGCCTGTCGACAAGTGGATGAGGAGTGTCTACGTTTAGACAAAAGCTACTGAACTTTTCAAACAGGTTTGGGAGACTGACCTCCCCAGAGCCCGATGTGATTTGTTGACTTTCAATGTCCAGACCTGTGCTTCGTTTTATTGAACAATAAGCTCTATCCAGTGGCATTTAATGGGCATCTTTTACTGTAGTGTCAGACATCACATCTACATGTATGGCTCACACAGCACGTACCATGTATTTCTGCTTAACTTATTTTTATGTAGTGAAAACATTGTTTTTCCAGAAAAACAAAAGAACAAAGTTCACAGTGAAAATAGACGTGGTATGGTTTTATCCTATGATAATGTAACAGTTCCTTAATATTTAACTTCTATAATAACAGCTAAATTAGACACATGCTTTCAGAGACACAAACTGTTCCAAGCTTTGCTGTTTCACAGATGGTGGATGCAGAGATTAAGTGCCTGGCTGAAACTAATACAGGAAGTCTGTGGCAAAGTCAAAAACTGTTCCAAGAACTCCTGATTCCTATCCATTGTCTGAACCACAAGACTATTGTGTCTTCCAACTTGTATTATTATTTTGTACCTGTATATATTGTTCGCCCTCACCATGCTTTGCTAAAGGAGCTCCCGATACCACTAGAAAACAGCAGCTCTTATCTCCGATAACCCCCCTGTTTGGCCTCACAAGCCCTAACCACCCCCCTCAAAACCTGGATGGAGGTCCAGGAGCCCCCTTCACCGCTGTTCCCAGACACAGAGTGCTGACAACCCACCTCTCACCAGTCCTATGAACACATCCCCACAGACCTCCCACCTTCTCCCAACCTCTTGAACACCATCTGCCTCGCAATCGATTTGCTAAACCTGCAAATCCAGCAGCGTAGCTGCTCAGCTAAACGTGGTAGGTGAGTCTTCTCTGTCTGGTTAGCAGCTTGAATGTACTTGTGGTTCAGAAACCCCTTTCCTATCTGGTCTGGGAGGTCCATGCTCAGCCAGTTGCAGGAGCGAGCTGCCAGTGCTCTTGGAGGGACCATGCAGTCAATGTCACCTCTGCAAATTTTTGCAGAACTTAAATTCCAGGAAGGAAAACCCCAAAGGTTTCACCTTTTATTTGGGATAACTGAGAACATAGAAACTGAAAGACTGTACTGGGGGGTGTGTGTGTGTGTGCGGTGTGTGCGTCAGAAAAATACAACTGGCTGTTAACTGCTTCACGTTATAGTGTGTTAACGGGAAATAAATACCAGACGTGTGCCTTCGAAAGCCTCCCCGATGTGATTTGTCTAGAGCTGCAAAGCACACCCCAGAAATACAATCCAGGAATTGCATACCGTTGTGTCCTGGCACTGATCACCACAAAACGGCTCCGCTGCACCTTGCATTCACACGTGGAGTGCCTCAGGTTCTTGTTAAGTGAAAAGAAATTGTGGCGGACCAGAAGCCATCAGATCCAGCTTCTACAAATCTGCTAAAAAAGCTGAGGGGAAAAAAATGAAACAAATCTGAAAAATGTTTGTATACAGCAATACATTAACATGGAAGTCTACAGCGCGTATAAAATTTAACATTAATCACCATTTTAAAACCAGTCATTAGTTCCCTTTTAAAAACTCCTTAATTTTCACAAACACACATACCTGGGTTTATTGTTAAATAAACCAGTTCATCCAGATTTGTTCCTATTAGCCAAATTCCACACTTTACAGTGGACCAAAAATGAAAAGCCGGATCCTGTCAATGGATGCCAGACAACTCGTGATTAAAAAAAATTTTTCAGATGAAGTTTCATGAGTAACCACGGAAAAACCACATATTGATCATTTGAGTTCAGTGTTCCCCCGTTCCCAAGGGAAAGAACATGAAAACATGCATTTGTTTACATCAGTTCAAGAGGAAGTGGTAGAAAGAATGACTGTAATATCACCCTGTCCAACATTATTTCCTGGCTCTCAGCATCTGTTGATGTCTGAAGGGAATCTGCACAAAGTCTACCTTTGCTAAACTTCTCAAAATATATGAAATCTGAACTATTTCACAACAACAAAATCGAAATTAGGTGATAATGGATATGCAAACCAATGCCACCTTCTCTCTCTCTCAGTCCACCAGCAAGAGCTAGCAAAGCCTATCCGAATTTGTATTTGAACCCCACCAGCGCCAGTGGGAATGTGTTATTTGGAAATCTCAGAACAACAGAGTTTATTTCAATACTATTTCTGGGCCTTGTCTCCAGTTTGACCAGTTCCCATAGAAAAGTGAGGAAGCTGCGGAATGGCAATGACAGCACGTAAGGAAAAGAGGATTATCATCAAAGAGACTTACCTCACAGTGATTGTTTGTCAATATTTGAGTTGATAATTCCATTATCATAGCATTTGCCATATTCTTTATACTACAGACATAGAAATGCCGAGGAAATATTAGTTTCAAACTATTAAGTTGTTCCAAGGGTGATCTTTTTGAAAAAATAGAATACCTTACTCATGCTACTCATGAATTTAGTTGCACAAAGTGGAAAACAGGACTGGGTTCTTCCTAACAAACATAAAGTGGAAACAAATAGATCTCATGTGGAGACTCATGCTGTTGGTTTGACTGGTAATCCCTGGAAGACACTCTGTCATTGGCATATTATTCTCCTGTTTCACAACCCATCTGACAATTTATTGACAATTTATTTCTCTGGCAATTTGCTATTACTCTGGGTGTGCTGGGCAGTCTCCAGCGCGTAGGAGGCTCCAAGAGAGCGTGCTCCTAAACTCACAGTGCCTCACAGGCTCTGCTAATGATTAATTTGAGAAGGGACAAGATGCTGAGCATTTTCTCTGAGGGTTCTCCTGCTCAGCAGTTCACAAAATTTGATTAGCTTTGTTACCTCAACAGTGAGACAGGAGTTGGGTTTTTTTTAGGGTTTTTTTTAAGGGCTTCATAGGAGATAGCAGGACAGCAGCGAATGAAATAAAAGGTATCTGTTTGGCATTCAGTGCCTGTTAGTTGCTAATTTCATGGGTTGGAACAGTTTAATCTAGAATTTGCCTTAAAAGAAAGAGAGGAAAAAGGGGTAATGAATAGGAGATACATGACTGTGGTGGAGGAACGCTTGGGGTCCAGCATTTGGAGAACGATCAGTGGATTGTGCTCTCAAGGAGAAGCAGCACTACTCTTCTCTCCATACCAGCTTCCACACAATCCTCCCCCCCATCTCCAACACATCCTTCACAACAACAAGTTGTCCTTGGCATGACCCATGTTTCCAGCTAGTAAAGTCCTCCTCTGTTCCCCCCATTCCCTCAGAAGGCATCAGTTTTCTATTTTAAAAATATCAAGTCACCCTATCTCAGCTGCATTATAAATAAAGACAAACAAAACAACCCAAAACAGTTTTGTGTGTGTGGAACAAGAACAAAACACTTCAAACCCAACGAAGTTTCCAATAAGTCACTCATTGAAATTCAGGAAGAAAAAACCCCAAAGGGTAAAAATACCCCCACGTATCCAAGTTCTCTGAGGCCATTTCTTTCCCTCATCTGTGTTCCATCATCTTCTTCCTTATCCAAAAAAGTTGTGGTGTCCGTGGGAGTATGAAAAAACATTGGTGTGACCACCGAAAGGAACTCTCTGTCTGGCAGCATAAAGCCACGCGTTATCCCGTCTCCAGGAACTCAGCCTTGCTTCAATGGTCATAAATATTCTCTGATGACAAAGCAAAGGGTAGTCATTCATCCAGACTGAATAATACTTTAAAACCTTGAAAAGCGCACTGGGATCTGTGCTCTGTCCCCAGCCAGAATATAAGAACCATGGGAAACAACCCCTGATTGGTCTTGTGTGTAGGACACCCAGTGCTGCCCACCTCCACCTTCATGATCATCAAGGCAGGAAAGAGGGCTTCTCCCCTTCAGAGCTCCCAAGCCACGTGGTGGCTGTCAAATTTATCTGAGGACAGTATGAAGCTTTAAAACCTTCCCAATTCCCTCCCTTGTAAAAATACTTTCCGGGGTTTTTTTTTGCTTGCTAGCCTCATCCCATCTTGAGGGTGTATAGGAAGCCGGTCTTCACATTACACAGGCATCACTGGATGTAGTTTCACAGAGCAGCAAATTAAAATACCATACCTGTGGAAGTGATCAGCCTCAACTACCTCACTGAATGACATGGAGACACTTGGAGGATGAAGAAAGCATCCAAACACAGGCTGTCTGATTAATAATAGCTAGTGTACAGTATTAAAAGGTCCCCAGAAAGCTAGGTCATGGTTTTAGATACACTCTCTGCCCTTGGAAGTTTTCAAAGCTTCACAAAACATTTACACACATTTTTAAAAGGGAAGAAAAAAGAAAAAAAACCCGACTCGTTACAATATTAACTGTACACTACGCCGCGTAATCAGAGATCTCCTAATTTTCAAGAGAGTGTCACTTGACGTGTCGTTGCATAAGCATTCTGCTTGTGCAAGCGGATCCATGAATGATCAGTAACGTACGTCATAGTCTTGCAAAAGTTATTGATGAGAAAATTATCTTTATGACTAGCTTTCATTTAGTTTGAAAAAAAGCAAAAATATCTAAATGTAAATCGCTCTCCTCTTTTGGCCTCCCTTTCCACTCCCCATCCCAGAAGTTAATAACATATTTACAATGAATGAATAACAACTTTACGCTTACCCATATGACTTCTCCTTTTACAGTATTCTTTTAAATTAAATTTAATCTTGCCATTCAAGTTAGAAACAAGTAATAAAACTGACCTGTTTATTAGTCAGTGTCGTTTTAGAATTATATTCACATTTCTTCCTTTGAGCATGTAACTGATTGTTGACACAATGGAGACCAAGCATGCATTTATGGTGCATGATATCATTGTGTGGCTAATAGAGGGAGTTTACTTACTCCACAGATGACTGCCACAAGAGAATGTAATTGCTCAATAATGTGTCGATGTACCCATGGGAAGGATTTAAGTCATCTGAGACCTGTATTGGGAACTTGCCAGGGACCCCAGCACTACCTCTAATTTGCACGAAATGGAGGAATTGTGGCCATCTTCCGCAATAAGGATAAACAGAATGAGGGAGAAAGTCAGGAAGAGCCAAAAAGGCACCCCAAATCCAAAAACTGGTTAGACTTTCAGTCGACTGGAAGTTTAGAGATTAAAAAAAAAAAAAAAAATCAAGTTAAGTTTCTGATTTAAGAGAAAGACTAAGAAAAAACTTTAGATTAAAACAAGGTTTTTAAAAATATTTTTATTTTTTAAGGGGTCCAGGATGTGGAGAGTATTGCCACCTAGCCATAAGATCCTGGCAAATGTAAATGTTTCCTCATAAAAAATGATTATGACATGGTACGTTAAATAAATGAAAGAAGAAAAAGTATTTATCAGAAAATTGAACACAACGAGAAGGGAAAAATTGTTACCCAGATGCAGGAAATAAAAGCTGTAAGAGTAACAAAACTTCCAAGGGGACAAGGCAATATAAGTGCGGTATAGTCCAGTACACAGGATGATCTGCATCAGGGAGAAATTACCTCAGCAAGAATTAAAGGCTCAAAAATAGAAAAAACACCTGACTGAAAAACTATTTACGGACAACGAAATCTTTGTATCATCTGCTCTGTGGCTTTATTTTTTTAATCATGTATGAAGTTAAAGTGGAACGTCTGATTGATTGGATACTAGTGTGAGATAAATACCAAAGCACAGTTAAGAGCTCACTGAGTACTGCAAATCAAGCAGCACAATGCAGGATCAACTTAACAAATCAGAATATTTCCCATACTTGTCAAGGATGCAGAGAGTCACAGGATGAGATTCAGTTTGGTGGATGCCTACTTTTAAGAACATAACTCCTTCCATTGATTTTGAGAAGGCTACCTAAACGCTTTGGTTCAGGTATATGCATTAAAAAAAACCTGGGTGAAGGCAGGCCTTGGTTAAGAATTCATCACTGGATGTTGAAAAGCTTTTCAACCAATGGAAATTGGGCCCATACGTAACCTACTCCACTAAAAGTTTAAAAACTCCTGTACTAGTTCTGCTACTTTCAGGTTAGTTTTTCAAACTAGTCCTTTCCTCCATCCCTCCCGCTATTTCTTCCTCCCACCCCAAGCCAATTTTTCCCATTTTCAAATAAGATTCAGAAATCTGCCCAATGGCAGGTGGGTGGAGGCACTCCAGATACTATGTTTATTGGTAGCCCAGCAGTTATTTGTGGTTGACTTTTTTGGTTGCCCACAGGAATTTCCAGGGTGGTGTAAATAGACAGATGTGGGTTATTTTCTGCTATACAGATCACACCATAGAGCGATATCAAAGGAAAAAACAAATCCATGAATAATGCACTAGTGGCAGCGTTTGAAGCCCAGAACTTTAAAGACTGGCCTCTGAAATTATCGGTTTAATTGTTGAGTATGGAGATTTAGGCCACCAAAGAGCTTTTCAAATCAAAACATCACTGAAAGGTTCCCTGAATATTTAAAAGTTTGTAAAAAGTGAAAGCGGGCTCAACGCTGCTCCTGCCCTGACAGCACTGCCCTGATCTTAAATGCTAAAATTGCTCTTTCCTCTTCCTTGGTATCGTACTGATTTGCTTTTTTATTCAGTGAGGCATCTCAACAACTAGTCCATGGCTGTTTGCTGCTATAACATCAGCAAGCTCAAGGGGAGGGCTTCGAGGGTATGGGTGCCCAGGCAGACTTTTTGCTGGTGTAGATCAGTGAAGATCCACGGATCTCAGGCCAACTCATATCAGCCAAGAAATTTTGCTCCTGGTTCTTTTTTTCTTTTTACTGGTACCAGGAGGCACAAATTACTTTTGCTGTGTGATTTTTGTGTGCCTTATACTCACAGAAGAGAAACATCGGGGCGTCTTTTCCCTTGAGACTAACGAGCAGCGCATGATTAAAGTCACGTTAACTCAACAGTGCAACTTGCTAATCATTCTTACTCTGGAATTGCCAGCTAAAGCTTTTTTCATCATTTATTTTTTCAGGAGGATTTGTGTATGTTACTGTCAGTCTATTTTAGAGCATGGCAGGTTACAGAGGCGCTTTCATTCATGGCTGGACATAGATTATTTTAAGTAGAAGGAAAAAGGAGACTTGGTTTTAACAGCATTGCACTGTCATCTTGCGGTTGCAGCGCTCGGTTCCTAATCCTTATTTGGAAATGCCTTGAACAAGAATTTGATGTGAGCAGGAAGAAACGGTGATTGCCTCACTCCCGGGGCTTCGGTTTGTTTGGAGGCCTCCTTCCTGCCACTCTTGTGACAACAAGACAGACTGACCTTGCCAACTGTTTCCACTTCAGTTCTTTCCATCTCCGTCCTCCTCCATGACCTCCTCCCTAAAACCATCAGTATTTAGAAGACTTCATCTCCTCCAGACTTCCAGTGCTTCTACTATGAACACTCATTCGAAGACACATTTTCAGGGCATTGCTGGGTACAACCCTCCTTCCTGCCCAAGCTTTGAAGAGGGAATGCTCTACCACTGTCAGCTCCTGATTGATTATACAGCTGTTCACAACTGAGGCAAATCACTTCAAATGCCATCTTGGCTTAATTCACTCTTCCCAGCTTGTAAACCATTTTTGCCTCTTTTTCTGGACTGCTCAAGATACAAGCCAGTGTAGGAGTCTCCTTGTAGACTTCCAATCAGCTCAAGAGAGTTTATTTCCTGAGCTTGTCCAAAACATAAGAGCTAGGCTTCCCTTCACCTCCAGTTGTGCTGTGCTCAGCTAGAGCACGGCTCTCCCACCTGCCTTCTTGTACCCTCTTTTATGGCGAAAAAGAAACCATATTCCAGGAAGATATGCAAAATGTATCCAGTCCCAGTCAAGCCTGACCCAATCATCTATCGGTGCATGACCAGAAAGGATGAAATGGTAGTCAGCCTAACTAGTTACTTGGAAATGTGCAGCATGATGCTGCCCCTAACCTAAACTACAGATTCCAAATGCTGCAAATCTTGTCCTCCTCCTCAAAAACCCCCTCCTACTATACAGATTCTTCCTTACTCTTACCAATACCAGGAATCAAAAGCTTAAAAATCTACATTGTTTGTATTTGTGCTCTTCACTTTAGTAATTTCTCTCAAGTTCGAGAAGAAAAAATAAGGTCACTATTGTAACCTTCAGTTTCAGCTTTTGTATTTGGGCTGCCAATACTTTGAGGGAATGTTTATTTTTGCAGAAACCACTGTTAGCATTAAAAGTCAGAGAAAAAAAAAATCAGAAATGGGTTCCTACGGGGCTTAGTTTAGTATTTGAGAAGAAAAACACTGTATTTTGATTAGAATTGTGTTACTATTGTTCCCTGAGTGGAATTCAGAGTATGCATACTGAATTCCCCGTTTTCAGAAAGAATTGCCTACAGCTTAAAATGTTGTAAGCCATGTTTGCTTCAATTTTTTTTACATGTGAAAATTTTCATGATCTTGCAAATAGATTACCACAGCTAGACTTCTGCATTGACCCAAAAATTTTACTACCAGCAGAGGGATCCTCTGTGGGCTTTGGAATCCATTCATGGACCGGAGTACAAGAGGGTTATACTCTAAAACTTCCAAAATACAAGATACTTATCTTGTATGCAAGATGCAAGATTCTTTTTTTCAGCTATAAGGTAATTTAAAAGGTCAGAATTATCTGTTTTATCCTCACACTTTCCAAATGACTATGTTTTGATTTAACTTCAGAAAAGAACAAAACTTTTTGCAGAGATAAAATGTAAAAACACCTCAGGAAGAGGACTGCAAAATGATGGTGGGAAACTTTTGGAACCGACAGCTACCACCAGTGCGACTGCCATTATGAAAAAAAATGGCCTGAAATGTGAAGAATCTTATTTGTGGCAGATTTAAGAGAGATGTTAGGGGAGTTATTTGACTGATAAAGGGTGCATGGGGAAGTCCACCCATCAGGTATGGAGATGCCCCCGGACACAGGAATTGATAAACTGCAGAGGGCAAAGCAAAACCAAACCAAAACAGGGGCACGGCTCACAGCTTGGTATTGTGGGAGTAGAAGTTATAGTCTCCCCAGAGGGAAAAAATACACGTGCACAGACAATCCAGACAGTGTCAAAACCAAGCTGCTGCTGCTGTTGCAGGGTGCCTTGGCTCTGTTTCGGAGAGACCACCTCTAACAGCAGAAGACAGCTCGATGGCTAATTCAGTCCTTCGCCTCCCCGATACTGCCAACGAGGCTGCTAATTAGTACTAACTGTGGCAGTGGTTTCTGTGATGTGGAGGGCTGCTTGCGAAAAGCTGGACGGAGACCACCAACTCACTTCAGACAGGCCACTAAACAGCCATCTGAGGGTAACCACGAGGTCGTTGGCAACTTGGGTTAGATTCAAACTAGTGACTTCGAGGTGAAAAGGCTCCATATTCCATTACCAGTCCCCTGAGTCATCCCATCCACCCTGTATAGTTATTTCAAAGTGCTTTGGTAAGCAATATCTGAGGACATTACATGTGTTCAAAATGCTAAAAATACACGTCTAAGAGGGCCGGGAAAAGATCAGATCACCCAAAAGTAAATTTTCCTTTCTGTTTAAAAAGAAAATAAAGGAAAAAAAAAGAAAAAACCCCACCACAATTCTAACACTTCAAGCTTGTTTTTTTAAAAAAATAAATATATAAAAGGCCTCCCCCCGCCCCGCTTTGCCATTCCAACTAATTTCTTGCACATATAACTGGAATGCTAACGAAAAAATAATAATAGTCCTTTTACCTTTATATTTTCTAAGTAGCCAGATCAATAGTAGAAAGAAGGTGAAAGTACTTGAGGGTGGGGGGTGCGAGAAGGGTAGCAGGAACAAAACAAAATGCTGGAAGATGGATTAAGAAAAGCCCCGTGCTGAAAACGATAACTCCCAGGGATTCCACCCAGGGCTTCTCAAACTTGCAGATTTGTTTTAAGAGCGACGCTGCCCTCTGGTACCCCAGGATATGGTATTTTCAATGCAACTCCAGAGGGCAACCAATCTATTTTTGTCACCTATCCTGGGATCTGACAACTCTCACCAGGGGCTCAGTTAAACAAGCCTCCAGTTTTCAAACAAAGTGGATTTTAATTGAGAAGCACCTGTGGCGAGAAAGTCTACTGGCATTATGAAAAAGCAAATTTATCACAGTGAATCATAGAGGCAGGGGGTGGGGGGGACCACGCATACGTCATACCTGCAACACAGTACTATTCCTTTCATAAAACTCCCTTGAAGAAATGTGTAGGATTTGACTGCACCCCATGAAGAGTGTTTTTCCCAACAAGCTGTTCCCAGGGTGTTGAAAAGCTATCATTCATAAAAAATTATTGAGGAGGAAGGAGGTAGCAAAGGGGAGTTCAGAAGGCCAGAGACGCCAGTGGAAACCACAGAATGAGCCCCTCTGTAAAGCGCGCACCTGTTTATGGCCACCATAATAGCTTAACTAGAAAATTGTGGGGGGTGGCAGAAGGGGGGAAAGAGGGAAAACATAATGAAAGCTTGTTCTAATATTAAAATACGCTTTAACCCATGGAGTGCAGGCTCACTATGGACAGCTGCAATTGAGAGTAAAGCACTGACAATGAAAAATAGACAGAATTGAGGGGGAGGCTCTTCAGACACATCTTGGGATCATTAAACAGACGTGCGCTTGGGCCAAAGATTGGAAGTGCACCACTTCTTAAAATAAGTGGCTGAAAAAACCTGTGTCTTAAATAATATTTAATGGTGGCCCAGAGAGCAGTTGAGAGTAAAGACTAGGTGCTGAGGTCTGTCTAAATGCAGCAATGACAACTGTAACAGAAGAGTTTACAAGGCAAGGAAAAGACAGTGAAGCCACCCCGCAAAGCCTTGGGTGATACACAAATATTTAGAATGACAAAGAATGGGCTGTAATTTGAATGACACTATCAGTACAATCCCTTGGTGATTTGTATCAGTGTACCTTTGCCCTCAGTCAGCAGTACCAGTGATGCACACAAGCCTGCTGGTTCAGCTGAGACCCGACATTAAGGACGAGACTCCTTGCAGGTATCGGTCAGGACAGATGCTTTTTTTCCTCAGGAAGAAACTAGGCATTTTTACCCATTATTCCCTTACGAACTGGTGTTCTTGACATTTTTGCCAAGACTTCTCAAAATGTTTTGAGAAAACGAATCACAAATTGAACTGAGGGAAACCACAGGCAGGGGAATATACATATCTCACAAAGAAAGCTGGGTTTAAATCTTTTATCTTAAGTATTCTGAGCAAGGCTGCCTTTGATGCAGAGCGCTCAGTCTTGCTAACAAACTAACACTTCTGGAGGAACCTATCATGATGGGCCTATAAAAAGGAGAACAGGAGGGCTGCCCCAGGAATTTGGGGTAATACAAGCCAGCTTTATGTTTCTTTTCATTAATATTGTTGGCCTGACATTGTCCCATTTATTAGTGCACACACAATATTGTCTTTTTTTTCCCTTATTCATATAAATCAGCCTACCGAACCTCACTTGTAATCAAAAGTAGGAACAGTCTATGATGTGCAGAAGAAATGAAATACATGGTGCAGAATAAAGGAACTGAACAGAAACATCACCTGCTCTACACCCTATGTCTGGGAAACATAATTTTTTTAAGAATTTATCAACAATTATTTTTTTTTCCTTTTAAAATCCCCCCCAAAGTAATAAGCTACTTTTGCCCTGCCAGAGGGCTTTGATCTGCAAGGCTTGCCTTAACATTTTTATTTTTTTTTAAACATTGACAACTTAGGCTGTTTAGATCTGTATTTCAAGGTGTAATCCTTTTCAGTCAGCCCCTCTTATATATCCTTCCAGCATGCTCTTCCCCTCCTCCACGTTAATTCTTACATATAACATTAGCAGCTGAAACAGTTCTGTCACAACTGTAGGCAATTTCACCCACAGTTAATGAACAGGTAACCTGAAGCAGCAAATGGTTTCTTCTCCCCCCACCCCCCAAAAAAACCCCCACAAAAATAAAATACATTGCGAAGCCCAGTACAACACATGATCTTGCAACATGAGACCACAACTCCAGGCATCCCATGACAGGTTCTTATCACTCTTCCCACTGTTCTTCCCAGCCATTGCTCTACCAAAATTCAGCACCACTTCCTCACATTTCCAGTAACAAAATATTTTCAGAAATTACTGGGAAGAGATCACTTATCATTGAAGCTAGTCATGCTGTGAATTATGTAAGAAATTAGCCACAAGAAAGTCCTTTGTCATGAATACTTTCTTCCCTATTTTTTCCCCGCTTTGCCCATAAGCAGTTTATCCCACAGAATCCCACATACACTAGTTTCATGATCTGTCCTGTAAGAAATGTGTCAAACACATTACATGCTCAGTGTTAAACTGATTTCTCATTAAAATTGTTTAAATATATTTAAAACAAGCAATATAGAAAGGATTTATCATGAAAATTCAAGAAAATGCTTTTATAAGCATTCATTAAATAGCTCACGTGGGATAGATTTTTAAAAGTATGTAATAATAGAAAGATTCAGCTGTATAACAACTTTCAGCAAACACTATTTCAAAAGCCAAATTGCCCAGGCTAACAGCTGAAAATCCCCTCTATACCCAGACTTAGGACTTGATATTTAAGATAAATTGCATAATCCATATTTTTTCCTTATTATTGTGCTGTGAATACAACATAAACATGTATTTCTGAAAAAGTCAACAGTAGAATAGCTCTCATCACCAGCATGCTTATGTCCTAGACTTAACACCACCGTTGAGAAGCTTGATCAGTTCATACATTCCAGATTTTTGAGATTTTTTTTTTTCTTTAGAAAACATAGCTTTTGTGCCTACTTTGATCACATTTTCAAAATCTGACAGAAGAAAACCTCTTAAGAACAACCCCACCAAAAAACCAAAGTAGAGATTGGACTGTTCATCTTATAACAAATATTGACTATGAACATATGTCAAAAGAGTGAAGATATTCAGAACTCTTGATTTATTACAAAACACCCCACAAAAACTAAAGGCATCGCATAACAACTCCACAAGTGGACAGACAGGTTGAAATACTTCTTGAATGACAAAGTGAAAATTCAAACAGAAATCCCTTTTGCGCGATTATGTGTCTAAACTGATGTTTGATTGTACTCAAAAATGACAGGAAACTTTTAAGTTTAGCCTAAATATGTTATGGAAGTCCTCTGAAGTTTAAACAAGACCAAGTGCAAATTACAGTGTGTCTTACTGACAGAGCTTCAGTGATGTCTCTGCATCACTACTAGGGAGGTGTTGGCTGTGTGTCTGAACCGAGGGGAGATGCCATGCAGCAAGAAGAGGATGAGGTTAATCTTGAATGCTCTGGACTTCCATCTGTCTTTACCTCCAGCTGCTTTTTCCTTTGCTATGAAAAAGACATGAAAAATTAGAATTCTCTGATTTATTTACATATTCTCTGTTTTGGGTTTAAATATTTTAACTATTTAAGTATTTTCTGAATTATATAGTACTTTTAGAGTAAGCTGTAAGGCTGCAGAAAATGCTGAGCCAGACAGCAGACTATCCTTGATTCTGATAAGGCAACTAAAACCAGTACAGAGCCAATCCTGTCCAAAATAAATTTGGGGTGAAAGTAGACATTGCTCTGATCTTAGTCTGGAGAAGGGAGGCTCTTCCTAAAGGACACCTTTTGGACAGCAAAATTCTGCAACTGTCACAGTCTAGGGGGAATGATGCAAAATAATAATTTATCATTTATTTTACAAACAGACTGATGATGTGTTCCCCATCTTCCAGTAGTCTTCTCCTGGACCTGAACTACTCCCTCTCTCCCTCTCTGAGATCCCTTTTTGTTACTGCTATCTTCAGTGTAAGTAGTTTCTAACTCCATGTTAGATGGACACCACCAGGCATTATGTGTGGTTTCTGTTTGTTTTTTCTTTTGTCTCAATTTGTCAAATTACCTAGCATGAGTTTCCTAAGTAGTGCTGCTAAAATAAAATGTTAGAAGTTTTATAATTACTGAATTGAAAATGACTTCTCTCAGAGAAGTGGATAGAATCTCTCAGTTCTTGATTTCTTTTGCCAGCATCACACTAGTTGGGAGCAACAGCTGTTGAAAACACCCCGTACAGCCCCTGGATTCATGACCAGAACAAAGACAGTGCAAAAGCAAATTCGGCAAATTTAGTAGCTCAGCTCTCTAGTCTCTACTTACAATGTATAAACTAAGGGTTTCCAGAGCTTACAATATGGCCAGATGTGGACTGCATTATGACAGGGAAAAATGCATAACTCTCATTTATATTGGGAATAGTTAGCCTTTAAAAAAAAATTTTAGGGATACTATTAACATATACAAGAAACAATGGCAGTTTCTCATCCTCATAAAATACTGGATCTTATCAGAAATCACTGTGAGAGAAAGTTCCCATAAAGAAACCAATTAAAACCTAAAGCAGCATGGAAAATTTCCACTTGAATGGTTATGGTTTGGTCAAGCTACAAGCAACCAGAACCAGATCTTAACATGTAAAGCATCACTTAACCCTGAACAGAGACACAGCTAACGGGTCTTCCCATAAACAACAAATTCCTAAAGACCTAAATACACATAAACAACAAAGACCTAAATACACGTACCAGAGGAAGAAATATTTGTCTTTCAGTATACTTTAAAAAGAGCACGCACACCATTACCCAGCTGTGACCTCAACATACTGCAGGAAATGAGGAAAACGGTGGCAACTAATCTTGGAAATCGCTTGCCACCTGAGGGTTGGGCACCGAGGTTCGGCGAGCTCCTTCCGCCGGGCAGCTCTGTCAGGACCTTGGACAGCACCCGCGGGCCGCCACCTCCCAACCCCGTGCTGGGGGTGCAGGATCCACGAGGAAACCTTCGGGATTTTGGGAAGGAAGTGAAAAAGCACAGGAAAATGCGTTTTTCTGCATTACTTCATAAATTATTTGCCCCCCCCCCCCCATCATTACGAAGAAGTCAACTTAGAGCACTGTAAGCCAACAGCAAATTCTAAGTCAACATAAACCAATGGTATAGTTAAGGCTAGGGACAAACAAAGCTTTAAGGTAATTTTGGGTACAGCTTCACACTTTTAGTACTTTTTCATTTGCAAATAAAAGGGAGTTTTTGTTGGAGTCTCACTATGCAGACACACCAACCTCAAACTACAAAATCAACTGCAACATAAAGACTGTGACAATGTCATTAACTGCCTGGGATTTTATTTTTGGTTGGTTGCATTTAAAAATGGTGCTTCACAAAAGCAAAACAAAGCTAAATTACTAGAAGCCGTAAAAATTCAGAACATTTATGCTTATTTCTCACAATTTGCGAGACAGCTCTTTAAAAATCTGTCCACTTATGATGAAAACCAACTCCCTATTCCCTTTTAATAAAAAATAGACCTTAAAAAAAAAAAAGATCTGATCACTATTGTTTGAAAGCACTCAAAAGCAATAAGATGGTCACAAGACTTGATCTGACTGTTCTGCCCCTTTACAAACTCAATAAAGCTTGCTTTTTATGACTGATTGCTGTGCTGTATTAATCCCTAGCATATAAAACAAGCCTATTGGAGACCGGGACTCCACTGGGGGAGGACAGGGAAGCTGTTGTGTTCTGAGAATTAATCCACCTCAGAAAATCAAAAGCCAGCCACTCACAATACAGTAATCAGCATGTTCTCCACTGTGAAAGCCCTACATTTCCCATTTAGAAAACACAACTATTACTCCATTATGTACTGAAACACACAAAACCCTTTTATTTATTTGTGTTTGTTATTATTTGGCTTATATTTATGGGTTTGTGTGTATTCCATTGGTGGGTATACAACCATCAAGTTAAAAAAACCCCCAAACCCGTCTATTCCCAACTGCTTAAAAGGAAAAAGGGACTCCCACTGCTTTTTCCACAACTTTCTGGATTTGCTTTGTGAACAGGATTTTAACTCTTTATTACCCTAAATAAAAGGAAATTCTTTGCATTTTTTCCTTACACAGAAAGTTCATTTTCTGTTCAGGATAATTATGTGGGTTTGGTTTTTAGTTTTTTTGGTTTTTGTTTTGGTTTTGGTTTTTTTTTCTCTCACTTTGTCAAATTACCTAGCATGAGTTTCCTAAGGAGTGGTGCTAAAATAGAAATGTTAGAAATTTTGTAATTACTCAATTGAAAATGACCTCACTTTATTTCTAGGTGTTATTATATTTGATTCTCCTTTGTTAGCAAAAGCTTATTCTTTCCTTTTAAAGTTGAATAATGTAGCCTTCTAAGTAAAACTTTTTTTTTTCCAGAGTAGATTTTTTTTTTCATTTAGGTGCTAGAAGTATGAATTTTCCGTTGTGTTATGGAGATAAAGATTAAAAAACCGAAACAAAACCAGCTGCATATCTTATGTGACACAGTAATTAAACTGCTAAATGCATTCTGGCCTAAACACAAGAATTAAGGCTTATGGAAATCATTGAGAAGCCACAATCTGACAGACAATGTCCTCAAGAAGAACCAAAAACATACAATCCTTTTCCAGTCAGCTAGCAGAAGGCACCTACCTGCGTAAGAAATGACTTTGTAAACCACCACCTAAACACAAGTTTTTAATATCTGCTGAAATGTGCCTATCAAATTATTTTAAAAACAACAAATAAAGCACTTTGCTTATAGTCCTATTTAGACGTTGCTAAAAAAAAAGAACACTTTTCTCCCCCATTTGTTTTTAAAGAAGTCACTAAAAGCAACAAAAGCTATAGTCTTTGTTCCTATTGCCATTATCCCTTTATGCAAATCCTTTACTTAATAAACGGCAAAAGACAGCAGTTTTATATCATTGCCTTTAAAACCAACAGGTGACTAAAATCCCACCAGGTCAATTCCAAAGTCCCACCCGTCGGCACAGCAGACACTGCAGTCTCATGGTTAACTTGAAAGGACCTTCGTAGTCTGGCTCTACTCACCAGCAGTTTGAAGTACTCCTATGTATTTCTCATGGTTCAAAGTATCATGTGGGTTTTTTCCATTTTTAACAACAAATTGGAGGAGCAAAAGCTGATGCACATGCCTGAGCGTCTGTTACGTGCACATGTAGTTCTAGGACATAAACTTGCCGTTGCATTTAAGAATGGGATTAAATTATGAGAACAACACGAACAATTCAACTTTTCTGGGACCTTCCGTTTAGACACAACTGAAGATAACAAAACGACAGCGACACACAAGTGCTAGTAATATTAAGCTGTAATTCTTGTCTTGCTTATGCATGGAGGATTACACTTGGCTACCAGGGCAAAGCTATGGCACACACAGAGTTAACTGTGCCCCCCCGCCCTTTCTTCACCCCCCCTTCTCCCCCCATCTCATTCATGCCACATTCCACAGTGGCAGGGTCCAACAACAATATAGGAGGGTACCCAAAATGAAGAGGCAGGGCCTTCCATTCTTCTGCCTCTCTTGAATTAATTAACTGGAAATGAGTTTTGTCAATGTTTTGGAAAGGCAGAGGGGTGAAAAGAAACTGCTAGAATTAATCACAGTGAGAAACTACCTCTTCAGCAGTCTGCCAGAGTTCAGAAAACCCATGAGAAGTGCAAAATAAAAGGAAAGTGGGCTGACTTACCATCCAAAGGAACAAATAAAATTCAAACAAACACCCAAGTCTCCAAAACAGAGACATGCCCCAGTGCAAAGGAATGTAGCATCTGTTGCCACAACAGCTTCAGCTTTGTTTTTAATATACTTGTCATGAAGACTGAAAGGTAACAAGGTAGAAGAAACAATTTACTAATAACTCAAATATACAGAAGGCATGTTGTGTTTAATTCACTAAATATTTATGTACATCCAGTGTTCCACTGATCCTTGTATAAGGAGAGATATTTAAGCACCATGATTGAAAACGAGTAACTTTCACTGTTTAGCCCTGACTCAGCACAGATCGTTTAAATGGAGAAGGCAGACTGCAAAGCAGTTATTTCTTTGCTGAGTTTTTAATGATAGTTATCTCCAGGTTCAACAATGGAAATTATAACAACTTAATACTGCATGCATGACATCTTTCTACTGAAAAAACCAAGCAAGCACTGAAATTTTAACTATTTGAGAAGAAGGATCTTTTTCCATAGGTTAATTTACCTAGGTATTTAGAAAATGTATAGGTGTCCTTTTGTTTACAACAGCGAGGCAGAAGTATCATTTGGCAGTTTTTCTGAGAATGAACGTAACACTTCCAGCAGACTGGAACTAAAACAGAAGAAATCTTGATTGTCTGAACAGGGAAAAATATTTTTAAAAGATAAATCCTTTTTTAATGATTTGACTGTTCTTAATTTTTTGTTCACGAGGGCTTTTTCTTGACAGATCTCAGAATTAACTTGTCATCTCGTTTCTCTGTCTCTAAACCCATACTCTCAAGGGTGGAATTGTCTGCCAGCCCCTTCTCTTCCATCTGTGCAATGAGGTCTTGGTTTCTCTCATTCTGTTCAGTGAGATTGCGGATAGCATATACTGCCCACTGGTTCACAACTGTTGGACAAAGTTAAGGATCATTTATTTATTTAAAGATGAAACAATGCTTGTTTTAATTTATTACTGCATTCACCTTCCCCTGCTGCACACCCCCCTGCCCCCATCCCTCAAACCCAGAAAAACAGTAGAAACCAAGGGTTAGAAAAAGACATTTACAGGCAATGACTCTGAACCTGCAAATACTCGTATATGAGGTAATTTAAGCTTAAATGAGGTATGTCCATTAACTTCAGGCAAGTTTATTAGGTTTTATCTTGAATTAAAGAACCCAACCAAACCAAAACAGAAATGAACTGCAGGAATTAAAAGGACATATTGTTTAAACCAAAATTACAGTTAATTGAAATGTTCCAATGATCTTCCTAGTGAGATTAAAAAAAATAATAAAAAAAAAGTCAGTCACCGTGTTTATGATCTGAACACTTCCGACACTGCACTTCCAAGAACTGGCAAACTAAATGAGCTGTAAACCAGGTACAAGAAAGAAGACAACTATTATTTTCACTCTAGAAGCTGAAGAAATGTAGAAAAAGAGAAACGTCTCTTCTGTAGGTTAACAACTGAAAGTAGCATAAATAATGTGGGAGACACTTCAAAATATTTAACTTCTAATGTTATCTAAACTTGGTTGTTTGTGCCTGGGTGCTTTCACAAACATGCCAAGAGAACAGACACCAAGATCACCAGCAGGTAGCTCCTGCTCACATTTAAATGGGCACAAGCTGCAACTCATTCACCTTCTAAGGTGGTCCCTTGAGGCCAGGATTGAGGCACATGTCAGGGCCATAGACAAAGGATTTACATTCCCAGGATTATCAGTCAGGCATCTTCCAAGTGAACTACAGTGTTCATTTTATGATGTGTCAGAGATGTTAGCCCCAATTCTGCAGCTGAAAAGCTATGTTATGATATAATCTTTCCCAAGTTACCCATACGGGAGGCAAGCCATTCTGAATCACACAAAAGTGGTTTGCCTGCAGGGCACCAATTATTTACTACATGTAGCTTCACATCCAGTAGAAGAATATGCATAATTTACTCATCTCCTTGACATCTTTTGGGTTGGACAGTGTCTAAGCACAGAGATAAGACAGTATTCTTATGGGCATTTGCCAGGGGGTGACTGAAGGGGAAAACTCCTCAGTTGTGGAAGATGGGAACTTCAGCCAAAACAATAAAATACAGGAACTGGACTTTCTTACACAATCTATCATGACAGCATTTGGAAAATCCAGTACCACGGCACGCACATTCTCACAGTAGCAGTGTTGCCGTTTTCTCTGTGTGCCTTGCACTGGCTGTTGTGGCTACCTTGTGCCACTTCCAGCTAGTCCTCAGGCTTACATCTCTGCTTACACCTTCAACATCTTACAGTCACTCCTGCGGGGTTGTTGGACGCACCAGACAATGTGGACAAACAACAGAACGTAGCAGGAACACCTTGCTTAATGTAAGACCCGGTCCTGCCTTCATGAGATTACATTTTAAGAGAGAGCAAGTGATAAACTGAGAATAGAGGAGACTAAAACACAAGTTTATGACTATACCTAACCACAGCTCTACTTCGATGCCAAAAGAGACTAGAGAAGGGACTGAGATAAAAAGCACATGAGGAATCATCAACAGACAGAGAAAGGTTTAAATGAAGAGTAGCTTGGACAAGTGTCACGGGAACCTATGTGCTAGGGAACAATCCTGTGCCGGCACGCACCAGTGGAACAGCCCCCTGCCTTTTAATAGCAGTTCATATTTATTTTCATGTTCAAGCAACCCAGGACTGAAAAATGGCAAAGCAGTAACAACTACAGGGCTTTTTTCTGTCAGAGTTCTTCAGACTTTGTCAGGAACCATGCTGCATAACTCCTTTGTTTAAAATATTCTGGCAAAAGGCTGGATCCAGGTCGGGTAATGACAGAGGAGAGAAATTAAGAAAAAAAATAATTATGTATCACATCAAAGTCTTAATAGGTGAACACAACTGAGAATATCAATGTATTCTCTTCTGTCAGTGTATCACTACTATGGTTAAGTGAAAAGACAAGTGCCAAACTACATGTAAGTTACATAAACCGAGTATTTCCACTGAAGATTACACTTGAGTCTATAAACCAACAATAAAATACCAATCAAATCATATATAAGCAGAATCTCACTCATCAGCTCCAATGGTGAAAATAAATTTCAGAATAGTAAAGTACGCAAGCTGATGAATGCACATGAACAAACAGAAGAACAAAGGCTGATACCTAGCAGGTCTTTCCAAGGTGTGATTTAAGGCATTTCACAAGTGCCAAAAACTAATATGAAGATCTCCCAATGAACTGTGAGAAACATGCTACTATCCTCCCTGGCTCTGCTCCTGGGATGAGGAGCAGACTTCTTGTGTTGTGTTCCTAAAATGAAACTCTGCATAAAATACAGCACTTGCATAAAAGAATACCTCCTAAAATTAAAAAAAAAGTTATTTTCAAAGAGTGACAGTCCTCAATCGTGCCAAGTGCCACACAGAGAAAAAGTACTCCCAAAAATATTTTTTAATGTATTAGCCTTGGGAATAATCCTGTTACCATCATCTTTATGTCCTTCAACACAAAACCACTGCTAAACCCCACAGCAAATGTTTTCCTATTATCATATCCATTCATGCTTACATAATATCTAAGACATCCCTATTATCTTATGAACTCTACCATCATTATGGCATTTATCATTATTGACTACTGTAGCTGAAGCTGCAAAATGGTTTCAATAACGTTTTCACTCACTCAAAAACTCTTTTCTGCATGTAGGTTTTCCATTGTAAATTCAGTCATGAATATGCATGATTTCCCTTGTTCGCATGCTGTGTGAGGCTAAGACCTTTGGATGGCTGTGTGCAGACCTAGACAGACTTAAGTGTCAGCAGAGATTAAAGCTAGTCCCCAGCTAATATTCACATTACCCTCTTGCTCCTCTCCAAAGATAGAGACACAGAGAGAAAATTAAACATATTCTAGAGTCTCTAATCCTTACCAACACTTTAAGCACTTTATTGTATGCTCAGCTTTAGAAAAAGAGCTTCTAAAGTTTCCATAGTTACTACAAATAAGAGCATGAGCCTGCTTCTTGTGAAACCGCATAAAAGAAAAGAAATGCAGCAAGCACAGTAGATCTGATTGCATAGACTTGTCTAGATTTTTCCAAGAGGACCTACTGCACTCTCAAATGAATTATAGACAAGGAAGTGAAGATCAGAATATCTCCGTCACAGTGCAGAAGGCATGCAAAAGAAATAAAAATTTTCATTTCTTTTTGCAGGAGCTTCATTACTAGACTACCTGTGTGTAGGAAATGAAAGCAAACATTCGTACGCATTTATAGCGCGCCTCTTTCAAAAATCATCAGTACTGTATGCTATGGGATTCCTATGTTATTTTGACTTATACCAACAATAACAAAACTGAATCGACTTGCTCTCTGTTCCATACTTGTGTAACATCTTCATACAGCAATTTAAAATTTATCATCTAAACTCCTCTGGGCCATAACTTCATTTGTCAGGGAGCGGGGCATACAGGAAGAAAGGAAGAGAGGTGGAGAAAATGTGCTGGAAATCTGCCCTGGAGGATGAAAAATTTTACTATCTGGAATAAACCACAAAAATCTATGCCACTAAATCCTGTGGAAGTTTTGCCACTGACTGCAAAGGGAACTTTTCACAATTCTTTTTCATATGGATTCTACTACAGGGGGTTGCTAGAGTCAATGCTAGCAATAGCACAGTGACTGTTTTATAAGTTTAATGGTGTGTGAAAATACAACCACATACTGTCAGGAGTTGCTAACCAATATCCCATTGTGATGCATTACTGGAGAGGACGACTTACAAACCATTTCCCTAAGAGACTATTCCAGATTTACATTCTCATATTAGGAGGTCCAATTTGGACTAAAAGTTATTGGCAAGTCTATTGCAGCCATCGGAAGCCCTATGAATTGTTCTATAAAACAATTTGGATTCTATGGATGAAGGATAGTAGACATAATTTTTAATGAGGCTTCAGTCTGATGAGGTAGCTATACTGCAATGCATAAGTAATCTTGAAAGTATGTTGCTTGAAAAAGGCAAGTAGTAAGTTTTAAAAGTTAAGTATTATCATTAACCAATACAGGATGCTGAAAAGTGGTGACAAAAAAATGAAATACGTACATCTGTTTTCTTAAGTCCCTTTGATAGTTACTAATACTGAGGAATTTCTAAATATAATATCCTTGGTGGAGAGATTGATTTATTGTACAGTGTAGATACTTTTTTTTATTTCAGTTCCCCGCACTACAATTGATTGTCAATAATCAAATGATTACTGAGGGAACTTTCTTCCTTAAGAGTCATTTGGCCTAATGAGAGAAAAAGGATATTCTTTGCCCAATTCCATTACCTCATTTAAACCAGATTTTTGACTATTTAAATATTAACTACATTTTAATCAAATATAGGAAGAGATACAAAACTTTAGCAAGAAAGACAACCCACATGGGTTGGAACCCTAGTCAAATGGGCTGTTTATGCAACAGCTAAAGCCACCCAACTTCTCTAAGAGCTTTTCTGAAACAGGGCTCCCGGGCTAGAAACCAGAGATAATGAAAATACAATTCTTGTTAATTATGTTTCCTTCTGGTCTTCAACAAGTAATCCAATTATCACTAAAACTTCTGTAGACAGGAACGAAGTACTAAAGTGTCACGTTAGAAGAATTACTTCCACTTACAGACCTGACTGGATCATGTTGAAAAGACATAAACCATTTCCCCCTCAAGTCTTTCAGTCCTTTTAAGTACTTTTGTTTCACAGTGACTTGAAGATAATTCTTCTCACCACTAAAAGAGGTCTCTAGACAGCTACTGCAACCGTTAATCACAGTTTGGATCAACGTGCTGTGATTGACCACACGTAGTAGACAGTCAGGATTTTGGTCCCTCACAGCCAGCCAAAGTGCTTACAAAGCTCCATGAGTTTCTTCCTGTTGGGGGTTTTAGTAGTTTTATGAAGTCCTAGAAGCTGTATAAGATGACAGCAATTCCTCGCAACTCCTTTACCTTTTTTATGTAACTTTTATTTGTGCTTAAGACATTACCAAAAGAGTAATCACAGAAAATGTGAAGAACTAGAGGTTTTATCTTAATTTATTTACTTATTTTAAAGAAGCTAATTAATATTTTTATAATTAATGCTTTGGACTCTATTTATACCTGACATTAAATTATCAGCATCAGAAAACTTCAGAAATTCAGCCTATACAAACTTAAAATATTCTGCCTAGAAGTTCGAATAAAAAGGTCTAAAATATTTCGGTTGCCTGTATTTTTATTTATTCCATAGCAGTTATTATCACCTATGACTGCAGTCACCACATTCTGGGTTTAAAAGCTAGAAACAGGCAGTGCTCTATCACCTGGGAATGTCCATCCTTCCTTCCCTCCCCTGTCTGACCTGGCTCTTGCAGAGCAGACACAGCACAACTCATCTAACCTAGAAGCCTCTGAGGTGAAGAGGCACCATTGGATGCTGGAAGAGGCATTTATTCTGGATCAGTCTTTTTAGGGGTCAGATTTCTAACCCTAGGGAACCTAAAGCAGAGGTTCATTTCTGCTACAGGTAACTCTCACCTGGTCCAAGAGATCAGTAGGAGGGTTGGACCAACCATTGCCAAACAAGCTTCAATCTCCACCACTGCGTGGCAGCAAAGCTTCACTGGAAACGCATGGAATAAGATGCCTGCAACCAGCCCTTTCCTACACCTTCCTGGGACAGAAAGACCAGGGTGGGCTGCTGATGCTTACTGCAACTGCTCCCATTACAAAAAAATTTGCTTCCACAAAATATTTTGGTCAAGACGGAAATCCTATCCCCAAAACCCTGAACTGGGATATACAGCTCAAATACCACTCTGTAGAAGAACACTGCTTTGCCAGAGAAAGATCTCACATGATACCGTGTCAGAATAGACAAATGGGCAAAACTACTCAGTTTAAAGTAAATAGTTTCAATGCTAAGGCAACATTCTCTGTAATGCACAGCCGACAGAAACTAGGAAACATCTGTAGCAGAAAATAATTGTACATTAAGTATTTTTTTCCAGTTCCCAAGCCTTCACTAATCTCCCATGCCAGTAGATACCTCTTCCTCTAGCAGACAAACACCATCTTTCTGGCTACCTGTATTTAGATCAGTCTCTGAACATCCTACCCATCATCTGTAATGACGAATCCATTTCTTAAAGTGTTTCTTGTGGGATACAGGTTTCTTTAAAATGGGACTGAGATCTTCTGTATAATCGACAGGCATGTTATATCTCATGTCTAACTTCCAGTGAACGTTCACCCATTTAAGTATCTACGGCCAACAAATATGCTTTAAGACCAGAATGGATGATTATACCTCTTTTGTTCAACATTTCTGCACAGAACATAGATGACCAAAGGCCAGCCACTCTTGAAATGAAGCCTGTCGATTCTGTTTCATGTACAAGATGTACTCACGCCTTATTCTGAAAGACATCCAACGCCGACCAGGAGATTTCACTGTGTCCCTAAACAAACTGTTCCAGTGAGTAAATATCTCATTCATTACAGCCCGTGATTTCTTTCTGGTTTAGATTTGTTTAGAATTGTTTCCAAACACAGATTTTCATTATAGATAAAAAAAAAAATAATTTACAGGTCATAATCAAGGCACTTGGTAAGCACCCTTTGCATGAACTAAAGAGAGAAAGTGAGGGAGATATTCCAAGTTTTGCATAATTCTTGTAGCACTTCCCTGCATTTGTATTTTTCAGCATCCCTTCTGAAGCACAGGCGCCAGAGCTATGTAACAAATTGTGTCAAAATTTGCTATATGGCTGATCACAGGTGCAATGCAGTTGCCTGCTCCTTCTGCCTATTAATAATTCAGAAGAAGCGAAAAACAAAAGCTCACAGTATTCAGTCGCCCTCTCACTCCTAGCTATGATGCCACAAGCAGAGTCCAAATTCTCCAGGTCATTCAGAAACACATTTTCAGCACTGTCCAATTCCGACACCCAGAGCCAAATCATGAAGCTCATTCTTCATTCCAAGGCTTGACCGCTTTTAACTCCACATTCGCTTCAGTGACGCCCAGCTAAATGCCACCCAATGTTCATTAAAGTGCTGTTTACTACTGCAGCAATTTGGGTTACTAAGATGTTTCTTAGACCAATGTGGCGATTTTTCTCCCCAGCTCACTGGTACTTCTAGGTTAACAGATCACAGAAGACACCACTGAACAGCATTATATACCCAGTTCGCTATTAGTCTTTAACGCCTGCCAGCTAAACAACATTTAATCCATATTCTATGTGCCTCTTTTCATGCTCTGTGGGACTTCAGAGCACAGTGCCAACACACCTTAGTATACTATGAAATTAAACACAAAATTTCAGTCAAGTACTCCGGAGCTACAAAAGTCATAGTACATGTTTAGTTATGTCAGGCTATTTTTATTATAATGTCTCTTATGCCAAAACTTACAGAACTTAAAAAAAAAAAACAAACCTGAGCCATAACCTCTAGTTTGTTTTACTTTTTCCTATACTCAGACTCGTAATACTAGCTTAAAACCATGAATATGACACATTCATTTTTGCTGCTTAGGCTGCCAATTTTTTTAAAATTATGACTTACATTTTTAATAGAAACCCATAATTTTTGAGTAACTATAAATCATCTGGTTTTAAAACAGAAAGAATCACACCCTTGATCAATTTCAAGCTAATGCTCCACAGTTATAATATTTGGTTCTTACAGTCCCTTTTATTACACTAATCCCATTTTAAGAATTCATGACAACTAAATCTGTTAGTTATCTGTAAGAGGTACCAGAGAGTTAGCAGGTTATTACATTAAAAAGAAAAAGCTTCAATTGCTGTTACCTAACTGTTAGAAATGTCTTAGCTTATCTTCTTTTCCCAGGTACAGAAAAAAATGCAAAATTCCATTAAGTTGAAACTCATGTATCAAATTACTATTAAAACCTACCGCAAACATTGAGATGTAAAGCACTAAAGCATAGAGGGATGGTAATTGTGTTCACAAACTGATTAAGTATCGGGCAGGCTGTAGTCATTTTAAATTTCCTTGGACATGTAAAGAAAAAAGCTCCACCTACACACAGAAATATATTCATGTGCATTTATATGCATACATATAGAAATAAACAGCTTTTCTGAAACATTTTAAAATGGAAATTATAGAAGTCAAATAAAACTTCCAAAATATGGCACTAGACTTAAAAACCCAACCTAGTTAATATCTGAGATGTGGTCAAGGTAATTATAATGTATCACTCTAAGGTAGATGACAAGATAAGCTGACTCACAATCTGGAAGCTCTTTTCCTTTTTATAATCTCTAGAGATTCATCTCTTTATATAAATTCAATAAGGATCTGTATGCCAGCTTATCTCTCAGCATTGTAGTTGAGTATCTTATTGATTCAGGGTCTCTGAATAACTTATATAGCATAATCCTGCTGATTTTGGTAATTTCAAATGCCACTTTATGACAAATAATCAAAACAACAAAGGTAAATGAAAATGCAGTTCCAGTCTCATAAACACCAGATGATGTCCAGCGTGCATCCAAAAATAATAACGGTTAAATAAATGGGTGTTTTGAAAGATGCAGCTAAATTACAACCAACTAAAGTTCTTCTCCCACGTTTTGCAAAATAGCCATTAGCCACAATTATATCTGCTACAATTTCAGGAAATGGCTGCACCTCCTTGAAGAAATCTCAGAACACCAAGAGACAAGAACAAATCGACAAGGTTAATGGAATGGACTGCAAATATATCCTTAGTGAGAAAGAAAGGCTAGATTTTTGGAAACCATTTCAGAAATAGAAAGACCAAAGTCTAAACAAAGATCTGGGGAAGTGAAGGAAAACGATTTAAGGATCAGAAAGGAGCTACATAGGACAATGCATTTGCCAGCTGAAGTTACAGCTTGTTTTAATAATAGTGACCGAAAATGGGACAACAGAAAAATGTCAGAATGAAGATATTATGCAAAGCATTGGCCATATGACATCGGAATATTCTTTGGAGGTATGCAAGAAACAATGTCAAGAAGACAGACTGAAATATGATAAGGTGGTTGGAGAAGGCATTCCATTCTCAACAATATTTTTGAACCACTCCTAAGCTTTATTTAAAAAAACCAAAAACCTTGAGTCTCAAATTTCTAGTGCTCTGTCTCAGCCCAGAGGGGAATTTTTCAGAAGAAAGTCTACAGAAAAATCAAGCAAGCTGTTTGAGCTATAAAAGCAGTGAAATATTATATTTTCTCCATTTCTTTTTCTTTTTTTTTTCTTTTTTTTTTTTTTTTTGGTGCTCCTGGTAACTAAAGATCCGCTTTCTTTCAAGAATTCAAGCCTGTCATGGATTTAAATCCACCAAGAGGATTAGGACAGAGGACAAACATGACAATATTTGATTTAGAAATAGAGTTATTAACTTTAATTCCTCACTTTTACATGCATGAGTTGGTGCCTACAGAGATTACTCTTCTCAAGGGATTAGAAATATTATAATGTAACATTTGAAAGAGCCTTCTTGCAATGTGTATACCTCTGTTAAACTTCCTCCAGCTCTAAGAGGGAACCTGTACATCACAAGTTTCTTAATGACAGTAGTTGTCACTTACTGGAGCTGGGTAGAAGTGAGATACTGAAGATTAGACTTGATATTTACATCTCTGCAAATCTGGTTTAGTATTTTATATACGCTCAAGAAAATTAATACTCCCCCCTCCAACTCTGAATTTCAGTATTTTAATCATCGTGCAGAGGCACTAAATAAGTTGCATCCTGAAATTATGGAATCAGCTACCTGAAATATACCACTAAGAATTACAACTTTGTTAAATGTCCAAACACTAAATTTAATCTGTGATCATTTCTGGAGGGGAAAAAAAAAACAAAACAAAACAACGGGACAGCGCTTTCATTTCTCAGACTATCTTTTCCTGTACTGCACACTGCATTCCCTCTGAGGTCTTAGTCTTTTTCATATTAGGAGAATGTTGCATTTGAGAAGAGAACATTTTTTCTTGGGGAACAGTATGGATTACTGATATAGCTAGTAGATGTAGGACATCTCACAAGAAAACTTCACATTTCTGTTTCCATTCTAAAGCAATCATTTTCTTGCAATAAACATTTCAGAAGTGCAGCCTTTGAGTCAGAATTCAGATCTACCAAATATCATGCTTAACATGGTATAGTTTTTTGCTTGGTTCTTCACCTTTAATTGAGTTCTGTTTCAAAGAGTTTACAACATACAGAAATAAACAACGGGTTAAGACATGGAAGCTGTATTATCCCAACTCTTCACATGTGAAGCCAATGTCAAGAGGGATTTAAAATAAAATTAGGTGACACAAATGCCTCCTGTACCCTTTTCAACAGGGAGCATGCACCTAGATCCTCCCCCTCCAGAGTTTTATAATCATCCCACTCAGGGCACTTTATTCAACACTGTATAGAAAGGGAATCCAGACCTCTTTAGTGCACTGACACTTCTGTAAGAACACAACTTTTCACTTGCAACGCTTCTTTCAAGAGTGTAAAAATGACCTGATACAGAGTGATAGAAGTAGGCATTGGTGGGCAGATGACCTTCCCAACTAAAACTGAAAGCAGTGTTTGGGAATAGCCGTGTTCTTCCCCTTTCACCATGAGAAATAACAAAAAGGTTGAAGCCTCTTGGGAATCACTTAAGAAACTGGCCCCCTACTGCAGTCAAAAATTCCCACCACAGAGGGATTCCCTTGTGAGACACACAGACCTCTCGACTCCATTAGTATCTAACAAAATATAGCTATAAACAGTTCCCAGCAACTTGCAGGAACAGGATAGGATTTGGTCTGCTGAATAAGGTGAAAGAAATAAGCCCCTCTCAGACTGTTCTTGCTCAATGAATAACCACACTTGTACCTGTTCCAGCTTCTAGTCTGACCAGTTCATCTGAATATAATTGTAAGATATAGAGAAGGAGCTAAGGTTCGTGCACATGCCACAAACCAGAAATCTTCCACTCTCTCTTTAAAGAAGAATTCTCAGCACATAGGAGTTGAATTAGTCTGAACTGGAGTGTGGCAATACAGCGATTTCTTCTTGCCTGACCATTTTTTTTCCCATCCTCATTCCATCTATAGTAGCTGGCTTCCACTCAGCTGATATTTTGTGTTGTCTTTGGCACTATGAACCTAAAAGTTCAGGCCAACAGATTTCTGCTCTTTACCTGTGCTGACAAGTCCCAGTCTCTTACTGCTGACCTCAGCCACTGCTGGGGCACTAAAAACTTACTATCTACCTTTTTTGTTAAACTCATAGTGACACAATCAGTACTGGTTTACAGAAAATAAGATTCTAAGTGCTCTGTGCCCCAGGATAAGGGTTGCAGCAGCAGCAACCTGTGATAATGCAGAATCAAAGCCCTCTACCAAAGAATACACTTCTACTTAGTCCAGGTAGACTTCAAATTTACTTCTACAGCAAAGAAAGTTACTTCTACAGCAAAGAAAGCGTTAATGGGACGAGAAAAAGGGTAGTTTCTTCCAAGTAGGCAGAACTTGACTGGGCATGGGGAGGCCATCACTGTTTTCATCAGTAGTCTAGGTCCTTTGCACTGACCATATCCACTGAAATAATATGATTTTATATACGCTTATGAAAACACAGAATCAAGTTAACTCACCTCAAATTACTAAACACATTGGCAGTGCCTAAAGTGAGCTTTCCAAAGGCAACCATTGCTGATGTAACATTATGCTGTGTTTTCTTGCCAACATACATGAGATAGCCACATTTACATGCAAATGTTCAACTGTATGATGGTTTACTCTAAAAAGTCAACTCACACTCCTATTTTTGCTTTCTTCTGGCTTCTGTTCAGCTGTGAGGCTTTTTTTACAGTATGTGGCCTGTTTTAGGTTGCACTCTGTAACTTAGAAATAAAAAGTCTGTCAGCTCCCCTAAAAGTCTTTGCTGGCATCTCACAAACTGCCATTGTTGTAGACTGTGGCAACTTGATTTCTTCTAGCTTTAGCCAGAGGTTTCATGAACCACAATTATACTTGCTGCTGCCATGAAGTCAAAAGTATTTTCAACCTACCTCTTAGATGACTTTCAGACTGAGTATAACAGCAGAAGCTTAAGGAAGGAGTATCTGAAAAGTAACTTGTATTTTCTACATTTTCATCCATTATTGAAACTAAGGGGCCTACGTATGGATATCCACAGCAACCACAGGTCTTCCTTTCACAAATGCTGAAAATTCTTACCCCTAAAACATAGCCAGCTGGGTGTTTACTCATATATATAAACACATATATGTGTGTGTACATACAGGGCAGTGAGGCCCTGGCACAGGCTTCCCAGAGAAGCTGTGGCTGCCCCCTCCCTGGAAGGGTTCAAGGCCAGGTTGGACAGGGCTTTGGGCAACCTGGGCTAGTGGAAGGTGGCCCTGCCTGTGGCGGGGCAGCGGGGTGGGGTGGAACTAGATGAACTGTAAGGTCCCTTCCAACCCCAACCACTATGATTCTACAACACCCCCCCCCCCCCAGCAAGGTATTTTTTCTTCAAGTATGACTGCACTTTTGGCTAACAGAAAAACATACCTGATTAGGGGTTAATATAACATGGACACACTTACATAAGGTCATTCCAATTACATTCAGACATTCACAAAATTAATTTATCAAGAGACCTACTATAAGAATCTCAAAAGGTTAAGACTGGCAAGCATCCTGAAAAAATAAAAATATTCCATCTTCAAAACTGCCTTTCACTTCTGATTTTCAAGTTTTACCACTAACAGCTATTACATTGCAGTACTTTGGATAATATGTTTTTTCCTAAAATAGTAATAAATATTTCTAAGGACAGCCATTAAGTTAAAAAAAAAAAAAAAAAAAAAAAAGAGGCACATCTGTGTGTGTTACTCATGAGTGTAAATGTTAGAAAGTAGCGAAAAAACAGACAACTTGGTTAACTGAAAAGTCTTCAAAAATAAACAGGTTAGCTTATTTAAAGTCTGTCATAAGCACCTTTTTCGTATGATTAGGGTCGATAGTCTTTTGATCAGAATGGGCTGGCCTCCCTCCTTATGCTTGCCTTAAGCAAATGGAATTTGTGAAAGGTCAGAAATGAAGCTGGAAGGAGCAGAAAGAGCTTAGGATGAGGTAAAAGACAAAAACAAAAAGAAAGGCTCTCATCTGATGCTAAAGCCGGTCAGAAATGAGGAAGATGGTGGCTCAGAGAGCAAAACACAAGATATTTTAATTTAGAACACCTTTTCAACCCAAGTAACCTGAAAAGCAGGATCTGGAGTAAATTTTTTACTGGTATTACCCAGATAGGCATCTCCAACCCACTCTGCTATTCTGTGGCAGGTTTAATTTATTTGTGTTTAAACACAGGTTACATAGGTAAAGCACAACACTCCAACTTTTCAGAAGCAGGATAAGAATAACTAAAGTTTCAAAACCAAAAATTTATCTCATGAAAGAACCTTTCCTTAATCTAAAGGCAAATGAGTCCACTTGTATTTTGAAACACCCCTTTTTCTTTTGAATACAGAATGACAGTTATGATTAGGATACAGCCAGTCCAAGATGGAAGGTTTAAAGGGTACAGAAAAGTTAGTGACATTCAGCCTTCTCTGAAGTTTAACTCTTCAGACCTCAAGGCCCATGATAAACTGCATCTTCCCAGCCTCACTCTGTTTACCTTTACCCTGTGCTAAAAGCCTAATAGCTAACAGTTGAAAATCTGGCACCTTTCAGTATTTCTCCACTGAATTTACTTGGAACCATGCAAAGTTACAGTAGCTGAAAATTTAAAATATCAATTCAAATAATTGCAAGAGGTACAGCAAATTTGTTCTTAACTGTCCATAAACATCTTCACGCCTGTTACTAATGAGGGTGGGGTTTTTTGTTGCTTTTACTCATGAAATATCCTGAAGGAAAAAATACTTTTTGTTAGTATAAACATAAAAGATACAAATCTGTCTGAGATGTAATTATACAAGATAACAGCTCTTCTGAACTGGGCACTGAAAGATGAATTCAAACCTAAAAAGTTAGAGCAATGCAAACACGTCAGCTGAACTTCAGCTAGCGACCTCGTGAGCAACGAACCTCCTGATATTTCTATCAGTGTTACAGAACTGTTCAGGATCTCCAAGGATGCAATTTTAAGGTAATGACAGGTTTACAAAGGAATTTATTTTAGGATAAGAGCAGACCCATTTCCTCTTTCAGTATGCTTCCATATGCCACAAATAAAAAGATTTATCAAAGGATTTTTCCTCTCAAAGGTAATAAAGAGCTCTTTTTAACATCTAACGTGGCATTCAAGCTTCTCCTGATGAATTGCATACTTCAGGGAAATTATTTTTTTTCCATCCAGAAAAAAAATCCTATCACTTTTACCACAAAAATGACATTTTTCTTTGGAAAATTTTGTACATGTAGTTTGGAGGCAAAACTTAGTAAAATGTAGAAAAGCAGTGTATCAACTCTGTTTTCAGTAGAAAACATAATGACATTGTAACTACAGAGCTTGGGTGTCTCCAAACTGGATATAGATCAACAAAGATGTGCATCTACAACAACTTTACTAAGAAATCTAAGAAGTTCTTATATAAAAGGAATCTGGATGAAACTTTTTCCAGTCAGCTTTACCCAAGGAGAAATATATCTGAGTAACACAGCCCTGAAACCACAAAAACGAGCCCTAGAAACATGAATGTAAAGAGGAGGTTCTGGACATGACTCCTCGAAGGAACCACGGCTGAAGAGCTACACTAAGCTTTCCCTTGCAGCTTTCTACGTCACCTTGGCAAACTGCAGCACCACTAAGTGATCATATTTAAATTTCAGCAACTCTTCCAACACCCAGCTCCAGAGCTGCCTAAATACTTCCTTTTAATTACTCTTCCTTGAAGAGAGAAAACAGACAAAATATATATTCACTCTGGAAAAGTTACAATGCAAGTAGTTTTAGGATGTTTCAGTTTTAAGCAAGTAGACTTTCAAATCTTAGTAAGACCATTGCTCTGGTTTACATCACAAAATGGATTTGTGCCAGACAGGACTGTGTGTGCAGAGGGAGGAGAGAAACAGCTGAATCTCTCCAGAGGAATGTTATGCAATGGAGTTGGGCACCTACACGCTACTAAGGACTTGGTTTGTGGTGTCTAGAAGTAGCAGAATATGCTGCAAAGCAGATGAAAGTAGAGACAGACACAAACTGCAAAGTCCTGCTTCCCTGCATAAGACACACTGAGAATGGAGCAGATGAGGAATGTTAGAGGCAGGAGAGAAGCAAGGGAGCATTAAGTTCATGTAGCACAAGAGCACCTGGAATAGCTCTAGGTCAAAACGATGAACACAGTAGTAGTTAGTAGCTGTGCTCCAAGAGCTGACGCAGCAAACTTTGTCACAGCAGGCTAGTCAGCTCTCTGCCCATCTGCTGCTTACTTTTACACATACCTGAATCCTGCACACCATGGATCAGTGGTGAAAGCTCACGTTAAGAGGTGTCATTATGTCCAGTAAGTCTTTAAAAATCAAGTAAGCAAAGTTTTATCCTCTGGTAAGAAGTTTATGGTACAACCATAAAATGTCTGCCTGTATCAAAAGGTGTAAGAAGTACCACATTGCTCAAAAGGCAGTAAAGGCTCCCATGGTATTTTATTTTCATTTAATTCAAGATTATAAATTACACCTCTGCCCTTTGAAGGCCTCAAACTTTATCCTCTTTTACTAACAGCTAAAATGAAGAATTAATCCTAGAAAGAAATCCTAAAAGTCATTGCACAGCTGTGCTTTCCAGCAAAGGAAAAGTAACTCAGGATCAAAACTCCTTACTAGGTTTTGTCAGGGCTGCTCTTCTGCTTAGGGAAAGGTCACTTTCCCTGCCCTTCCCACTGCACCCAGCAGTGCCCTTGACCAGAATTGGACGTGGAAGTACAACAGAATGGATGGCATACTCATTTCAGTCTACTGAACAGATTTCTGTTGAAGCAAAAGCTCCAAGATCTGATACAATGACCAGACATAGTCTTAATTCAGATTTCTATTACAGCTCTCCAAACTGACATTTATAAACCAGTAATATTTATTATTTTAGGAAACAGAATACAACCACAGTTCAACTTACTTCAAATCCAGTTCATGAAAGCATATTTATGAGTTTGCTCACTTTTGAACCAAGCATTTAAATAGAACCTAGAAACTCATGAGGCCAGTTAGACTTAGGTGCCAAGTGAAAGCAATGCTGGCATAAATATATTAAACCCCCACACCTCTTCTTATGAGTCATATTCAATAATTAGAATTCTTTTGAAAAGGATACAAGGGTTGTTGTCATCAATGCTGCAGTTGTCCAGGATCAAGGGGATGCCATCTAACTCATAAACCTAAATAAAACCAGAAGTTTAATTTAACAGATGTCTCAACAACATTAATGTCATTTCATGCAAGAAATATGTAAAAACATAACAGGGATGTTTGTTTCATCAAAAATATTAAACATGTTAACATAAATTGCAGAGTAAATCTGGTATTATCAACAGTATCACAAAATAGTAACACAAGCAGACATTAATTTCACATTCTTCCTTCATTTAGCATGTGTTTGACTGAGGCAGTGCCTATGTCGAGCTTCTCACACCACGCCAGAAAAGCTGCTTATTGACAGCTCACGCTTGCTTCAGAAGGAAGAACCATGAAAATCTGAGTGAAAAAAACAGGGAAAAAAAAGCCGAAAAATACATATACACATACACACAAGTTAGCATGGGGCCATGTGTCTTCTGTATCTCTGCAGACTTCAAAAGCAACATGTTACCTGTATGTACCTAAGCACAAATTCTTTATATCAAGAGACACTGACTTTTTGCTTTCAATAAGGTGTTCATTATGTTATTAGCAAAACAACAAAGATGAGATCTGTAATTTTTTATTTTCTATATATTCATACACATGTGAATTCACAAATTACACTAAAACATTTGTGTCTGTGGATGAGATAATAACAGAAAATCCTAACAGACTCACACATACATATACATCCACACTACCAAGAACTCAGGACAAGCTGATGTTATCAATAAATCTGTGGCATAATTATCTTAAGAAAAGTATATTCCATAAGAAATTTATCTAGATTTCTAAGGCACACTGTAACACCATACATCATCAGGCACATTTATAGCTTTAGAAAGTGTTACTTATTTAAATGAAAACTTGTTCTAATTATCTGCAAAATTTCAACCTTGGAAATACCTTCTTAAGGCATATAAGCATTTTTTTTTTTTTTTAAGTTAAAAAAGTAGTTTCAAAAAGATTTGAGAGCATGAAGATTAATTGTTTATAATCTTATACCCATATATTATTTATATTCTTTAAGTCACCTGGACACGTTCCTGGGCAACCTGATCTGCATTTAAGCAGGGGAGTTGGACAAGAGGTTCCTCCAGAAGTCCCTTCCAACCTCAACCATTCTGTGATAGCCAAATGGTACTTGTCAAAATCTTAAAATTCTTCAATTCCTTAAAATTTAATTTCAAACCAAGAACTGGGGAGCAAAGGAATTTAGACAGAACGTCAAATTAGGTTGCGGCTTGATGATGGGATTCTCTCTTCCATCTTTTTTTGCCCAAAATAAGATGTGATTTTATGTACCATATAAAACAACAAATCACTGCAGGATGGATCAGCCTTCTGAAATGCAAGTTCTGTTGTAAGAGAGTAAAGTTGGGTAGGAAGAGATTTAGATGAGAAATCCAAAACAGTATGGATCGGTAAAACCGAGTTCAGAGACAAATCTGAGCACATCCCTCTTACAAGTTCCTTTCCAAATAATCTTATTGCAGAGTCTCAAGCTATAACATGAGAAAGTAAGAGAGATGGATTTACAAACAGGCAAGGCTTACACGTGAGAAAAGCAAAGAGCATTGCCAGCTCTTAAGACCTAACTGGCACATCTGTGCTAACATGCGTAACTATACCTACATCAAATACAGTTTATAACGCAAGTTTTAAAATATTCATTTTTTCCACAAAATTTCTGTGTTCTCTCCAAAGGTCATGCATCATGTATGATATCATACTTCAAAGCTTGAACAAACTGACCTTTCAGTAATATGCTTGGGAAGCATTAGTTCTTTGATTTTCATGCTGCAGCCAAACTCTGATATGCCTACAATGTTACCTTTTATTTTTCATCAGTGAAATGCTGAACAGTACAAATAAATCTAGATTAAGTGCTGTCAACTGAAATAAACCATGCAATCTGTTCCAGTTCGATTCAAACGAGACATTCGGTTAACAGAGTAAGTAAATATTCAGGGAAAATAAAATTTTAATTAAAATCCACACATGCTTCAAAAAGTTACGGCGGGAATATAATGAGATTCCTTCCAAGTTAAGTGGGAACAGAAGCAGCAAACCACAGCCTTAGTGATACCTTGATGTAAAAACCAGTTGCTAACTACCACTGCCTTACACATCCCACAAAGAGTGCCTTGAACATTGTATGATTAAATTGTACATATAATTTGACCAAGTTAGGCATCACTTTTGTCACCATGATGTCAGCTTTACTATGTGTCACCTGTGACTTATTACACGGTGAAATGAACCAAGGAAAAGAAACACAGAATCACAGAATCATTCAGGTTGGAAAAGACCCTTGGGATCATCGAGTCCAACCATCAGCCCGACTCTACAAAGTTCTCCCCTACACCACATCCCCCAACATCTCACCCAAATGACCCTTAAACACACCCAGGGATGGTGACTCCACCCCCTCCCTGGGCAGCCTATTCCACTCTCTGACCACTCTTTCTGGGAAAAATTTTTCCCTAATGTCCAGTCTGAACCTCCCCTGTTGCAGTTTAAAGCCGTTCCCTCTTGTTCTGTCACTAATCACCTGTGAGAAGAGACCAGCACCAACCTCTCTACAACGTCCTTTCAGGGAGCTGTAGAGAGTGATGAGGTCTCCCCTCAGCCTTCTCCTCCTCACACTAAACAGTCCCAGCTCCTTCAATCTCTCCTCACAGGATTTATTCTCCAGACCCTTCACCAGCCTCGTTGCTCTCCTCTGCACTCGCTCCAGCACCTCGAGATCTCTCTTGTATTGAGGTGCCCAAAACTGGACACAATACTCAAGGTGTGGCCTCACCAATGCAGAGTACAAACCTTACAATGTGTCCATCCAAGACAAATCTATATACTTCTCAGAGTGACTTGTGAGGCAAAGAGCTCTGACTCCTGAGTGACCACTACTAGAGAAGTTCCAGTCCATGCCAGCTGTTCCTGAACCACCCCTCATCCCCTGAAACAGCATTTTATGGTAACCTAGAATTCATATCAGTGTACTGTGATGATCTGGGCTGCAATGTGAGCCAGTACAGCCACTGCTCTGCATGTAGTGGAGCAATTTCTGCAACGTGAGTGCCACAGATAGTCAAAGGAAGGAATCACTGTCCCCCACCAGGCTGTCCCACTTGTATGTTGAGAGTCTCTCAAATCTTCTCACTTTCATCTGCCTGTAACCTCCCACACCAGCAGACTTTGTAAGTATCGAAAAACCACCATCCTAGGTCTCAACCTCTTACACAGATTTATTTGGACTATACTGCCCAACACAAAAAGGTTAGCGAGTTTTTCCAACTAATTACTGGCCTCCAAGTTTTTCCTTTGAAGAGAAATGTCCATGAAATGCACAGCACACAGTAAGGCAGCGGAGCTTTTCAGGGATCTTCTGCAGGGCTTGGGAAAGGAGTCAGGATTGCACAAGCCTCAAGTCTCACTTTAAATAAGGTGCAAAAATATCCTGGGAGGAAAGCATGTAGGGGCTGGTGTGAAACTGGCTGTAATCCATCCAGATTCTGGAAGAAATTAGAGATAGAAACTAAGGGATTCAACAGTTCTGGTGTCTGTCTTGTAAAAATAATTGCTCACATTGGCCTGTGATACAAAAGATCACTAAACCTATTCTCCGTTTAGACTATTGACAACGTAGCTGGGCAATAACACGGAACTGCACTGGACTGTAACAAAACTACAAGGTTATTTTATTATGAAGAACTATAATACTTTACTCTGAGCTACACTGAAATAGTAAATGAAGCTGCAACCTATATGTAGGCTGAAATCTCGACCATGTTTAAGTTAATTACAAAGGTTACTTAAGACAAGTTTAAAATTAAAAAAATACAGCCCTGCACTAGTGAGCTCTAGTGCTTCAGTCAAGCCAGTACCAAAACTTTTGCCCTAATGTTATTATGTTGGTTTCTGAAATTGTTTTCTAAAAACCAGAAAAATAGCACATCCAGCATTCAATGGCAGGTATTCGTCTCTGTCAGTTAAAAGAAGATATCTTTCACCATATAGCTTTATACTGCTGTCCCACTTGTTTTCTGTACTTGCCTTTGAAACATAACGAAGATCAGGATCACACCAGTGAGAAATTGAAATGTATTACACTTAAAATAAGATGCTTTTCCCAGTGACAAAATAACTGATAGTTTTTACTCCTTCTCTGTACCTGGAATTTAAATCCATTTCCATTACTTAAACTGGACCCTAAACAGAAGCCCATGTAGGCAGAGGTGCTATATAAGTATTAAACAAGAGCTTACAAAAGTGACCAGCCCAGATTGTATATTCCCACTGTTCTCACAGCCAAGGAACAACATAGTGTTTTATTCGGATGGTTTGGGACATGTCAGTCCATAACCAATGAAAATATTCAGACCAAAATTAAAGCTTTTATGTTATCTTAACAGAATTTACATTTATTGACCTATATATAAATAAGGTCAGTAGCATAATTAAGGATAACTGCCTGAACAGAACTACTTCTGATAATCTCTCAGTTAATTATCATTAACTCAATTATTCACAGCAGAGCCCAGGAAAAGCATAAATTAACCATAGACTGTTTCTTGAATCTTTCCCTCTAGCAACAATGGAGCCAAGCTCAGGGGTAAGAATTCAAATTCTCCGAGCATGACAGTGCTTGTTGCTGAATCTGCGTGCATCTACTAAAATGCAACTACAATCTCCAGGTCCAGCAACTATACAGACAGCAACAGAAAACCTCCAGCACAAATAATCTCTTCAAAGAATCATTAACATTCAGGCATTAGTAACATTACCTAGTCAACTAAAAGAGTACTGTTAAGCAAAAGGAACATTTGTGCTTTTAGATAACAACATAAATTATTCTTCCACCAGAACGCAACCAATTCTCAGTCCTGAATCGATGCAGAAGGCAGGATGAGAGAAGTGTTTGTTTCAGCCACAGAAATGCTTCTATTTCTTAGAAGGTTTTTTTGGTCTAACTCTAGATAAGCAAAAGGAAATGTGTTGTCACAAACAGAAGTGGACTACTAACAGGCTGAGTAATCCACGCTAACACTTGCTCTTCTTTTTACATGTTACAGACAAGTACATTGACAAATAGACAAATTTCTAGTTTGAGAGGTGGTTGGGGGTAGGAAACACTCTAGAAACAAGTCAAAAAATGGGAACAAGCAGGAACCATTTATAGGGAAAAACTCCAGGTAGGTCATTCATTACACATCCCCAGTTTCCCACCAGAGGACAAATCTGTCTCCAACAACGGTCACTTTCAGAGTATTACATTTCAATTCACATTATGGAACTTAAAAGAAATAAAGGTTTCTGAGAGCAACAAAACTGGAAAACTTCATGTTTTTACGGACTTGGCTTCTTCACTTCACTCTTCACAGCGCTCCTAGTTCTGTCACACAGCTAAAAGTGTCCAAAACCACGCAAGCAGCAGCACATGGTTCACAGGTACAGGTGTGTTGATCGGTTGCCAAACATCAGCCTTAGTCTGTAGTGGATCAGGGATTAAGCTGCCACTCCCCAACTTCCCCTCTCATGACCGCTGCTTTGGGTTTCTCATTTACCTATCTGCTGATTCTCATGAGGCAAGAAGGAGTATAACAATATTTCTGATACCCCTATTTCTCTGACAAATTTGATTTAAACTGGCTAATGGATATAAAAGCTGGGGAAGGTAAAGTAAGGAAGAAGGGGAAGAATAACACTGCTGGGATGGCATGAACACAGAAAACCTGAAGAACGTATTGAGGTCACAGACAACAAACTGTTTGACTATATTTTCTGTTTTCTCTTAGTAGTCTAGATTACTGAAATTATTATAAACTTCTCAAGAGCCGAATCATCAAGATATTAACATCCATCTTACATGAAACAACAGCATCCTAAACTGTATCAACAGCAGCATAGCCAGTAGATCAAGGGAAACAATTATTCTCCTTGGTAGTCATTAGACAGCAACGCACTCAAGGGGCTGAAGCTATGCCATATGAAGAGAGGTTGAGGGAACTGCTTTGAGGAAAAGGCTCCAGGAGAACCTGACGACAGCTCTCCCATACCTACAAAAAGGTTACTAAGAAGTTAGAGCTGCTCTCCTGACTCAAGTTCACAGTCGTTTAGAGAAAATACGGTCGTAAAAATGAAACTGAAAAGGTTCTGACTGGATACATGGAAAAACTTTTTTCTATGAGGATGTGAAGCAGGTTGCCCACAAACACTGTAGGCTCTCCATTTGGAGATCTTCAAGACTTGTCTAGAAATGCTGTGAGCTACCTGCTCTGAATTCAGCTTCGAGCAGGAGATTGGACTACAGACCTCCTGATATCCCTTTCAGCATGAATGACTGTGCGAGTCTAAGACTTTTCCAGCTCACTCCAACAAAAATGAAAGGTCTAAGACCATGGAAAGAAGCATAAGTCCATTCTCTTCCTCACATTAGTTCAAGACCAGATTCCTTCTACCCTAATACAACCTTTTCTTGGTTATAAAGCTGGAAAAAGTTGTCAGAAACAATTTTTCAGAGTATGTAACAAACAGAAACAGTGCTAGAAAAAATATGATTCTTGCCCATTGGTGGAATAATCCTGCATATTCACTGACTTCACATGACAGAGAAATCTTAAAATAATTTCTATTTTGGATGCCAGATCATTCATGTAAATTTATTCCTATTAACTCATGTAACTCTGAACTAATGACTGAGTAAATATAAAGGATCCCTCAATGCACAAATAACTGTACAAACCAAGACAACTTCATGTTTTCTAGAGTAAAAGGTAAGAATCTTGCACGATCCAATATACTGAAGAAATATCTGGTCTGACTAGGAAGAAAAAGGAATAAAAGTGAGGTCTAAAATCCACAATTCATGAAAAAAAAAAAAAGCAGTAAGATCATACACAACATGGTTAACCTACAGCAGAAGCTTGCTAGTGAACAAAATAACCCTTAACCAGCTTCAAGGAAAAAAGTATGTTCTATTATGTACATCCAGGAGGATGAGAAGTAGTGAGCCTAACAAACAGAAGGTTCACATTACACATTCATAAATATTTTTAAGAGTAATGGTCAGTCAAGCACTGCAATACACCGAAACACAAGTCTCAAATACTCCTGGAGCAGTCTCCAATATTGCAAGACTCCACAAATGACCTGGCAATTCTTAACCGTGAATACTCTAGCCAGTCCTGCTCTGGACAGGTGAATGGTTACGATCCTTTGAATCCCTTCCGTCTCTAAGTCCGCATAACTTTCTTGGACAGAAAATCATATTTGAATAAATCATGTCAAAGAAAAGTGATCCAATGAAATACACATTGGGGATTTGTTGCCAATCTTTGGTCGTCGCTAAAGATACATTTAAGTCTTAGTCCTTCTCAAAGTACCACATGAGGACTGCATAATGGCTGTGTAATGAGAAATATACCCTTCAGGCCCTGTCACCAAACAGGCTGACCAACAGGAGTCAATTCTCCTCCGAGACCTGCTCAACAAGATAGGTAATTAGTAATTAAACATCCGGGCAGAATCCAGCTTTTGATTTGAGTAACAGAGCGGCTTAATAAGAGTAGGAATATATCAACTGGTTTGGTTCACAAATTGGCTCCTCTGCAGCTATGATGGTACCGAAAAATGTTGTTTCATTTGTGAGTCTCAGGGGTTTGTTTTGTTTTGTTTTTCCAATCAGCAGAAGTGACAGGAGATACACAGGAGATTCTACCTCAGAGGACAAAAGAACACTTTAATCCCTTAGTGTGAGTGGATTCCTAGGTCTACTGCAGACTACAGGCACTTTGGCTTAGAATAGAGGCAGCTGTGGCTTGCGGCAACCAAGTCTATTATTGGAGTTCACCACATCCTGCAGATCTACTGAAATACTTGTGGACAGAGACTCCTTTCTCCAGGACATCACAGCAGGCTTGCTTAGCTAGTTTGAGAGCTCCTTGCACCAGCGTGAATGACTGAGAGCTAACAGAGATCTTTATACATCCATTTCAGTCAAGGCCGTGTCCCCAGAATACTCATCCACCTACTACACTGTTTAGGTAAGCACGTATTTAACATTTTAATGTGTGACATTCAGAAATCATGGCAATAATACTTGTTGCTCCTGCTACATTAATTTCAAATATATTCTCCCTCTTTCAGCATTATTTCCTGGAGAGACATGAGGTTTATTTCAACTCTCCCAAAAGACGTGACCCTTGGCTCTTTCTGGGAGATTAAAAAAAAAAAATTTAGAAGAAAAAAAATCTTAGAATCTAAAAGCAGGATTTCCTTTGTGATGTCCTAAAACTCTTCCAAAGAGAACTGGTTTGGAAGATGATGGTTTTGGCCTTACTGAGGGGTAAGGGAAGAGAAGAGAACATAAAGGTACCAAGTACACAATCAGGACTGAGCCAAAACAAGCAGAAGCTAGAGTGTCCAGCTACTAGGAGAGGGTAACAAGCCATCTCAGTTGCTGAATAATTTTTTCCGCTAGTCTTTCCAAGGGCAAAACACAGGAGTTTCCAGCCATTGAGATGATAATATAAACACTTGAGAATTCAGAATAGGTTCCCGCAAGAGACAGTAACACAATTGGTTCATTTGTTTTTTAAACAATTCAGCTTTCATCATTCACTTATTTACAGTTCCTGAAACAGAAGCCACTTTTCGGTAACAAACTGATGCTGCTATGAGGAGCAGGCTCTTAGCTCTTTTTTGGTTTAGATCTGCTACTTAACGTGGATAAAGTAAAGTCCAACACAGGACAGATTTCGCTTGAACCAGACAATAATTGCTAGTGTGGTCTTTGCCTATCCTGGCAGCAGCAGTAAGAGAAAACAATGATGCTAAGCGTTATCCAGTATTAATCCCCTGCGCTTTGTATCAGTTGAATTTGTACAAATTTCCATCAACAACAGAGTATGTCTCTCTACTTCTAGTCACTATCTTATTCTCAGTCCACTAAAACCAGTAATCAGAGGGTCTTAGTTTGCTGATTTCAAATCATTGCTATAAAAGATGTTCTCCTAAATTTTTCCTTTCGTCAGAACAAAAAAAAAGCAAGTTAAAGGAAATTAAGTGTAAGAATTAGCTACGTGACTAGAACTGGGCTGAGGACACAACTTTTACAAGATAATCAAAATTCCAAAATTGTACTTTGTTCCAAAGCAGAGTGAAAACTGAAGACTTCAAATTACTCCAAAGTTCTGAAAAAAATACAGATATAAAGTTTGGTTAAGTCACATGATTCATTTCAGCTGTTTTAATCCCTACTGCAATAGGAAGTTCCAAGTCACTCTGGCAAGCTGCCACTGTTTTGGTGGCTATGGTATTTTTGTCTTCCATGTCAAGCTTTACAAAGCATTTTCAGCATCTCTCAATTAAGATGAGGGACTTTTTTTTTGTTGGTTGTGTATACTTTGTGTGTGTGTTTTTGTTTGGCTATTTTTTCTCTTCAGTTTCACATTTTATATTATGTTGGAATAGCTCTTCTTCTGGAACAAAAATTCCAGGCATTCTATAAAACACCCCAATTTTGAAAATCATTGACATTGACAGAAAAAATAGATTACCACAGGATGCTTCTGTTGAAGACTTCCTCATTACCGTACTACACATGATCACACACTCTTGTAGCCAAAAATCAGCACAACAGTCTTGTGACTCTATTAACCTCTTCGCTCTCTTAGTCATGTCAAGTTTGGTACTTAGTTCATTTCTCCCCCAGCAGCCTGCACACGTGCTTTGCTGCTACCTTCTCTCAACATTCCAATTGCTCCCTGAATTCCAGTTCAGCTGAAATACCCCGAAAACCACCACTTAGAGTGAGTGGGAATGGAAAAGAAGGAAAAGCAATTCAAATTCATACCCTCTTTGGAAGAATACACAGCCTCACTGAGGCCACATGTCACCACTCTCCCACATTTCAACTGTATTCCAAAATTGCTTCCCCTCCCAACATCAAGCATTACAATTCTTCCTTGGAAACTTCTGAATTCAGCAAGCAAAAATAAATGCCAATCAGATGTTCTGTGTTCTAATGATGACTTTTGTTGTGTCCAGCATTACTTAGCATTCTCCTTTTATTTCACTTTGAGCCAAGGGTTTAAAAAAATTCCATGTCAGATGTATAAATTCATCTGTGGCAAAGACAGAACACACAATACTCAAATCATGAAAATAACGTGTGAGAAGAGATCTAGGATAATTTCAAAATGTACAAGGATTTGTGCTGGTGATTGCCGCGTTTCACGGTGAAATTCTGCAGCTAAATACAACAGCATGCCACGCTGAATTGCGGCACTCGGAGTGCACGACAGACTCAAGACTAAAAGCAAAGTACCACAACCACCCAAGTGGTGGCAGTTTCCTGTAATTCCCCAGAGTTTCCTACTGCAATTATGAAGTGACTTTAATAGTGACAAAATGTTTTAAGGAACTGTAAAGAATAAGTTATTGAGTGTATTTATATCACCCCAAACTTCATGGTCAAGGGAGGGTGGGAGGAAAGAAAAAAAAAAGAAAAGAGAAAGCTGGTAGTCTAGAAGATTAGAAACAGCACATAGACATTATTAATGGCATTCACTATTCTCTGTTTCCACATTCCCTCGTATGCAGAGCTTCCAAGATTTTAGTGACGGGTCAAAGAACAAACCATTAATTTGCTAGTACGTGGGTAAAGGACACGCACTCCATTACATGCTAAGTATAAAACTATCCTTGATGATAATTAAATTTTCACTAGGCTAAAGCATAATAAAATAAAGAAGTGTTTCAGGAAAGGACAGTAAAATGCCTTTCTAGAACTCTACAGAAATTGTAAATGGTAGACCGCAGGACCTGGCCGACTACTAAAGCCGCAAGACAGTTTAACAGTGTTTACTGCTTGTGTTTTAAATCAGACCAGTCAGGGAAGCCCCAGCAGTCTGCAGCCAGCCATACAACTCCATCACTTAAAACTGCAGTAAACAATACTTCTCACTGACCAATGCCCATTTCATACTCCATTTTATACGAAATTTTACATTTTCCAAGAAACAGATAAATAACAAAACTATGGTCCTTTTGAAAGAAAAAAAAAAAAACCACACCAAATCTTGCAATTACAATTTGCTTTGTTTCAGGAGATGTGGTCTCAATTTGCTGCCGAGCAATACGTACAGCCTACTGGGGATGGTTTCCAAGGAGGCAAATGCAGGTGCAAATCAAGCCTCGAGTTGGGAGGAAAGAAGCTTTAGACACACACTGTTCTGCTGAGACCAATTCATACCTTCTTCTCAGTAACTTTTTCCTTTATGATGCCTTCAAGTCAGAGTATTCTTCATCCAAAATAAAACAGGTGGCATGTCATTTCAAATACAAGGCAAAGCAAATACACTTTCTTTTGTTTTTCAAAAGTAATTCATTGGCTTCCTTTTTATTTTATAACCTGGTACAAAATATCAATCCTGGTCTAAGTACTTCCCTGTAAATCCCTTTCATTTCTTCCTCCAAGTCATTTTATAACAGAAATTTATTTTAGTCTCAATACACAAATAAATCCCAATAACTTTCACTGGAACATTCAGGAAAAGTAAGAGAAGGTTGAAGTGTTCAGCTGAACTTCATAATGAGGACTAAGTCCTCTTTTAAATGTCATCAGGCACCAATCTCTTTCACAAGCTCTATATACTCAGCTATCGGTTTCCTCCCATATTATCTAGAAGAACAGCAATTGAAACCTACCACTTTTACTTCATATATAGCAATAACAGACTGACTGACGTGTTGGGGTTCATGTATTTAAGTTTCTTACGCTGCTTTTTGGTACTGTGCTTCTGTAGAAAGAATCTACTATAAAGTAAAACAAATTGTAAGCAATGTCAAAAAAAATAAATGACCATAAATTATTATAAAATGAACACAGCAACTTTTGGTTCAGTTTAGCATTGCGTACAAGTCAGGTTGAATTTATTTCTTCTTGACTAAAATAACGCCACAAACTACTTCAGCAACATTTTTACTGAGACAACTATAGTCACACATTTTATGAATAAAAACCCCTTGTGGTCAAGAACTTTGCCTGAAGAAGATACTCTCTTGAAAACAGAGTATCCCAGACAGACTAAATAATTTCCCACATGCTGAAACTGAACTTTAAAAGAAAACAGAAGACTCAGCGACGTGTTTAAAAATTTCATAGTATTAATGGAAGGGAAACTGGGGCATGAGAGAAACACTTTTTAATGGAAAAAGTGTTCAAATGCATGAAGAGAGGCTTTATTCAATGATCAGTAGTAACATGATGTGTCTGTTCTTCTCACTTTATGGCACCCTGTGAAAAACAATGACTATTTCAACAATTATAAATCTGATTTTCTGTAATCAAATTTGATTTCTCATCAGCTGTGTCTTACATAAACTAGTCATTTAATGAGAAGTAGAGCTGTACTAACGAAGGTGTTTTGAATCAACAACTGTTATGGAGTGGCTAGCAGCACTGTATGCTAATATGAAACTTGGAAAATATCAATGCATGGGAAGATGACAAATGAGACTTTTCTGTTATTTAAAGAGAAGAATATTAACTTAAGGTTTGTAAACCAATACAGTTGCACTTAAGTGTTATGCTTTATCAGCTTAACTAAATAAGTGGGGGAAATCCCTGTGCACACATACTATTCAAGCTTTTAATGTTCCTCATATTGCAGAACAAAAAAAGGTTTTACTTGGGTTTAGGGTCTTTTTTACAGCTTTTATACAAACAGAACTAAATCCTTAACAATTCCAGGATTTTTCTAGTAATGGTGTTTCATTTTTAACTGAAAAAGAAATCTGAATGTTGATTTTTAAATGACTGTTCATCGTTCTTCATACTTGCAACCCCTTTTGCTAATGTAACTGCAGTTAAAAATAACTGCTGGAGAGTTTTCCCACTGACAGTCATTACAAAGTGTGATTCTGGCGGTGTAAAGTTTTCATAACTTTTCCATTATAGTTTTAGAAACTTCCAAATTGCCAAACCACAAAAGGATTCAGAAAACAAGCCGAATTACACTCTAGGTTAAACTGGTGTAATAGCTCAGTACTTGGGCCCTTCAGGAGTTATCCACAAACATACCAATATATGAGCAGAATAAATCCTTGCACCTTACACTACACCCCTGTGACAGCTCAGGAAATCAGTTATCAAATTACACGGTCCACTTGCTTCATAACCCAGCCCAACTACATTCTGAAATGCCACCGCTGACTGAATACCTATCCCCTGGAGCACCCTTCGACAAACAGATAAATGCAGTACTTAACAAAGCTCTCCTGCAGGTTGAGAGCTATCTGTGTTTTGAAAACTATTTTCAAAGAAAACAAACTACTGAAAAGGGTTAGGAACTAGGGAATGTCAGGAGGTTAATGCAGAAGCAGGGCACAGCAGCTTCAAAACCACGCGCTGCAATTCAAGAGGTCTGCAAAGGAACTAGAAAGGAGTTGTCAAGGGTTTACCTACACAGAACGTCTTGAGGTGGGAGTCTCCATGGCCCAAGTCAATTCATCTGAAGACCCCCAAGGTCTAATTCTTCTTATTGTGATCAAAATAAGTACAAGAATCATTACAGGAGATGCAGAACATCGGGTGGAAGGAAGGAGAAGAATAATCAACCTCATCTTAGGTGAACAATACGCTAGCGAAGCCTGAAGGCTGCAACAACCTTGGGTCATTCCAACTCATTTCAGTAGAGTTTCTAATTGCATTAACCCAAGAGATGCAGAGCCAGGATGCCGGGCTTCAGCACCGCCTTGTGGTTGCCATTTCTTGCTGTACTTTTTGGATGGTGCCGGAGGGGCTGTTGGCTCATGACAGTGAGCACTCCTCCGGACAACATTCAGGAGTGGCTGGGTATATAGTGCAGGCTGTGGGCTCTTCCCAAGCAGAGGTATGGGAAAGGCAGTTCTGTGATTTGATTTTGTTGGGGGAAGATTATGGTGAAGGAAGAGAAGCCCATAAAGGAGAACACTGTCATGGAGATGTGAGCCATGACAAACTCTGCAACTTGCCCTCAAGGCTAGAAGTGGTCCCTAACACACTTTACTTGCTGTACCCACTAGGGACTGGCCCAGTCCTCATGTGACACTGACTGTGTTTCTTTGCTGACGATCCAGACTTACAGAAAGTCAAGTGATTATTCTCTACATCTACCTGAAATTCTAAGAATACACATTTTCTTTTAATGATTCACCAAACATAACCTTTGCACAGGATCAGATTCTCTTATTAAGATAAATTTAGCCACCTTGTTGAGATTAAGATCAGCTTTACATTTAGAAAACACAAGAATCCTGATGTTGTGATTTATATGTCTATAAAAGCCATATATTTAGTATGCATGATATACAATAACTCAGGTATGCATGCTCTAGCACTAAATTTCATGCTGAAAGCTTGCTAATGCCTCAGGCGATGGAGCGAGATGATACATGAAGCTGTATATAAGGAGACTGCATACTAGTTTCTTAATTTACCTCTAAATTACAACTACCAGAGGTTTTTTTGCGTATTTGTGCCTCTAAATGTCTTGCAGCCTGGTAATAATAACTGCAGGTACTATGAAAGTAAAATTGCCAGCTTCTAGCTGAACTCATATATCCACGATGAACAGAATTCTAAGTTTTTAAATTTGTAAAGGTGGTGTTCAAATAGTTTTAAAAAATCATTGATAAATGTATCCTTTCACATGGTCAATTTACATGAAAATAATTGTGCAGAACAGGGTGTGTATATATATCCCCAGGCACTATGCCAATTGTTTACAAAATTTTAAATGTTCTGTTTAGCTTTATTTACATTGTTATTTCCTTTCTTGCAACAGATCATTAATTTGATTACAGGTCTGTACCTATGAAGTCAAGACTGCAGGTTCTAACTGAAAAAGTTCTTGTTTCAAGACACAGTTTCATTACTCTACATTAAGTAGCATGTTATTAAATATATCACGTTATTAAAACTTCATTAAAGGAAACCTACACGTGCACAGCAACTCTTCCTAGCGAGTCCATTAAAGAAAAAAACATTTCATATGAGAGCAGAGCTGGAGGGTACATTTCAGTAGCTGAAATTTGTACCAGAACAAATGCAATCATAAAATTAGAAACATTTTTAAAAAATCCTTAAGATCTGCAAGTCACTATTTTTTTTTTTTAAAGAACAAAGACAACTTCTATAGGAGTTTATTAATAAATACTGTTTTCTTTGAAGTTGATTTTCAAAGGGACAGGTCGACACTTTTATAGAAAAGCCTGCAGGAGCAGGTTGACAGTAATGGTGGGTCAGAAGGTGAGAGAAGAAAAAACACTGAATCAGAACCTCAATCAGCTGCCACCAGATTGATCTACTGTAGGGACATTAAAAATGACATTTTTACTTTTAAAATTAAGAAAGCATTTTTAAGCTTTTTTTCTCAGCCAGTACAAATTCTAAAAGCACTTTCAAAAAAATGCATTACATGGTGAGGTGCTCATGAAATTGCTCGACTCAAAGGCTGGAATTAAAAGGCGACACTCCCAACCACCAAATACTCCAATTGGATCGCAAGTTCCAGAAGAACTGGCATGAGAATGCCCTCTCAAATTGCATCAGCTTCTCATGACTGGAGCTGCGAGGAACACAGAGCCGACACAACTAAATAGACCTGGTTAGAAAATACCAAGGCAGTGACGTCTAATTAAGTTCAAGGCAACATAACTTAGGTGCAAGTTCAAGGGAACTTACCAATTTATTATTAATTTTCACTAAACTGTTCCCATTTTTGTTGCAGGCAAAACACTGCATTTTTATTTATTTATTACTACAATACTGAACAACTGCCTGAAGTAAAGCCCTTCAGTATTTCCAGGGTCAAGTGTGCAAACTTAACTTTGCTGGACTAAAGGGTGAAAGCATTTTTAGAAAAGCTGGAAACTGTCCTATGGAAAATTGCAGGCACTGAAGAGCTCCACAGGTAGCACCCCTCCTTTTCTAAAAAGACAGGGGGGGGAAAAAAAAAAAAAAAATCATCGATTTGGAGGTCATTTACCCTTACTAAAACTCAACGGAAATGTCGCCAACTTCCATATGAATTCACTGAGCTCCATAACTGTGGTCTAGAACAGTAATTTCTAGACCAAAATCTAAATCCTTATTTTGTCATAGCTAAGATTAATGTCAAACCAAAGCAGACTGTAATGCTAAAACACACAAAAAAAGAAAGCAACTCAATACTTAGTTTATGACAGATACAAAAACTTTTATTTTCTCAAGATGAAGCCAATCCTCATATTAAGTCCAGTTTCTATATTTCACTTGAAACATCAGTCAGATTGTAATAAATTAAAAATATTAAAGCAACCTGAAATATTGCACACATCACCTCAAAAATTACTAGACTGGAATGAAGCACACTGGATATTTTTCCTTTAGAGGCAGTCAACTGTCTAAAATTTTTTGTTACACTTAAAAGCAGCAAAATTATACTTTTGAAGTTACACAAGCAGAATGAATCTCAAACTCAAATTAAAATACTGCAAAAGCCTCGGTTATACTCATTCATATTGCAAATAGATCCCTTATACTGGGTGTTCTGTTCCTCAGGAAACTGTCATCAGGGGAATATAATTTCCATGGTTTGTATCATATCTAAATTGCACAGTGTGATACATACACTGTTCAAGACTTGCACAGTTTTGGCATTCATAGTCTTCAAAGTACTGCTGGCTTGCAAAGTAAGATTTTTTCAGCCTCTAAATTCATGTAATTTATGTTCATACAAAATTTTTCATGTTTTCAAGTATCAGTGCTGTTTCTTTTTTTTTTTCTTTTCACATCAAAACTGATCCATAACTCATTTTTAGCAAAGTTCATTGAGAGATGCCAAAAACCAGCATCTTGCCATCAATGAAAATAAGATCTAACAAGGTACATAGAACTTATTCTACAGTTGTTTTTTTTTAAAAAAAAAAACCTAACGATGCAACTTTTTTCCCAGGAATAGAACAAAAGTTACGATTCTTACTCAAGAGATTAATTAGTCTCCTATTTGAAAATCTCTTTCACAGTATATACGAGTAAAGCAGTGTAAACACTGCTTGTGGGAAGATCAGTAAATCAAAGATGAACAATTCATTTCAACCAAAAATAACACCCCTCTTCGGTATTTTTTCCAAAGTTGTCGCCACACAGTAGTATACTGAAGCAACGGATCAGGGTGTGTGTACGTGTATATATATACACCTCTATTTATGTATGTATATAGAATCCCAGATGGTTTGGGTTGGAAGGCACCTTAAAGATCATCTAGTTCCAATCCCCTGCCCTGGGCAGGGCCACCTTCCACTAGCCCAGGTTGCCCAAAGCCCCGTCCAACCTGGCCTTGAACCCTTCCAGGGAGGGGGCAGCCACAGCTTCTCTGGGCAACCTGTGCCAGGGCCTCACCACCCTCATCATCACAAATTTCTTCCTTATATCCAATCTAAAACTACCCTCTTTCAGTTTAAAACTGTTACCCCTCGTCCTATCACTACAGGCCCTGGTAAAAAGTCTCTCTCCATCTTTCTTATACACCCCCTTGAAGTACTGAAAGGCTACAATAAGGTCTCCCCAGAGCCCCCCTCAGCCTCTCCTCACAGAGGAGATGCTCCAGCCTTCTGACCATTTTCGTGGCTCTCCCATGGACCTGCTCAAACTGGTCCGTTTCCATCTTGCGCTGGGGTCCCAGAGCTGGACACAGCACTGCAGGTGGGGTCTCACCAGAGCACAGTAGAGCGGGAGAATCATCTCTCTTGACCTGCTGGCCACACTTCTTTTTCACATATGTAATATATATTTATATTCATGTATATATTTTATATGTACACACACCCACCCCCATATATTTATATAAAATTATACAGATTACCGATAGAAAACCAGAAAATAGCTAATTTCTATTGATTATCAATTTCCCTATTCCCTAGAATTATGGAAGATATTCCATTTCATAAATGAGAACAATGAACAATAAAACAAGAACACCACCTTGACAGAAAGGCTGTATTTCCAATTTCAGAAACAAACTGTTACAAGTGTGTGGGTTAGTGCTCAAAGTGCATGCAAAACAAAGCACTCTTCTGTACCTCCTCAGATCACTAAACTTTTATACCTACAGGACATTTATAACCCACCAGAATGATAACATAAGAGTTATTATATTGAACTTCAATTTTGTTTTATCTTGCAAAGAATGACTTTGGTCAAACCATCCCTTATTTGTGTATCCCAACTGCCAACAGTTTCTATACCTATTTTAGCCATTTGCAACATGCACACAGACATTTATTTTCTCTCAATCAGTGGCAAAAAAGGGCATTTCTGAATTTCAGACTGTGAGGATACATCTGAAAATTTAGTAAGTCCGTCTTGGAGACAAGGGTTGTTTGGATACAACCCTGCTAGAGTCCACAGGAGCCTGTGTCAGTGTCTGGAAGGTGAATAAATAGATGTGCAATGCTGTTGTCTATTCAGTTACTCTCTCATGCTAAACCCACAGGGATCCTCCACCTGAATATACATCAATTATTAGCAAGCACCTAATCTTATCCTACGGAGGGATCACCTTATGAGCGAGAAGACAAACCACACTGGAGGCACAGGTTTCTTCTTTCCTTAGAGAAGAGCTTCACATCAGGATATGGGATGGCAGCAATGAGTCCTGTGATGTTTTCTGATGGAAATGCTTGGAGGGAAGATGGAAGGAATCTTGCTAGCAGTCTCTAATCAACTAAAGCTTAATACCTACAAATCAAGCCATCATCTTGACTTTTGCAAATTTAGCTCATTCTGCATTTCCCAAACAGCAGAGGATTAATTCAACATCTTCTTGGTGCTCTGACTTTCAGCACAGAGATCACTTGACATAGTACTTTGAAGTTGCTCCCACCACTACAACATCTAAATGTAGGCAGAGCTCTATTCAGGGAACTTAAACTAATGCCCAACTGTTCTTCCAGTGTCTTTATTAGATCTTTGGTCAATGTCCCTTCAAAATCCTTCCAGCAAATCACTTCTGCCATAACAGTCTGAACAAGTCTGACTGACTGCAATTATGATGTGTGAACTTGGGAGACATGCAGTTTTAAACATTTAAATGCTCATTAATGAGGTAATTTTTATCTCTGCTACTTCTTTATGGAAATACTGAGCTGTTTTGATTAAAGAATAGAAATTTTTCAAAAAGCACAGTTAATGTGAATTGCCAAAATAAAGATATCAGTAGACTGTAAAGGGAATAGTGCTCTGTTCTCCCTCAAAACACAGATGGAAGATCCTCACTACTTATAAAGTCCTTAAACAATGTAAGAACTGAGATATTTTTCTAAAATCTCCTTAAAGATTAAAAGATGTTCTCCTCTCTTTACCCATTCTACCACTGCATAGATAAAAGCAGGCATGAAAAGCTAGGTAGATTTCTTCCAATCACTGGCTGTGGATAGAAAGGAGATTAGATAATCCACAGCTAATAAAAGGATGCAAAAGCGATCACCACTTATTTTGATATTATTGCAAGCCTCTAATAATATTTGGGCTCCTCAAAGTGCCCTGCATTTCAAGCAGAAAAGATAACTGAATGGAATCCTGCAAGTAAGATCTGAACAGGCAGAACCTTTGCCTATTCGGACATGTGCATCCTCATTTCCCCCTCCTCCTCCCCCCCTGCCCAACTTCTGCAGGCTTTAAAAATGAGACTGTTCAAGTACTTTAGTTCCCTTTGGGCACCTGCATCACTAAACTTCGCTCAAGCATGGCCATGCTGAACAGCGAAGAGCAGAATACTGCAGGTCTACAATTTAGAACAAACAGCATCACCCAATGGCAGAAATCCAAAACTGCAGATGACAGTCACTGCACTTCCCTTTCTCTTCCCAAAGACACAAAGAAAAACAGGAGAAAGGGGGAAAAAAAAACTAAAGAAAACCAAATCTGAAGACTAGGTGCTCAGATACAGCCTCAACAGGAGTTTTAGAAAACAATTTTCGGGGCTGGTAACAGAAGTTACACTGGCTGGAAGAGAACTGAAGGCTCTCAGCTGCTTTTTTGATAAGACAAAGCCAGGCTGAAGCCTCCAAGACATCAGAGCTCTACTGAACCTGGTGATGGGCTGCCACAGGAGTGGAGGGAGTTAAGGAACTGAACCCCACTGTGATGACACTGAAACTGGACATTTGTAAGCACAGCTGTAAGCTTCTGTCTAGCTCAATGCTTCCCTGATTTTGGTGGGAAAGTTAATAGCAGGACTTGGTAGCATGTGTTCAGCATCCTACTTGCTGATCACTGGTAAGGGATTTTCCACCCCCCCCTTCCACAAGCCTTTATACAGAGTCTCTTTCATGTCCTCCTCACCCTGAATGTAGCACAGAGTACCACTAAAACCAAGAGCTACTGCAGTGAATTAATCACAAAATGTAGTCCATCACATAGGTCACGCTCCCTTATTTCCTCAACGAAACTATTTTATTGGTACTTCCAAAACGTGAATTGAACTGACAAATTACAAGTAGAGATGGCTAAATCTCAATACCCAACAAAACAGAAAATTTGTGGGTTTTTTTTGCTCATGCCTACGTTTATAAACTTTAGGATTGTCATAAAAATACAAGCTGAGAAACTTCAATATCTCAGGTAACCAAAACTTAGTAACTACCCAGGAAACAGATGAAAAGATGACTGACTCCTGTGCCTCACTGGATAATTAAAACAACAAACACAACCTCTTGTAAGAGGAAAGGAAGAGAAAGTTTTATGTATCCAGAAGGGATCATGTTCAACGCTCACAGTATTATAACATGAGCTCATTGTGAAGTCTGGTGCAGCTTTTAAAACAAGCAAACAACACCTGCCCCCCCCCCCCCAAAAAAAAAAAAAAAAAACAAACAAAGAAATTTTATGTGGGATGGCAGTTAAGAAAAGACAAGAGAAACTCAAAAAGTTCATGCTGAGGTTAAAACAATGAAAAACAACATAGAAAATTAGTGAAATTCCTTGTTAGAGTAATGGAAAATATGTCACTTGTATCTGACACCAGTAAAAGTTAAAAGAATTGAGATTAACAGCTCAGATCTGAGCTGGAGAAAAAGTATTCAGAAAGGTTGACATTCTTCCAGATATGGTGGCCTTGCTCCCAGCAAACAACAACACTGGCAAAAAGCAGGAAACACTGACATACCCCCTTCCTGCGACACTGGGTACAGTATGTCTTCAGAGCTTTCTTTTTTTTTTTAACATTAAATTAGCCACATCAGAAGGTGGTTATTTTAGTAACAGTTTTCCTAACGTTGAGTACCCCAAACAAATTCAGTTCTTCACCACCTAGTAAACTAGCAAGAAACATTTTTGGTTGAATTGTTGCTCTTTATTTAACTGAGAATGACATATAGAACAACAACAAAAATCTCTGAATACTTCAGAATATTTTGCAAGCTACTAGAACTTTAACAACCCATGTCTTACTAAAGTATCTGAATCCAAGCTGGGGAAAGGAGAAAAAAAAAAAGCTGTCATGACTCTCAGGCTCCTTCTTCGACAAGCTAGGCCACATCACCTGCCACCTTTATAGGCCTCAAAATGTACACCCGGAAAAAGAAATGACAAGGCTGAGTCAGATCAGTGAGGAAAGAAAAGACATTTTCTGATTTCAGCATTCTTTAAACCAGGGCGCTTGCCCAACAGATGCTGAGGCTATTCTAGAAGAGCAAAAGCCCCTCCAAAGCCCAGGAGAACACTCCTCTGTTTTACAAAGGAGGTAACACGCCAAGAACCACCTGAGATGTCCACAGCACAGCTGTAACCCTCTCATCGTATGGTTCATGCTGGTGTTTATAACAATTACTCCAAGCAGAGAGGAATGCCACACAATACACCTTTCAAATAATTCTGCAAACCAGCAAGTCTAAAAAGCCTGCAACAGGACAAAAGACTCTCTGGTGAACACCAAGTTTAATTCACATCTACCACATGTATGATAACTACTACTCAGCCCATCGGACCAGGAAAGGAGTCACAGGAACCTCTGAAAATTCTTCCATATAAAGGTCAATACCTTATTTTTAGACTTCAGTCTGGCTTAAAATGAGTATTTTTACATGAGCTGCTCATCTTCAACAGGCACACTAAACATCAATGCTACAGAGGCAGTTTCAACACTTAGAAAGTTTGAAAAAGGTTTGGAAATGGCTGTTTGACAACAGCATGCTGAGCTTTCCTTTAAAAAGAGCTAGAGTCCTGTGCTGCGCCGCAATGGTAATGGGGTTCAACACCAAATAGGGTTCAAAAAACCGTTCAGAATCGAGGCCAACAAGTCTGTAAATTGGTACTGACTGTTTGGAAATGTATGCAGAGCCAGCTTGTTTTAATTTTGAACGTTAGAAGACATCTAGTCAACTTACTCTCTTCTATCTTCCCTCTCCACTATAAATCAAAGCAATTAATCTCATTTCTAGAGCTATCCAACATCTTAATTTAAAACACTATGAACTTCAGAAGAATAATCCTCCTCCCACAATCCTTCTTTTACTCCAAAATGCCCAAGTCCCATTCTTGCTTTTGGCAAACGCATGTTGCATAAAATCATCATTCTACAGACATCTTCACATTGGGAGAAGCCAAAGTAGTTTATGTTTATGTATACTCAAGGTTTGCTCAAAGTCTCAGCCCATGAATCACGAGAACATAATACTATACGGATTGATCTTTATACACCTGTTAGATGGTAATTACTGTAATCCTCCACATAAAGCAGGCCAGTAATACACTAGAAGGGAAGTATGGTACTGCACGTGTCAGCCTTCACCTAATCATTGAGGATATCCAGACAATCAATATGTGAAGATGTTTCTATGTAGCGTGCAATTTAAATATCAAATGGAAGCTGTTTAAAATAAAACCTAGAAGAAAAACAAAGAAATAGCTTACACGCTATTAACATTTCCTCTAATATGAAACTTTGACTGTACCTAAGTGCATCTAAGTTCCTTGCAAGAGAAAACTTTCAATGCATTTTATGATCAAGGCTTCAAGTGAAATTGGTCAAACCATAAAAGTCACAAGGTACGACTGGATGAGCTGTATCAATTGCCAAAAACTGGTGGAGCGGAAGGGGGAATAGGAGCAGGACAAGAGGGAACATTAGCTTGTTGCCTATAAAGGAGCAGCACAACAGAGTAAAGTTTTGTATTATTCTCTAACAACAAATGAACCACATTGTTATAAAACTAATTCAGCGCTTTACAAACTATACTGCATTAGGCATGCATCTCTGACCTCAGGGCAAAAACAGTCCACACCAACCCTTTACTACCCACATTGTCCCACCACTTAGAGATCTCATGATTCTTTTTTGTTTAACAGTCTCTAGAACTTCGATGAAAATCTTGGCACTTCATTAAGGATTCATGATTGTGACAAAGCTGAAGACTAACATAAAATCCATATGGGACCAGGACTAGAGACAGTTACCTTCTATGTCGCAACAGATACTTTAAAAAAGACACTCTGGAACTTTTCTACTTGGGGTATCTCTATACTAGTTAGGTAGATATCTCATTTCCACAGCAAAACCTAGGCTTTTAAAGCACTTCTGTGAGAAAGTCCATTTTAAGCTTTACTGCTGACTTTTGCAGTGCTACACCTAGACAAAACTTACCAATTAAAGGGCTCAATCCTGCCAACACCCTGAATGTTTTGTCCTTATCTAGCAAAGCATTAAAACATAGATAGCTACAACATTAGAATCGCCCCATTCAAACAGTGGAACCATGCAGAACTTTAGTTAGGTGTGCAGAAGCTCACCACTTCAGAGCATCCAGATCCAAAAGGCTCCTCCTTTTTTGCTCAACTCTAAACCAAGAATCAATTCCTTTTTAGGCTTATGTTTAATATTAGGAAAATACAACTATCACAATTATGAAGGTTTCTAATGAAGAAGTCAAAGTGGTTTATTTCTCTCCTCCCTCTCTAAACAGCATATGCAGATAAATGTGGGATACTCTTCACTGCAAGTAACTCCAAATCCTGCCATGTCAGGAAGAATATAATTACTTTAAAAAGTGAAACTAAATCTGAAGAAAAAGAACAGATAAGCTCATACAGTCTTTTTCAAAACCTTAGGTGAAAAAGAATGAATTGTTAAATAAAGCAAAGTATTTGTTTTAGTATTTAGTTTGAAATTTGCTATTTTATAATCACTACAGCAAGAAGATTAAGTTAAGGAGTTGAATGGTGACAATTTGATCTATGGATGCTGGCACCTTTTTCTAACTGTATTCTAACTGAATTCCTTGCACACCCTACCCCACTGAAAAAAAAAGAATGGAAAACTGAATTCCAAACAAGTCAAATCTTGTTCATACTTTCAACAGTCTTCAAATTAGGGATTCTCATATAAAACAATTTGGCTTAGATGTATATATAAAAAAAAAATCCAAGTTACATTAAACAGTATCCAGATGTTTTAATTGCTACTTTTATTAAGATTAATTTTCACTGTAGAAGCTTTTCTTTTCCCCTTCTCTCCCAGAGCACTTCCCTTCTCAACTTTGCATTGACAAAACCCAATATAATTGCATTAGAGGAAGCATTGCTGTCACCTCAAATAAAAAACTGGCATGTGAAAAAATTTCCCTCATAAACTGTTCACCCCATTAGAGTGATTCCATTCAGGTAAGAAGGTGCCAGTACCAAAGACAACTCTGTATTTAAAACTTTTTCCCCTACATAAACAATAGGATAACTTTACCAATGAAACACACATGTTCAGAGATTTAACACTCTATCATTGGGTCCATCAGCATCCCTGGTATCTACAATGTCCTTGGCATAAGGGTATGGATTGCTTTCTTTACCTGAAGGGATTGGTTTTGCTTTTAACAGCCTGATTAAGAAAAAGAGACATCTCAGAGATATACTTGTGTGTATTCACTATTCTGCAGGGGGATAGAGATCTCTGGGCACGTATCAAACTATATTGCTAGACAAAGTAAGCAGGTAGCAATAAACTACCCATCCTATTAGTAGCAAGAGTCAGTTAAAGATGGCAAAACCAATGCAACCAGACTACAGCTCCAAACCCAAGCTAAGTGCTTTGTTCTTACTAAGTTAGGCTTAACTTTGCATTCAGAAACGTCACAGTTTTCCCTTCAGGATCCCTCTCAGAAGGCAAGAGTACAGCACGATCTCAGCACACCGATGTTCTGCCAGCTGGCTGCTCCCCCGTTGCAAGGAACGCAGCTCATGTCTCGCATCTCGCTTGTTCCAGACAGCACTGCATCCTTCGGTAATGGTTTTCACAGGACAGAACCCCCAGGCAATTCAGATTCCCCTGTTTGATCTCCGAGGTAATAGTGAACTGGAGTGAATAGTGAATAAAGACTGCAATTAAACTTTGTCAAGCTTTCTACTTCCTTTCGATTCCCTATTTACTAACTCCAGCAAGGTTACGTGATTGAAGCCTTTACAAGAGAGGAAGGGAAACAATGCGGAATAAGGTCTACATTATTCCGTTGCTTATTCAAGTACTGATGACACTTGCAATTAAATCAAGTATTTTAAACACCTCACAACATAAACAAGTTTTAGGGAAAGGTAATAAGGTTGTGCAGAGCAGTGCTAACTGTCACAATACGGCAGAGATTAATCAACTCACCTTCCAGTACATAGTCTTGTAAATGAACAAAGAAATAGGGGTCCAGATTAATTGCTGTGACCCATTTCGTATTTGTTTCATTTCTACAGTAAAGAATTATATCCTCTATACTTCATTCATTAGGTTTCTTTCATAAGTTTTATTCTTTATTAAAATAAACAGGTCCTCTATACTAAACAAGCAGAAAGAGCTGTACTGAACCCATCACTTCACAGCTTTAGAAGTGAGAGTGGAAAATAAGGGTCTAAAGCCTCTCCCCAGGAAAACAGTATAAATACTGTCCAGATGATAAAAACTGAGATGTTTAGAAGGCAAGTCAAACAAGGTGAGGGGAGTATGGAGGAATTTTCACTTTTTCCTTTGGATAACTTCATCAGCTACCAGACAAAAACTCCACTCCTTGCTCAGCCCGAGAACCCACCTCCTTCCTTCCAGTATATTTAATCAAAATGTACAATCCAGCTTTGTGAAGGAGACGTAGCAAAATAGAAGCCACAGGACTGCCCCACATGCATGACAAGAACTCCTGAAACCTCTTCCTCCTACAGAGAAAGCAACTGCAGATGAACTGCACATCCATTGCAGACTCTTGGCAGGTTCAACACAGAACCAGCTCAACACTCGGTGTCCTAAGTTCAGCATTTCTATTTGCTCTTCTCTGCTCTTCATGCAAGAGTGCGTGTAACTCAGGACATCCACATACCCAACATTTATGAGTCCAAAACGAACGTTTTATCAGACACTTTTCTTACAAATACCAACCCATCCAGCCTCATCGAACATGCCAGTGGGCAGTAAGCCTGGCAAGACCCATTTTTAATAACTGCATCTCAGTTTATGGCTTACATGTCTGCCCACTCCCTTGTATCTTAAGAACTTATCACAACAGTGTAAGTAAAACTATGAGGAAGAAAAGATGTAAAGAATGCATTCCTAATGCTAACAGAGTACAAGCTAAAGAATGCTTTTTAACAACAAAGAATGGTTTTAAACAGAAAGTGAAGAAGCAATAAAGCACTAGTAAGATATTTCTCTGTTCCAAAGCATTACAATATTTTTCACCACTGCCAACAAGGCAGTGCACTAATCCCCTGTAATTATTGCCCTTATAGCAGGCAGAGACCATAAACAGAGATGGAGAAGCAGCCTTTGCAGAGCAATTATTCTCCCCCTCCAGGTTTTTGCTGTTGCTTTATCTCTGTCACCAGTGCCCCACGCAGCAGGACTGTACCGCTGTACTTCAGGAGACGCACACCGCCTGAGGTGTAGGCTGGCTCCAAGACCCACCTCCCAGAGGACAAGCAGGTTGTCACTCGACTCTTGAAGAAGCTCCTGAAAACAGTGATGAAACTCTGTCCACTTGGAGGGCTTAGCTCAAGTCACCGTTTGAGCCCCAGGTCTTTGGGAACTACTTATGTTTTCAGAACAAGTCGGGCAGAGCGACATCAAGCAAGGTTATATTATAAAATTAGAGGCTATATTTTTTTATTATTTATTATTAGTAGTGGCTATTACTTCATTTACTACAGCATTATCGTTGTTACTGGGAAAAGAGCTCTGCTAGGACTGGAAATTACAGAAAAATATTAGAGAAAACAAGTGTGAAAGCCTCAGTTCATTAAAGAGTCAGAATGTTAACACTGCTTCAGGAGCCTTTGGTAAGTGATGTGCAGCCCTCTCATGCTAGGCAACCAGCTACACTGACCAAAGAGGAAGCCACTTCCCCATCTTGTGCCTACAATTCCAATGGTAAGTCACACAAAAACAACAGTCAATGGTAAAGCCCACGGTCTCTCAGACGCTTTGATCAGTTGGCTTGTTATATAAAACCCCCACAATCTACCCTGTATTAAATTATTTCTGATTGAGTACAGAAAGTAAACTCTGTGTAAACCCAATAATGGATATAAAAGACATATATTGTGAGATACTACTGTGAAGAGAGATGTGGGAACACATGAACTAACCCCATTTCCATTCAGTTCTAGGTCTGACCCATGCACATTGAACAGTTCACTCTTATCTCAAAACTTCCATTTTCTTGTCTGTGCAGTGATATGGGCTGCTTTCCCTGTCCTCACAAGCATGTGTTTACGTATGGAAACTGCCTTAAAAATGACAAGTGCATTTATTAGAACCTATTTAAATGTATGAAATAAGCTGAAGGTACAGACAGGCTACCATACTATTGGCATTTCTAAAGTTTCAACGGTACTTAAATAATGTTCCATGATATCACACACCAGAATCTTAAGTAATTTTCAAGACAGCATAAAGCAATAATATTTGCAGGCAGTTTAAGGCAAGTTAATACCCAACTTCCACTGAAAACACTAAGCCTGCATGCCTAATTGCTCCAGGGGCCTTTGAAAATCTGAGCGAAAATGAACAATAAGCAGTAAATCAACCCTTTCAAAATGAAAGCAACACCCTCCCCTCCACTATCATGAGGTATTCCACAAAAATGTATTTCACTTATATAAACACATATTACATCATAACGGTCAGAGACAAAGCTATGCAAGAGTGATTAATAGGATTAATAATATTTTCAGAAATATTAAAACCTTTTATTATACACTATAATATGAATGGGGAAAGGGAGGATCATTACCCTATTTCCCATCTATATGCCCATATTATTATCATTTGTCAGACAGAGGGTAGCATTCCTCAGGTTTTTCATTTCTCTGCTCTGCAGAAAAAAAAAACACAAGGAAATGGGAGCACTGCTCTCATATACTATGAAAATGCCCTGCTGCCACTATAAAAGTCTAACTTGGTAGACACTGAAGCTGTTGAAACCAGAGTTGATGGCATCAGTACAAAAGAATCTATTATCTTTGTAAAATTAAGTAATCACCAAAAAAAAAAGTATTTAGGAAACAGAAGCTTCTAACAGAGATTGATTTTTCAGTACTTGATGTCTCGATAGCTCCTTCACAACACAGAATTAGACTCAAGAGTGTCTCATCATACGCAACTTCCTGCGGAATAACCAGTATTAATTTACTGTGGTTTTGGTACTTGGTGACATGGGTCTCATTTGTCATCATAAGAGAGAAGTAAAATACTCCATTATCTCCTTTAGTCCTTCTTTGATACAGCCTTTCTTCTGTGTTTTTCATTTTTTCAGGCTAAAAATTTCTTCCTTGAGAGCAGGTGAAAATTTTGATTCAAATTAATAAAGAAAAGAAAACAATCCCAAATTTCCCCGTTCAATAACAAATATCAATACCAAAGGCTACTCAAGACCATTTCCTTCCAGGACAAGGCTGCCGTAAGGAGTAACACCTCTACAAGAAAAGGAAGATACAGAAATCAGAGGGTTTCTCTATAACAAGGAAGAACTAGAGAACCAGAAACCTTTCACTAAGCTGAGGCTACTGTAATACACTACGTGGTTGCTTAGGCCAAATGAGAAAAGTAACCTAATGGATTTTTGGAAGTTATTTCAACATTATTTCACCACCGCTTTTCTTGCTGACATTAGTCTAACAAGTCCACATCTTTTATCACTCTAAGAAAAAAAGGTTTCATATTTAAAAACACGCTGTTTCCTCTTTTTCCTCATTGTGGAAGCAAATTTTTCCATACAGGAATTCTAAAGATAAAGGGGTCAAAGTGATTTGATGGAAGCAGACCTACATTTTCAATGAAAAAATTTAGGGAAGGGGTGGGAAGGGGGAAAAAAGCATTAGAGAATAATTCAAAGATTTAAAATTAAGTTCATGCAACAATTCTCATCCATTTCCCTTCAAAGCGAAGTTGAGGTTTAGTCTCAGACATTTTCTTTTCAAAGAAAGTGCAAACATGAATACAATAAAGGAGTTAGGCACTGGCTTGCATTCTATATGACTGAAGTAGAAGGTAGACAGGCACACATCACATTGTTATTAAAATTTAGCATGCCTGTGATAAAAATTCAAAAACACTGAAAAAGAAAAAAATTATCTCCTTTACATGACCAATTTTAATCTCTATTTATAGATCAACAATATATTTTTCTCAGTAAAATCATTGTCAGGTATGTCAGAGTTCTGCCAGAAAAACGTATAAACTTACCTTGTCTTGGTTTTTCTTATTTTTGTAACACAAATTTCCAATCAAACGAATGAGATGAGATTTAAAACCCACAGCTGGATGCGAAATTTCTTCCTGCCCTGTCATATGTGTGGCAGTGAAAATATTTACAGCCTGTTTCCCAGCAAGATGAGTTAATCTCAGAGTATCTACAGAAAACAAGAATATTTTAATTACCCCATGAAAATTAGTATCACTTTGCACAGAGCTTTACTACTCTTAGGTTGAAAGTTAATCAATATAATTTCAGATATGCAGCAGTATGTCAAAAGAACTTTGAAAGTTTTCTTAATTTCTTAATTTGTCCTAGTATAACCATAAAAGGCCATCCCAACGCCAGAAGGTATTTTTGTGTACTTTTTACACACTTATATAGTTCAGACATGAAGTCTGAAGGCTGGTGCTATCAGTCTCTACTTGAAGAGTCAGAATTTTTAGGCTGTTGATGATTCTGGCACCATAAATCTATTGCTAAACCCAAGTTTTTTAGAAAACTTCCTTTAGTTCAAACTTGTCACAGCAATACATTCTAATCACAGAATAACTTTTTTCTCTCTTCTCCAGTCTGTTCCTAGCTCTGGAGTATCAGAAAAGATTTTGAGTACATCTAGCACCTTGACACATCTTTACAAATCTTTCAGTGCCCTAATCTTGTCAGCTAAGAAATACTAATGTTCCTGTATGGTAAATGCCAGTTTACAGCAACTAGGATTTTTTCTTCAATGCTCCAGAGAGGAATCGGGGAGAAGGGAAACTAAAATCTGTGAAAACAACATTCCACAAAGAGACCACACCTAGAAGAAACGTTGAAATCATGTGAACACCTGAGAGCTCATACAGCTGAGAAGTTATTTCACTAAAGGCTGTGCCTATATTTAAAAACTAACAAGTATTTCTCCTCTAAGTGACCTGCAATACTAATAAATGCCTAGGTATGCCATTGTCCCCCAGAAGCTTCACACAACTTAAACCGGAACAGTAAAGCCATAGCAAAAATCAGGTTATAGCACATATAGCACAGGTTATATAAGCCCTATCCTCCTCCTGCTGCAAATGTGACAACATCCATAGTGGAATGGGCACTAGATTTCCTGGATTTAAATCAGAAGAAACTACATAGGTCCTCATATTATAGTTTCACTCCCAGATGATACAGGAGAAGAAAAAGATCTCTGTGCTAATAAAGAGGTAACTACATGTTTGGTAGGGTTTTTTTAAATATGAAACTATAATAGGGCCTAGAGGCCTCCCAAATGACAGCTATCACTTCTTTTTGTTCATACTTTGAACTAAGAAAAATCAATCAATCTCCTGATTGACCCTAAAAAACATACATTCATAAAAATCAGCAGCGTCTCATATCCTTCTCATGGCATTCCACTTTGTGTGCTTCCTTGCCTTACAGTCTTCGTATTTTCCCACACAGAAACACTAAGAGGGAATTCTATGGTCTTCCCAAACCTCCTGCCTGCCCTTAAGAGGGACCCCTGAACAAGAAGATTAAAAACAAAAACCAAAACAAACCCCAAAATCCTCCAAAAAAGTAAATAAAACTCTTCAAATTTTATTGCCGTGCAGACAAGAAATGCAATGAGCAGTGCACCTACCTGGAAAGAGAAGCACAGGAAAAGGTGGAAGGAAAGCAGCCACCTTCCATGCATGATGCCAACCCAGAGAGAAGAGCGCTCCCCTCAAACGTTGCACGTCAACGCAACACAGCAACTGCTCCTGGGATGTCACCCATGCTCTCAACTAAAGGACACCTCAGTCTGCCGTTCCCTCATCCCTCAAAGAGCAATTCTTCCAAAACGCCCTTCAATCCAAAAGATCGTTTCCCTCCCTGGTGATATTTCCCAAACACTGTGCAATCAAGCTGTTAACAGTGCTAAAGATATTATTAACACTTGCAGAATTACTCTCTAACTTAATCCAACAATTACTGAAAATAGCGAAACACATTCCTTAGTTGATACTTAATATCTGAATGATCTTTTTCCAGATCCTTCAATCAGTCTTCCAGTAATTTCCAACAGGAAATTTCTCTTCAGTTTATATCATGAGAACTGCTTCATCAAAAGATCTATTAGATGAAAACCTTTCGCACTATCCTTATTCTTCTGGTCTTCAGAACTAAATACTGAAGGTGATACATCAATACAGTTTTTCCACCCTTTTTGCTAATCCAGGATTAAAGGAGTCTTGTAGCCAAAAGGTAGTCTTAAAGAGAAACTATACGAGTTGATAAATTCCTGTTGGCTGAGGGCATGTGGGAAATACGTAGGATGCACATGGTAGCAATGTTTTAGCCTGGAGACCGCTGTGGAGAAAAGTCAGCCTGGGCACAGCTAGGGAACAGAGGGCTGGCCTATAAACTGCTCAGCTTAACTGATCTGCAGCTCCTTGAAATTCTCGTTTAAGTTGAAAGACTTACACAAGCATTCAGATGACACAATGCATAACTTTGAGTTTCCTCAAAACACACACACATGCACAAAATACATCTTCTTGTTAGTCATCTTACTGTAAGCAACAAAACTATGAACCTGTCATCGAAAATAGAGGTTTGGATATTTTTCAGTCTTTAGGGTGGGTTTTTTGTTTGGGTTTTTTTGTTTGTTTTAGGTTTTTGGGTTGGTGGGGGTTGTTTGGTTTTTTTACAGCAAGGACCCTCTAAATATCTCAAAATAGTAACAGTTAACAGCCGTTTCACCCTTTTTCTTTCTAGACAAAATATTGTATATTCTTCTTTAAAATCCATAAACTTGTACAATTTTCTCAGAAAATGGTGGCATACACCAGTCTCAGAAAGTACTAAGATTTAGGAAGGCACAAGTCAGTACACATATACCCCCTTCTCCTTCCTTCCCAAGTATATAGGGTCCCTCTGGACCATCCTGGCTTAATTTTTTTTTGTGTACGGCCCTTTGCTTGTTGTTTCTTAGCAGAAGAAAGCTTCTTTCAAACTGACCTTTAAAAGCCAATGAATTTGGTTAAGAACATTCAAACTACCTACTTTCAGTTTTCAGGAATTTGGGAAGCAGAAGGGAATAAGCATGGAAAAGTCCTTTTTCTACTTCTTGAGGAAATTCTTCCACACACGTTCAGCCAGTGGAAGAACACAGGAGGCAGCTGTCCTTTGCCCAACTCTTCCTGTATAAATAGTGCATTGCTGACGGTTGAATCAAGGCTCTGTTGGGTAATAGGGGCCAACAGAGCAAGCAGAGAAGCAGAAAAATTCCAGGAACAAGTCAAATATTTGAAAACGTAGATTAACTCAATCTCCTATTTATTTATTTTATTAAAAGGTCAGAATGATAATTATCACCAGTTGTGAAAAACATGTTTTCATTCACAGAGCAACATGATTTGGAGCAATCCAACAGTTAATAAACCTTGTGGCTTTTCACTCACCTATGGCTGTTTCAAGCAAACCAGGCAAAGCCTGTAGACCTTCTAGCTGTCCGTTGTTTGATGTCATTTCACAAAGAACGTCAAGAAGACGAATTGTAACCAATGCTTCCTGTAAATGAAAATTACATTTCTGAAAATGGCTTATGAAGGATACCATCAGAACATAAAACTGATGATCTAAACAGAGGACAGGAGCTCTCAGCACTCAGGTTCTTTGCACGTCTTCTAAACTGCCAAGAATAAATTTATATAAAATGAGGACATCTTCCTAAAGTAACAATAATGTATTACACTGCAATAATTTCTTTTCTGCAGTCAGTGTTATACGTGCCCTGAAAAATCATGGGGAAACCAAAACAGAGCCATAAGGGATACAATTTTAACAAAAACACAGTAGCTTCCAAAAGCAGAAATGCAGAAAATTACTAGCTGAGAAAATTATTTCTGTATAAATGTTTTCTTTGAGTTTATTCAGTAGGAGTGTCCCACTTTAAAGACACAAACACCGCCTGCAAGACACCAATTTGTTATCCGCAGGAATTCTGTAAAGTTCTGTGGTCAAATGAACTTTGGCTGCGAGAATTTACATTATTCTTGGGTAAATAGGATTGGGATCATAGATGAAGCATTTTGGTTAGGTATGAGACACACAATTTTATTTGCATATTATTTATTCAGCCAGAGGACTATTTTTTCTCACAGACTATGTTGATGCATGCTTATAATGACAATCCAGCACTTCCAGAAACTACCTTAAGAGCACATGGCATAATGTGGAACACCACATATTGCTCAAGAACCAGACTGTGACTGCAAGATGATTCCACACAAGGTGTGGTACGTAAACTGTTAGTAGCCTTGAAAAGGCTTAGACACAGGTCACAGTAACTATTCTTGCCTTGTCTCTTTGTCCTGGACCAAATGTCTACTTACCAAGAGCAAAATATTTTTGAACCCGTATAATCAACATAACATAATTGAAATCATCAACAATAGTGTTCAGTAATTAAGTACTATGATTATATCCATTCCTTGCTTCTTCCTACGCTCCTTGAAGACAACAAATTGGTATAGGGTCCTAAAGCTGTATTTTCATTTTTTAACTCACACAGGTGTAGGAAGGTGCAGGTATTGCCCTAAATTATTCAATAAATTGCTTTCAACAGCAGAAAACCTGCCTCTGAATACATTGATCGTTTTCCTGTTATGAAGTAAGAATACCCCAGCTGTATTTCAGAGACAGTAAGCAGGTATTTACAATTTTTAAGCCATTTTGCGTTGTTACAAGACAGTAGCTTAACCAAAAGCCTCTTCAGCTCATACGCTTAACACTTACCTTTGCACAAGGAAATGTTACAGGCTTTGCAACTGTAAAGCAAACAAATATCAACAGGCAACTATAAATCACAGCAGTAAGGTACAACGGCCCTTGCTGCCTGTGTACCCCATTACCCACGTACATAACGGAAGATCTGTAGCAGCAGATACTATGAGTTGTGGCTTTTCCTTTCTCAGGCTTACCCTTTTTCACCCACTTCCCCCCCTTTTTTTTTTCACCACCCTCTACATATTTCTTCCCAAGGCTTTACACTACTATCTCTCCCTTTCTCTATCCTACCAACTGGCTTAGTTCAGCAACTGTTCCACCTAGATTTGTGAAGAGGAACAGATTACTTAAAAAGCACAAAAGAACCCCCAAATTCTGATCTACATTCACAACTCAATACTTTCAAAAAACTGTTCAAACATGTCTGGTTGGGTTCCGCCCTCCTGCCTCAACTTTCCAATTTTTACTTTTTTTTTCCACCCTCCACCTGTACAAAAGAAAGGCAATAAAGCAGAATACTTCAAGTTCAACAGTAAGATGCTGTTCAAACCCCAAAATATTTTGAAGTCTGACAGCCATCTTGATGTGGATATAATCTGAAAAGTAAATAAGGAAATAATCGAAGTGTTTTTAAATAAACATATTTCAAGAGAGACTCAGAAAAGATGTTCTTTATAAAGAGATGAAATAAGAACTTAAAATCCAGGGAAGGGTTTTATTTTGCAAGTATGGTTGAAAGTTAGTGAAAGCAAACTGATGCTCAAGTCAGGCTTATAATGGAAAAGCTATTTTAAACATTGGTTTAAGCACTGCAGAAGCATATGATTAGCTTTTCATTGGTTTAAGATGGAAGCTGCAAGACCTGAGGTTCCTTAAGGAAAAAAGGCAGTGTCTACATATAATAAATTAAACACTGGATGGGACACCCAGGCAACATTTTGGGAGTCAGGCCAGTTCAAGGACTGTTCCCAAAAGGCGGTTTTCAAATGTGGCCTCGCAGTTTTGGAGGCTAAAGCAGCTTACTAGTACAGACACAGCCTGATCAAGGCACTTGGCTTCAGGGCCATAGAACAGTCCAGGCAGAGTTTAGTTTAATATCACAGATGTCACCTAAAGCATTTTTAATGACAGACTCTACATACACAATTGCATTTTTTCAGTTAAGTACAACTCTTACGCAAAGACTAAAATATTTATATAATCAAGGAGAAATTGGTGCAATTTTTGATTATTTCTAGAAAGAAAAGAAACAGTTTTATGAATTTTAGCTGGAATTTCTCTTTTCCCATTGCAAGCATATGTTATGAATAAACATTTACACACAATATGCACATACACACATTTTTTTAAACTATTCTTGCCATTGCTCTCCATTTATTCAGCTATTATGACTTATATTTTGTGCTCATTAAATGATCCACATTTCCCACCAAATAGTGATACTCAACTTATCATATATCATGTTTATGTGAGAGAAGGATAAAAAGTCAGTGTCAAGCAGGGCAAGTTATGCAGTAATATTCTCAATACTGCTGTCCCAGCACCTTCAAGTTGGACAGAGACCTCCTTCTGCTAGGCGCAAACAAACGTTTTTTTTCCAAGAACTGAAACCACAGAATACTTGGAAAGTAACCACACAGGATTAAATAAAAAAAAAAAAAAAAAAAAAGAGAGAGGGGGGCAGGGGGAAGGAAAAAAAAGAGAACAACAGAGAGAGAAGGCAGGGGGGAGATGGAATTGTCTCAGTGTAATTCCTCTTACTGCCAAGATGATACCTTTTCCAGAAGTAGTCAATTAAATTTTCTAACATAATAGACTAAGCAGTTGGGGGGGAGAGGGGAAAGCTGGGCTTCTTGGACAGATAAGTAGAGATTGCTGTGTGGTTAGCTTTTTTTTAAACGCATCCAACTATCATCTCCTCAAAGTGATTTTTAGTATCTTTTCGTAACACCTCTCAACATACATTTAAAATTCCTGCGCCTATTTAAACAAATGAAAAAAAAAATCAGCAAATAAAACACTGTGTAACATTATCATATAAAAGTATTTAAAGATCACTATTTTTTCACTTTGATAGTAAATTCGTTATGACAGCTGTTCTCACGAGTTTCTACAAATGAAGCTATTACAGGTTAATTTTATTTTAATAATAAAATGCTTCCGACTACACTCATAATGGGTAACAATTTCAACATACTGTTGGGGTCACTTGGCAAGACAGAAGCTAGATGTGACTTTTTTTAAAAATGTATTTTTAAATATCTTATGAAGAAAACACATTACTGACTTCTGAAACTAAGCATGATTAATCAGAGAGAATCAGTGATTAACTAATTCTACGTTTAACAAAACCATTTCTCAGACTTTTAGTTTTCTTAAAATAAAAAAGACAAAACAAACTAAAGAACTCACCCCTAGATCAGCTGAAAAACATGAAAACTTTATCTATATGAGAGGGATTAAGAACTGAGACCAATAAGACCTGGCACTGCCTGCTCACAAGACGATGACCTAAGACAGCACAAATAAAGTCACTGCAAGTTATGGTGCAAGTTGTTTTCTGTATTCCCAAAGGTGGTGTTAGATCCTCAAGCAGCTTGTTGGAAGTAAGGGGAAAAACAGAACACCAGATTATTGGAAAAGACCTCTGCCCTTAGATGGCCTAAACCTCCCTACTGCACTATATGGTATGGCAAGTAGCCAGCAACTCTTTTCATAAGGAGCAAATAAAATAAGGCCATCCAGGACTCAGCTCTGCATCAGAGGTTCCCAGAGTGCAATCCACAAACCATCTGTGACCCATAAAAGCCTTCCTATTTAGCTTGCAGAGGGACTTCATTGTGGCCGTCCTCAACAGAACCAGTTCATTAAGTCTGAAGCAATAACAGATTTCTTCCAAGTGGACTTGGGGTTGGGGCAAGTGTCCGGGTGCTCAGGAGACAGGAGCCGTCTGCCACGAAGAGCCCAGCAAGCTCTGCAACTTGATGCTGTGGACACCAGCTGGCCCCAGGAGCGACGCCTCGTCAGAGCCATGCGAGGTCCAACAGTGAGCCCCAAATCATTGAGAAACAGGGAAGAATCAGTAACTCAAGCCCTCGCTTGCAGGGAGGATCACTGTACGTTTCAGACAGGTTCCCTCCACTTAAGCCTATCACACACCCCCACAGCTCTCCACGATCAGAACTCCATGTTCCGGGTCCCAATCAGATCAGGAACACCCACCTTTCAAGCAGCAAATGCATTTTCAAAGATCTAGGATTTGGGGCCTTAACGATGTAATAAATATCAAGTTATAATCAGTTATTTAAGTCTAAAAAAACCCCCACAAAACGAAGATTTACTTTAGTACTGCTAGAAAAATAAAAGCAATTACTCCATTTTTACCCCAATTTTAAGAGAAAAAAAAAAGAGATTCTGCTTCCCACCTATAAATAAAATAAATATTTTGTTTTGATTCATATTTGAATAAAATATAATTCACAACCCAAATAAATTATAGACATGATCCTTAGGACGAACATAATAAAACATCCAAACATGTAAAATTTTGAACATTTTTAAAATTTTGAGATTTTTAATGTGTGGTAGATTTATTTCTATCTCAATGTACCATATTCTTTGTCATCCTCGAATTAAAAGGAAAATTGGGCTGCTGTCTTATGGATTCTACTGTGAACTCTGCTGCTGCTTTCCCAATATAAATTGGGAATGTACACAGGTGCCACTTGGGGAACAGTGGCAATAAAGACTCAGCACTTCAGATTCTAGTACTATAATGTTTTTTTATCAGTCATACCTCATCTTCTGCATCTGCTGCAGAAGTTAACTTGAGCACAGCTTCACATTTCTCTTGGAAACAGCCTGCAAGGAACTCAGCATGTCTCATGAACACATTCATTTCTTCACTGGGAACCGGGTTCTTGTCACTTAATTCTGCCATCATCAGCTCTAACAAAGTAACTCTAGAATCAGAAAACAACTAGTTAATCAAATTCACTAAGCCATATAGAATTATCAGTAGAATAAGCAGATACAGTTATTAAAAAAGATACAAATTAGCATGCTAGTAACAGAGCTGATTTTTTAAAATTAAGAAGTCTTATAAACACTGGCAATCAGTTCCAGTTCGCCGCTTTATTACTGCACACCACTAATTTAATTCATCATTCAATTAATACAATCTGGCCAGACAGTCAAGTCAATATTTTTCTCAAGTCTATTTCAATTTCTAATTTCTTACGTCCTAACACAACATTACTGTGACTGCATATTCCCTGTGCCTAGAATTTCCACCAAAACAGCTCTTAAAAGCTGTTGTTAAATTCAGCAAAATAAACACAGACTATTTGACAGCTTCCGTTTGAAAACAGCAGCTTTTCACAGCCCTTGCCTTGCACAGAGTCTTTCACTAATTCTCCTTCCCAACCCCAAACTAATTCTGAGCAGAAACAGAGGAAATAAAAATTGATATGCACACTCGGTTCTTTACAGCTGTTTTATAATTGCCACTAGATGGACTACAGTAAATCCAAGTTAATTACTCATTCAGCCGGTAAGAGTTACTCAGTGTATTAAACCAGCAAGTAAGTGCATACATAACGATGCTGCTCTATAAAATGTACTTGGGTCATTTATTTTAACAGCTTTAATGTCATTTTATTTCCAATATCCCTTCATGTTGTTAGGGCAAACTGGGAGTATTTTGTGGAAGCAGGACTTTTACGTGGCAGAGGCCCTCCTACAGCTTCCCCGTTCAACTCAGCGCAGAGGAGCACATGGGTTAGTGAAGTCCCACTGTAATTCTCTCAACCTGAAAGAGCCCTATTTATTGAATGAATTCAAGAGCAGGCTCAGGGTTTTCTTTCACTTAAATATTTGCAATTCAGATGGAAGGACTGACATTTAAAACATGTGGAATAGTTCAAATGCCTTTTTTTTTTTTTTTTTTTTTTTTTTTTAAATTTACCAAGCAGGTTGTCACAAGGGGAAGAGAAATGTCTTTTTCTGTGGAAAAAGCACGGTCACTGCTTTATTAACCTCCAGGAACCCACCCCTATTAATCACGTAACAGCTACTCAGTTCTTGCTAAACTCAACCCTCAATGTCATTAATACAGCCGCATTAAACAATTATCTGAATGAGGACAAAAAGCTTTTTCAACACAGTAGCACAGAAATGCGCTCAACACGTTTGGGAAAGGGTGGACTCCAGACAGAAGGCTGTCAAACACCCGTAACCTCTCTCACAGGCTTCGCTGACGTGTGTGACGCAGCAGTGACACAGAACACTCGTTCTGTTTGTTCTGCAGGTTACAGCTGGGTACCACACACTTGTCCATCTACAAACTCCAGTTACCCAACATCCCTATCTGAGCGGAGGCTTTCAGATCTGGCACACGATACAAAAATCAACTGAAGTGCACAGATATGTCATTCATCCCCAAAGACAGGGCTGGATTTGACATGCCAGTTTTTAGCAAGTTTAGAGCCTTTCAAGCACATGCTCAGCTAAGAAAACAGGCTGCTCACAGACTTTACAAATACAGGAATTATTCCAGTAAAATATTACCTCCTGCATAACAGAAGTCTAGTCAGCTATTGTTGCACCAATAATCCAAAGAATACATGTTTAAAAACGACAAGCAATCCTTCTGTAAAGAAGCTGGAGGGTCCCCACATATTTCCAAAAACTATTAGTGAGATGAAACTGTTGCCAATAGGGAAGTTTTTTGCATTACTCCTCCTCTTGCAATATAATCAGGTGCCCTTGTAGACAACCATAATCCTTTCAGAGAAATAGGAGTGACATTAAAGCTCCACCTGTATGTACTTTCTTTTAAAATTTTCTGTTCTCTTTAGGCGTTCATGTCAAAAATGTTTTCCTGAGTTTTCTTCCAGGCGCAGTCATTCAGGACATGCCCATCTTTCCCCTGAATTTCAAGCAAGTCTTGCCATTCAGCCAACAATTTCCTGAGAGCAACACCTTTTGTTCTGGGGCAAGTTCCCTTACATTCCTTTCTTCTATTGTTTCTTCCAAGACTCACCCGAATTTTTCCAAGTTAGTTCTCCCACACAATGCAATCTGCTCATTTCTTTTAAACAATCTCACAACTGTTCAGCCATTCAGATGACAGAGTTTGTTCCTATTTGTTTGCCTACAGCTGAATACAACAGATATGACAACCAGGTTTAGCATGTCTCATCATGAATTTTTGTAACACTCAGTTCAATATCTGAAACACAATTTTGTATTTTATATTTATTATTATATTTCTACTTGGAAATGATCATGCTGTGTCATCTTCCATTTCTTTAGGCATCACTTAGAACGACTTTTTGTCAATCTGTTGCTTTTTTTTTCCCCTCCTAGCCAAATTTAAACAAGTTCTTCCTGAAGTTGATCGAATTGGCAAGAACTCAGAACAACTACTACAAAGTATTTGCCATCATCAGTAAAACACATTGCTCTCTCCAATAGTCTGCAAATAAACCACAGCATTAAAGGGCAATTTATATCTGGTAGCTCCTTATTACAAAATAAAGTGAAGTCTAGCTGAGCCTGTCTAAAAACAGTATTGTAAAATTCTATCAATTTTATTATTGCCAAATAATTTTTGTATCAAGCATGCTTGGTTTATAACTTCTTAGCAAGTGTCAGACACCTGGGACATTCTTCCTCTGCAACTGAGACTTCTCTTTCCTGAAACTCTTCACTGTCAGCAATGGTTCTATGAGACAAATTAGGTTCTTCCTCGAAACTTTCAATTCTTTCATCTTCGAACAATACTTGTAAGCATCCTATTGAATGAAAATTGGTAGATTTGTGAAGGACTATAATCCAACACTACCTTCAGCTAGTCTATTTCTATGAGCATTACCAAGAACAAAAACCCACCACAACAGCCCTGTGGTTGAACAGAAGCAAGAAGTGGTGCCACTGATACTACCTGAGTGCCCATTTCCAGGCTGCAACATTCACTGAGAACACCTCACAAGCAATAACACAGAATTCAAAACTAAAGATGTAAGTAGTTGAGCATCTTAAAAACACCTGAAGCTATTCACTTGCTATTCAGTTGCATTTTTGTTGCTGTTAATTACAAGACCCCTTCTTAAAAGGGACAACACAGATGTACTCATATTGAAGATTTTTACAACATAATTAAGACTATCAAGGCATTAACTTACACTGTCCATGCTCAAGGCTAACTTGGATTAAAGCAAAGCGAGCTTCTTCTAAATACTTCTGCCAAATACTTGCACACACGTGCAGGGAAATCTCAAATCTGGCAAAGAATTCAAGAATCTACAATCTTTTGGCTCAATACCATAGCCATATGTTTCTGCAAGAATCACTTGCAGAGAAACAGCAGGCACTGTCACATCATCATACACTTTTCAAAGCCAGAATACCATTAAAAAAGCTGATCGTATCATCACAGTATTTATTTCAGGCCATTTGCAAACTCAGACATGCAACACCAAAGTGCTTAAATTTGTTTGGAAATGCAAGAGAAAGGTGTCCGGAAGTCAGGAATTTTATTTTAATTGAAAATTCAGATTCCAGATCCACTTCTACAACAAGAACTACTTCATGGCACGCACCATGGCTACTGTATCACAAATGCACTAGATTTCAATTACAGGAAATACTTTGAATAGTGCAAATACTGTGAATAGTGCAAATAACTGCGGTTATGCAACTGCATATACTTTGGTTATCTAAGGCAACTGCCAACTTTAACAGTCACCGCTAACGCATGTATTCGCAAACTTTCTCAGCACAGTTAATTTTGTTTCAGTAAATACATTTAAAGTAAGTGTATTTAATGTGCATGATAGAGAACACTGTAACTGAGAGTTACCATATATTCATGAGCTCAAGCTGCCTTCCCCAGACACCTCAATACCACATCTGTCCTTTCTTCATTTATATGACTTAGTCAGCCTTATTGGACACCCAATGCGGAACTCTTGCGGTGAAAGCTCCTTGTCTCATTTTGAAACAATGAATTCCCTGTGCTTTGGTTTATACGGTTACTTTTTTCTCCAGTTAATGACAGTCAAAGTGTTTTTATCTCATTTGGACTTGTCTCCTCATATATCTCAAAAGAATGCATTCTTAAATATGCTAACGTTATACAGGAAGATGCCATGGCACGGTTTTCTTCTATAGCTGATGCAAAAGGACTACTTCTACACTACTTCTGTGTTTGACAGTAAATTAAACAGTATCAAATTCATAATAAACTGTACTGTGATTATGGTTTTGGAAATCTTAATTGAGTTTACTTGATTTGCAGGACTCTTGGGACTGATAATAAATTCAGCGAATATGCTGTGACTAGCCATTGCACATGCGATCAACCACATGATGCTTACACCAAAAGCCTTGCAGTCGAGGCAGCCGATCATCTGTAGCATGGCACATGCAACGAATGCAGCTGAAACCTCTCTAGAAACTGATTACATCTATTGCTTAAAGTACAACTGAACACCCAGGCCTGACTGTCCTCAAGGGGATTACGAATACATACAAACAAACTGCCATTCATGACATCCCCTCCCAATTAAATCTAGCTCGTTCACTTAAAACACTCTTTCCTACTAACTGGTTAAGGAGCCCCCACCTCCAGGCACAGTAAGGACACAGCTCATATTCATTCCCATTTGGTCAGCCTGAATAAATGAGGAAGCCAGTATTTCCCTCCTTATCATTCCCATCCCATGTTTTCCATCCCATACCTATACATTAATATTGTATCTATGGTTCTCAACCTACCATATACTCTTTCTTTGCCTGCCATCCCTTTTGTTTCTTCACAATCTCTGATCAGACTCTGTATCCCCATTTGTAATAACGCTGTGGTTTTAATCACAGCAAAAAAACACAGGAAAGAAAAACATTAAGGGACTGCTTTGTTTACTGCTTTCTCTTTCACCTGCAAAAACTATAGAGGCAACTTGCAGTTTCCCTGAGCAAATGGGGAACAAAGTAGCCATGTTGAATACATAAACAAGATCTTCAAGCAGTTGGAGGAGCTGCAGAATTATAGTACAGGATTTCCCAAAGGCGGTTATTCTAACAAAATATTTTTTTATCTTCCCCGATTCTTTATTAAAGCAATTATAAATAAGATTGTCTCAATTCTAGCAATGGCCATTTCCCATCAATTCAGCATGCATTTGCTTAAACGCTTGAAGGAAAACTAGCTAGTTTCTTTCAAGGTGACGGTTTATTGAAGAATTTTATATTTTCAGTAATGGAAATACCAAAAGATTAAGTAATCATGGGCATCTGCCCATCTACGTTTTTTAGGTTCTGCTAATCAGTATTAGACAGACTTCCAACTTTAGCAAAGGCTTCCTTTTAATTTCTTGTTATTGCAACAGAAGTATGAACAGCTGAGGACATTTCAAATACAGCTGTAAAACACTGCAGGGTGTGGTGCTCTTATGAAATCAAGACACAGGCATGAAATCTTGTCTTTTTTTTTTTTTTTAAGTGTTTCTTTACCAAGTAATGGCGCCAACCTGGATTCTGCAACCCTACATAAATCACTGCCAGTTGTGGCTAAGCTGTAATGTTAACCAACCAATTTAAAACCATTACTGACATAGAAACATGTATTTAGAGATTTTGTGCCAACTATGAAACCACACAGTTTTTCAATCATGTGAACAGGATACTCTATATGGAATGCTAAATACTAAAACCCACATTGGTTTTTGGGGTTACCTTTCTTGATTGCTCAGTTTGGCATAGAGGGCTTTTACCAACTCTGGACATTTCAGCAAATGGTCTGTAACAATCAAGAACCTAAAAAAAAAAAAAAGTGTTACTGGTGCTACAAAAAGAGCATCTACATTTACTCCAAGTGGCATTGGTTATTTTTACTTGCAGATGACCATGTGACATGCTTCTGGTCCTATTTGCTAATAGATACAAATTGTCACAAAATAATTGTGCATTGTTCTGCAGTATTTTTCCTAATAGAGCAATGACCATTTCCCATCAATTCAGCACACTTTCACTCAAATGCTTGAAGGAAAGTTGGTTAGAGTCTTTTGCCAGTTATACAAAAGGCACACCACAATTCAAATCATAAAACACTCATCCAATTGTTTAGGCATCTCAGCAAAAAGCTAAAGTTCAAGCTTGAAAGCTATTATGGTACTCATCACAACACTGGTTTTAAGCTCATCAGTCAAAAAAGTGCCGAAATAATTTCACTTTTAAAAAAACTTCTAACAAAGCATCAAAGTAAACGGAAACTTCTTTGTCAGAGGCAAGGCAGCAAAATGCTGTTCTCAACTTACAAAAAAATACCCTGTTCAACAGGAACTTAAGCTGATAACCAGCTCTAACTCCTTGCTCTACGAGGCAGGTAGGTAAGGTCAGTCTAGCCTTGTGCTAATACCAGTATTTACGCTGATCACCTTCCCAAGTACCATTCACAGCAGCCAACAGCAGATGCCAATCAATTAATTTCAAGCCAGACATGTGCTTTCAGTATTATGGGAAAAAACAAAGTATGGAAAAATATTTTTCTCCTCAAATTACATTCCTAGGAGTACTAGCAGTGTTATATATGCTGCATAGGTATATGCATACTAAACTATGCATTTTTTAAGCAGCGTGTCTACCTGTTAAATATAAGATAACAACAGGTCAAGTCTCAGAGAATCCTCTGAGCTGATGAACCTAGTGAGAAAGAATAGCTAAAATAATATGAAAACCAAGCAATTTCAGTATTCCTTCTGCCTCCTCCCTACTTTTACACTTTGCTGACAGCCTTTTATTTTGTGTATCTGTAAATCACTACATAGCTAACAGGAAGATCACATAGAAGCCTTCCAGCTGCAACGAAGTATTTTTTGGACAAATACTTAATGGCAATTGGGGAAACAGGAGAACAAGAGGTGTCCAAAAGATTAACAGCTATTGTATTTCTAACAGTAACTGTGGACTTAGCCCGGATCTGCTTCAGTTACTGTAAACTAGACATTTTTAAGAGGGGGAGGGAGATGAAAAGCTGGTTTGTGCTGTGCTTTTTTTTACTGATACTTGTACACACATTCAAGGAAAAAAATAGTATAGGCATAGGGAACAATCAATTTAAAATTGGCATTCTGAGCAGTGTAGCATTTACTCAAGAGTTTCTCAACACAAATTTGAACCTACAGACTTCCCCAAAGTCAACAGCACAAATGTATTCCAACTGAGCAGCGCAGACTCGGCCGTAACAACTGAATGAAGCCATCAGCAGTGCAGTCAAGGGGAACACTTCTACAGCTCCTGAACCGACAATTCACAGCACACAAGCCGTCCATGGTTAAACCTTAGAATGGGAGCAACTGACACTATTATTCGGGGACTTGAGTAGAAGCAAAGGCTTTTATCTGGAGCTGCAAAAGAAAAGAGTGTAATAGGAGTTGTGCAGAACAGGGTACTTAGCCTCGTAACATACAAATTTCAGCTGACAATGAAGTATGGTAAAAGTGCATGTAAGGAGACAATCTGAAGCCTGATTTTTTCAATTTTCCAGTTGGGACTAGGAATTTAAGTCTTAATTTTCATGATTAACATTCTTTTGAGGAAATCTTGACTATTTGCCCTGTAGTTAAAAAACAATCCATAATTATCACAAGAAGATCTAATGCTACTAGGTACACGTTAGTGATTACTACTGCAAAGTGGAAAACCTGTATTTTAGTCGTTACTTGGGTCTACACTCTTGTACTTATTCACACGTCTTTCACGTTTGGTGGACTAAACCTCTACTGCTTGAGGAGCTTGCAGTATTTTAGAATAAAATTTCCCTTTATAAAGGAGCATAGACTTCTGGATACACTACTTACCCTTTTAATTTCATGACATGATGAAATTTCTGCTTCTGTATTTAAGTATTTATTCATATTTCACATGAAATTTCTGCTTCTGTATTTAAGTTTCTCTTTTACCTTATCCACTTCCTGCATTACTGTATCATAAAGAATAGAGTACTAGCATATTGTACAAGAGCATCACCAAAGGTAACAGAAGAATTAATAGTAGAGTAAAACACTTTCAACTCTTGCTACCATGCCCAAAAATTTCGGTGGTAGTTAAGCAAGGATGCAGCAAATTAAATCTAGTATCTTCTAGTCCACAGCCCTCCTGTTTTTCATTTGGGGCTGGGGAGATCAACAGAAAAAGTAAGACCATCCCCAACCCTAAAATAAAAAAAGACATTCAGTTTTGGGTTACTGACTGAATATGGCATTTCAGATGCACACAAAAGTCTTTCGTAGGAGATTTAAACTCCCTTTGGGGGCTAAGAGCAGAACCACTGGGATAAACTGAGGACCACTGTAATTTAGCAAAGGAAATGGTGAAAATTAAAGTTGTTATGCAAGCGTAAGACAGTAACAAATGAACAGTGTTAAATATGCCAATTTTCTTGACTTTTAAAAAATTGTTTGGCTAAAATCCTAAAAAAATCAAGTGCTTACATAGTAGATAAATACAGGAGGAGATGTTCAGTTCAAAGACTTTACAATAGCACAAGGGCTGCATTGTACCAAATTGAACTTGAGAAGCAGCCAAGATGAAATGGTATAAGCTGCATTTGCGCTCAGTATATTTCAAATGACCACTAAGCTTGCTCCAATCAAAGCCGGGTGTAAGCAATCAACTTTATCATCAAATGTCATGCTCCTTATTAAGTTGATTTGATCCCATTAGCAAGTTTAGAGAACAGTGTCCTCAGTCTCAGAAAATGAGGAAGAAAACCCCCACAAATGTTTCAAGAGCAAGATGAAAAAACTACGGCGATTCTCTATTTGATCAGCAAACTTCCCTTCCCATCTCAAAACCAAAGCATTTTTCATCATCCTACAATAATGTCACTCTATCCAAAATAGTTAGTAAGAATAGCTATTTTTACTGTAGTTTAACAAACAGATGTAACAAAATCATCCAAATTTTGAAGAAAATAAAGGAGAAAATTTAGTCAGCTAAACTTTCAAAGCCATATCACCAGCCTTTTCAGATGCTAAAAAATCAATACGCCTCATGAGGAATTGTTTGGGACCAGAGCATATTTTAGAAGCAGAAGTATTTTTTGCCCTCGCACAAGAATATAAACACCCTATCAAAACTATTTAAAAAACAACTACAAGTATAAAGCTATTTAATAACAAATGGAACACATGTGCTGTCACAAAGACCTCCAGAAACTAGATAAATCATCCCAAACACCAGCACTTCTTGCTCAAAAGAAGGACAACTAGACACATTTCCATATTTTAGGCTCAACTCCAAGTACCAAGCACCACAATACTCCTCTCCTGAGCTGAATCAAGCACAACAGTGAACACCCTTCCATCTTCATTACCCATAATGAATGCATCCTCCTTACAGGCCGTGATACCGTCCACCAAGTCAACTCTCAGGTCTAGAAGACTGAGTTTGGATTATCTGTAATATTTCTCTGACTCAGAAGACTCTCACATTCAATTTGATAGCTACATCTGAAAGGCACTAAAAAGAGATTTACTTATGCACAAAGTTGGAATAATATTTTTCTGAAGAGCTACCAAGAAGGACGCGGAAGATGATTAGCAATACAATCACTTCCTTCTCCCTTCTCTCCACAAAATATACAAGAAGAAAGAGGTGATGAGATAAATAAACATGGGAGGCTCAGCTTTGAAAGACTGAGGAAATCTGTGCCAATACACTGCTACTGCAAATAGAAAGTAGAAGCTACTCAGATCTCTACAATTAAGGAAATTTTTCCAATTGTCAGTAGTATTTAAAACCACAGTTGAACTTGGAACCTGCAACATAACTCCAACTTTCCTGGAATTAAAAATAAGAATTTCTGGAGTGTAGAAGAAGGGACAGAGGACACCCTAAACTGTCAGAGAGAAGAGACAAAGTTGCCAGCCCAAATGAAAAAAAAAAGGTAACGTTTTCTGGTTTCTCCACCACATGCATACCAATTAAGCAACAAGCGCTCTACTGAGGAGTTCCATCTTTGCCTTTAAATCTGTGCCCATGGGCGACACTCCTTGCCACAGGAGCACTAGTTTCTGTCCACACTTCTTTCCATAAGCCAGGACAAAATAACCAAAGGCAAAAAATGAGGAGGGGGAGCCCCACATCCTAATCTTTACAGTCATCATGGAGTTGTGGTTTCAAAAAGAGAAAGTGGATGTTCAGAAATTCTTACTTCCCATGCCAAACAGCTGACCACACTCTTAATATCGCTTTTCTGGAAGCCAAAAGGCATATTACGCCTCTTATTTTAAAATGGAGGATTTTTGTTACTTGCTCTTCAGGAATCAAAAATACAACCTGTTTTTTCTTTCCATAGTAGCTACACTGCCCCATGCACACACTTGGAAAAACTGATGACACAAGCTATACTCTCATCTCTAATGGAACCACCAAAGTATTTCTAAAATAAACAGCTTTTAGAATACACACTGGTCTCGGTTAGGATAAATTATAATGTAATTTTGTACTACTTTTTCCTAATTATTTTACAAAACACATATGTTTGCAGGTTCAATATTCTAAAATAGATCTCATGTGGCATTCTGTGCTGGTTTCTTTTCTAAACACAGTAGCTCCTAAACTGTGTGACACACTTTTCTGCTGTTGATCAATACAAACCCGACAGGGAGTGGATGTGTATGTGTGGGGAAACACACAGGAATGACTTTTTAAAGGTTCCACAATCTTCCAGAGCTTAAGACATAGCCCTCTGCATGTTTTAAGAAAAAGCTGAAAAAAAAAATTAAAAATGGTAGTGCCTAGCAAACCTTTTCAGCATACTACACATGACTCTAGATACGGCTTGTGCTTTGTTTTTCCTTTGGAACTGCGAGGGAGTTTGTTACAGAGGACTCTTCAGACCTTGATAGTAATCACATAGAAACAGAGTGAGTAGGAAATACGTTCCGGTTACTGAGCAGTGTATTTCAGCTTTGTTTCCTAAAGGAAGGCTATGTCCAGTTCCCTGATAGCATCCTTTGGTAGGCAGCAGCTGCTGAAAGAAAGCAGCACTGGAAAAAGAGAATTAGCTTATGGAGTAAGTATATTTGCTTCCATGTTTAACATATGTTCAACTTAGTTTGTCAATACTTCAGAAGAATTAAATCAGCATACAGCTATGGAGGTATATTGGAAAGATGGAGAAAATTAATTATTGTCTCACAAAGGCTTGAAAACCATGCTCATCCCTTTGAAGAAACAGAAGATGGAACTGAGGGGTGGAGGAAGCAGAACCAAAAGATGCATAATGCAGAAAGACTGATCACAGTTTACGAGATCGATCATCTGCTGTTAGGGAACAGATAGAAATGAACTAAGCAATACTAAAAGACAAAAAAAAAAAAAGAAAAATCACAAGAGGGTAGAAGCAATGGAACTGAAGTTGAGAAGTTTAAAAACTTCCCATGTGAGAGGAAGTATTTTACAGGGAATGCTAATCCCACAACTGTGATCATGAGCAGAGCAAGCTGGAAGCAACAGATCATCACCAACCCCTGAAAGGGAGAGACTACATTGGAGGACAAGGTCTCAGGACTAAAGATAGAACAGGAATGGTCACTCATGCACCAGGCTGTAGCAGCATGGAAGTTTTTCACCAAACTTAGTGGGTATTAATTCTTAAGCTAACAGCCTAGATAGTAGCTGCATGTTGCAAAGAACAACATGTTTTCTAGAAAACAACTGCACAGCAAAGAACCGTCAAGGAGATAGGATCATTTAATTAGTGTACGCCATAAATCAAATCAAAGAAAGGAAACTAACTTGTTTCTGCAGAGCCAGTGTCTTTGCAAAGACATACGCTTTGAAGTATATTCTGTAACATCATACTCCTCGAAACTTTCTGAGAGCAGCAAGCTCTGGGCACTCTTCGCAAGCCCAACTACAGATCCAAACATTCAGGACAAGACAGGTTAAGTTTCAACAGCTTTCAGTCCTGAAAACTTCCAGTTTCTTCTTGCTCTAAGATTTTAGCCAAAAGCTACAAAACAAAGGGGTTTACAGCCAGTCAGGCAATGTTTTGAAGAACCTCAGTTGGAGATACACAATCTGCCTCCTCAAATCATTGCTCTTGGGAGTTAGAGCAGCAGCAGCAGCCTCGGAAGAGCTGCTAGTATTCAAGATTACAGGATTGCTAGCCTGAAACAAGTTCAGGAGCTGTGTTGACTAGAAGTTTAGAGGCAGTTTAAAAATACATTGTTTAATATATGTTAATTAATACTATTTTAAAATGCCACTCAGCATCTGGTATTAAAGATGGCACAGGTAGCAACATTAAAAAAAATCTTGGAGCTGTTTAGAGGATCAAGCTTCTAAAAGAGAAAGAGGGGGAGGTATCAGTACTTAAATCAAGAGAATATTTATTAAATGTGTGAATTACATTCTGCAACTTCACAGATTTCAGAGATATAAGCATTTCTGATGCTTACAAGTAACCACAAACTTAATGAAATGAGCCTTCAGACCTTCTGGTCTGGATAAACAGGTATGAACATACAAGGACTGAATACAAAATTTGACCAGGGCATTTCTTACAGACCTGACTTCCTTCTTAAATTTATTAACTCTTTCTTAGCTCATAGCATGCCATGGAAAATACTTAATAGAAAGTGTATCACTCATGAACTGTTACCTCCCTTTCTTCCAAGTTCTGAGGCAATTTTTGTTATGCTGTCAATCTACAAACTGTTTTAAAAATGCATCTATGCTTAGTGTCTCAAAATCTCACTCTGCTGGTCTGCACAATAGCTCTCCTCTGTTTCAAAAACTTCTCAGAAAGTAGATGGCTTGGCTTTCCATCACTGATTAGATTCAGAAGTCGCTAAACTGAGGCCTTATCTCCCATAACCCACCCCTCTCAGGAAGCATAGCCAACACTTCAGACATTCCCTGTTCCCTGACAGGAGATCCTTGTCTTCTACCGAATGTCTTGTGATTCGAGAAGTAGGCAAATGTGGCAGAAAAATTCCAGAAAGCTACATCGTGCCTTCAGAGACGCCTCCTCCGCTCTCTTTTTTCTGGGAGAGGGGTTTATGGCAGACAGAAGAGGAACTGCAAAAGGTCTGCTACCAACAGCTGGTTCTAAAAAAGGAGCTCTGAGGAACTGCTCAGAATAACCTCAGATTTCCTCTGACAAAGTCTCCCTACAGAACTGCTGCGAGACTGGAGGGAGAAGCCAAAGGCATCACACTTGGAAAGAGGTTCCTCCTGAACTTTCCCTAAGGACTTTTCCAGCTTGCAGATGGAAAACTGGACTCTAAACATGAATGTGGGATCCTGAATAGAGGAAGAACTGCCAATTCACCAAAAAAAGATTTTGAAGATGTGCTTGCCCTCTTGTCATGGGTGAAGAGTAGAAAGCCCAACATGTGCTAGCAGAATGGAGTAGGGAGGACCCCAGGGGAGAGACTACAGCTCAGCCAATGGCCTTAAATCCAAATATTTGTCCTGGATGTCCTCTCCCTGTCCCAATGGTACATGGCAGCAACTGCAAAAATATCTTGAGCATCGTGTTTATTTGTGGAATTCATTGGATACTAACTTAAAGGAACATTATGTCATAAATTTCAGTGCACAATAAAAGGGAATAAAATTGTAAATAAAAGTTTTGCCTATAACCAAAACTCACCTGGTTATTCAAAGAAAGTTTTTCAATACCTAAAAGCAGCATTTGACAGCAAGAAAGACCAGCCAAGAGGAATAAACACATGTGGCATTTGCTTTTTATTCAGTGTAATACGAAACCGGATGCTCCAGCTGAGAGACAAGAAGGTAGACAGGAATTAAGTAGTATTTTTAACTTAAAAAGTAAGAACATCGGTCATTTGTGAGTCCAGCAGTGAGCATAACCTCCTGGAAGAAGAATAGTCTGCATTTCGGCTCACCCATATAATGCTGTGCACTTTGCTAGCTGTGGCACAAGGGACCCAAATCTTTACAACAGATACTGGCTCTGTTGCAAATACCGCGGCTATGAAAATTCGTTTAAGCAATCTTAGTGGTATGTACTTCAGTGAGAGCTGAAGTACAGCTCCAAATTTTCAATGAATTGCTGACAAAATGCTTTTTCTACAGTCCAGAGAGTCGTCCAAAGCTTCGCTTTGACTTTGTAAGAAAAGGGACAGAGATATTCTGCACTTTTACCTGACTATATCTCATGCACACTCTTCTGTATCAGAAAGTAACGTAGTTCTTCAACGAGGGAAAAAAAAAGTGCTTCAGTAATGAACCAAGACTTAGTTTAAACCAGGAAGATTATATGCAATGATAAAAATGGACACCAAAGCAAAAGCAGCAATACACCAGAGTCAAAAATTATTCTGAACACATTCTCAAAGCAGCAGTGACTGTGTCTGTCTTTCACATACCTAACTGCAAAAAACTGCAATTCATTCGGTATCCAAAAATGTTTTAGAAATAAAAGGCTCTAATGAAAGAATAGCTATTAGAAACACAAACCTACAAAATTTCAAAAGCTGTCCTAAAGAAACAGCATTACTACATGTCAGGACCAACACTGACCCAAGGACAAAGCCTATTTTTTCACTTACCATTGTCAAAAAAGTGTTCTTATATTCAAAATAAGAATCTTTGGCTTTCATCAGCCAAAGCAAACAACATTACTTTTACCAAAATAAGAAATCCTGTTTACTGTTCAGCTTTTGCGTTCACAGTGAAGCACATGTGAGGAAGCCATTTCCGGACGCTGCCTGCTCTGTCTGATCACGGGAACAGAGCAGCACTTTACGCTAGTAAATAGAGAGCAGTGAAAAATTCACAACAGTTCCCTGCAGAAAAGAGATGCAACATGGCAGGCATCAGTAGAGCTCTCCCCTTAATTCGGAGAACCGGCAGAGAAAACCGCTCAAGGAGGCAGGATGCAAGAAAGTCAGCACAAGAGCTGGCTAGCTTGATTCCAGCTGCTCAGCAATAGGAAAAAAAGCAAGCAAGCAACAGAAGGCATCATCATTACATTACACGACTATATCCATCCACGTTTATCTCACAGTAGAAGGATTAGTGCTAATAAAAGAAACAGACTTTCAGATTCAACTCAAGACTACCCTCAAAACACGCCCATTCTAATATTCTACAAAAAAAAAAAAAAAGAAAAAACTGTTTGGACTGGGAGGTTCAGCTGTGTGACATCAGGTCTAATACTTGCAAATACTCTTATGTTATGTGCTTTACAAATGGAAAAATGATAGAAAAATGCAAAGAAGGATCCAAGATACACGCTGCAGGTACCTTGTGAAAATGTAGTCAGTTATTCACAGGATTAAGTTAATATCCTCTGTAATTAAACCTAAACTAAGAGCAACTTGCTGCCTACAGAATACATGCTGTGTTAATACTGCCAAGGTAACAAGAAAAAAACTCTTGATAATTTGCCAAAAAAAAAAAAAAAAGATATTGCAAGACTTTACAATGATTGTTCTACTTGTAACAAGACTGCTAACTTTGTAGGCTCCAACAAACCTTTAACTACACAGAAATACACCATGCAGTACAGGCTCACAAGATGCATGTATGCCCTAAGATAAAATATTACATTAGTGTAACAGACTGACCTATGGCTAACTGGAACACGGGAGAAGAATAAAAAAAAAAAAAAAAAAGACAGAAAAACCATAACCAAAACCAGAAAAAGACTGTTTAAATCAGTGCTGTGTAATGAATGGTACACACTAGCAGATTTCCACTGAAAATATGAAAAATAAACCTCTTACACCAACCTTTTTTTTTTTTAATAAAAAAGGATGTAAAAACATTACTTTCTTACCCTCCCCCTCTGCATCAAGTAGACCAAAGATACTACATGTATTCTAATACATAAATATCAGTTTTTCAGGATGAAAATCACTTAAAAAAAACCCAACTAAGATGAAAAAAGAAGATATTTTGCCACTTAAATTACCCTCAGCCTTGACAAATATTATCTCACAATAAGAACAGATGAACACAAGGAAGAACCAGAGAGTAAATGTGTTTCTTGAAATGGGAAATCTAAGAAATGGAGTATTAGAAGAACAAACGAAGTGAGGATCAAGAAACAGGGGAAAATCAGTGCAAGATGAATCACAAAAAGGCTCTAGAGCTACAAAGAGACAGAAAAATCAGCCCCTTTCTACCAAGGAATTATCTTTTACAATTTCAAGGTAATGCTGTTTGAATACCTCTTGAATGCTTGACACTGCACTGTTGAAACACCCTTTCTGGTTTAGATTTTGCCCTTGTGAATGCACTTTACCTATGTTGACTTGAAAACCGTGCCAACATTATTGAAAGATTTCCATTTATAACTTGGTTCAAGATGACTGTATAAAATGTCAAGAAACTTGTACTAAAAACTCATTACTTTTTCTTTCAGTTGGGAAAAGTGATAATGAGCTTTGAGACTTAACTAGCCAACGTTAAAGTGCTCTGACAGAAAACCACATGTATTATTTTCTTAATGCCTGGAAGATATTCCAATGCTTTTTTCTGTATTTCCTGTATGAGGAACTCAAGCATTCTGACACGAGTTAGAGCGTAAACATTCTGCAACTGTCTTATGGTAGGACTAGGATTACTCTTTTCTACTCCTCTCTCTTCCTTCATCATGGTCTTATATCTTGTATAGAAGTTTGCTCCTTTTTCATTTCAAGACTACTCTGAAGAGAGACTGTTTCCCACCCACCTCAAACATCCACAGTGAAGGTAAGACATCTTCATCGTAACATCAACAGAATGAACTCCAGACTAGAAAGATCAAGGAATTGGATACCTCGGCATTTATTTTTATGCTGCATTTATTCTGCAATTACCTTCAAAATATAAATTTAACACCACAACAACCTCTTCCAGATCTCCCTGGCTTTTATATCTCAGTCAAAATACATTTCAGCATATCTTCAATACATAAAGAAAATGAAGGATAATCACGATAATTATTGGAAAAGCAGTCTTTCACATGTGCTTATATTGACAGATGACAAAACTAAAGACTTGGTTTGTCACTTTTGAAATAGAAGTCTGGTCGCCTGACCCTGAAACTTCAAGTTTGCTTTCAGAAAACTATTTATGTCCTAAGCAAATTGACCTGGTTATGAAAAAAAGCCCAGACACAAACAAAAAGTCATTTTTTCAATACAAAAGCAAACTATTAAATGACATTTGCTTTTCATTGAATCATCTTAACTTTGTTTAGAGACTTTCCGAATAACTAGTAAAACCCTGACAATTCTTCCTGATTAAATTTTGAATTTAAATGGGACCTTCAAAAGAAGGCTACAAAAAACCATATAAACTATCCTTTTTTTTTTCTCCCCTTGGAATGCATCATATAACAATTAAGTGAATGTGTATCCTTGCTGATGCAGGGCAGAACATTTTCCAAATGCATAACTGACAACAATATTTACAAGAATGGCCATTAGCAAAAAATTTATGAGCTCAACTGAACAAAACCACTGACTAGGTGCTCTTCAAGTATGAAAATGAAACATGCAAGATTCACAAACAAAACATCTTCTCTGTTTTGGTATAAAATTCACTGCATGTTGCACTAGACAACAGATCTATTAAAAAAAAAAAGAAAAAACCCCACATTTTATGTAGTACTCACAAGCATTAGTCATACAAGTCTTCCTAGCGTGACCCAATAACCAAAGTCTTCAAGACTATATTCTGAGTTAACTTTATTTCAAAAATCTCCACAAACCAGCACACAAGTATAAATTAGTTCGCATTCTAGAACCTGGTTTCATTAATAAAAAAAAAAAAACCAAAAACAGACCATGATTTTAAAATTCCTGTCTGTATCTTCAACAAAAATGTAGTCTTATTTTAGCAGCAAAACAGTCAGTTAAAGTATTGTGAAAATTATCTCTATACCAAGTTACTAACTTCTAAATAGATCCTCATTTACTGCTTATTAGCATCACAGATTTAGGCATTTTAATAGAGATTTACACTAGAAAAACACCTAATTAAGAGGGAGAAAGAAAATCTAAAGATACATACGACCACTCAGACTCCAACTGCTCTTTGTAGACTTTCAGGACACGAAGAGGCACAGTCAAGTTCCCAGGATCCAGAAGTTCTCTCACTTTCTCTGAATCAAGGCAGGTGAACAGGACCATACAGCAATAGGCAACTATTTTCTCATCACTGTACATTAGGCATGTCCTTCAAGAGAAAATAAGGAGTTAAGACAGTAAATTAAAACTGACCCTGGAAAAACAGACTAGTGGCATTCAGCTTGTTGAGTTGTTGTTCTTTGCTGTCTGTTAGAGAATGGAGCACGCTCCAAAAACACACTCAGAATGATTATCAAATTGAATGAATGTGCCTTTGTTACTAGCTCACTATGAAAAAACTGGCCAAACACATCAACAACATTGTCATGTGTCTGCACAAATTCGTTTATATAATATTTCATTACATATATGTCATCAAACCTCCAGGAAGATATTCCAGTGACGTTATGAGGGGGGCAAAAGTATTGGAAGACATAGAGATTAAGTCACTTTTGTAGATTCCATCTGATCCACAAATACTGACAGGTCTGCACAGCAGCGAAGTGAATAAAGAAAAAGCTGTGTTCTTGGAAATGAGTATAACCACTAGAAAACACCACTGAAATAAAGCTTATATTGAAGCTCACAATTTGAACTAGAGTTGTCTTCCAGTTTCTGTTAAATTAAATCAATTTACTGTTAGTTTAGAACAAGCAGGTTTTTAAAAAGGACCTGACCCCTGTGGTTGACTAACAAAAAAAAAAACCACACATCTACAGGATATGGTCTCAACCGTCCCATTCTCACCAAAGTTATTTTTCAAAGTTTCATGGTGTTAGTAGAGGAACAACTATCGTGTATAAAAGATTTGAATATAACCACAGAAATTACATTAGAAAAAAACCCCTGCATCCATGCTTACAAGAAGAGATCTGGGAAAGCACACTTCCAAATGCTATTCTGGGAATCTCCATTTCCTGCTGCAATGTTTCCAAGAAACTGGAGACTACAACGAAGAGCTGAAAAAAACCCAGAAAAATATATTAACAGGAATTCAAAGAAACACTGATAAATTTCACACAAATTACTAACTTCAACATTACAGCTATTCACTGCAAAATCCATCTCAATTAAGCTTTGGGTGCAGTGTTTCATTGCTACTGTACATAAATATTTGCATTTTCTCTTCTAATGCAAATAATTTTACAACATATTCTAGAGTTATACCCAAAACAAATCTTTTTTTTTCCTCAGACTTCTATCAATATCAAACATTGGTAACTAGTGATTACAAGAGCTAATTGACTCTGGCAAGGTTTAAGACAGATTGAAATCAACAACAGCTTGGAGCTACGCTTAGCACAAACTGAAGCAGCCCCATGCTCAACCAGTGGCTGCCACATGGCAGTGGTCGTTCTGTGTCTTCCAGATCTGAGGGCGCTTTCTTCTTTGTATTAAATTAACACAAATAGGCCGCCTGTCATCACCTGAACTCCGCAAGAGCAGCTCTGCCTGCTACTAAGAGAGCTCCCTAGACACCCTCCCTAAGCTGGCCAGAGACAGCTTGAAAATTCTGTTGTAGCAGGTAAAGCCAGAGCAAGAGAACTGAATCTGTTCCCTCACTACCCACATTTACTTCTATTTAACTGGACAAAACATTATATAATATAATGATGTGCCCAATACCTTCTGATTTCTATCCCAGAAAAATTAAAACTCTCAATAACTCTGCCTGCAATTTTAACACTGAATTTAATACGGCAGATTTCTACCATCGCTTTAAAGGTTCTCTCAATACAGACTTAAAATATAGGAAGATGGTATTTCATCATACAAGTTAATATCCTAGAGCCCACCAAAAGATGTAAATTAATGAAAAACAAAAGCATGAACTCACAGACCTCACAAAATTAAAACACTTTTCTTGGCCCTGTTGACAGCTCTCAGTAGCCTGACCCTTATTAATAGGTTGGCAAAGAAACTTAAAATTAAATGTTAAAATGCAGTTTAACAGATATTACAAACAGCAGCCTATTACAGATGGAGGTGGCCAATATTGCCAGGTTCTGAAAATATAAAATTAGGTCTCTTTGAAAGGTGCTGTGCCAGCTGGCAGCCAGATTTCCTACAGAGGTCTGGGCATGTATCCTCTTCAGAACAAAAAATGAGGTCACTTGGGCTTAGAGCATAGTAACTTTTCCCTCCATATATGTATTTTTTAAGCCCAAAATATGTGTGTCCTCTCCATAATGCATTTTGAGTCATATTCTCCTTTATGCTTTAGTTCTGAATATCTCTGTTCTCTCTCTCCCTGCACATCTGCACTTTTTTTATTATTTTCTGCTCGTCATTATACTTCTGCTTCTCCCATCCATCTGGTTCCCACCTTGCTGACTCAGAATTCTTCTGAAGGACAGCAAGCAAGGGCATGCTACTTTTCTAGTGGACATTTTATGGAAATACTTCCCTGCTAGGAAAAAAACTAACAAGGCAGTAAATCCTAGGAACAGGGTTTTATTCTTCTTGGTGAACTCCTTACCTGCTCTACTATGAGAAAGATACCTCAAAGAGACATGAGGTTGGTTGATTACACTCCAATCTTGACCTGAAATTTGCTTGACCTTTTTCAGCTATCAATTACACTTTGGTCATTAGAGATTAAGCTGTCAAAAAAATACTACAGACCGGCGGGGGGGGGGGGGGGGGGGGGAGTTAAAGATGCTTTAAAAGTTGCCTTGCTGTAACAAAGATGAAATGCTATGAACATGTTTGCAGTATAATAAATATCTACGAATTCTCCATTAATCACACACTGGAGTCGTAATATTTGTGAAAGCAACCAACACTGCCCTTCAGTTGTGATGTCCTGAACAAGCAAGGAGGATCCAGAAAAAGGTCACCAAAGAGAAAAAAAAAAGTTTTATCTGTAAGTGCTTGTTTTTCACCAGTAATGGTTAATATTTTTCTTCTAATTAGAGGGCATAAATCAATATATGGGCAAGCAGATAATCTGTGAGACAAAAGCTACTGTTTCTATTCACAACTAAGCAGAAGAAGAGGATGTCTTGATAATGCAACACTTCCCCATGCAAGTAATCTCAGGAATTTAAAAGAAAGATGTGATTCTACAAACACCTGAGGTAATTGAGCTAGGCCAGGAGTACAGATTACACACACAGGACCTAGGTCACAATCTGTCCAATCAATTTATGTGCTCTGTCACAACTACAATGCATCTGCTGCACTGCTTCTGCAGTGCCTGAACTCCTTTTCCATACCAAAAAAAAAAAAAAAAAAAAAGTAATTCATATTACAAAAAAATAAAACTCATTTCAGAGTGTGATGCCAGGTCAGTGACATACGCCAAACACGGTTCGTGTACTGGAGTGTCAATACTTACGTTTTGGCTTCTATGATCACGGATCTACCTTTGAGAAGCCAGGTCTGCTGGGAGCTGATGGGATTCACCTGACCAAGGGGGGGCAAGAGGGTCTTCACCAACAAGCTGGACAGACTTATAGGGTCAGACCCCACCTGGGGAACTCTGTCCAGCTCTGGAGTCCACAGTATAAGACAGACATAGATCTGTCAGAGTGAGTCCAGAGGAGGCCACGAAAATGGTCCAAGGGCTGGAGCACCTCGCCTGTGAGGACAGGCTGAGAGAGTTGGGGGCGTTCAGCCTGGAGAAGAGAAGGCTCCTGAGAAACCTTTCAATATATAAAGCGGGCTTATAAAAATGAGGGAGGGAGACTTTTTACCAGGGCCTGTCATGAAAGGACAAGGGGCAACAGTTTTAAACTGACAGAGGGTAGGTTTAGATTGGATATAAGGAAGAAATTTGTGATGATGAGGATGGTGAGGCCCTGGCACAGGTTGCCCAGAGAAGCTGTGGCTGTCCCCTCCCTGGAAGGGTTCAAGGCCAGGTTGGACGGGGCTTTGGGCAACCTGGGCTAGTGGAAGGTGTCCCTGCCCATGGCAGGGGGTGGGACTGGATGGGCTTTAAGGTCTCTTCCAACCCAAACCATTCTGTGATCCTATGTGCCATGTCCAGCAGTCACAGATGGAAAGTTAATGATGACGAGGGGCAAACAGCATTAAAAGCCATTATAGAACCACAACCAGAGTAGCTCATCACAGCGTGTTCTCTGAATCACATCACAGTATTATCTGGGTGGTTATGCTTAAAATAACAAACACACACTCTCCCTGAAAAGCCCACAGGTGCACCTGGTGGTCTTGGAGTACGCAAATGTCTCATATGCAGTGTTTGTCTCCAAAGAAGATTTCAGAGAAAGCGTACTAACCTAGCACCAAGCTACCAAGTGACAGTGAATTTTGATACGAGCATTGTAAATCTATACCTTGGTATTTATGCTTTAATTAAGAACCCTCCCCAAATCCAACCAGAGCTGTTAATTCACAGCAAGGTATGCATGCGTTAAAAAATGCAAATGCTACAATAAAAGTGAAGTATTGCATTCACAATTATTGAAGCCTCTTCTTAGCATCTAATTTCCATGTTTCTATTTTTTGTTTCACCTCTGTTGGACTTGACTGCTGCAACATATGATTGAACTATGCTCAGAAATCTGTGGAATACAGAGGCTGCTTTTCTCCTCTCCAATAATTTCATTGTCCTTACAGCAAAAGCAAGAAAATCTAGAAGCTGATTAAGACAGGCTGCATTGCACAGTGTAGCAGCTGAAACCATTTTGCCATCCATTCAATAAGTCATGTGCTTTCTGAAAAGAGGAAGGAAAAAAACAATCAAAAGAAAAAAAATAGATGACAAGACTATTTCACTTTTTCCCTGAAAACATACAGATCTTTATGAAGCTAAAAACTAATTGTCAACCACTCTTTCCAGCTGCATTAGCTAGTATTTGGGAAATACTACTCATAACAATTATAAAAAGAAGTCTGTCTTTTCCATAGGACTGATTTATTTAACAACTTAAGTTCACCCCCTAGCTGCTGGTTTCTATAAGCACTGACTTTAACAAATAACTCTGTTGCTATCAGCACAGCTAAATTTTAATTTAAAAATATTACGCTGTGTGTGGTCAACAAGACTATTTTTAACCTGATGGTCAACCACTGTGAAATTACATGTACTAAGATGTAACTTCCGATACACACATCGACCCTAGAGATGAAGAAAAATTTTCCCCCCATTGAGATTTCAATGGTTCCTATGAAAGCAGGATGTTCTTTAGCAAATGCAAATACTCAGATTACATGTTGCTTTCACAACCATCCTGCAACGGGTTATGGAGAATTTTCTAGGTTCAACGAAAATAATCTCTTTATACAACAGGGCAATGTGTACAAGGGGAAACACTGATGAATTTTGGTACCTAAATGTTTGTCTACATGTAAACTGATCTTTCAGAGTCACTCAATGCCACCCTTGCAAGAGGTGAGGCAGCTGATACCTTATGGCCCTGTGTGAGGTTAGCTTAAATGCACTCCAGCAGTTCAGCACCTTCAAGACCACAGCTCCATTTATTCCCTTCAATCTCTTATGATCACACATTAACTGAACCAAGCTCTAGCGCACACTTTTCATTTCACAGTTATATTGCAGTACTACCCAGATGGCCTGAAGGACACACATGAACCTTTCACAGGCCTGACCCTGCGTCCTGCTCTCACAAATTTCACGCAGCGTCATTTGCAGAATCAGATTATGTATTAGATGAAAACTTAAATCCTTGAAGTTATTCAGACAAAGAATTTAAGCATTATGATTTTAAAACTCAATACATATTTCCTTCTGCTCCACATGGTTAGGTGATAATATTTCCAGAAAAATTTATTAAAGTTTCAGTACTAAAGTTAGAAGAGTTTATTGCTGATAAACCTCCATCAACAAGATTAACTGCAATTTTTCCCCCCCAGTATCTTTCCTGATTAATGTTATTACACCACATACTTTGATGTAACGTATATTATTTAAATGTTTATATGCATACACATTTTTATGTCTTCCTTCCAGAACATGAGTTCTTTCCTGGTGGATAATCAGACTTCTCTTTCAAATTCTTACTACAATTTCTCTAGTCAAGAACAAGAGCCCGTGAACTTGCTCACCATTGCCTTTGAAAAACCTTGAACTCGGCTGCAGACACAATAGTCATAAGAAAAGATTCCCATTCTTTTCATTTGGGGCAGACAGCACAGAGATAGTTACAAGTACAATCCTCTGCCTTTACCAGAGTTATATAGAGATATAAAATAAATCCAATCAAAGCACGTATAAAGCTGTACAACATCACTTGCCAGATTGCAAGCAGAAAGCTGGCAAACTTTAATGCTTTGCTATTAACTATGCACGAAAGATAGAGCTGGTGTGCCCCCTCTACACTGGGGGCACACACAAAGCTTTACAAGCACTTAGACCAAATCACAGCCCTCCAACAGCCTGGAGACCTTCTAAGTTGCCCGTGAGCTTTAAAAATCTAAATTGTGGCCTGCGAGCCATTACACAGACCACCTTTGGTTGTTTGTAAACAATGGCAGAATGTTTTGTGATATATTGCCACCCCTGGAAACATAAAACCTTCAACTCAGCATAAGGTGTAGACCTCTATTACTATAAAATGTTACTTTCCACCACTATCATCCGGTCATTGACTTGTTTCCTTGTGGCTGCAAGTTAAAGCAACTTCCAGTCATAAAAAGAGTTATTTGCCTCTTCACCACCATGAATCATACCACAAATACTGATGAAAATGTATTTTCCTTGGAAAACAGTCTGTCTAGACTACTCAAATTGAATGTACAATACATATATGGGCTCTGTCATTTAAAGTTATTAAAATAGTGCTTAGTATTTTATTTCTGTAAATAAAATGAACGTCTAGCTACCGATTATATTTCCGCCTTGATCATACTGCACTTGCTGCAGCGCAGACTAGCAACCCATTTTTACCATCTGTGAATACCAAGAATGTTGTGTTTAATAAGTTTCTGTTCCCACTCCATCTCCTCCACCTCCAAAAGAAAGTAACACACTTATTTTTTTTCTTTTCCTTCAGAAATGCCAACTCTAATATTAACAGAACATTATGTGCAGTGACTGGACAACCATTCTGTTCTTGGAAGATAAACGTCTAGGCAAAATATCAACACTTTGTTCTTACTAAAAAGGAGAATTTGACACAAAGGCAAGAAAAATCCCCACCACGCTATTAAATGTGGAGCTGCAAGTGAATTAGAAGGGAGCTGGAAGAAACCATCAGACCACTCATCAGATTGGCCTCTGATGCAAATTCAGTTCTAATGAGATCTCATCATGATAGATTCAAAAAAGTTTATTTGGGCATTTACTAGGAGAAGACGCAGTTTGACAGTCCACTGCCTGACATGAGATCAGCTTCATATTGACTCCTATTCACACAGTATTAGCAATGCTTGTTAAATGCAGTAACAGCACCATTCTCTTTATCTGCTGGTATTTTAATTGCATCATTTTATTTTTAGAAAGTAAACACTGTAAGTGTGGTCATTCCTTTAATAAATTATCTATTAAAGTCTAAAGGCATAATAAATGGGACTCCTGTTATATCCCCACAAGCAGCAAAAACACATGCCTGAGATTACTCTCCTATGTGAAGTAAAATAGGTGTAAGTGCTTGCAGACTTGGGAACTGCACTTATAAGCTTCCTGCACGCATTAGGATGTAAAAATCTTTTTCTTGAATCAACCTAAAAACTGAGCCTAAATCTAACAGACAATGTCTCTTTAAAGACCCTGCTGTAGCAAAATCAGCAAGTTTGAAAGTACTGGGGAGTCTCAACCTGGACTTAAACCATGCCAGGAAACCAAGAAAAATAACAAAAAAGACTGGCCACCCACTATGTGTTATTCGTGGTATCTAACCATATGACACACCACTACATGATACCTTGTACAGGTCTTTAAAAAAAAAAAAAGAAAATTAACATGTAAAATACTAACCAAGATTATGAGCAAATTTCTCCAATTATTTTTGATGGCATACTGTGGATGTTGTTTCATTTAAACCAAAATTTCCACTGAAGTGCTTCTATTTTCCCTAGAAAAGCTAAATGATCTTCTTCTGTAAGTCTGGGGAAAGGGTATCAGACTTTTTTTTTCCCCTTGGACCATTTATATTCTGTGTCTGGCTAATAAACGGATCATGGTCCTTCTACAATAGACAGAGATCAACAAGAAAACTTACATTTAGTATTTTTACTTGCATACCCACATTAATATACAGCACCAGTTTTAGTGACCACAATTTTAGGCATTAACAGTTATTTTTACTTATTTTTCATACCTATCAAGGCAGCTTGCCTCTTCTCATTGTCTTGTTATGGTCCCTTCCATATCACACAAGATGTAGGCGCAAAGAATGGAAGAAAGGGCAAGAACTTGACGTTACAAGATTTGTACCAGACTTTTCCTTTCTACACTGGCAAGATTCCCTAAAATTCTCACTGAAAAGTGAAGGACAGGCACAAAGAATTTCTCTCCAAGCCCAATGCTGCCACCAAAAAAGGACGCTGCAGAATGGAAGAATTTTGTAGCTTGTGTCTGGAAAGCCACGGTTGCAGACAGCCCTCTCCTTTTCCACCAGAACAACGCTCATGTAACTGGAAAGTCTGGAAGCTGCGCTGTGGCAATGATCATCAAAAGGGTGAGAGAATGCCATAGTTATAATTATGTAGAATTTTACTAACTGGATTTTTATCCAAACAGGTGGCAGTTTACCCGAAGACAAGCAGATGCCTCGCGTTGTTTTTTTTGCCTGGATCTTCCTCCAGCTCCTTTCCATCCCACTTCCATCTTCCCTTTCCCTGGAGGAAGAACCATAGCACACTCTGCCCTCTGAGAGAGGCTCTTTGGTACAGGCATTTTCTCCCAGTATACGTGAAAACAGATAAGTTTTTTTCTCCCTACATTATCTTTAGGATGCTCTGTCTTTAGGAAGCTCTCTGCATTAAAAGGTTTGTTTGCCCCATTCTTCCCACCTTGATCTTACCATCCTGATGTTCCTGCTGGGAAAAACAAAACCAACCTAGATCTGGTCATATCCTGTAAGAACATAATGTAATCTTTACAATAATCCTTTACCTCTTCCCCGACACAGCCACAGGCAGGGAAGAAGCATGTGACCTGCACTATGCCCATCACTGCCAATAACCACAGGATCTATCAGGGGCAGTGTTTAATTGGCAAACCCCACTGATGCCTGCCCTTTTCTGGCCAAAGCCTAGCAGCACGTTACAAGATAAAGACGGGTTTCTCTTCCTGTCTTTGATGTAGAGGGAAGCTAGAAACAGCCACCGAGCAGCTGCTGTAAGGTAAAATGATCAAAATATGACGGCCCTGCTCACATCAGAGCTGCCCTGCGCAGCGCCCGGTTCAGCACACAATGTCAGAGCAAAGCAAAACCACCACAAAAACTTTTTCCATCAAAAGAAAAAGGCAGGGAATCAATTTTCCATCCATAACAGAACAGTCTTCCTCCCCGCCACCTCCCCCCTTACAGTCAACCAACAGCAACCATCTTAAATCTACAGATATTTCTGCAAGTTTTGATTCACATATATATATATGTAGATGAGAAACCTGCCTCATTATGAATCTTGCTGACATTATTTGCTGGTAGGGTAGGGGACAGTAAAGAGCAAGGAAGGAAGAAAAGGGCTTACAGAACACTGTATTTAAAGGTCCACAGAAATACAGGCATTACTGTTCATTTCAAGCCTCAACCAAAGTAACCAGAAACCATTCTAATTAAATAGACATCAGCAAACTCCCATTTCCTTTGTGCTCCAAGTGGATATCGGTCCACATTATAAAACCACTATGCATGTGTCATAAATCAGCAACATCTTGGCAGGCTTTACTAGAAAGCCTCCAAATTGCAGGAGCAAGAAAAAAAACAAAACAGCTATACACACTGCCTAAAAGCAGTATCAGCAAGGAGAAAAGGGAAACCTGCAAGGCAGCCCACTGACCTACTAATTGTTGTAACTTCAGGATATTAGCTCAGGTTAGTATCTCTCCTAGAAGGAGCAAAATGATTTACATTGGTTCTGAGACGGTCACCGCCTCTGTCTCCCAGTACAGCCATAAAATTTTTTTTCCATGAGTACCATGGAAAGGACAGTTTTGATCATCAGTGCAACAAGCATCGAACTGCTAGAAAGCACCATTTTTTTGTCACTATTTCAAAGCCTGCTTCCAATGCCATCCATGCCATCAGTATCTGACACGTGAACCTTATTAGGCAGGATCTGGTCTGTACTTCAAACTGTACCTCAACAAGCCGCTGCAATAATACACTTTTCGTCTCAGAGCCACGGTAAATAAAGTAATTCAGCTCAGCACAGCTTCAATCAGTCAGTCACTGCAGAAGCAACAGGACTTGAGTAAAGAATCAAGCCCTAGGTAGGGAAAAAACCCACTATCAAGAACCACTGGATTCAAACTCAGTAGGATATTTACAGAATCACAGAATCATTTAGACCTGAGTTAGGAAAAGGTTTTAAAAGAAGAGGGACTAACAAGGGATTAAATGCAGCAGGCTGGAGCTTACTATATTTGGACACAAGATCCTACAACTACAGTTGCCTGTGGTATCAAGGGTCTAACAATGACGATCCAGGGCCCGTTGGAAGCCCCACTCCATCCTCCTCACTTCACATTAAGATAAGAAAATGTTGCATTTAAATAGTATCCCTGGTCCTAAAGCTGCCCTCTTCAATGGATCTGAACTTGTGCTCCTCAAACCTCACTCCGCTCCAGATGTTATGAGAAAAAAAGAAACTAAGGCTTGAGTAAAGTCACAGCCAAGCCATGTGAGCGAACGCAGATGTGTCGGGCTGAAAACACTGGTAGCACTGGCGTTTATTCAAAATGACAGTTCCTGCTGTATCACAGAAATATAGTTTACTGTACTAACCCTGCAGGGCACAGTTAGTTGTACCTTTATGCACTGCACAAGATCCAAAGCGTGGGACTCTCAGTGCACAGAGCAAGAGTTAACCACAGGGGTAATACTAAACACACAAGAGCTCAAGAGAACTGAGTGTTTGCTAACTCAGGATGATTCAGTTTGACTTGTCTTAGGCCAGGTTTGGCTCTTTTCCTTCAGCAGACAGCTGAAAGAGGTGTAAAAGTTGGCTCCCTGTTTTGCAGTTTCTGAAAAAAGGCCAAAGAACAAAGACCTGGAACAATGACCTGAACTAAGGCCCACCCAAATCAGAGTCTTTTCACAGCATTTAAAGGATTTTGGACCAAACTATGAGGACAAAACTATGAGGACCAAACAGAAGATGGCATCGGGTTGACGTGCTCAGGAAGGGTGAAGCTTGCATGGCTGTAATCCTTGCTGTAGATGTTCTGAAGACAGACAGCTCGTTAAAAAGCCGTGGCAACACTCACCAAAACACAGCACAGATAGAGCAGCTGTGAAGTTAAAACTGTGGTACAGGGCAGGACTGAGGCATTTTTGCATCTGGTAACTTACCATCACCCAGCAGCAAGAATGCCTCCGTCCTGCCTGGACCATTCACTGGCAAAGGGGCAACTGTCTACTCAGAAAAACTTGTACTTGTTTCCTAGCATAGATGCTCCTGGGAGATGCTCACAGTCACCTTTCAAAAGCACTCAGACTCCCTTTCAATTAAAAAATAAAATAAAACTTAAAAAAAAAAATTAATGAGCTAAACACAAAGAAACCAAAAAAACCCGAAGAACCTCAAATTGTACCAAGAGAACAAACCAATTACTTAAAACTTTCCTGTTTGGTAAAGTAGTAAAATGCTCTGAGCTATAATAATTAGGGGATAGCAAAACTCAAAAAAACAGAGGATTTTCTTAAACTATGGAAACATGAAACCAAAATCCCAATACAAGTGCAAATAGCAGTTTACTTCTACCAGATAATGTATCAACTGATTGTTAGGGCATACACTCTGCAAATGCTACAAAGACCATGAAAATCCCAATATTATTTTTACAGATTGGAAAAACACAAAGGCCAAAAACAACACCAATAACTCAAATAAAAAACTCATGCTTATGTTTACATAAAAGTTTGATGAGTATAATATATTCATCACACTCCCACAATTATTCCCCGAAAATACTATAAATATTATTTTGACAATGTAATTATAGTTTTTACTTTAACAGTGGCAGCAAAGTACTGGCACCAATCCCCCATACAAAAAGCCTAGACAGACAAAGCAAAGATCACACATGGAAACTGGCAGCCCTTAAGATGAGGGCCGTCCCTTATTTATATGGCTAAAAAAAGTCTCTTTAAATTAGCATCTGGTTTATTTAAGCTGTAAAACATAGGTAGTTTAATTATGCTAGCAGTAAGCAAAAGGAAACCCCAAATACAAAAATAAATGGAAGTGCAGATTTTTAAATTCTCTTTTCTTCCAAGCAACTGAGGCATGCTCCTTTCATGCTGCTTTTTGGGAATTAACTCCATGGACTGTGGGTCCATTCAGGAATTGCTCTCTCCCACTTCCTCTCCCTTGAAAAAAAAAGCTAGTATCAATATGAACTTAAATTGACAAATGTCACCTCTTAACAGTTTGTGATGTTTTGACTCTGTACAAGTAAAATGGTTCAAGCTTTATAACCACTTACTTTCTCATTTCACATAAATCAGCATGTAGCATATGACTCGTACGACAAATCTGCTGCGTGGTAATTTACAGTATTTGCTCACAAAAAAACCCTCAAAAACAAACCAACAACAACAAAAATCCCCAACAAAACAGTATGCTTTCTCCTCCAGAGATAAATAGAGGGCACTGATGTGGGAAGAGAGGAAGGATTAATGCTCCCTTCCTTAGTCCTGTTGGTTTAAATTTAGTAGCCATTGTGTTTGAGTCTCCAGGATACAATATAAAAGTTACATCTTCTCCAACTGTAGTCACATTACAATCAAATCCATATAACCAAGCCCATGTTCAGACAGCAAAAAAAGACCTCTGTTTATAGGCAATAAAACTTAGCAATGGTTTCCCAAATGCATTGGGTGAGCTCTGGATATTCACTCTGCTGTGATGCCTGTCTAGTAAAAGTTTACCGTTCCATCCCACTTTCCAGGCATATTTTAAAATATTTGTTTTTCATATATAAATACAAGCAGTAATTTGGAAATGAAACCATTCAGTGCAACATGATTAGAGAACTACAAAAATCAGTGTAAGCAGAATGCAAATTTTCTAAAGAATAAAATGAAACAGGAAAGATACTCCACAGGAAATAAAAAGAGAAGCACAAAACATGAGGGACAGACTCTTTTGGTCAATATTGGCATTCTTTAAAGAATATTTAGGTTCCATAGTTGACCACTCTGTTTCTCTTTCCTGTTAAATTAAAATACATTGCCGAATGACCAGTCATTCCAAATGATGAGGTACACACACAAAAAAAGAAAGTATCAAAAATAGTCCATAGAGTCCTATGCCAGTACATAAGCCCTAAATTCCCTGATTTTTAAACTAGCTGGTTGTGCAGAGATACCACTCAGATGCATTCTGAAAAGGTCTCAGTATTTACTTCGAGCTCCTTTTCCTAGTGGGACCAAAAGTAACAGTGCTGCTGTTGCCGTTGCCTTCTAGGAGAAGAAAATAAATAAATAGGTAAATAAATATTGACATGAATCAAGAAATGGTTAAGGACACAGGGCTGCCCACTTAAAGAAGAAGAAAGGAAAATCAATTTAGTGTTCTTTGCCAGGTTTGAGAACGTCACCTTCCCCTGCTTTTCCAGACCCTCAAAATTAGCCAGTCTCGGTTTTCCAGTGCAATTCCAATTTGCAAATGGCTGAGTGCAAAACTAGGAACAGGTCAGAGCAAAGAAACATCTCACGTGTCAGTTCACTAAGTGAGGACAGAACCGAAAGGTTTATTTCTCCTAGCGTCTCTTGAGGAAGTAGAAATCGCTTGAATCACTTAAATGGTATTCATTCATTTTTGTTTTCAGGAATACTTCTGCAAACATAACAACTCAAAGCTCCCTGTTTTACTCAGATTCTCCATCAGGAGAACAAAAACATTTCCTTTTCTATAAACCCTTGAAAATTACTTCCAATTAACAACTTTTTAGAGGGGATAAGCTACCCAATGCAGCTGCTGGGAATTTCTGATCTCCTCTTCCCTATTTCTTGTCAGAAATCTCTCATAACAAAATGTCAACATGATTTTCTAGTACTACACGAACTCCTACAGCTAATAATTCAGTGGCTTTTTAAACACAGCGTGCCTTCACCTGCAAGAGTTTACAAAGAAATCAATTATCCTTCTTTGCTCAATTGTGTGACATTCTCTGCAGACTTCAGGAGAAAGTTTTTACCTTGTTATTTCATCAAAGATGAAATGCTTCCATCCCATCTGGCTTTTGCAAGAAATATCATCTCTGGAAGCTATATACAGCCTAGGTTCCTTACCTCTTATTTTTGAAGCACATGCACACCCTTACGTTTTTTTGTTTTGGTTTTGTTTTTAAATCTCTATGTAGAGGTGATGTTGTTTTTATTTTCACAGAGTTCTGAATTCCAAGGTTACTTATTGTCATTTGTTCTACAGAGTACTTCTCTTCCACACTGACAGATTAAAAAGTACTTTCCAACACACTTTCTTCTTAGACTACAATCAACCCATTAGGCAGCAATGGGTCAAAACCAGTTGTTTTTCAATTAACTAGAAGAAAATACACATGATAGCTGATCAGGTCCAAATCAGTCTGAGTACTTAAAGAGCACTGACTGAAGCTGACTGTGAGCTCTCTTGTAAGTACATGGCATTTGGAGTATTTGAAAAATATTTCAAACAAGATATTCCATATTTTCCCACACTTCCTCCCTCAAGAAAGGAGGTGTGAACAGGTGTTAGACATACAATATTCACGTTGCTCACCATCCTACCAGAAAATGCTCAAGGTACTATAATAAGCACAGTATTAAAAAAATTTACATAGAGTCATCTTTCATCACTGCTTTTAAAGGCACATTTTAAATTCTGTTCCGAATAGAGTATCTGTAGCCGTTTAACTATACCTGAATGCTCTTCAGAAAATTGGAAGCAAAGTCAAATTCCTGTTCAAGGATTCAAGGTTATCATCCATTATAATTTACCCAACGTTTCTGGATGTCAAAACATTAAGGGCAGTGAACGACCTAAACTTTTGTATAACAGCTAGCACATCTGGGCCCTGATTTTGACCGAGATCTCCAGGAATACCCATGACATGAACATATTCTGTTACCATTCTCCCACTAACACATTTTTATGTGGCTTACCCTGGTTGGTTAAAACCCCTAAAAACGTAAAGAGGCATGGCATCAGCACAGCATAACAATAACAAGGCCCGTGCTGCTGGGTTTAAAGCTATCACCAGCTGCCTGGAACCGAGGAATGCTGGCGTGATGCTCCCAGCACCTCCCTCAGGCAGGCACAAACAGCGGCTGGTGTCGTGCAGTTGCACTCAGTTCTGCTCAGAGAGGACAATCAACTCATTCAGAGAACCTGCACAACAAACTGTCCCACGCAGGGCAGCTATCAGGCATTCAATGCCTTTTCATCCTAGAGGAGAGAAAAGTATTTTGGCAGATAAATACTTTTTAAGTAATTACGTTGGAATTCAAAGCACATTCTTCAGTACTGGCAATATTTTGAAGCGGTGAAAGGTTTGAGAAGATCTATTTACAAACAAAAAGATTAAAGCCCCTTCTGTCTGGGATGGGGTGGGGGTAGGAATCAATGAAAGGATCAAATGGGACCCAGCCTCTTGAACACAAGCTTGCTTCAAAACAGGCATGCCCTCACTGCAATTTATTAAGGAGAAACAAAGCTATCTGTTTTTTCCAGATTTCAGAGATGAATCCTAAATCCAGATCTCACACTCCAAAATCTAAAGATCCATCATCTTGACAAACCTCAATGTACCTTCCCAAAGGTCTGCTAGATTCTGCTGGAAAGCTTAAGATTTGCCATAGGAAAAAGAAAAAAAAAACCCAACCCCACAACCAAACCAAGACACATGCTATGAAGTGAAGGAGATTTTCTACTTGGGCTTCTGACAAGGATATTTCCTATGTCTGCTGCAATCCCTAACATACTGAACTACTTCTTAGCTTTTAAGAGATCTGGGTCTGCTTTAAGTTCAGTTAAAGTTCATCTGGCAGCTTCATCAGCCTGCTCCTCTGGCAAGTGTTCTTGGTCTTTGTACCCACAGCAGAAAAACAAAAACCAACTTGCTATAATGATGCTTTTCTATTTTTAATTAAAAAAAAATAACTAAAACAAACGGGATGTGGAGAGGGTACTATGAAAATTCCATTAAATCTGTATTCTGGAGAGACTTTTTTTTTTCCTAAGACTCAAAGTAAAAATTTGAGTATCTTATTAGCCATTTGTTGGAAGACTGTGGTCTTAAATCAGTTAACGAAGAAACATAACGGGCCTTCTTGCATGCAGCATTTCCCCATGAGTAGGTACAGTTCCTGCACCTTCAATCCCTATTAAATTAATTCTTAACTGGGGAGGGGGCACAGCATCTGTCATCTTCTCTGTCTTCCCACCAGGAATATCCAAGCTCTGTAATTTCAAAGGTTAAGTACCTCCTTAGACAATCACCCACTTCCTAGACTTTCAATATAGTTTTAATAATACTGAGATGAAGTCCAGTTTTCAGATACCATCCAAGAAGTACAGCACTTGGCTTTTTCTCTCTTTGACTGGGAAGTTCTACCTCTTGCAGAGAAAAGGAGGGAAGACTGCTGGAGCAAGAAGAAAACAGAGCACATTTACAAGTCCATGTGACTTATCTGACACAAATCAGTCTTGATGCTGCCCAGAAGGGCTACAAATTGTTCACCACTTGTTAAGCATCATTGCCCATCAACCCCTGAGGTCATCTAGCTGTTGGCTTTCACCATACAATTCCTTAGAGCAGGTTCCCTTCTCCAAGTACTACAGAATATGAATTGCTCGACAAATTACTACTATGTATTGTAAACAATTATGAGAAGAGAAACTAGGCTATGGAATGCAACTAAAACTAACGTGGGAAGTAAGAAGGGAGGAAGAGTGGGGACAAACAGTGACCTGTAGCAACACCACACAGGAAAGGCCTAAAAATGTTCTTTTAAAAAGCAAGATTATTATCACAGGGATGGCTGGCTTGCAGGTGGGGTTGGACAATCTTTATATCCCATGTGTATGAATTAACTAGTTGTTTTTAAACCTATCTGAAGCCTTGAAGAGCTACTCCAGGACAGACATACTAACTCACCTTCAGGTTTTCTGGCCCATTGCCTCAGTGGTTTATCATGTACCCAAAACAACAGCTTTTTCCACAGCTGGCTGGGACAAGTACGTTACAAGCATACAGGAATTTATCTAACTTTTTATAGCATTAAAAACCAAAAGACATATGCTGAAAACCTGCAGTAGAGTTGTGAAGCAAGGAGCCAAATTAACCACGTATATAACACTTGGGCCTAAGATAACTGTTAAAAAAAGTTTCTCCTAGCAGCGAAGAGGCAAAGGAGTTTGGATTTAAATGAATGCATCTTAGCAACAGTTTTTAATCACACAGCTTTGCACAGCACCTCCTTTTTGCTGCTTTGATCACTAATACATTGTTACAACAGGCAGTTCCTCCCCTTCCCTTGGAACCACCATACCAATCACAGCAGTGGCCAGAGAATAATATACTTTATTTCATTTCTGGTTTCATCCATTACAACTTGTACTACACCGAACTTTCCTATAAAAAATACCACACTATTCAGACTTGACAGTCTTAACAGTTACCAACAGATAAAAAGAGTGAAAACATACCACAGATCAGGTTAAAATAAGTCTGCATAAATAATTTTCAATCTCTCCTCTTCATAAATATAATAATGTTGGAACTTCAAATTTATTTCGCCTACAATTACTTGCTCTGGGAATGTGTCACAGGGACATGAACTGAAAGAGTGTTGTTCACTGTGCAATACAGCATTACCTCCTTATCCTTGTATTTTGTTGCTATGGAAGCAACATGAAGGTATTTAAAATACCTTAAGGATATAACAGGCACTCAGAGGGATCATCAAATCCAAGCAGCCATTTAAAGGAGGAAACGGGACACATATCCAAATGAACAACTTGAAATATTCCACTTAACACATAATTATCTGCTAGAACAAAATACTCATGCTACTCTGGTCTTGTGACCCGATTTCTGTGTGAAATATGAGGAGGAGAATCATGAAGCAGAAAAACAGTTAATAAACACCGCAACATTTACTAATTTCATGGGTTTCTTTTGTTTCAACAGTGCTGTCGAAGTCCAATTTCGCAATTTGGCTCGCTTTTGAAAGTATGACTAATAATCCACAGCTGAATGTAACTTAACTTCTGAGGTATACCTTGCTGAAGGAGTTGGTGCTCTAAGCACTAGCTTAATTTTCACTTTGAACAAAGTTCATCACATCACTCAGCAAGGAATTAGCAACACTTGCTTGTCTATAATTTTTTTTTTGTTGTACTGACATCAATGGAATACCTAAGCCATGCTCATCACAGATGTTTCCCAGTGAGATCAATACTACATACAGTATCAAACCAACCATCTACCCTGGGTCAACACATCAAATTTTAGTTACAACTCAAACTGATTTGTTGAAGAGCTATGTCACAAAACACTTCTTACTGAAATACTGTTAAAAACTTTCCGGTCAATGGCCCCCATAATTCAAGTGATAAAAAGAGATTTTACAACACACTCTGGCTAGGAAAAGGAATCTGAAGCAGTTAATCAAATTATTGGGTTTCACCCCCTCCTTTCTTTTTTGCTGAGTAACATTTGCTGCCGCTGCTCCAGATCCCAGCATCAGGAGAACAGCACACACGCACATGACAACCCATCGAGGAGGGGTCAGCAGCCACAAGACTAAAGGGGAAACGTCAGGCTGTGCACGTAACCAACAAGGGCTACATCCTGCTCACTCCCCTCAGGTGCTGGGAGGCACCACCGCCCAGTGGTATTCTCACACCACGATTCCCGATGCTTTGAATAACCTGAAGGTGGGAAGTCCACTTCCCCGGGACAGCCTTTCATGCCTACTGCTGTCAAGGACCCTAGCAGGGACAGTGTCAGACTGGACAAAATCACCATTTCATTTCTCATCGCTTCTTTTTTTCTCTTATGGGTCTACAAAGGGGTTCACAACCCTGGGGCAGGACATTCTTGCCCTCCATGCCTTTTCCCAGTCCCCCCATCCAACCCTGCGACACAGCTTGAGAGTCACTCCTGTGTGTTACCAGTTCATCCTCTTTATAGTCATGACTGGAGAAGAGAAGACTCCGGGGAGACATTACAGCACCTTCCAGTAGCTAAAGGGGCTACAGGAAAGCTGGAAAGGGACTTTTCATAAGGGCATGTAGTGATAGGACAAGGGGTAATGGTTTTAAACTGACAGAGGGGAGATTTAGATGAGATCTAAGGAAGAAATTCTTCCCTGTGAGGGTGGTGAGGCCCTGGCACAGGTTGCCCAGAGAAGCTGTGGCTGCCCCCTCCCTGGAAGGGTTCAAGGCCAGGTTGGACGGGGCTTTGGGCAACCTGGGCTAGTGGAAGGTGTCCCTGCCCGTGGCAGGGGGGTGGGACTGGACGATCTTTAAGGTCTCTTCCAACCCAAACCATCCTGGGATTGACCAAGCCCTCTTTTTGCCCCCTGTAGGGTTTAGTTCTGGTCCTCCCACACTGAAGGGCTGTGCTAGCATCACTGATCCTGCCCTGGAAGAAGGATTCCAGCAACGGGTGAAGGAGCAAACTTGGCTTAAGCATAATACCATCACATGCCTGAAAGGCTTTATTTTGAGCCAAATATAGCAGCAAAAGGAAAAACAGTATCCTGGACTTCACTGCTTTTTCCCAGCTTCATAAAGGTGTTTGAGGGTAGGTTACTGTATGACAGTAGTTTCACTTGCTTTCACAAAATGATAGAAAAGCAGCAACAGGAACCCAGTAAAAACCTCATCCAAGTAACGGGAGTGAAAAGAAATAAAAGCAACACAAGAAACCAAATGTTCCATACTCTGTGCAACCACAGACGGTAAAGACTGGGGTCCAATGCCCTGTATCAAGCTCCACATACACACACAGGGAAACGCAGATTGTGAGAAGAATTACTGAAAATGCCTTAATATCCAGTGAAATGAGCTTGGCAGAATTCTGGAGCCATAACTGCCATTAAGGAGGAAGGATACTATAGTCAGACTTTTCTCTTCACTGCATGAAAAGAAAAAACTCATCCATTAAGGAAATGTGAACACTATTCAAATCAGTACTTTGTTCTTGGCAGATATTACCCCAAATGGCCAGCAACTACAATACAGAAATTAAAATTTAAAAAATAATTTAAAAAAAGTCACAACTAAAATTTATTTCCTGGAATCAGATAGATTATTTCAAGTGTCATCAAAATAAAATAAAAAAAAAAAAGAGTATTTCTCCATTTCACTACGTTTGCAGAGCAAATAAAAAGACAGTAGAACAGCAGAACATATTTTGAATGGAGGTATTACAGGAACTTTTCCTTTTTCACAATTCAAATATTCTGGTTAAGTTTAAACAAGTTTCCACATATCTTTCCTTTAACAATCTACAAAAAACAGCTAAGGGAAAATACAGCTGAACTAGACTTAGGGATAAGAGTTTTTTCAAGCAGCATAAGAGAAAGCTCCCCCAATTCTTAACTGCAATTCAAGAAAAAATCACGCCTATTTACGAAAAAAAACCCGCATCAGTAACATGACATCACAGCACCACAAGACTTCTGCATGTAAAAAAAAAATAGCACAGGCTACATATTTAACAAAATCCACAGCCTTACCGGTCAATAACAATTCTTCTTTGGTTTGTATTCCATCAAGCAACTTGATCAAATGGACCGATGTGGAGATGAGACCCAAGTTCCTATTATTAAATTGGGGGGGGAATAAAAATCATTTGTTGTGAAATACACTCAAATAAAGTGAAAAGGCTTTTTACTGAAGTTAACGGCAAGTCTTTAACATCTTCAGAAACTAAAATAAAAAGCAGTTTCTCCTAGTTAGCTATGCCTGACTATCAGTAGCCACACTACTACCAGCAGAAGCAAAACAAAGGGGTTTACTGCATCAGCCCGCACATTAACAATTTGGGATACAGTACCTTCAGAGCTAAGTACCCTTTCCTCTCTTTTTGCCATTCTTCTGAATCAGATGTTAAAAATTAGCAGGTTATTCCTGTAATTTAAACAGCTTTATCTGTGTAAAAACTTCGCTTTGTTTGAAGTTCAAGTGTTCAGGGAAAGTGTCAATGTACCTTACTTAGGAATAAACTTTGAGGATTTTAAATATCAATGAAGCGATTAGTGATGGCCATCAAACGAACAACAGGGCCAGTTCAAAGAGAAACAAAACTCTCAGAGGGAAGCAGTGAAGGTCAAGTAATCTTTTATCCTTTCTCCAGTGAGAAGGAATCGTAGGTAGAATCCCAGATGGGTTGGGTTGGAAGGAACCTTTAAAGATCATCCAGTCCCACCCCCTGCCATGGGCAGGGACACCTTCCACTAGCCCAGGTTGCTCAAAGCCCTGTCCAACCTGGCCTTGAACCCTTCCAGACATGAAAAACATGGTGATAGTGAAGATAAATCAGTGAAGCCATTTGGAATGAAAAAAAACCCAAAATACTTCTACGGCCAAAGATCAGCAATCCTGGAAGGAGACAACATACGTGCCAGGATGTGCATGCAACAGCAGTGAAAAAACAAAAGTCAAAGGATACAGCATAAACAGATGAAGTTTTCAGCTTTTAAGCTGCTTGTACTTTAGTAGTCAAGATTTCTGAGAAGAGATCAGCCAAGACAGAGTGCCTGAAACTTCAGAACACAGCAATACCTTCTCTACCTAACCTCCACACCCATGCATGAGTTACTTAAAAAATACCATATCATCCCATGTGAATGCTGAGTAATTGTCTTCTGCAGATGTTTTCTAGACAAACACATTCCTCTAAGTTCAGAAAAGAAGCCAAAGATACATTTATAAATATATAATACACACATGCACACTGGTATACATACAATCTATTAAAACATTTCCCATCCCTTCAGACCCCAAATTTCTCCACAGCACACAAAGCAAAAAAACCTGACCCTGGAAGGAACAAAGCTTCATATTCCCCAGTAGTTTAAAAGCTGTCACACAATCCATGTGTTTACAATCTTTGCATTTTTTCCTAGAAACAATCAGTTTCAATTTGGATCAAACAATCTGCAGTTTGGGGGTGCTTTTTTGGAATATCTGAATGTTGCACACTTCAAACCAACATCAAAGGCACATTCGTTTTCCTTCCATTCACAACTTTTGACCATTCAGGACATTTGTTTCCTAAACAAGTTGTGCATTTGCAACTGTTTAAAATCAACACAAACATATGACAGATACAGAGCTGGCTCAAAGCACCCAGCACCGTATTAAAAGGAGCATAAATTATGCTGCTACAAAGCCAAAACTGTATCCGCTGAGTGACCCACCGAATCCTTCACTGTCAGAAACATGGTCAGAACTTTCTCTACACACAGGCCTTCTCCCTCCTGCAGGCTAAAGCACAATTACTAGCCTCCAGCTTCCTAAACAAGCAAGGCTCTGTTAAGTGCCTAGTGAGGGCAAGCATGCAGCACAAGTATAACCAGTGCAGAGCGCACTTCTGTCCAGGAGCAGGTTGGATATCTGAATTTCATTATTCCACCTTCCACTAATTTTACTTTCTAATGGAATTCAGATAGCCATAACGAGGTTGTATTTGTCATGCTACTGAAAAGGGCACTTGTGCCAACTCCTAGCCACACCAATCTGTTCCCCCCAGGTTTTGTTAACACAAGTCACTAGGGAGCTACAGTAAGCTACAATAAGGAACCCAGATTGGCTGAACATCTACCAGCAAAAATTTATAAACAAGCATATAAATTTTCTGTCAAATCAGTTCCTTGACCCACAACATGATCACAAGTGCTAGCACTTCCAGGTACAAACAGAGCCTGAACTTAGATTTACCTTACTCTAAAAGTAATGACTTTTCATAAAAGTCCTGCAACTTTTGTGGCATTAACAAAATTCTGCCCCAGCACAGAAGTTGCAACTTTGTCCCCTGTCAACATTTGACAAGTCCCATGAAACCAAATTTTAAGACTGTATTCCACAACAATTCTTCATGATCTAACAGACTTGTAACAGGTTTTGGGGGGGTTTTTTTGGATTGGTTGGGTATAGGTTCTTGATGGGGGGAGGGAGGGATAATATTTGTTGTTGTTTTGGGGTTTTTTTAAACCAGCAGGTAGACTGCCAGGTTTTCAGTAACTACAGCTGGTTGTATCCCCAGCATCCCCTCAGTGTTGCAACAGACACAGGCAAAAAAGAGAGGCTAAATAACTTAAGGAGTCAGACTGACTTCTTATCCATTAATATCAGTTTACCTGTGTATATGTACCAGGGTTGATACGCACAATTCTACACGCTGTGCTTTGCCACGACCCCCAGACAGATCTAAATGTACCTTAAAAAAACATACTAATCCTGTAACTGATAATTGACTGCTTACTCATTATGTTATCCAAAAAATTAAAAAGAAATGAAAGAGAAAAAAAGGACAGTTCTACAATCAGACTTCCAAAAGGCTTCTATCATTTGCATAATCAACACGTACTAAGGACACAAACACTTTGTTCTATTATTCATCAATGCCCCAAACTCTGACCTACAAATAGGTCAGCTATTTTTGTTTCTTGCATACTTCATTTCAAGTGATTGCATCAAGCAGGAAATACCAGTTAATAAATCAACTAACACAGCGGTGTAAAATAAGAATCTCTATATAAAACCACACAAACATCAGAAGGTTATATTTTTGTATGGGTTAAAATGGATCATAACTATACCTCATGACATGTTGATTCCTGGCACACTCAACACAGGCATTCCTCAGACATCTGAAACACTCTGCTATGAGCAGCAGGCAGGTGTTTAGATCTACCAATTCACAGGAGTCCTTATAGGCCTGCTCAATTTCACTTGAGGCGCTCATCAGGATTTCCAGGAGATCCTGAAATATACTTTCTTTTGCCATTTCTCTGAAAGAAATAAATTTGTAGTGAATGAAAAAATGCATTGCTATCAAAAAGTCTACATTATGACAACTACACTTCTTATTGTAAACCCAAAGATGTTCCTGCAACAATCTTTAACTATTCATAGTACACGAGGTATTTTGAGTAGAAAGAGCAAAACATGCACACAGTCACCCCATCAGCCTTTTCAGAAAAGGGGCTGTGAGAGAGTTGTGTTGCCTTACTATTCTTCACAGCTTTCCAACAGTTCTTTGGAATCTTAATTAAAAAAAAAAAAAAAGTCTTCCTAATGCATATAGCTAGCATATTTATACATGACACCGCATGTTGTTTCAAGAATTAGGAATTGCTTTAATTAGTGAACACAGTTTAGATGTTCAGCACTAGATGTTTCAGAAGGAGGTATCAGACACTCTGCTATAAAAAACAGCCTGCCACAAATTTCACCAGAGGGAGAAAGAGAAGTGGTGAAGAAAGCTGCTGGCTGCTGTGTGAATCAAAGCCAAGGGAGAAAGTCAACTCTGTCTACTTCAGCAGACAACTACCCCAACACAAAAAATACCATATACCACAAATACCAATACCAACAGCCAGAAGTGGTTCTTAGAGTATCAACACCTTATGGTTTTGTAGTGTTGTTTTCCTAGCACATAGACAGAAACTATAGGAATGGATGAGAGAGCTGACGCTGCTGCACCACGTAGATTCACCAGACCCCCCAGGACCGACCTGCCCATCTGCAGATGACCTGTCACACAGATATGCACAATGCTTTCAAACTACAGCTATTCACATTCTCTCTCCCCTGATTTTATGTTCAGAAAGGAGATGAGGGCATCACATTACAAACGTTGCTAACTCAGTTTTGATGCTACATGCTGGTAAAAAGAAGCTACTCCAGAGTGGTTATGACATTGCTACAGGAAAGCTCAATAAATTTGCCCATCCAAAACTTCTGACAAGAGTCAGAAAAAGGAAATCCAAATGCAGCCACCTTGAACCTTAAACAGACTTGTCGCATACTCAAGATCAAACAGGAAAGTTAGATCTGAGATATAAACTTGAGAAATACCTCCTAAGCTATGAACAGAAGAAAGAGATGAAATGGAAATTAATATTAAACAAAATACGTTCACACAGAAAATTCTTCCTAAAGGAGAATTTTACAATTTCTTGATCAAACGTTAGTGGATGATACACTATTACCTGTGTTCTGCTGCTCACTGAAATGTCTAAATATTTGCACAATTAGAAATTCTACCTACTCTTTATCATAAGTGATCACATGTCCATAAACCAAACCACAGAATCATAGAATCATTTAGGTTGGGAAAGACCCTTAAGATCATCGAGTCCAACCATTAACTGACAATTCCACCACTAGACCATGTCCCTAAGCACCACGTCTACACATCTTATCTGTAACACCCTTACACATGTCTGAAGACTATCCTATTTCCTATTCCTGCTCCTGCCATGTTCTGTTTCCTAGACTAAATAAAACCAATCCTCCCAGTCTTTACTCACAGTTCATGTCTTCTAAGCCTCTTATCACTCTTGTTGCTCCAACAGTGACACTTTCAGGTTCATCTACATCTTACTGACAGTACAGTGCATCCACTACTGAGGTCTGTTAGGGTGTGGAGTAGACTTACAAAGAAGGGAGAGCACTTGTACTGTGGAAAATACAACAATATAGACAAATATCATTCAATTACTACAACATTAGATTTCAGATCTCCAGGAAGTATGCATTTTATTCTACAACCTCACAGTTGATCAAGACCAATACACTTAGATAATCTCCATCTACATGAAAACATAAAAAAACCCCACCACACCATCAATGAGAATTATTGGAGGGTGAGGGGGAGGCTACATTTTACAGTGGTGGAATACTGAGAGGAAAATACCATGGTGGCACAACAAAGACCACAAGCAGACCTGGCCCTCAGTCATAAAGAAAACAGTGGAGTTTATATAACCAGAAAGGTTTCAAATTTGGTTTTGGTTTTAAGACATAAAAAAAGACATTCATGAGACTTGAACCTTTGACTTCCAAGAAGTGGTACAACTTCTGCCGCTTCATGGCAGGCATGCAGGCCAAAAGCAGACTCAGTGGCTGACGCGCCACGGTACACATGGTAAATGCATCCAGACACAAGTTTTCCCAAATGTCAGAAGAGCTACAGTCTGGTAAAGGAGCACCCAGCCAGGCCCCGTCCCAGACACACAAAAGCCATGTTTTCTCTAGTGAGTGGAGATGCCATACAGAATCATTAGCTGTTAGTCAGCTGAGTTTTTAAACACTGAAATTATTCTAAAATAGGAAAATTCTCAGTCCAACTGCAGTTTCTTTTTATTTGTCTATGCCACGTGTTGGATTATCACATGAAACTGGTCATTTCCTGACACAACTTCAAAATACAGAAATCAGTGGTCAGTGCAAGACATGTACTACTGTAAAACATTCAATTATTTGGAATTGGTAAAACAGAAATGAAAAAAGCTGCAAGTACTTTTGTGCGCGTTCTTGTGACTCTACTGGTAAAAGGACACCTTAAAGTTATTCTTACCCTGGAAGGGTTTCTACTCTCGTTACGGAGTTATGCAGCAGAACAGAAGTTTTAGTTAGATACTGGATCACAAGCATACTGGGCTGTTGTGACAACTTTTTGCTTAATATTAGATTGAAAGTAAAAATACCCTAAGAGCATGACATTTCCAGTAAAATACAAAGATGAAACTCTTGTGTGTCCTAACAGAGCAAGTGTGAGGTGCACAAGGAAGTGCCTGTCCTCACTGTGTACATGGAAGTAGATGCAGTTTTTTACATATCAGTGAGGAGAGACAGACCTCCAAATTGCTCTAGCACACCAAAAGAATATGAATGTGCTCAAGCCAGATCTCTCTGGGCAGAAATTAAATCTCTTTCTACAACAGAAAAGCCTAAGTGAACAAGCAAAAGGTGTTCCAAACAAACAAGGGATTACTTAAAGGCTGTTTGGTAAAGCAGGATTCTATACAGAGAAAATGTAAACACAACTCTTAAGCACCTATACATCATTAAAATTGAAGTGTGTACTACAAAGGAATTTTAATTAAAATCATCCTTCTGCACAAAAAAATGAAATTCTCAAATTAGTAAGGAGGGCAGGAAGTGTTTAGCTAACATTAAGAAATTGGTCAGGAGTGATTTCAGGTAACTGTTCCACAGCAATGCTTGCAACCATTTTTTAAAAAATAATCTTTCCCAGCAGACAAAGATTCACAAACAGATAAAAATAGCAGCTACAAGTATTTAAAATGTATTTTTGAAACGAAAAGTATTTTCCTTCCATAGCCTTTTCCCTAATCTTTAAATATTAATCTATAAAACTAGCAAAGAGCCTGCTAAGTAGCTTTTAGATTAAAAAATAACCTTCTATTGTAAACAGGCCTTGAAATTCATTCAGAACTGGTCTGTGGATATTCCACGGACTTCTGTTTCCTGTTTTGTTGCCTAAAACAGGATCTTCACAATTTGCTGCTGTCACCTGTCCCTGAATTCAGCATCAAGTATTCTGCAGGAATACAAAAGGAAGCAGAAGCAAAGGGTACAGCAGCTCAGCTCTCAGACAAGGAAGACATGCACAATTTCTTGTTAAGTCAAAACAAAGAGTCAGAATTCATGTATCCATGCCAAAAGGAAGATTACTGTCACTCCTTGTAAGTCCTAAGTGCTTGATTGTTAAAAATAGAAACTGCACAAGATAACATCACAGTGAACACAGAGTTCAAAACATTAATGCAATGCTGTTCAAAAGACCAGAGCTCCAAAAATTATAAAATTAGTCAGGAATTATGCAAACAATCCAGAAGTTTGCAATTCTATATTTCCACTCTATGTTTTAGGTACTTACACAATTCCACTCCTGTAAGCAGAGTCCCTAAAAAGCCTTTAAAGTCTTTACCTTCACAATATTCCTGGTAACAGAATAAAGCCATTTTCTTCCTTTTGTAGATTAGTAATGGAAGCATAAAAAAATCAAGTCACTTGCTCCAAACCATTGGAAGTCTCAAGTAAAGCGCACAGCTGAATTCAAGTCTCCCAAATTCCACATCATGGTCTCATAGTTGGGGCATTATTTCCTCATCTTATTTGCTTCTGACTTACAGGCCACTAGAACTCACATTTTTAAATTATTTTGTTCCCACAAGCACTGAACAATCACATAATAACAAAAGAATTGTCACTAAATATCACAACTTCAAATACCAAACATCCATTGGGTTGCACCTTCTGGTTCAACAGCACCAACAACGGTATTTTCCACCATTGGCAAATTTATTGCCAAAGTTGCTCTCAGATGCATTCCGTTACATCCTAGAGGATGTAAGCTAACACTACAGCTTTGTCCTTCTGGAAGGGCAATTAGTATGTCTTTCAGCCCACCTGCACCCACTAAATGTGGCTATTTTGGGGAATATCCACTCCTCTGTCAAACACAGTGGCAGAGGTTTCAGGGAGGAAGGTGAGAAACAGAGAAAGCATCAGCACGTAAGCCCAAAATTTGCATGCGTCCCCCTCTCTTCCTAGAGAAATTGAGATGAACACCAGAAGAAAAGTCTCCTGTACATGCAAAGATCAGAGGAGAATAGTTTTAGGGTACATCTTCCCCCACACTCCCCGACTTGTAAATGTGGATTTAATTAACAAAAGTAGTATCGGGAATTAAAAAAACCAACAAACAAAACACCACCACACTTTTATGCTAAGCTAAAAAGTTTGATTTCTTCATTCTTAGGTGTAACAACCCTCAAATAGCTGTTAGGAGGAGGAAGCACAAGCTTCACACCAACCTATGCCCCCTCCCACCTTCCAGGAAGAGCAAAAACTATGATTCTAAGCCCAGTCACGCAGCTGAACTTCCACATGTCCAACCTTTGCCAAAGCCAACAGCAGAGTGTGGTGCTGCAGAGGTGTCCCCCCGACCTTATAAGCACAGCAACACTCCATACCGGCTTTCTCCAGTAGCTCCATGATTTCTCTCCCGATTTTAAAGCTACTACAGGGCCTCCCCAACCTTTCCTCCCACTGAAGCCACCACAACCCAGCATGTGCCCTATTGCCAAAGCCTACAACCACCCGCCTCGTCCCAAGGCCTTGGCCTCGCATGGGCATGACACAGTCCCCCAGCAAGGCCTCGCACGGCACATCTTACCCATTTCTAGCCACCCTGCGGGACTCCACTGTGGCTTTTTTTGTCCTACAGCTGCTACTCCTATGGCTACAACCCCCCTGAGCATACCTGCCTAGGAGAGCAACTCTTGTCACCTGCGACTGGGAGGCACAAAGCTTTTCCCCCTGCCCTGGGCCTGCCACAGGCACAGGGACACGAGCAGACCGCCAATTCCTCATGGGGACCCCAAGGGAAAAGAAAGTAAAAAGGACAAGTCACCCCCCTGCGCCCCACAGGTGACTCCCGGAGCCCACACAAACTGCCCCCCGCGGGAAGAGGCAGAGATTTCACAGGAGGGACCCGCTCTGCGGGCACTGAGGGGCCATTCCCCTGCAGCCGACGCGCCCGGAGCGGAGACAAGCCCGGCACACGGACCACCCCGGCCCGCCGGCACCGCCGCTTCCCGCCGCTGGAGCTCCCTCCCCCGGCCCACGTGGCCGCGGGCGGCCCCTCCTCCCCGCTAACCTGGGCTGCGCCTCCCGGAACAGCCCCGCCATTGCCCGCACGCTTTCCAGGCGGGTCTCCGGCGCGGCCGCCACGGCACGACCCAGCCGCGCCGCCGCAGCGGGCACCGCTCCCGCCGCCGCCATCGCCCGGCCCGGCCCGGCCCCGCCCCGCGCGGAAATGGCGGCGGCCCGGCCCCAGCGGACGGGCGCGCGGGGCTGGCCCGGGGCCCGGCGGTAAAATGGCCGCCGGGCCTGTAGGGGCGCGGACGGGCGGGTTGTGCTGGCCCACGGAGGGTAAAACTGTGCCTTTTCCCCCCGTGAAAGAATTCACCGTGGGGGCAACTTGCAGTCCCGCCGCCTTCCGCGGGGCCGCCCCCCGGCTCTCCTCAGGGAGAGGGTGAAGGCCGGTACGAGTCTTGTGCTTCCCCTCGTCCCATCTGTTTTTCGAGACGCCTGCATTTAAATAAATATTTAATTTATTTAAATAAATATTATTGGTTTTTTTCATTTCAGTCCAAACAAATATTTCAGCATGTTCTAAACATCTGTGTGAAAAGTTAACATATACATCAGGGAAAGAAACCAAGCTTCCCATGAATAAAAAGGCTAATTGTGGCAAAATTGTTAAAGAATTTCACCAGACTTTAAAATTCTCCTGCATAAATACTATAGAAACCTTCATTAAACTGAAACTAAACTACATTTACCAGATATACTTGAAGGAACCTGAAAGCAATACCTCCAACAGAAAATGTATGGCAGAAAAACCCACCTGTGATTAATTTATCCCTGTTCACTCGTTTCCCCTTGTGTCCTCAGTTCCCGAGGCCATTGTGGGGAGCGGAGGGGACCTTGTTGCCATCCCAGAACCAGTCCCTCCGTGGCTGGTGTCTGCAGGATGTACCCCTCTTTTAGAAATAAACTTGCATGTCTTGGGTTACCAGTGGGGTGGACTTTTTATGATGTCCACTCTCAAACTTGTTTGTACATCAGTAAGTGCCATTTCCAGGCCTCTTCCTGGTAATTACTGTGTATCGCTAATGCACAACCAACCAGCTCGTGACAGCTCTATAGCAAAACCAGCTTCAAATAACAAGTAGAAATCAAGTAAGTAAAAGATGCCAGTCAAGACCTATTGCAATCATGCAAATTATTCCTGCTAACAGTTTCTATTACTTTTAACAATCGCCTGTTCATGGATAAAGAGTAATTTGTTTCAAAGGCAATGAAACTCGAGATTAAAAATAGTGAAGCATCAGAAGTGTCCTGGCTGTGGCTGACTATGTTGTGCCCGACAGTGATGACTCGGCTGCAGCACATAAAATTTTTCTGCACGTTCTTGCTACCATTCAGTAGTCCTGGGCAAGCAGCAGATCACAACTTCAGTGAAGGAAGCAGTGGAGTACACTAAAATCTGACAAAATAGTCACGCGTGCTCAGTGAAAACTATCTGCAAATGTATAATTTTGTATTTAGTTGTATCCTACCCTGTTTGGGAAGGGGTGCCGTTTGCCCAGCAGTCCAATTTAACTCACTGTCTTCATCTTTTAGCTGACATTTTGCCTTTTGCCAAACACGAATCTTGTAAGCAACAGGCTTTTTTATTTACCTTTTATAAACATATCAGTTTAGGGATTTTTTTTAAAACATCTGATGTTTTAAGGTGACCATTAACCAGCCTGCGCTCCATTAAGTATACAGATTTTTCGTGCAGTGGACTGATGAGTTACATTGCAAAATATTTCACATCAAATAGCTGAAAATACAGACTAGACCATGGATGTCCAAGACATCAGATGGGGATGCATTAGTTCTCTAATTCAAACTAGTACATTGTTAAGCCTTCAACTTAACCCCAGCTGACTGTAAAGGAAGACAAAAGTAACTCATTCTTACCCTGGGGCAAGGTTAGATATAGTACAGCAGCTCCACATATAAATATGTTCTTTTTAAGAACACTTTAAAAGCAATGAAGAACAGAAAAGTCTTTTTTTCTGGCAATCTTAACAGAGTTCTGATCTTAGTGATATTCCAATAATTTCCATAGGCCAGCTTTACCCTGTTTAGACTTGCTGCCTGTTTCATCAAATGCCTCCTCAATCAGTATTATTGATTATTACTTGTGGATCCTTGTGAAAAATAGTTTTGCCTATGTATATGATCTCTCTTGATTTTTTTTTTTTTCTGCCTTAAACAGCCACACCATTTTTGGTTTTCCTCATTTTAGTCTTTCCATGCTTTCATTCATTCTCAACAACATACTCAGAACCACCTTTATTACAAGGTTATGCAATACTTTGAGATAGGCTTTTCATAAAGGAGTTTTGCAGGATCTTAGGGATATCAAATATAGAATTTAGTCATTTTTACCAGATTACTCACAGATGTTATATCTTGAACTCATGTGATCTGCCTGATTCTGTGAACAGGGGCAGATCCCTTAAAGATTCAGTTTTTCCCTCAAAGAGCTTACAGTCTAAATAACATTCATTTTACTTAGCACAGATTTAGAGAACTACAAGAAGGGAAACAATCCACCTAGAGCTGACTACTCCATCTGAAAATAAAATGATGCAGAACCTATTTTTAAGGGTTCTGCATAAAATTAAGAGGTAGACCAGTCTCCTGAGGCACTGGTGTTTGAAGCTGATTGCAGAGAAAGATCCATCCCAGCAGAGACTCCGGAGGGAGACAGTTGCCCCGTTTCAGCAAACACTGGCTCTGCAGGAGGCAAAGCCTGTCAAAGACTTTGAATCCTTCATGTCTCAAATGTTGAGAGATGGCCGCTCATTCTAATCACAACTTGTATACTAGCCTTGCCCTTTTTTTATTAGAGGTAACTTCCATCAGAAAGTAAAATCTGGGCTCTGGAAAAAGTTACTTTACACTAAAGAAGCAAATCCCACAGCATGTTATATTTCCGGCATAAATATTAGTTTTCTGTCTCTTATTTTGGGCCTGTATTAGATTAAGCATGACTTGGGCCACAGAGCTTTGAAGCTGTAGACCAAAGCTTTTATTTTTGGTCTAGTATTTAATAGGATCCAGTGAAATTGATTGATGCACTGGAGAAAATGCTTTTGATTAGCCTTTGTTGGTGAGCAGTGAGCCCCACGGCAGATCCACTGAGCTGTGGAGCACACCATACCCTCATGCCTGTCCTCACTTTCCCACTTACACCAGGCAAATTACAGTAATTGGCCGAGGAATTCTGAACACCTATGCTAAGATGAGGAAGAGCACATCTGGGAGGAGATAGCACCACCTTCTTAACCACCAGAGGTGGAACACAAAACAGCTTTCAAGTTTTTTGGAGGTACTCAAGAGCAATGAAGAATCCATATGAAATGGATGCTGCGCAGACTGTCTTAATCCCAAGAATAGCTATTGCAGTCCCAAGCCAACAACTCCAGAGGTTATTTGACTTCAGATGAGATGTTACACATGTGTCCAAGGGCCATAAAAGAGCGGTTGCATTTGATGTTGAGTTGTATGTGTCACTCCTTTGTTATGTAATAGCAGAAATAAATTTAATTCTTCACAAGAAAGAAGTCCCTCCATCTGGAAAGAAAGCCTGCAAGGCCCTGGAGGAGATGTTCAAAGCGCTTTGCAGTTTGTCATGGAAACGAATGGTGTCTTCCAAGAAGTAAATACAGATGAAAAGCCGTCCCCTGCACAGTTGTCAGGCTCAGAGCCACTGCAGATACTCTTGCCTCATTTGTTAGATGCAGTCCAGTTTCCAGAGTGAACGAGGAGTTTCATAACCATCATCTGCCCCTCACAAAGTTTTTATGCCACATTTGCGTGGAGTGTTTTTGTCAGGATCGGCATTACCATCATCATGTTGGGCGACTGTACGAGCATATGGAAGGACACAATCCTTACCCTGCTCAGCTGGATTGGAGAGACACTACTTAGGTACCCAAAGTCTAGTTCCTTCATAACCTGGGCAATTTCATGGTACATTAATTTCACCTCATTCATGTACCAGTTGATTTATATTATGTAGAATTTAATGTCGGGTTTTGGTCTGGTGTGTCAGGAAATGAAGCTGAATTGTAAGAAGGCTGGTTCTAAATGAAAGGAGATTATGTGTACGCTAATTTACATAGTCCTGCTGTTTTCTGTAAGAGACACAGAGATGTCTTACACATCAGTAAAGTACGTGTCAGCCCTGGGAGCGTGAGGGCTGCATCCAGCCCTGGCTCATTGCCTCTGCGCTTCTCCAGCGTTCTGATTTTAAACAGTATCGACCAGGAAACACCCAGGAAAAGGTCTTTTTTTTTTTTCTCTGCTTGTCATTAGCTTTGCCCTTGGCAACAGCTGCCTCTGAGGACAGAGGAAACACTCGTGCTATTTTACCACCTCCTCCCTTTCCCCATCCTGGCCCATAGGTGCTGTGCGTGGCTCTGCCCGCACCTTCCACGCGTTTCCCAGCTGTGCCTCTCCTGTCCTCCAGCTGAAAATACCTCTTGGGCTGCTTGAACGTGAATGTGAGCTGGCCAGGCATCCTCCGGAGATCCTAACAAGTGCCTTTCTCTGCCTGCCTTTCCCCTGGCTCCCTCCTTTGCCGCGGCGACCTCTTCCCTCCCAGTTGGTTTGTAGTTGTGACGCGAAGTGATCGCCGTGCTGCGAGGGCGCAAGCAAAGCAAAAACCTTGGCCAGGGAGAGGCCTCCTGTTTAGAAATGTCTTCTCATGGATAGAGACTCTCCCTATTATTACAGGGTTTAACATTAAATCATGTTTGGGATTTAATTACCAGGACTGGGAGGAACCCAATGGCAAAACCTGTACTGACTTCTGTGTCGTGCCTGCATGCGTGTTTACACGTATAAAACCATGGCGTGTGGCGTATCAGAGACAGGGAAACCTGTACAAAGCGTGGGGAGTTATTCTCTGTTATTGCACCAGATACACTAAATCAGGACTGAGATTGGCACGTGGGGAGTGATGTTCTCATTTTTGTGAGAGCCAGGGTATGTATGGATTGGAACGACTAAGGAGGTGAGTGTAATCAAAATAGAAAATGGATGCGTAGAGGAGAAGGTGGGGTACAGTCCGCTCTCTATCAGACACTCTGAATGACATTTTTCTTTTTCCTGTACACTGAGGTAATGCAAATTTGAGTAAAACTAAACCTTAAAAAAAGTTACTGATTTTTCCTCTTTTTAGGTGTCAGTTGACAATATTATAGTTTAACACTGTGGCAGGGGAAAAATTCAGTTACTGCAGTTTAATGTCTGTAGGAAAGGACAGGGCTGCTTCAGGCAATCCCCAAAGCAGGGAAGGACATCGCTCTCCCCAAGGCAGGCTGCTGTTCACACTGATCACAAGACTAAAGAGGAAAGATGGATGTGGGGAAGGTGACAGTAAGCAGTGGGTTTACAGAGAGGCATGCCCAGAAATGGATTGTGCTGCATAGAGACAGGATATCTGAAATAAGTTATGAGCATTTTGTTTAAAGTTTTGTGGGAAAGGAGGATTCTTGAGGAGGACTGTGAAGGTGAGAGTGTGCAGTTACTTGTCTCTTCTTCTGACCTTTTCAACTGCCCAGTGTTATTTTAAGTCCTAGACTCCCGTGTGAAAATGCTCCCATGAGCAGTGCTAAGTTTGAAAGTTGTGCCATATAATACGGATTTCCCATACAAATACAATCGGATCTCATCTCTCATGTGAAAATCTTGGCTTTTCACGTGTTTTGATAGCAGCAACAGTTTTTCTGGACTTCAGCAACCCGGACAACTGAGCATCCAAAAAGTTGCTATTAAATAAGCGCACATAAATCACTCCTGTGCTCTATACTGAGCTCACCAGGCTTTTGTGCATACACGGAGTAACTCTATCACAGGACAGAGAGTTCAAGCAGACTCACTGCTTTTCCATGCAGCGTGTAGTCACTCTCCACATGCACATTAAACCTGACATGCTGAGCTTGTATCATGTTTGCAGAGCTGCACATGGGAAACTTACCTTTTCGGGGCTGCAGAAGCCACTGGTTAGCATCTGTGAGCAAAATCCTCCAAAATCCTGTGTACAGTCCTGGAAATATTATCCTGATTCTGCTGTTTGGGAAATCTAATTCATCTGCTAAGCCTGTAGTCCAGCCTTCCTCCTTCAGTTGTCTTATAAACATACTATTGGAGTGGTGAGAATACTTTCTGAAATTACATCTTCCCAGAAAATAAAAATAAATATCCCTACTAAGGAACAGAAATAACAAAAAAGCTCCTCACCACCTGCTCGCTGACAGGGAGTAAAATGACATGCACTTAAATATTTTTGAGGAACTCACAAGTGAAGTAGTCCTCCTGGAGGGCAAAGACAGGGGCTAAAAGAGCAAAGAATGAGAAAAACCCAATATAGTGACTCAGAGTATCTCCTGTTTTGGGTTACTGCTGGTGATTGGAAGTGAAGAATTGTAGCTGTGATCCTGACCGTGCTTGATCCATGCTCTCTACTATGAAATAGGGATTAAACCCCTCCAGCTCTGTCAACAGTCTGACATCTAGTGGAGATAAAATAATGGGCTGCAGAACTCGGCCTAAAATCATCTCTCGAACGCCTGTGGGGAGTTTGTGTTAGTCACTGCAGATGTTCAGGTCATTTAATTCATTAATTCTGTTTGTGAAATATAAAATGGTTTCATGAGTGAATCTACAAATCTTTACTGTAAACTAAAATCACAGATGATAGGTAAATTTGCAACATTTCATTTAGCCTACACAGAAATAAGGTTAGGATCTAACTAAATCACATAAAGCCAAGGCTTTAAAAGGCTTTCTGTACTTACAAAACTGTGTCAGCAGATAAGCTTTGTAAAACGAGGGCAACAGGACTGAGATTTGTATCTTGGGCGTTAGCAAACAAATACCTACAAAGTTTGGTTTTGGAGCATTTATGAAATGTCTTATGTCACCTTAAGGAATAATATTTGAGAAGATGCTATTGGTAACTCAGAAGTTGCCATATACATTGTCTGTCTGCCTCTAAGGATGAAATATATCCATTTATATAGAGAGAGTTGTTAGACTGACTGACAGATACAGAACTGAGAAATAAAGGGTTGGATCTTCAGTTCTCCAGAATCTTTTTCTTTAGGTCTTTGTCAACTTTTGCAGCTATAAGAGAAGTTTAATAGTCATGAGAAAAGGGTAGTGAAAATTTTGGGTATTAATTTTGATATAATACTATGAAACTTGTGAATATCTAGTTAAAAATCTCAGATCTTATTTTCTTAGAATTGTCCTATGCCAGCTTTATATTCCTTTGGAAGAAACACACAACCTAAACTTTAAAAAAGGGAACAAATATTGCTATTAAAGTAACATCTTCAGAAGATTTCTGGATATGAGGATGTTTTATTGCCTTTTAATTTCAAAACCTTAACACACCAAAGAAATATCTGATGAAGCTTTGCTGTCATACCTGTGGACCTGAAAAAAATAAAATTATGGTTCTTTTAAACCAGTATGTAAAGGCTGTCCAAAAAGTTCATCTAATTATGTATCTGAAGGGAAGCTTTGATCCATCCATGTTTTATGTTTTTTTCCCACAAGATCATATCAGTAGACTAAAGTTAAGTGATATATAGATTATTATATTTTTAAAACCGCCATCTTAAATTCCTTGAGCGGCCACAAATATAAATGAAATTACATAATTTCCTCTGCATGTGCTGATTACACGGTCAGTGTTAGGTTAATGGTTGGACTGGATGATCTTCAAGGTCTTTTCCAACCTAGATGATTCTGTGATTATAAGATTCAGCTTCTGTAGAAGTCATTATTTGTATTTACATGACAAGATTCTGATTTTCTAAATTTAAAAATCCCACACTCTTTAATGACTGGGAGTAATAATGTTACGGAGCTATAAATTTCCCAGCTCACATGGAGATAAAAGGAAGTTTTGAAGGAGGGTGTTGTCTGTCGGTTCACCTGGGCAATGTCCTCCTTAAGCCCACAACTCACACAAATAAAATCAGCCCACTCTGTTTGCATCTGCCTGCCACACATTATCCACTTGCTAGATCTAGACTACGTGGGTTTTATTAGCTTCTCCCGCATCATTTACCAGCCTCTGGATGTGCCTGGTACCTCAATAACACTGCATGCAGTTATTAAGTAATATAAATTAATAATTAAAATAAATATTAACTATTAATACCATGCAAACACAGACATGTTCAAGACACTGTCAGGGATGGGTGAGCCTGCTTTTTGATCTAAGCAAGTGCTGATATTCACTGAATACAAATACCGGTTTCACTCGAGGGGCAAAAAAGGAGAAAATCCAGTGGTGAGTCAGAGGTGGAGCCTCGGTTAGCAAGAACTGGGTCTGGGATTATGTTAGTCTAAAGCCCCTCCTGAATTCTCTCTTCCCCTTTCTCCTTGCCCATCATTTTTGCTACCTGGGACTCTGCAACTGCACAAGACTCTGTGTCTTCCCATTAGTCTTGGGAAAACGTCTCGTTTGTCTCCCTTTCTGTGTGGTCTGGTTTAGAGGCAGGATAAGAAGGGGAATAAAGCAGAATATGGCATTCGTGTCTGCTGAACTTCATTTTTGTCTTTTACCCATGCTTGCCCCGCACTGATGAAATAACCACGCTTGCCTGCAGGGTGAATCGGCATAGCAGGCTCGTCACACCCCTGGGGCTACGCTCGGAAATAACAGGCATCGGGATTTACGCTGTTCATCACCCCGGTGCAGGGGAACACGCAGGACGAGATATTTCTCATATAATTAACACAAGGTAAGAAGCCTGAACTCCGCAGGCCACAATCTCTGCTCCTCTGTTTTATGCCAACATCATCAAAAACCGGAGACCTATCTTAGGCAAAATCTGTTGAGTTGTTTTCCCAGCTAGAAACTCCATCCAGAAAACTACATCTGGTATAACTTCCCAAACTAACATCGCCTTACCTCCTAAAATGTTATTTACACCTGCGCATGTCTGACTTCTGAATACAGACTGTAGTTTCCCGGCACCGTCACACTTAGTTGGACAAAAGAGGAGTCACTGAATAAATCAAAAGCAGGTAACAATCAGTTTTTTCCTAGCAGAAGACAAAGGTTTATAAGACCATCGCGTTAGGAGTATGGTGTGCACCCTCATTCCTGAAGCAAGGAGTGCCTCTACCGAGGAATCTGTTATAAATCACATTTTTAGTGAGACTGGCAAAGCTGCATAACTCTGGCCTCAGGGAATCTGTCTAATTTGTCAGCTAAAATTCAGTCTCCTGATAGAAAACTAGTCCATTCATGCTTCGTGAAGGCTAATTACCCATGGAAGGAATCTGCTCAGGGAACTGTCAGCAGTGATGTGGTGTGGCACCATCATCCGGCTGGGAGCTTCCTGGGGAAGGCCGGCAGAGCTCCCCCTCCTCCTTGTGCTGAGCCTTAACTGGGCAGCCGCTCTCCTCCATCTCTCCTCTGAACATGCACGGGCAGCAGGATGTCCCGAGAGAGAAGTGTCCCAGCGTGGTGCTTTCGCATGGAAACCACTTGCTCCCATAGCAGGCTGTCCTCTGCGTCTGGAAGTGGTGGGAGTTTGCTGTAGTCAGGATGATCTAAAAGAGGCAAGATTTGCCAGAAGGGGTATGTTTTGCTAGACTATTAACACAGTTGCAGAAACCAGAGGAGTTCTTATGTACTCATGTCCTTCTTCAGACCTACCACAGAAGCTGCTTACAAACTCACAGTCACTTATGTGTCTAGACGGAAGGGTCACAAGTAACATATGGCAAATAGGAGCTTCCAAAAATAATCCCGGGAAGAAACACTACGTAAATTCTTAAGAACTTATTTTTTGTAATCATTCGCGTGCATTATGAACTGTAAAAACTCCAGCATTGAATGAATTGCCACAGATTTAACACTTCCCATATCAGAGAAGAACTTTGTTTCTCTACTAGACTAATGAAAGTAGTTACAAAGATTTTCTAACTACAGATCATAACTTAATTCCTTTCCGTAGTGTTAGGCATGCAGTGTATTTTATTTCTTCTGGGAAATAATTCTCTGTTGTTGGTCCTAAACTTCAATGAGCTAAGGATCTCTAGCTTCATTTGTTCCACCTTAGTAGCCTTTTTAAATGACCGTGTTTTAGCACTGCTAAAGACACAGCTCAAACTTTGAGTATGTCACTAGAATAGCAATGAAAATGGGAAGAGATGTTGGAACAATGGTTGGATGTTGGGAAAAAAATGATAATTCACAGTTATTAGCAACCATTAACAACTAGAGGTTCGGTACCTGTCAAGGCCAAGTCATGATCCTGTAAGAAAGATCTTCAATTGACCGTTTAACTTACTTCAGAAGTTATTCATCATGCAGTTATGAACAAGTATCCTGGACTGAATTAATTGTATTAAACAAGGAAAATAGGTATGAACAAGAAGAACTTGGAAAAGTTATGTCCAGCCCCAAACTATCTATAGCCGCTTTTTCATTTGCTATTATAGAAAGACTTATTTAAAAAAAATACTGTTACCAAAAATTGTTCTCTGCAATTAAAAAGTATAATGCAGATTGACCGAGCAAGCCTGAGTTCAGTAGGGTGCTGAAACCAATGCATGTTTGCAAGAAACTGAGCAGTCTTGGGATGATTAGCAACCTTAAAGTAACACCCATGTTTAAGTTTCTTGATGTACCAAGGCCCCTCTGTTCTGTTTGACTCCATCAAGTTTGTGTGTTTGTTCTATTAGATAGCATCAATAACCAGCCTCTTCTCAGAGCGCTGTGTAGAAAAGGGAGCATAATTGTCTGAAAAGAGGCCTAGTAAGTGTTTGCTTTTAAATCAAAGAACACTTTTGAAATATTAAATAAAGAGGGACTACAATATATAAGTCACTCCAACCCATCTCAAAAATACTGATGTACATTAATGATTTACTTTAGGCTTATACATCTATTTGCTTTCGTATTCAAAACACTGCATTGTTACCTTGGTAACCCCAATATCTCACAGAATTTAGCTTATTCTCCATCTAAAGTACACCCTCTTAAGGAAATTCATACAGGTTCTCATGAGAGCACTTTTCCCTTTTTTCCCCATTGTTTGTAAAGGAAGAAATAATGACTGGTTTTGTCATGAATGGGCCATTTTTGCCTTTTCTTCCTCCCCTCTCCCATCCCATTAATGATAGCTGAGATTTAAACACAACGGCACATTCAGCCACCGTGTTCACTGTTTAACAATGTTCCCAGTCTTGAATGAGTTGGGCTGCTTTACGCCCATATTGACGCGTATTGATGTGCCACAAAGAGCCTTTCTAAGAAATTCCTCTCCTTATTTTAGAGGATACCTTAATTCTTAACAGTCTGGCTTCTCGTATATTCCTTTAAACGAGAGCAAAGCAGCTCAGCTCTGGTACTCTGGTATTTTACTGGGGCATATTTCAGCCCTTCCTACCATTGAGGGCCCTTTCAGCCCTTGGTGCAATGGCAAACATCAAGAAGAGGTTGCCAACGAGCCTCAGAGCCCTTCTGCTGCCCCATGGCATTCCCTGGCAGGTAGACAAAGATGGGGGGAAGAGCAGTGAATACTCTGTGAAAGACTGTACCTCTCGGAAGCCAGAGGTGACGTAAATCATCTGCCTTGAAGCTGTCTGGCCTCCCTCACGCGCTGGTGGTGATTGCCGATAATCCACCTCAGGGACTTGAGCTGGTCAAACACGATGGCCGCAGACTGACGTTGGAGGTGACAGCTCTCAGAAAGGAACAGTCCTGCTTTGCCCTGGGTGCCAGTTCCCACCCGCACTCTGTTGATTGAGGTCTAGCCATCACCCGGCGGGAGAACGAGTTGATTCGGAGGGCTGATCGAGCAGGAAGCCTGGAAGCTGACTCCAGAACTCTACCCTCCTTCCTCCTGCCTGCTCTTGGTTGCTGGTGTCCCACACCTCCCCGCCTCCCATGCTGGGCTGCTGCGAGCATTTCTCTGGCCACACATCTCTCTGGGTTGGTGACCTGTTCCTTTTTTTGCCACATCATATCCATATTCTTGTCATTATTTTAATTAGTTGCCGACGCCGGTCCACCACACAGTGGCTCAACACTCACCTTAACACAAGGGAGACAGTGGGGACCTGCAGGAATGAGGCACAGGGAGCATGAGAGGGCAGGATGTGAGAACTGGCATTGCCACCCTTCCCTCAAAGCGTGACAGGGCAGGTGATTTTGGGGAGGCAGGTCAGAAAAGAAGATAAACTTTGCATTTTGTGCTGGGCAGATGGCCACCTGTAGCCCACCTGTGGCCACCTCTGACACAGCCCAGAGCTACAGCAGAGCTAGCCCAAACTAGACCCCAAGCAAGCCACGGGCAGCTCCTGAACCAGAAAACACCATCTACATCGCATCCCTCCTGTCCCCTCCTGGCACACCTGTCTGAGCGCAGGGCAGGAGGATACCAGTCAACGGAAAGCTCTAGAGAATCAGTTCCAGGGGAAAATGTTCCCGAGAAGGGGTGGATGGACAAAACCCTACCGAGCCCATCCCCAGAGGAGGTACAGCACAGGCACAGCCACACGCTCACCCTCAGCACTCTGCTAATGCCAGAAACAGCAAGAAGGCTTGTCAAGCACTGTGGTTTACATGACAAATCAATGTTTGTTCCAGATGTTGATTTTTTTTAATTAAGAAGATTTATTCAGACCAATGCAGAAGAAATGGAAGAGGTAAATGCAAGCTTAAAGCTTCAGAAGAGTTTCAAAGCTCGTTACTCAACATTATTTACTTGCTGCGTAATCTCTTATCACTCATTGGCCTCTGGCAAACAAAGAGTTGAGCTGACAGCAGCTTCCAACTTCCTTCCTCAAGCCAAGATTCTTAAAAATACTTTCTTTTTAAAGTTGTGTTTCAACCTCTACAGACACTGTGCAATAATCTCTCTTAAAAGCATCATCCTACTTGTCTTTCACATTTAAGAAACTTGCTAAGAGGACTTCACAGTAAACTAGGTAGGTAGCTTATTTTTTCTTAACAAGAGTACAGGGGAAAGAATCCCAAAAGAAGTGAAGCCAACCTGCTTGTGTAAAGACAAAACCGCTTTTCTTGATTTTTTCTTTTCTTTGATTTATAAAAATGTCTTGTTAATCACTGCAGGGTTTCTGAGAAGAAAAAAAAAAAAGCTGAGATCCCTACACAACAACATAAGTTAGACACACATGAAGCAGAAAAGATGGACTGATTTAATGATTAAACAAAAAGAGGATGTGTAAATGACTGAGGAATGTATCAGGGAAACATATTAACTGCAGTTTCTCAACGTGTCTACCTTTGCATTCTTAATAATTCACTTAGAGGAGATGCTGAGGGGGACTGTCTCAGTTAGCTTTTGCTAACCTTAAATGTAAAGAGGTTTTATCCATCTCAATCACAAAAAACCCCCTCAGACTCTATCCACTTTGTGACAGTTTATAAATCTATCTGTCTCAGAGGTGATGAAAGCTTTCCAAATTTTGGATGAAATAAAAGTGGTTTTCATATTTGCTCAAAACCAGTAATGATTTTCTTTTTTCTCAGATAGGTAATTCTCTGAAATTGTCCAAGTTTTGAAGTAGGGATGAAAAACATTTATCAACATTTGAGGTGAAGGAGGAAAGAAATTTTCATTAAAATCTTTGCAGCATTTGGATAAAGCCAGAGAAAATAGAGTGCATCCTAATCTACTTAGAAATGCCAACACACAACTACTTTTGTTATCACAGTTTAAGTATGGAACTGCAAATACTAAGTGCCAGCAATATGGTCTCAAGGAATATTGTGGAAAAAAGTACAGACTGAGTTTGCTGGCTTAGTAAAAGGAATAGTTTCACTGAATGAATTGGTCAGATGAGCTTAGTGAACTTAAGTAACAGTGCAAATGAAGGTACTTTGTAGGAGTTACCTCCAGGAGATGAACAACCTTCTGCTTAGCACAGATGGAAAGTAAATGACTTAAAGTGGAAGTTACTTGGCCATCTAGAAGGTCCCATTGACCTCAAACAAGGACAAGCATCTCTGTGACCCCTGCGCACAGGAGCCGTTCCTGCCCTACGATCTGATTGCTTCCTGTGGCTCCGAGCATCGCTGTTAATGCACTGGACTAGTTTGCTCTATACTGGCTGGTCCTTGGAAAGCCTTTACACTCTAAATCAGATTTGAGTCACATACACTAACACAAATTTCATCTCCTCATTAGATCAGTCTGTAAATTTCTTGGAAAATAATGCCTGGGTTCGCCCCTAGAACGAGTGCAGCACAAATACCATCAGGGCAGTATCCCAGGAGCTTTTCCCACACTAAGAAATAGCCTGGGTTGGCATTCAGTTCCTAGCTCTTCCATTGACATCCCTCAGCAAAGGTCCCTGTTGAAAATATGATCAATTATTGGCTCTGTCGGTGCAGGACCAGGCTGGTGCCTGTTGAAATACGATCAATTATCGGCTCTGTTGGCACAGGACCAGTCTATCTCAGGCAAGCTACCAGGCGGGGAGGTGTTATTTGTATTGGATGTTGGGGTAGCGGTGAGAAAGCCACGATTCCCCGTGAAAGACGCCCAAGAACAGGAGAGTCTCTGTCTGGGGGAGTTTGGCTGCTACCAGCTTGGGTGAGATTTGAACTGATGACCATCAAGTCAAAAGGTTCTGCAGTTCATTAGCTGCTTCACGCGCCAAACCGCTCTATCACCCCATTTCAGATTAACTTTACTACAGAACGCGTCTTTGTATAACACAGTGGAGTTTTGCTCCTGGCAATGTGCAAGTGTGAGTTACTGGTAGCCAGGGCGAGGGGCAGAGCTACTCCAGGAGCACACCAGGGATACAACTGGGATATAGAGTTAGAATTGCCTCCTTGGAGTATTCTCTCCTCCTTGTTCCAGTTGGGAACACGCCCAATTACTACCCATATTAGGGGCGTAGTATCTTCTCCTCCATGAAAGCTTAGCTGTGTTGCCTCACAAATTATTAGAAAAAAAAGCCAAAGCACCTTCCATTTATGACCGGTCCATGTTCCTCCTCTCCCACCCCTGCAAAAGCCATCCCACAAAGCTTGCTCACACAGCCCTGACTGTCCCTAGCACTGGGAGATGGTCTCCATGTGTGCCTGTCCAGAGTGATGGGATGTAAGAGAGGAAACCATGACTGCGGGTTAGAAAGGAGAAGCTTGAAGTGTGCTTTCCTCCTTGCCTTATCGGTTTGGAAACAGAGGGGTGGGGGGAGAAGGTAGTTTCTGGTTGTAGCACACATTTTCCTAGCTCAGCTTAGCTGGAGTACGCATGCTTGTGGTTCATCCTCACAAATGCCATGTCAGGCACTGGGCCAATACAAACACCAAGTCTGTCTTCAATATATATAGCGAAAAAAATAGTTCCAGCTCACTCCAAATTAGAGTGTGTTTGCAGAGAGAGGGAGGAAATGAGGAGGGCTCTGGTAGTTGTAGCCGAGTAGTGCTGATCTCTGCTCTTAATAGGTTATGTTGTGGAAAGCACAGCTATTTTCCCTAGCTGGCATGCTTTAGAGTTGATTATAATGCACATAAAAAGCCACACCAGGCCAAAGACCCCAAATGGACATATATTAATTTCTGTAGGATAAGAGTTTTGACAGGACTGTGTGGGAATTAAGGCCAGCATGCCCTGTAATTTGAGGGATATACAGGTGCTTTATGCCACATGCCAGTGTGAAACCTCCACTGTTCATTTCAGACAAAGACATGTTAACAAATGAAATTATATTTGTTGATTTTGTTGTTAACATATTCCCATGTTGTAAAAATCTGCAAAACCACCACCCCCAAACTCAGGCGTTGGTAAAAACTTTCAAACCTGACGTTAAAATAGGCTGAGATCTTGAAAAGTTTTTAGTTTCTTGCGCCTGGAGATCCAGTCATCCATGAAGCAGAAATAGCATAAAATAAAATAAAATAAAATAAAATAAAATAAAATAAAATAAAATAAAATAAAATAAAATAAAATAAAATAAAATAAAATAAAATAAAATAAAATAAAATAAAATAAAATAAAATAAAATAAAATAAAATAAAATAAAATAAAATAAAATAAAATAAAATAAAATCTTTACAAGAAAAGCAGCAACTGAAATGGTGTTTGATCACAACTGCAGATAGGAAGAAAAAAAAAGAGAAAAGTGAACTTTGTTTGCAGGTGGTCGGACACTAAAAATTAAATTGAAAAGAAAAGAGACCATATTAATTAATAAATTATTCATGGAAATTAGTTTGCCAAGCATAAATTCATGCAGTTTTCGTTTAGAATAAAGATTCCAGTCTGGTTTCCTGGCCAGGTTCCAGATAAGGTAATTACATTGTGCCTACTTAAATTTCCCCTTCTGTTCAGCATGATATATGTGTCTTCCTCTCCCAAAACTGTCGTCTAACAAATCTAAAGCCTGCCACTTGCCTTTAGATGTTGGATAGCTTTGGGTTTTACGACAGGACTGTTTATACCTCTACCCCAGTAGGCTTCATATTTCTTAGCCCAATAGCATTTAAAAATAGATCTCAAGCCATGGCCTTGCTAATTCCTAATATTTCTAAGATTTTCATACAATTAAATATTTTAATGCTCTTGAGTCAAAAGTCAAAACACACAATTCAGCCCAGAAAGGGCACTGACTTTGCCCAGCCTCCAGAAGCTGCTACATGTTTTTATCATTAGTTAGGAACAAAATTTCAGTCAGGTTACCCTCTGCAGATACGAACCTTGCATCTTAATGCTTGCCTGTGGGCTGGGGATTATCCACACGTGACTTCAAGTTTCGGAGCAAGCTTAAAAACATTTCAAAAGCAGCTGAAGGCTGTTCCTGCAGCTCCACCTTTTGGGAGCTGGGTATCAACCAGATTGCTCGAGTTGGTTATTTCTTTGCTAGAGAAGGACTTAACCTTGTATTTGTGACTGACATTAATCTCTAAAGTACACAGAATAAAGCGCTTTGGAGGTTTTAAAGATGTGTTGATTCCTCACAGAAAGCCCTAAAATGCATTAGGATGGAGATATGTTTATTCTGGGTAGTTTCTGAAGGCTGCTCAGTATCAGCAAGAACCCCAATATATATCATCATCATCAAAGTGTGTTTCTCTGGCCTTTCTGCTTAAGATTCACTTGCTATCATTGTGCTAGATTGAGATGTAAGTAGACCACCATGTCAAATATAACAGGTTCACACAAAATTCAATACTCTTCTTGTACATTTGAGTTGGATTGGGTTTCTCATCCTCCACTTGCACACTCACAAATGATTGCAACCTGGAAACATCATGCAGCAAGGTCCGAGTACCTTCTGCACTGTTAAGAAATTTCTGTGCTCCAGTGGGAGGTCAAATTATTTGGTCTCTTTTAAAGAGGGCCCAGCACACAGGAGGAGCTGGTACCCTGTATTGGTGGGACGAAGACGTTTGAAATGTGCAGGCAGCAACCTGGATGCTGTGAACTTCCAAAACACCTGGATCTGGACTACAGCACAAGTCTACCTCTGCTGGAAAAACCAGGGGTATGTTGGAGAGTACCGAAAGGACTGATCCTGAGCCCGCTGGAAGGTATGGCACAGACTGCTTCCGCTGGGACCTGAATCAAGTCTGTGGTGAGCTTCAAGAGGAAAAGATACTGCGGTGGCCAAGAGTGACCTTTAAGAGAGGAGAATTCTCCCCCAGAATAAATATCCTCGCTTGTTGGTTCCAGAAAGTGAAGGGATGAGTGAAAAAAAATTAATAACTCACAGATCAACAACGTAAAATCCTTTTTACCTCTTTCCACTATTCAGCTGTGGATTAAATTGCTTTGATGAATATCAGACATGTATTTGCCTTTCATCACTTTTCATGTTCTAAACCTTGCCCCCAGACTCGGCATCTCTGTTCCAGACTACTAAATATTATATGTGCACAGGAGCAATTTGGTGTATATAATGATAGGCATGATTGTTAAATTGGTTTCCAGTGTCTTTCAGGCTACGTCCCTGCAGAATTGCAATTAAACACTTGACAAACCACAAGGCTATGCTAATCCCGCTTCAAAAATCTCTGATGGCAAGGATGGCAGCCTGCCTTCCTTCTCCACTGAAAGACAGGGAGACCCAGCGTTACTGAGGCTCTTCTTAAAAATACTCCGTTTTTTCCCTTTGGCTCAGTGGTTCATGTTTCAGCTGTAACATTCTGCCTGGGTTCGCTATTGCCATGTAACAATCTCCTCTTTGTTTAGCCCTGCTACCTCATTTCTCTCGATTAGCCTTTAATCCCTGTCAGGGTTTCACCTTTGCAACGATGAGGTCACAGCTCACGTTGATTGGGAAAGGAAATCCTGATGATTGTTGCTGACAGAAAGCTGATAATGCTGGTTTGGGCAGCAATAAATTCTCAGTCTCTAAATGAAGACTAATCTTTGAGCCAGAAATCACCTCTTTCAGTAGTTTTTTTGGGCCTCATTCACAAATATTTTCCCATGCTCAAGCTGCTTGACCTTTGGAGCATTCAATGCACCTATGTTATTGTGCAGAACTGTTTTCCAGGGATCAAAATAAGCAGTCATCTATCAGTGAGAGGCAGGTGAAATTATGAAATAAATCAATGATGTTATCCTCATCGGGAATGCAGCACTTGGAGCGCTCCGTAGCCTCTGCAACCCTAAGTGCAAAATTGGTATCTGCTGCTGAGCAGTTCTGTCCTGTCAGCGTTTTTATTTCTGCAAATGACTCTTGTTGTCAGGACCAGTTATTTTTATTTTTTCAGGACAAAAGCACATCATGCAGAGAGATAAAAGAAGTGAACAGGAGGCGTTTGTGCTGTTAAATTCACGTTGCTGACCCGATGAGTGATACCATAAAGATAGTTCTTAAATAACCCTGAGCAATGCAGATGCTTCTTTTACAACATCATAAACACTGTCTTTAGTGCAGTTCGTCACTTTAAATCAAGTAAGGCCATTGAACTGACCCTTCTGCTCTACAGTATCCGTGATACACAAACTCCGTGCACCTCCTGCAAGGCCACGGCTCCTTGCCAGCAGCGAGCAGCAGGAAAGTTCAATGGTTGAACTTCATTGGAAATCCAATAATTCAAAAAATTGACAATACTGTCAAAAATCTTAATTTCTGCATATTATATGTTTTTCTTTCTGTTCCTCCTGCTGTTCCCCAAAACAGATGCTCCTTCAGCACACTGCAATCTAATCTACTCCTAGTGTCTTACCTACCTAACAGCCTCAGTGCTCCCAAATGCAGCTTTTTTGTGCACTAATTCCCTCCTGGACAGCTGTATCCAGGCTTAATGCTCCAAGAAGTGAGAAGCTGGTGGTTGAAAGCTTCAGCTCGCTCTCTGCCAGTCCAGTCTGGCTATTGTTTTTGTCTCTATGGCAGGCTATACTCACTCCTTTGATCAAAATAACCCCGGACTTGGGTCTGAATGCAGATTTGAACTTTACAAATTGGGTCTCCCCCAACTAACAAAGTGGGCATTTTACTCCCTTTCCTGCTAGCAGTAACAAAACTCCCTGCTCCCATGCACAGCTGGTAGCATTTTAGTCAGGCAATCCCTATGTAATCTGTTAGAATTTTTTTTTCTTCCTTCCACAGTGTGTCGGTCTTCCCAATGGTGAAAATCCACTATTGCCTGCCTGTAATTCTCACTGAATGCAGGCTGCAGCAGAGCTCTCGAGGGGAGCAATTCGGGTGCCTGCACACAGATGTGCAGCACCATAATAGATGATTTAGGCTAGCCGAGATACCCACCCCACGCTGGGGGATGTGATATAGGAACTACGGAAGATACACACCTTTCCGGAGGGCAGCCAGAGCCCAGGCAGGCTGTTATACCATCTTGAAAAGGTCTCAGCTCATTTCAGACACCTGCAGCCCATCCAGGCAACACTGTGCCATCAGAGGGGCAGATTGCTTCCATCCTGAATGGATAAGTAAGTTTGCCCCATACGTTATCAAGGGTCAAAATTGGACCATTTCATGATGGTATGGAAAGCAACACTTCAGTGTTTATACTGACATTCCCACCTTTGCAAGGACAAGCATCAGTATGCTTGTATTATATCCTTACACCTACAGGTAACTACTTTATGCATCTTATACATGTCCGCATGTGTCAGATTTTCCAATATTTTTGTCAACTAAATCTACCAGCCTGTGGGTTAAACTTTTTAGAGGAGGAAAGGGAAGCACTGTTCCTTGAATTGTTCTGACTTTAAGATTCTTTCCAATCTTGGTTTAGTGAAAACCCTAGCATTACCTACATTTTGTTTGTGTGCAAGAGAAATTTCTCATTAATTTGACCAGACGAAGAGTCGTAAACCTGCCTCACATCCCCAGCCGAGAACCCCTCTTCACACACCCACATCACACTTTCTGTCAGGGACAGCTCAGGAGCTCCGTGACAGCGACAAACACAACGGCTGTGGGTCAGACCAAAGGTCTAGGACCACGGGGTGTAAGCAGATAGCTGGGAAATGCTCAGGTGAACTCGGCCCAGGGTCCAGGGAAGCGCTCTTCTTGAAAAGCAGAGGCTGAGGAGCCAGCACACACAAAGCAGAGACCGGACGTCTCCTTGGGGCTGGGGGAGCAGTGAGGAAACAGGAGGGGTAAAAGCAGGAAGGCAGCTGCGATACAGAGCGCAAGCTGAGATGGTGGCCTGCTTAACCTGGTTTCCATTACCTGCCTTGGCTGAATACGGGTGAATTTCCTTAATTGCAAGAGCATTATCTCTGCCAGGGATTGGGCTAGATAGTCTGGCTCTTGTTTCTGCCCTTTATTTGTATGCTGGGGGACGTTGGCAAGAGAAAATACTGCCTAAATGCGTGGGTAAATATGCTGCAGTGTAGCAGTCCAACTCAACGGGAGCCCAGCATCATCCCTCCCACGCTCCCAGGACTCGGCTCCAGCTGACAGATCTCCCAGGTTTGTGCTGACCCCTTTGATCACCTGGCCGTTTGCTGCCCGTATTGCACAGCTTCATTTCACAAACCTTAAACCTCAAACTGAAAACAGGCATAGTGATACAACCTGGAAGGGGGTTGTGTGTGGAGATACGCTAATTGCTGATGGATAAAGTCCCAATAGATGGCACCTATTTCTCCCGGACCAGATCAAACTTCCTTCTATTCATTGCAAACAGCTTTTTGTGTGCATCCCTTTACAAGCAGCTCCTAACAGCAAACACACTATTCCGCTTTTTGTACAGATCTATTGCTAAAAAGAGCACACATTATGGTTTTAAGTGTCTTTGTGGTTTTCTGGTATCTTACATTTTATGTATCAATATAACACAAAAGCTAAAGAAAAGCAAAGTAATCTTAATATTGCTGAAACATAAACCTAAGCCATCCAAACTGGCATCCTGAATCTTATCACAAGGAAAAAATAAGCAGCTCAAGACATGGAAAACTCTTAAAGGAAGTAAAATTGGGATGTCCAGTACAGTGCTACTATTCTGCAATGCCAGTTTAATCCAGTTACACAACTAGAACTGACTAATTAAAGTCAGCACAAAGCTTTCTCCAGCTCTGCACTGAATTCATTATTCCCATTTCAAAATATAATCGCTTAAGCTAAAGTAACCACAGTATTATTGTCACAGCTCTGCGGCGCTGCAGCTAGATTGGATACCTTTAATCTTTCTCAAGCAATAGAGCTGAGGGTAGACTCTTGCAGCAGAACAGCTTGAACGCCGTACCACAATTACATGACAACCTTTGGGACTGAGAATTGCCTTGGGTTTGGGAGATTTTATATAAATAAATGCTCTTTCTTGAAAAACAAACAGTTAATTTCATCAGTATTTTAACCCCATTGGCTGCAGGCATTTTTCCTTTAAATCCCATTTTCCATTCTAAGATTTCTTCTTATTTTTTTATCACCTCTTTTTGTTCAAAGGTTGTATAACGATTATGACCAAGTCCCCTTTAGAATATTTGGTCTATCCTAGCAGTGGCATATAATTAGTCTAGTCTAGGGCCTGAGAAGAGGACCTGGCACACCTGACAAACTGGGTTTTCCAGGGAACTGAGAGACTGCAGAGATGCCCCACTCATGAATCTGTCGTGACCTAAGGCAGGAATTTCGAAGGTCAGATTGACACTTCATGAGGTGCTTCATGGCAGAGACTTGAACTTCTAGTGCACTTGGTGATGAAAACTTAAGATGATTCAATACCAAAGAGCCTTGGTGAGATCTGATGGTTTCCATCTATAACAGATGTGCACCTAAGTTCTACCTGCTTAAAAAGATGTAGTGGCTAGGTGCTGAAACCTAACATATCATAGAATCAGAGAATGGTTTGGGTTGGAAGGCACCTTAAAGATCATCTGGCTCCAACCCCCTATTGACTGAGCATTGGTTTTCAAGTCTCCCAGTTCTTGTATTTTTGTAGATTTTCTTGGAGGTGGAAAAAGTTGCCTGCCTGACAGAAAGGCCATCCCACCTGGGAATTAGGGATCACGTGCTCAGCAGCCTGAGAGCATGCCAGGAAAAAAAGAAGAAAAAAAAACAAGAGAGAGAAATCCATGCTTACTTTAATATAGGAAAACTGAAAATTTAGACTTTTCATTAGCAACAGGCAGCGCATCTTATGCTCCTCCATGGCACAATGCACGTTCACCCCCTCTTCTGGCACCCATCAGCTCAGGTCTATGGTCACTCTGATTTACCATAACTTTGTGCTTGAAAACATCAGGCTCGTTCTGGCTAAGAAAAAACACTGACCTGAGCCAGAGAAAATTTCTGCCCAAACACCAAGATTTTGCCACAATCCTAGCGCTGAAAAGAGTATCAGGTAACAGGGAGTGTTGAGCAGAAGTAATGGTAGGCTGCACTGCCAGCTCCTCCTATAAAGCAGAAAAGAGGAGCTGGGAGTTTGCCCCTTACTATCAATTACCAAATATTCCCTTTTTTGCAGCACAGGGTGCTTTTGATCTGTGTAGCGTTCTCCATACTTATAAACATACCTCTGATAAAGAAACCCAATGTGCTTTCAGGTAACCTTAGAAAGTGGTTTCACTTACCTCTGAATTTTTTGCAGAAATTAACTACTCTAAAAGGATGGGGTTAAGTTTTAAAAAAAAATTATTCAGGCTTTACAAAGTAGGAGGCTCACAACGTGACATGGTGGTTGTTTTTTTTTTTTGCTAGAATTTATTAATCCCTAGGATGCAATAGATCAGGACCAGCTGCTTCACTTCTATAGCTGGGATTTCTTGGTCACCACTCCCTAGCAAAAGACCTCACCCAGTCTGTGGAGAAGGGGTTAAACTGTATTTCCTGCAATGTCAACCAAGTTCTAGCCACCAGTTGCTAAAAAGTCCACATTTTGAGTTGCACAAAGAACATGACTGTGTGTGGGACTGTGGAGGGAGGCTGCTTACTTGGAGGCCAAAATTTGGACAAAGGGATTATAGTCACTACAAGTATAGGCACACCAAACTGCACGTACCTTACTTCTCTGATAAAGCAAAGGTAATTTTTTTCTTTTTTTTGCACCCTTTTATTGTTATTTATAGCTGCTTTGTTCTGCTTATGTGGTCTTTTAAGGTAATGACCTATATACCAGACTGCTAAAAGCACCTGGGTTAACACACCTTCCACAGCAAAGCAGGGATTCCTTTTTTTAATGCAGACCATGGAAAAGACCTGGTTTACAACACAAATTCTTTAAAAGTTGCATCAGCCATAGTGGTGGGACAGCTAAGCACCGTGCAGGGTTTGAAAACAGTGCTGAGGAGCAGGAGATTCTCAAACTGGCTTTGAGAAAGAAACCTGTCACGGGGTCTATAACCCCTCTGAGTATTGTAGAGCTGTTCTCTCAGGCCTGGTTTGAGCCACCCGAACATCCGATCCCCTGATGAATATGGAAAAGTCTGAGCTTGGCCAACAGCAACACTAGCTGCTTGTGTCCATATAAGCTGTAGATTCATACAGCATCGTGTGCACTGAGGCTTTCCACCGGTGGCAGATTAAAAGCTTCAGTGTGATCCAGTCAGGGATTTTTTCGCCCGATGTTTGGTAGGATGCTGAGATTCGGGCTGAACAGATCTGTTTTCATAAAAAGCCTCTGGGTTCTAGGGAAATCACAGTTCTGTGTAAAAACATGAACACCCAGTGCCCAAAATATTGAGCTGAAGTAGTAATGTTCAGTTTTTGGTACTCTACCACAACATCATTGAGACAGAGTCTGTGCCCTTTCCCATCATGGACCACTTCCCAACTTTGGGGAAGACTTGTGGTGTTATTGTGAGACTGAAGGACCTCAGCTGTTCTGGAAGAAGGAATATCCAGTTTCCCTCTCCCTGCAGAACCACAATATCATTTCCAAAGAGGTACATTTCAAATAAAAATAGTTCAAAACCGGAATCACTGAAATTAATTATTGGAATGATTAAATTTGAAAAATCTGAAGCCTTTTAAAGAAAGAAGTGATCAATTCAAGTATTGTTATAATATGTTAGACCAGAGGTCTGTCTTGCTCCATTACCCTATCTCTGGCAGCAGCAAATACTGTGTACCTGGGGCAAGCACATAGTGATTCTTCCCAAGGACACTCTCCAATCCTCCAGCAATTTGCAGCTCAGAGTTCCTGACACACAGAAAAAGTCTTTGAGAAAATATCCCTCTGTGAATTTTACTTCTGGGAATCTGTGCAGCCACTTGTGTAACCTCATGAAGCTTTAGTATCTACAACATCCTGTAGCAAGGAACCCCACAGCTTAATTACCCATTGCATGAAGAACCGCCTCCTCCTTGTTCATTTTCAGTCTAACCTCTACTAATTATGCACCTACTAAACATCACTTAATCTTTGCTTATATATTGTCAATGAACGCTGAAATAAAATATGCTATCACATCTACTATCATTATCACAGTAGCTAAACAGGTCACACATAAAAGAACCTAGTATAGCAACATCCCTACAAGACAGCGGGAGTAAAAGGGTTATCTGCATTGGCGTTTCAGTTTGCACTTCTGAAGTTAATCTCCTGGTTGTCCCCACCGTGCTTTGGTGGGGAGAGTTTGTAGAGTAACAGCTGGATTTGCCCTGGATGAAACTAAATCAAGATGCATACCAAGAGGGCTCCAGCCTCATGGGTGTTCAGTACTGGGCATCAGATTAACTTTTTTTTTTTGGAAAATAACCCAACTTGGAGGGCTTATGTGTTTGTGGAGGGTGAATGTCAACTCCTTACCTTCAACTGTTTCAGTCTCCAGATCTGATCCTTTCATGCTTCACTGCTTGCTAGGGCAGACAAAGCCTACACAACTTGCTCAAGGCCATAGAGAACATCAAGGGCAGCGTGAAGATAAAGCTCAGCCCTCCTGAGCTGCTTCTTACCTCTTCAAGACATGTAGCACAATGAAGCGTGCAGTTATAACCTACTGCATCCAAACATCTTGGGCTACATATAGCCTCATATCAGGAGGCACATCTGACCTGCCACTAGCTGCAGTCAGACAAGATGCCCCCATCACATGGACCTGTCCCTCTCATCTTTCTTTCTCACAGAAAAGTGCTTTTATTTCCATCAATGAGCTCCACAGTGACCTGGGACTATTCCACCCACTGGCTTCTGACAAACCAACTTAGTCATGGATGATGATACAACTTGACTAATAATAGGTCAGCAGTGCAAATACTGTGAGGCCAGAAATAATATAGCATGGTGATGACAGTTTCTTCGTGCTGAAAGGATAAGTGGGCAGTATTACTTTTCAGATGAGATTTATTGACCGTAAACTGAAGGTGAAGGTGCAAGTCATTCCATCAGTAGACTTTTTTCCACTGTTTAACAAGTGATTGTTTGCTCTGCTGTGTAGGTGGTTTACAGTTAGCTGAATCATATTGCCTTGGTATTTTATAGAATATCAGCATTTCTATGCCTCGGTCCCAGCTGAAGGGCCAATACCATTGCCAAGTTGCTTTAAGTTTTATTTGTATAATCTCTGGTTTAAATTTAAGGATGAGCAGTGGGAAGGTACAATATTACCTTCTAGCAAGGCCAACATATTTTATTTTCATGTTCTAGTCAGAAAAGAATGGTATTTTAAAAAATGCCTTTCTGTAAATACCTTAGCACATACCTTCTTATTTGTTATACAGCCAAATTTTGAGGAGATTAAGAACTAGATTTAAAAAAGCATTGACATACCTAACTATCACAGGTAGCTAATCAGTCTTGACTCTTATGACAATCTCACTAGGCATCTGCAGATCTTCAGAAATCTGGCCATGTGGAAAATGGTTTCAGATCCACAGAGCCTATCAAATATTTTTTTTGCCCCCCCCAAGAGTTTCTTTTTCGGTAAATAAAAAAAATAAGGCCGATGTGTTATAGAGGGTCTAATGCATTGTAGAAGAATCAAACAAAAAGAAAACAGGGGGTGGGGAGAAAGAGACAGACAGACAAAGAGGCTCAATCATTAATGAAATTCTCTGGTCAAAACTAATGGCAATGCTCCATTGACTTCAGGAAAGCAAATTCAGGCCATGAACCGCAACTGGAAGAGAATAAAAGCATATTGTCTGGACAGGACATATGTGCAGTGTAAGTTCAGAGATGGATGCTACTCAGTTATTTTAGCATGTTGCATTTATGAGCCAGACCCAGGGCTGCAATTACTTGAGCACAAATTAAGTTTCATATAACATTTACTAGCTGCAGAACAGAGCAGTGCTTGTTTACATCTACACGGTGGCTTACACGATATTCCAAAGAAAAGCCAAAGAGCGAGGCAGGTACTGAAGAGCCATAGAGGGCAGGGAGGAAGAAGACTTGTGTATGCAATTAGAATTGCAAAGGAAATTAAATAAGCGGAATATAATTGCCAGGTTGGTGTTTAGCCTGTAAACAGGCTATAATATGCCTGCTTTTACAAACTCCTGCTCAGAAAATCTGATATAAACTCTTTAACATACTGCAAATAATTACATTCTTGGATTTCCTTTAATCTCACATGTGTGGGACTTAAAACCTTGAGTGAGGCACCTGTGGTTTGAAGCTGATTTGTTGAACTCACCTGTATCTGATAGTCCCTGACACAGCGTTGTAAATTAGTCATGGCTAATTTGGTTATAGTTATGTTTTCTCTGTTTTTTGTTGGGTTTTTTTGTTGTTGTTATGACATCCTCCCTCTCAGAATGAGCATTATCCTCACTACTTTTACCTCATCTGTGTTTACTTTTCCAAATGTTCATGATCAGGAGCCAAAGTGAAGGAAACAGGCCTTTATAACTCCCTTTTTTCCTGTCAAATCAAGACTGCAGCCTCCCTCCCAGTCTGGGGATTTGTCAGTAGAATAAGATCTATTTTTTCAGAGTCCTCTTTTTGAGTGAAGTCCTCAAATTCCAGTTAAATGGAGCAGAACAGGGTGATTTAGAGTTTTGCATTTAAAGCTTACACCAGTATCCTTAAAAAAAACCAACTTTGATATCAGAGTGAATTCAGTTCAACAGCCTTTTTAAGAGGATTCAGTTACAAACCCTTGCTGTCCCTCTGGTAAGATTCACTGAGAAAGGGGGATTACAGATAGAATTGAGTTGCTTCAGTGACAGTTTCCTCTGTCAAGACATTGATGGTCTTTATTTACATGCAGTTTATGTGGTTTCCTGTATTGTTCTATTTATTATATTTTATTATATTTTTATTATATTCTATTTTTGGAAAAGGTGTCTGTATTTTATATATTTTTTTAAAATATTATTTTAATAAAAAGATGCAAGTTAACTGAGACTAATAGAATGACTTTGAAGATGAGATTTGTTTCATTTGGGCTTCATCAATAAGTCATCCTGAACCATGATCTTGATGTGCTTTCTGTGAATGGGGTGAAAAAAATATTCATTTAACTCTGCTTTTTTATACATAACAGAAAAATAATAGGATTTAAACTTCCTAACCTGCTGTTAGTAGTTCCTGCTGGTAGATCCACACAGATGGATCCCATGAGGCCCTCAGAGGTTCTTCACACAGAGGTCTCCCTGGGTGCAGCTTCTGACAGACTGTGAGGTCTAATTGGCTTTTTCTGTCAGAACCAGCACGTGATAGCACCTCTCATTCATATACTGGAATCTGTGGTCTATAAATAACTTGTTATCTGATTTACATACAGGTAGCTACCAAACACTCTTATCTGAGCAGTTGCACTGATATTATCTGGCAGCCACTCAACCACTTAGATCTAAACCCACTGGGCTGAAATTACTTTAATCAGATGAAAAAGGGAAAAGCAAACCCATAAACCACCAGCTCTCCCTAGCTCCTCGGTTTTTCTGCCTACGTTGTTCTTCCATTTTGGTCAGTTCTCAGCTGAGCATGTTCAGCTTCTGTGCCCAGTCACTCCCCAGTCTGCATTTTCCAACTTCCAGCTTCGTAAGATAATACTGAAAAATCTTCTCCTCCAGATTTGCTTCATTGCTTATAGACACTTCCTCTACTGATAGCACCTGCTTTTGCTTAGCCTCTGAGGGGCACGGTGAGATGACAGAAAACAGCTTTTTTTTTTTCCTACGTAATTCTGTAGTTTCCCCATTATCTCTGTTAGATTAAACCTCGTTTTCCCTTTTACAGTGGCTTTTCAACAAATGGTTATGAAAGCCCATCAGCGTAAAGCTGTACTGGCTTTTCTGCTGCTGAATTCAGTGGTGAAATTCCTGTTGATGCAAACAACTGGATCCAGCCCTGCATAAATAAAGTGGCTCTTGCCTACTGGAGACAGAGAAGCACAAATTTATCTATGGCAATACCAGCTGTGCTCACCCTGTCTCCCCCCACCAGGACAGGCCCCAGGAGGGCTCAGTGCTTTAGGGTGCCCTGGACCTGGCACTGGGGTGGGGTTCAGATGTCAAAATCCAGGCAGTTAGCAACAGACTAGATGTCCCCCTTGTTCTCCATCCTCTTCCAGAAGAGTGTGGGCCTCCTGGAAGTCCCCTGTTATATCCCAAGGAGCACACAGATGTCTTGGACACTCTGAGATGTCTAAAGTGGCATTAGAAGCCATTGAATCCCACCCATCAGGTCCTTGCTGACAGTGGTATTTCTGACTGAATGTCCACCTTCACAACATGTGGTCTTGGAGCCACATGGAAGGGAGCAGGACAAATTCAAACAAGACTCTTCTGCTTACCAGTCTGCCTGGGGTCATTGGGGCAGGACTGAGTGGGCTAGCTAAAGGCCACAGGGGGCCAATGCACAGGGACCAGTATGTTGGGGAGGAGCCTCTGCAGCTGGGCACCACAAATGACCAGCTGACCACATGCCCTGGAGACCCCACAGAATCACCTTGGTTGGAAAAGCCCTTGAAGATCCTCCAGTCCAACCATTAACCTCACACTGACTGTTCTCAACTCCACCAGATCCCTAAGCACTATGTCTTAGAGACTGCTCCTTACAGATTAACAGTCCTGTCTTTCTTTTACTTTAGACAGTCGTGTTTCAGGTAGACCTGCACCTCCATCAGTAGGTGTTTTCAGACCAAAGCAAGGTGGCTATTCCCAGGGAGCCACTGTTTCCTTAGAAGGTGGCTTGATAACATTTCTGGTCTCCCAGGCTACTGCTGCCTCTTTTCCCTCCCAGCTGGCTCTGCAGCTTGGTAGACCTTTGCTCCCCACCCACTCACCAGGAGAAAACTACCTCTCTCACCCCAAAAGCTGGAATTTATGTCATGTTAAAGGCTTCTGTCAGTTCAAGGAAAGAAGGACGCAGGGACCAAGAGCTGCAGGCAGGAGAACAGTGCTACAGGGTATTAAGCCTTTAGACTGGCTCTGCAAGATCAAACCCCCCCAGCTCAGGATATCCCACTGCAGACTGCAGGAGCCAACAAAAGCCACCCCGTTAGCACGTGTTGATGAGCACTCCTCAGCAACACGGGTTGCAGAGCTGTGGTCTCTGCAGAGATCAGGACTACAGAAAATACTTTTCTTTTTGGTCTCCCCAGTTACTATCACCACCTTGCAGCCTTTCACTGTTTCTGTGAAATTTCTGGGTTATGACTTTAAAATATTTCCAAGAACTTAATGTTTTTATATAGCTAAAGATACATATTAAGATAAACTAACAAATAAAGTTTTCATGTTCTCCCTCAGAGTCTCTGCCACCCAAGGGTTCAGTACATCTTGCTTTTATTAATGAAACATCAAAACATGGATTTTTCAGGTACCCATCTATATAGTCTCCATAGACAGAAGAAATGGGTAAAACATGGTGTGAAGAGGTGAAACACTTGCCCAAGGTCTCTTTATAATGTTGGGTGCCTGACAGATCACAAACTTTTCATTAACTTCAATGGACACCAATTTAGGCTCTTAGTGTGATTGCCAGGAGATGAAATAAAAGTCAAAGTGTCCTGACCCCGGTGCAGTCATGGAGAGTAATTGGATAATATTGCTTTAAATAGCTTGGGAACCCCCCACCAGCCTTTCTCAGCTTGCAGGAACCATCCAGACCCCCACCACAGCAGCTGAGCAGATAGGAAGCCAGGTCTGGTACAATAAGCACAGCGTGGGGCCAGCGTGGTTTCCCTGTATGCCTGGTGTTGTGTAGAGAGCAAAGACACCATGAGCCCTTCCCTGTAGTACAATTGCATTGTCCTCTCCATGGGGTCACGCAGCCCCCCCTCAGCTGCTGCTGGACCCCCCCTCCCCGGCTCTGAGCAGTGCCCAGCCGTCCATCCAGCTCTGCCCATCACATCCCAGCTGGGAGATCAATCCTCTTGACTTGTATTTTTCTTCCTCCTCGCTTCAGTAGCAGCATTTTCTCCATTTCACTAGAACATAACCAACCACCATGGAAAAGAGGATGAACCAGGTAGTCCCCAGGTCATCTTGCCAACCCACTGCCTCTGTGTTTCAGAGGAGACGGGGGTCCAGAAAAAGCAGGGTGGGGGGTGAGTTTTGCTGCAGAAATATCAGAGAGGCCCTGCTGACCAAACTGCTTTTTGAACTGCTCTTTTCTCTCTGGTCTTATGGAAGGGCTCCTGAAGAGTCAGCCTCTAGACCAGGTATCAAGTAGAAAACCACCACTTGGTTGGTTCTTTGTATCCCACCTCAGCTGACCCCTTGAGCCTGTTCAGTCTTTCTGCTGCTGCCTAGTAAGCTCATCTCTAGCCCAGACACAGAGCTCTGCTTTAGCTCCTCTCTAATCCCATCTCAGTAAACTGATCATCTGCAGATCTGGGAAATCTTGTGGGTTTGGGGAAAAAAAAAAAAAAAAGGCTCATTTTGTCAATGCCCTTCAATGAGAGCAATCTTTCAGCCACCCACGCCTATCAGCTAACTATGTTTGGCCAGACATCAAAAACAAAGTCAAGCCTGAACCACTGACGATTTCAGTATAACCTTTGCCTGGGAGGAGTTCCGGAAAGCCCACGTGTTTTCAGGCTGCTTTAATGCCCGCGTCTTGGCTTGCTAACATAGATGCTTTCCTGCATCGATCTGCCCATCTCATCCACTTAACCTTCTTCACTGGGTCTCTGTCGGACACAGAGCCAGAAGCTTTACAGACACGTTGGCTTATGGGGGTAGAACATCTCATTTCTGTTTGACACAGACATTGGCAGCTGAAATACTTTTCATGTTCCCAGCTGTTCCACAGCTCAGAAACTTAGAGGGGGAGATGGAATAAGGGGTCAGGTGTGAAGCTTATTCGGGGGAGGGGTAAAAAGGAATTATAATCCTAAACGCTTATAAAGGGATCAGCAGCCAAAGGTACATGAGTTAGAACAGATTTGCCTGCATGAGATGAAGAAATGTCACCAAAATAAGTCTCGCATGTATAAATCAAGGCAAAATGAAACTCACTGTTACTAAAGAAAGTAAAGTTTACCATGACCTGTGAACTGATGGGGTCTGATAAAAAAGCAACCATGAAGTCTAGCAGCTACAAATGAGGTCTCTGGTCCGTAAGAGGGAAGTGCACCGTAAGTTGAAGGCCAGAGAGTCCATTTTTCCTTCTGTTTTGTGCAGTTGCTTTACAAAGTACTTTGTCATCTATTGGTACCCCAGATAACCTGATGTTTCCTGGTAGAGCTGGACAAATGGTCACCAGCTCAATATGTACAAATGTACAGCAATTTTTTTCACTTTGGAAGGGAAAAAAACATTCTTTTCTAATTTCTAAATACTAGACAGCTGGCCACAGTTAAAGCACCATCTAGTACTTTCTGGTTACCCTTAGTTAAACACATATTTGTAATTTTCAAAACCTAAACTGTAGTTACAGAGTTATGATGGTATCCATTACACTGGTGCTTTTTTATCATTATTACAACTCCTGCCCAAAACGTTGGCAGTATTAGGACAATTCAGCAGCATGTAATTTAACTTACCTCTCATCCAGAGCTGAGGGTGGTCCCTCTGATCAGGTCCGAGGTCACTGATGGGGCAGGTTCAGAGAAAGTTGCTCTTGCCTTTGCCAGGGTCAGACTGACTAGGAAAACCTGAAAGCATTTGTCTTTTATCAGCTCTCCCCCACCATCACTGCATGACCTGCACCAGATCTCACTCATGTGAGAACCATCAGCTAACGGCAAAACAAAAGAGCTAATCACCATCTCAGGAATGGACCTGCAAAGGTCAGGTGGTGAGAATTGCCAGGCCAAGATATTTATCACCTGTGGTGTCAGAAATGATACAACTGTTTTTCTTTCTTTTTTTTTTTTTTAATTTAAATGTGGTGAGGGAATCCTTTTCCATCAGAGCAATACCAACACCAGACTTAAGCTAGGTGTGATCATAAAATAACCATGCTTTGCCCCCATGGGATCTCAAGCACCGTGTGTACCGTTAAATCCTGCGTCGCACCTCCGCGCCGCCTGAATCCTCATGCACCGGCTGCTGACTTGCTCCTCTCGCCTCGGAGTGGAGGAACTCCTGTAGCCCAGTTGCCACTGATGAAGCAGAGGGGAGCGAGTCGTGACTCCTATCTCCTTGCTTGTCAGCGGCTCAGTGGAAGTTATGGAGTTACTAGAGCCACTAGCAGATGTGTAGATGAAGGCGTGGAGGGGCTCCATGATACACCCAGTTATCAGAGTAGCATCAAAGAGCCCAGATCCTTAATCCTCACTTTTTGTCATCAGCAAACATTATTTCAGCATGAGGTGGGCCATATCTCAATGCTGTAATCATAAAACTTCCAAGTTGTTCATAGCTGCCTACATGACATTTAGTTAATCTAGCTCAGCTATTAAGCACAGTTCCAGGGAAGAGCCTCTGTCATGCTTCTGGACCCCAGTGTCCCCAGAGAGCGACCAGCACTGGTTGCAGGAGGGGAGGGGAAGTCCCAGCTTGCTGTTGTTCAAAGTCCCAGGTCTTCTGATGGGACAAGCTGGCTCTGCCAGTTGCCTTTTAACACAGACAGACCCCAAATGTCTTCTAACACACTGAGAACCTGGTTGTAGCGTGAGTTTGTGGAGGGGCCGTGGCATTTTGTAGCACGTGAGAACACACTATCAGCAGGACGTGGGAACTAGTGCAGGGAACCTGTGTCTGCCAGTGGTTCAGACTCCGTGAGGTGGTTCCCCACACCCCTGACCCAGTGCCACTTGCTGTAATCCATTAATCTGGGCCCATGACAAGGGATTTAGCGTCAGCAGGGCTGGCAAAAGTGTCACCCAGGACTGAAGCTTGTGAAGAGCGTGGCAGGCCCCCCCAGTGGCCACGCAGGCCTAAAGGACAGATGTCAGCCAGTTCTCTCATCTGCAGCACACACACACACAGAAACCCTCAGAAAACCAGATCTGGAAGCAGAAGGGAAAAAGTATGTTTGTGTCTTGTGCTCACGTTGCTTCTCTGCATTAACCGCGGTCAGCAGGGACTTAACCTGGATCCTCTGACCCCGCGTAGGTGAAGCGTGATTGATTCACATATTCTGTTTGCCATGATGCAGGAAGCTCAGAGACCCCCTGTGTGGCCTCTCTTCCCATAGGGAGTGACAAAGTACCATCCCAAATGGGAATATTTTACAGAAGAGGGCTTTTGAGTCTTCTCTATTGCTCCACGCTTCACACTGGCTATTGCTCTTTGAAGTGATGAGCTACGTGGATTTACTTGTAAGAAATGTTTACAAGAGGGTGGCCATCAACTGTTCCACGCAGGTGCCCATCCTGGCATGATCTAGATGTAATTCAGAGCGCCACAGTAAAACATCTGGGGTATGAAAGTACGGCATGCCTCTGTCTGCAGTGAACCCAGGAGAAGTTTTCTTTCTGCAGCTCTTCAAGATCTCTCTTCTGGGTCTGGTGGACATAGAATCATAGAATCATTCAGGTTGGAAAAGACATGTTTAACTTCAATTGCTCAGTTACAAGTAAACACTCAGTGATAGAAGAAAAGAAAAAGATGTATGCGGGGAGAGAAAATAAAGAGAGGGAGAGAAAAAAAAAAAAAGATGAAACAGGATAAGGTGAAAGCAAAAAAAAAGGGCTCATTAAAGAACAGATAGCACATTCTTAGCCACAGCAGGAATGAAAAATCTTTCATCAGATCAATGATTTTGGAGACTTGGTGGGTGTACTTTATGTCTCTCTTGTCTAGTAGCAGCAATTTCCACACAGCCTCACACCTCCTGCGCTCACCGCAGGCAGCAGGGAACAAAGGCTCTCAGAAAGCAGAATTGATGTCGGGAAGGGCTTTGGCATTCCTTGCTGTTGCAGAGCGGGGGGGACCGTTCGGCGTCAGACCAGACGTGGAATTTGAGGGAGGGGTGTCCTCCACAGGCACGCAGGGCCGCCCGGGGAGCCCCGGCTGGGATGGGCAGATGCTGAGGTGCGCAGAGGGCAGGTGAGGGTGCAGGACTGCCTGTGCAGGCAGGGGTTGAAACCTCAGCCAAACTCGGGAGCCTGAGATATAAATCAGATTCTGGTCCCTCTGACTTGCTTAGGAGAAACAGTATTTCTTAACTAATGGCTAAACACATGCTGGCCAACCAGAAGTGGCTCTGGCATTTTTATCAAAACTGCGCTCGCTTCAGACTTGGTTGAGAGAGAACAATCAAGTGCTATTTTCGAGGGTGACTGACTTCACGCCCTTGGAATGAGCATCCCTAGGAGACCTCAGCTGATGTCTTTTAAAGAGCCAGCAAAAATCCCAATTTAGGGAAGAGAAGGATTTTTCTTTTTCCTTTCATAGAGAATGCCTGTTCCACAAATCAAAAGGAAAATGTTTAGTTCTGACTGGGTGTTATGCGTGCTAAAAACAGAAGCAAAGTGGCAGCCAGTGGACCCAAACTCAACCCGTGCTATAGAAAACAAATACCTTTCAAATGAGAAGACAAAATATCAGGACAGTAGGTATGCCCACAGTAGAGACAAAAATTGCAGAATGCTTTTATAAGCAGATTTTGATTTTCTCAAAAAGAAAAAAAAATAATATTAAGGAGCACATTTATTTAGTTTGATTCTATTGAATTCACAGAATCACAGAATCATTCAGATTGGAAAAGACCCTTGGGATCATCGAATCCAACCCTCAGCCCGACTCTACAAAGTTCTCCCCTACACCACATCCCCCAACAGCTCACCCAAATGACCCTTAAACACACCCAGGGATGGTGACTCCACCCCCTCCCTGGGCAGCCTATTCCAACAGCCTCATCTTGCATTCTGCTTGGAACTGCCTCAGATTCATTTTGAACCCCCACAACATTTTCACAAACAGACCAAAAATGCAAATACTTGTTTAAAAACTAAAGGCAGCAAGATCCCATTGGCTGATGAGCAGAGCACAATCTCTGTGTTCAGTGGAACAAATGGCGTATTTAAAGATCTTCTGACACTCGCTCCTGGAAGGAGTTATCTTCACAGCGATACCTACGTACCAGCTGATATAAGGCAGCCGGTGTTGAATTGGTGGCTTTATGCCACTCTTCAGAATTAGATATTAAATAATAATTGCATTCACTTCAGTTACTGGCTTGAAATATTGGCTGTCATCCACATACACTTGCTAATTCAACTACAGATCATTACAAAGAGTTACTGTATTTAATCTGGAAACCGTCTCTGTTTTAAAGGATGTAAGAACACAACTGCCTTGAGCCTGCTTCCACAGAAAGCGCAGTCCCTCACGTGTTGGGGACAGTGGTGTAACTCACTCTGCTCCAGAAGTCAGCTTGGGCCATGCTTGTCACTCCACCCTGCATTGCACGAGGCAGGAGATTTCACCAGGGCCCTGCTCGCAGCCCTGATTGATTGCATGTGTTCAGGCACAGAAGCAGTCACGAACTGGATGGGCGAAGTGGATGCTATAATATTTTTTAATGGGCCAAAATCAGGCGTAGTGTGATTTTGTGGTTGAGACAGGAATACATTAATGCTGCACGAGCTCCAAATAATGGATGTATTCACAGTGCTGACAAGCAATTTGCCATGTTGGAGTGTTCCAGTCAGTCACCAGCGGTTTCCAAGAGTTCCCATACACTATAGTTAGGACAGCTACCCTGGAAAGGCACCCAGTATTTCTCTCCAAATCACGAAATACATTTTGTCATCCCTGCACAAGCTTATCCAGCTATCACACGTGGAATGTACCGATTTGAACAGTTACGAAACTTGTTTGTTCTTCATTGCTATTGTCCTTGGCTGTCGTGCCCTCCCCCTCTAAAAGCAGTCACTATTTTGCCTTCTTTATCTGCTAATAAATTGCAGATCCATCAAGAAGTGATTTTAAAACTGAAGAAGTAGAAAGTAGATCAGTCTATCAGCAAATTGAGCTGAAAAACTCCTGGCTTGTTATTAATTTAGTTGACTAAGGGTATGGTCCCGATTACTCAGAACCATCTACGTACACTGAATGCTTACTCCAGCAAACTGTCCTAATCCCACTAGAAACAACTCCAAGGCAATTTTTCCTGCCATGAGACTTGTCCTAGAAGCAGTCCCTGTAGCACACAAGAAGTCTTCCCACCTCTGCAGGACACCTGACTTTTGGCAGAACAACCTGAGACCTGCTGCTCCTCCCGTCAGGAATCTGGCCGTCACCTGTGAGCCTTTGCTTATTCGAGTGATTTTTGTCTCTCCGTACTCCTCTAGTGTCAAATAAGACAGTTTATCCAGTAATTTGATCCCACGTAGTATCTGTAATTGTGTGTTATTGCTACTCATTCTTTTAATGGTGTGTGATTGTTTTTCCAGGGCACATGGTATCACTCTGTGTGTGACTGAGCAGATGACTCTTAAAAAGCAGCGTAATGAACGCTCAGCAGTCTATACTTCTTCTTGTCGTTTTCTTCTAAATGCAAGATTTGCTTGTGATTCTGTTTCCCCACAATTTCCCCACAATGACAATGATTTCAACTTAGATCTAATCAATCCAGAGAGAGCACAGCAAAAGAAAAGCCCTCGAAGTGAGGGCTTTTGCCAATGGAAAGTACAAATAGTTTTAGCTTGTCCCACTTGCAACAAATGAAACTTTAATGTCACAGGTTTGGATGAGAGAAATATTTAATCTTTCCTATCATTATGGAATTATCTAGTTTTTCTGTGCTGACCTATTAAAAGTTAAGACACATCACAGTGACCGTGGCACTAAGCACTCTTTAATTTTATTGTGCACAAAACACAAAATCACCCACTGGATCGATGTTCTCATATGACATCAGGAATATTTAAAAAGCTGCTTGCAATTTTCAAAGATTATTTGGGACAATGTTGGAAAACAGTTTTCCAGGAAGTAGCAGTAATCCTTCTTCTATCCTATTTTTACTCAGAAATGCAGACAGAAGGGGAGAGGTGTGTGTCTGTGGTGGTGTGTGGTTTCTCCTTTACAGAAAGAAGAAGTTTGTAAATTAGTTTGTTCATCAATTTGATCCTAAAATTAGATTTCTGCTGTCCCGAAGCTCTTTCCACTGTAACTAAATACCACTTCCAGAGGAAATAAAGGATCAAAAATTACAGTCTAGAAAATCAGATGGAAACAGTTTTTGTATTTTTGGTACTAAGGCTACTTACTTTTCCTACACTGACAAGAAAAAGAACTTGATGATATCAGGAGAGTCTTTCATCCTCCTTTTCCTGGACTCTATTAATGTAATAAAACATTTTACTTTCCAATCTAAATCAGAATTACATAGGCTAGTAATCACTGAAGCCAACAGTATCTCTTGTAATCTGGAGTTTTCCAAAATCTTTATCAGTTACTTGAATGATGAAAGTCACCTGCGACAAATACATCTGCTTCACACCATTTTTCTGCAGAAATGTGTAACTATTTATTGAAAGCCTAAGGACTGTAGAGGTAGCCACTGACAACACTGAACGCATTTTAAGCTGATGGCGTCCTGAAAACCAGGCTATGTATGGGGTTGGGGTGCTCTGTAAGTGTGGGGGGAACAAACACCGTCAAGAGGGTACCCTTTAGTCAAATTTTACTTACGAGAATGTGTTATCATCAAATCTTCATTTAAGGAGTGAGAATGCTGCAGGCAGAGAAGCTTCCCTGCCACAGAGAACGGAATGAAGGCTCCTCTGTGTACACAGTAGAGTTGCTATGGTCTTTTATTTGCAATGGATCACAGAGGATGATCTTTATTCTTCTTATTCAAAGACCATTCAGGTCAATGAAAGATTCCCTTAAGCTGCAGGGGCTTTTGTATAAAAGGAAGAGACAAATGCCTAGTGCCAATAATGACTGATGAAACAGTGGACTGTTTGGGAATGTGTATATATACACATAATTAATTTGCTTACGGGAGATGTATCACACGATTTTTCTGGTAAGCAGAAAGCAGAGCATACTTCTGAGTATTCCCCATCTGACTTTATTTCCTCATATCTTAACAAACGTAACAAACTGAAACATGGAGCTATTTATTTTCTGTTCTGTAATAAAAAAGATACATTACTTTGATGCCCAGAAAATACATTAAACATTCATTTATTTGTGAGAGTTTCATTATATTATTACATATGCCTTGGTTTGGTGCATAGGAAATGTACAGTTTAACGTGCTAATTTTATTACCAGTTTTAGAAAGGTACGGAGCTTTACTCCGGAGTAGACGTGAGACAGAGGTCTGAGTGCCATGTGTTGCTGAGTACAGATGAGACTGGAATTTAAGCAATATGCCTTATCCTTGTAACAGGTTAATTTCAATTAGAGGTATTTGATTAATTAGAATCAAACATAATCTTACAATCAAATAATAAGTACCAAAAAAAGGAGTATTTTTTAATATGTGCAATAGCTTGTTAGTCTCTTACTATTTCTAGTTCCTTTTGCACTTCCTCTTGTAGCCATAGCTGAATGGTGCTTTTTAAATATCTAGGCTAAACTTTTCAGAAATGATTAGCAATTCTGGCTGCCTATTCAGAATTATCCTACCGGGGCCCAAAAGCGAATATTTAGCTCTTTCTGACAATCTGACTCCTTCAAGGTAGTTAATATTGGGGTGAAATTACTAACCCTTATCAAACTTCTCCATCCAAAGATACCATATATTCATCCCAATGAACTCTGACATCTGGTTTTTTCCACATCCTCAGTCGCTCTGGTTATCTGGCCAAGGACCAATAGTTAAGATCTGCCTAAACATTTAGAAAAGTTTTACATTTCACTAGGCAGCTGAGCACTTTTACACACTACTTATTTATACAGACAACTACATCAGGCTCACTTAGTTTTCTCCACCCTATGTCTAATCAACATAATAGCTTGTTATTTGTCTTAAACTATAAACCAAATATTTAAAAATAAAACAAAAAAACCACACTATTGGGTTTTACAAACAAGTATATGACATAATAGTTTGTGGTAACGATTTAGGTTGGAGCGGCTTGCTTGTCTGGGATTTTAAACGCTCTCTCAGAACCAGTACTCGGAGACAAAGATGTGAACGTTGACGATGTTACGATGAGATACCACTCCACCCATGACGTAGTTCATCTCCAGTTTCAGGATGGCATGGAAAGGTCCAACGATGGGCCTCACCTGGCGAACTACACCTGTTGGGGTAGAAATAGGAAGCTGAGATTAACAGGAGAATCAGATGGGTTTGGATGAGCTACACACCCCTTCGTGTTCAGTATAGCTGATGGAAAGTTATTTTATCTATTGGATCCATAAATAGCTTGCAAGAAACCTTGCACAATAAGAATAAAATATAACTTTTGAATCAAAATACCTTGAAGAAGATCTAGAAGGAGCACTAAAATGCTGCCAATGGCAGAAAACCCGTATATTCTGAAATGAGTGATTTTTTTTTAGATTTTATTCAGAGAGATAAATTCTGTAAGCAGTCTGTGACACTGCTTGTGAGGTAGGACACAAGGAGACTTTCCCTAGGTAAGCCAGTACACACGTTGCCCTGAGGAGTACATGAGCACGCACACCTGGGAATGCCATGCAATTTCTGGTTCCGTGTTGAAAACAGCATTTCATTTGGAACAGTAGAAATTATTTGTAATGCAGCAGTAAAATCAACACTTTCCCTATAAACATCAGACGACGCTAATCTGTAAATTGTTTGTGTGCCATGTCACGGATGGACAACCCCCTGGAAGCGATGGGAGTAAAAGCAGGGGAGTTTAATGAGGAAAGGGGGATTATCACAGCATCTGTCCCTGAGTCATTCCTCACAGGGATGGCGGCCATTCCCTCACCAACATCAGGGCTTGATAATGAGGAAGGAAGTGGCAAGGGAGAAGTAAGCTCTCTCTTTAGGGCTCTAGTCCCTTGGTTTGTTTTACACGGAGGAGGCCCAGTGCTGAGGTGCGGCAGGATGAGGACAGGGAGGGGATGAGAGTGGTGGGGTCCTCGGGGGGGTGGCAGGGCAGGGATCCTCCATTCAGGGCTTGTGCCACCACCCCAGTCAGGCAGCAGGGCAGGCCAGGGGAGCAGCCAGGTTCAACCAAGGGCCCAGGTCACCAGGCAAGTTCATGGTGATGACGCTGGGCCTAAGTCAAACCGTGGAGGCAACGTGTGGGTCAGGGTCAACAGCAAGAGGATCTACGGCTGTGATGGAGCTGGAGACCAGCCCTCTTCCAGCACTGCTCAGGCAGGGCCTGAAGCTGAAATGGGGCTCCTGGCCTCTGGGCAGGGCGTGGGAGAGGACCCCGGGGAGGCCCAGCTGGGCCACGAGGTCTTATGGGTGCCTTGACACAACGTGGCTAAACAGAATAGTGTTACAGGTTCAGACCTACACAAAAGAAAGTCACCGGGAGCTTTGCCGTTGACTCCAAAGGCTCAAGATCAGATCGTAAACATGTTCTCACTTCATGGCTATTTTCTAGGCCTGGTGTTACAGAGGAGGGAGCTACCAAAGGGCTCTCCTCTGAAAGGACGTATCCAAAAGGTCAAAATCACATGAACCTGAGGTCAGCCAGCAGGCAGAGGGAGTCTGGTGGAGACCCCCCTCCGCAGACACCTCCTTCTGACAACTGACTTGTCTGACAGGGCGTTTGATTCAGAAGGAAATACACAGTTTAAGAAAGGATTATTTAAGTTGCATTTCCTTCTGCATGCTGGGGGTTATGTTTCACAAGCGGGCAGCACACCAGCACTTTCACGGAGCCCCAGCCGAACTCCTGCAGCAGTCCCCTACGAACACATTGGCTTGAGATCTGATGGGAGAGATAAACGTTTGCTTATGGAGGCTGTCAGCACCTTCTTCTAAGGCAGTGATGACATTACAGTTTTGTCCTGTTTAAATACTAACTAATATCTTCAGCATGCAGTAAAACTGCAAACTTTTCACCACATTCACTTTGCTTGCCATATTTGATGAACACACTTTTCAAGCATCCCTCCCCCTACAATTTATATGTACATACATACATATATAAAATTTTTTTTTTTTTTTTTTTAGTTTTCTTGGCTATTCTCCTGCACCTTATAAAAATGACTGGGCTTGGCAGATGATATATTGAAAAAGAAAAGCCTTGCTAAAATTGCCCTCCCTTTAGGGTAACATTTAAAGCATTTTGCTAACGACACATCACATTATTGCAGGCACTGCTTTAACTGACAACCACGGAAACACACGGCATTGGAATCGCTCAGCACTGGCAAGCTGTTTAACCCACCCCGTTAGTGGTTCATGCAGTGATCACCAAGCCTCAGATGGCAAAGGTTGCTGTTTCCATTTAGCAATCTTTTTATAGTGTTCTACACTTTCTTGCTCTACTCTAGTAGAGTCTACTCTAGTCTAGGAGTGGGATTGCAAATTGTGTTTTTTTCTGACATGATGCAATTCTACTCAAGATGGTTTATGCCACAGTATGGCATCTATCCGTACATGACTGATGTAGCATTCAAAGCAATTAGTAACTTTCTCATTCTTGTTCGGATGCATTCTGTTAATAGGCAGAAAAAATGGAACATTTCTTTTCAAGGTAGAATGGGCAAACACCCTGTGATCCATGTGGCAGTACTTTTCCCCACAGTTCTCTTGCTGCAGTCTTAAAATCACGTTAAGATGGCTGTGTTGAAGCAAGAAACTGAAGGAATGGACAAAGAAACACAATACTCTCACAATATTTATTTATCCAGTTCATTGTGCCAATGTCCTGGATGGTCCTGAAATGACCACCAGTGCAAAAGAACCGTTTGCCTCCCTCTCCTATTAGATAAATAGGATGATGCAGTCAGATGGGTTTGTGCTACAGCGTGTGTATAAGGAGAAGTCATTCTACATGGGCAGAAGAAAGAAAAAGAAAAGAGTAAGAAAAAACCATTGAAATGTTCTACTGGATAAACGCATATGACATGTTTTCAGCTCTTGGCAGATTACTTTTTTGGTAGAAAGTGCTAAAATGGAAAACCTGAGTATTTTTCTCCACCAAACTCAATGACAAATGCAGGTGGAAACCATGCGATAGCAAAGCTGCTCGGAGCCTGAAACCTGGCTGCACACTCACCCAGCTCCCAGTGACCTGGCTGCCGTGGTCCTAGGACTTGGCTCAGAAATGCTGTTAAAGGCCACCTGCTATAATGTGCCACTGCCTTCTGATGCTCCCTGTGTCTGATTCCCTAATGCCTCGTGCCTCTCCTGTCAGGTACAAGGGAGGAGCAGCTATTCCAGCCCCCAACAAGGCCGGCAGGGCCTTGTGCCTACCCTCACAAACAGATGTCTAAAGAAAAAGCTTGAGACTCAGGCCTGGTCCATGTCAGTCACATACGTGGCTCAGTGAATCAGCCAATATCTCATGAGTATTTAGCACAGGACACATTACACATTCAAAGATGCCGCGTGTAATAACTCTGGATGTTTTTAAGCAATGTGGATTTATCAGTTTCTGCAATATTTGCATCAACATGTTGTTCCACTATGCCTTTTGGCAGACTAATGCTGGGTCCAGATTTGTGGTCTGGCATCCTTCGGCATTTATGGCTGAATATTAAGTATAAAAACATACTTTATAGTAATAGGAAGGTTACAATTTTTAAAAGTACTGAAAAGTCAGGAAATGTAGAAATAAAGCAGCCGCTTTTTGATCTCTTTTTTTTACCAGTCTAAATCCAAAGTAGCTGGATGGAGCCACTCAGATTTGACATGGGGATAACTGCAGACTGGGACTTGCTCCTGGATGGCTGTAGCAGTACACACTGTCCTGTGAGTCACTCTCTATACGATGCCAGGAGAACAATGGTGTTTAAGTGACCTGAAAACAGGGCTCTCAAATACCACCATCAGCTGGTCCTCTCTGGGACCAAAGCTGCAGGCTCTACAGCTGGTAAATGGCATGAGTTTATTTAAGCAAGTTCACCCAAATCCTTTTCCAACAAAATCAGGTTTCAGCTAGGTTAGCATTTTGCACAGAAAAAAAAGCCAGGAGAATATTTGTCTATATTAAAACAGGGTGAATCACTGATAATAAACGAACAGGGAGATTTGCACTGCTGCTGAATCCCACGTGCCAGGCAGTCCTGAGCATCTGTGTTGTCCTGCCTACAGGCACATCTATGCAAGCAAGCGCCGTTACCCTCCAGGCTGATGTGCTGCTCTTGCTGTTTATACTCCTGGGTTCATCATCTGTGACCCAAACACAGACTCAGCCTACAGAAAACACTACGTGTCACAGGCCAGGCAGATGACTTTCCATCAGCTCACGTTTGTTTGGTTTTGCTTTTTTGTTAACTGAGCAGAGATGTTATTACACGTCCCAAATCTGCTGGGGTATCTTCATGGTTTGCTGACCTCCTTTTAGAAAACAATAATAAGGCTTCTTTTTTCTTGCACACTTTGCCCTGACTGCAAACAGGATCTATGCCAATCCTTCCCATCTGCTGATCTGTGTAAGCAAACAGCCTTGGCTCGAGAGGCAGTAAGTGTTTGGATGTCACAGTTATTTCTGCACTGATAGTCTGACCGTGGCCCAGAACTTTTAAAGCTCTGTAATTAATACACTGAGCTGCTCTCTTGCCCTGTTTCTTCTTCTTTCATGTTTCCCATTTCGATTTTGTCTAAGGCAAAAGTATATCACCATGTGTAGTGAAGACATCAACCTAAATAATATATAATACTTATTTTCAAGTGAGAATAATGACAACAACCAGCAATCTTAGAGCCACTGTCACTGGATTACTGAGGCTTTGCTTATCAAAGAAGATGGGATAAATAAGACAGCAAGGTTAATATTGTTAATCTTCCTAAGCCTTTCAGCAGAATTTCTATTATTGTAATCAGATGCCACAGGTATTCCTTGGCTTGTCTATACCTCTTTAAGATATCATTACATTTCTCTGCTTTGAAATATGTGAGAGCCTTAGGCAATTCACCTCTGTGTCTGGTTTCTGCTTGTATTTTTGCATTAGGCAGCTGATTTGCTAAGAAGCTCCATTTTGAACTTAAGAGAAACACTGCTGTTTTGTTACCACATTAACCCATTCTGGGTGACAAGTCCCTGCATTATCATGCATTAACATTTTTGTCTCCAGCAATCCAGACTCCTGATTCTGACTTCTGTGGTAAGCTCACTGCCCAGTATGCTGAAGGAGGACTTGCAAAACTCTCCAAAATACCTTTTTAAGAAAAAAAAATTTTTTTTCTTCTTTTTTTTCCCCACTGCTAACCACAAAATCTGCAGCAATTACACTTGCAATGAATCTGGGTCATTGTGTTCCTTACCCCTCTTGCTGAACACTGCATTTGCATTTTCTCTAGAGAAAGTTTCCTCTAACAGGGATCTCCACGGCTTGCCAGAAAGCAAAGCAGAACCAAAGAAGCTTATTTTCACACTGCCACTAGAAAAGGCTGTTTGGGGCTGGTAGAGAGGATGCCTTATGTTATGTTTTCTGTTCCGGAGGTGAAGGTCGCAGGATTTTCCACAGGGATTGATTCTTAAGTCTAGCCAAATATTTAAATCTGTATTATCATAAGAACACAGTACAGACATAAGCAGTACCCATTCCTCAGAAAGAGAGCCTTGGAACACCTAAACTTTTAAGAACCCCCCCAAAATCACGTTAGTGGAGCAGGCAAGGGATCAGAGGCTGAAGGAGAGGCCACAGGGAGTGCTGATTATGGGGGAGCTCGATCTGATGAGTGCTGGAAGAGGGGATGTGCTGAGGGAAACCTCCTCTTGCCTTACCTGCCTATGCATATGTATTTGTGTACATATTAAACAACCCAAACTCTTGCCAAATCAAAAGTTGTTCTTCCAAATAACCTGTGGGCTATGCTTAGGAAAATACAATAAACAGAATTATCAAAAATTTGATCAATTCCCTCAACCACATTTCAAGCTTTGGGTTAAGTAACAAGCACAAGAGCCCTTTTCGTCTTACCACCTTCCCATCTTTTCCCCCACACACAGGGTTACAGCTATATTGTCTTGTTCTGGTCATCACATGCCAGAGGACAGTAACAAAACTACCTTTTTATCTCCCTTTGTGCTCACAGCAAGCACACAGTCTCCGTTCTGTGACTCCTCTCAGGTGCCAAGTCAAAAAAGAGACACGTAGCTTTTTACAATCAGTTGAATCCAACAGTATATTGCCCCTTTTTTATTAGTGCAAAACTTCACCCTTGACATTACAGGCAGGTACTAATTTAATACTCAGCCATTCTGTGAACAAACTATGTAGGAAATTTTGCTTTTTTTTCTTTTTACATTGTTTAATTGTATGATCTGTGGTCAGCTAAAACTGACCATAAACTGACTAAACTCAGGATGGATGGTGAAAAGTTACTGCGAGAGCATACAGTGATGAAAAGAACAATCCACTTTTCTGAATCATTAATCTATAGTTAACATATTAAGTTGGTCCTAAATAGAACAAACCACATCTTTTTATTCATTCTGAGTATCTAAAATAATCAGAATGGGATATATATTTGAAATACCAAAGGCAGAAAAACAAGTCCAAGCATAGCTCAGTGTTCACACTTCCTTCAAAATAAGCACACACTGCTACTGAATTCTTTTTTTCGTGTTTGCATCCTGGCCATGCATTATTAAAATTAACTTTCACAGATCAGAAACTAATAGGACAACTGAGAATTAGTTCACACTCACTCTACTGTAAGTGGATCTACTGACCATATATAAAAAAAGAATATTTTGCATTAGTTAGAATTAACAGCAACTTGGCATATGAAATATGATATGAATTATTGTGTGGAATACAGCTCCAGAAGAATGTTAGTACCAGCTCCATTGTAAAATACAGTCATAGACAGCAAAGGGTCTAAGAGCTGAGGAAAGCTGAAGAATCTCCGAGGATCTTCTTGGTAATTCTTATGGGCAGTGACGTTCTTTGCCGCTGACATGCAGCCTGTTCTCTGGCTGCCTAGCTCTGAGGTCCCCAGGCAATTTCTAATCAAGTACACGCCAGCAAGGCAGGCAGGACAGCAGGCTCAAAAAGCTGAGCAGGGTATGAAGCTTAACAGGTGAGAGGCAGGATTACATACTAGGGCTGAAAAATGCGTAGCTTCTTCAGGCAGAATATCTGACATTTTGGTAGCAATATACTCATTTCTATTCCTCATGAGATAAAATCCCATGTGAGATGCGTAAGAGCCCAAGCAAATCAGCTTTTCCCCTAAATTTCCTAATCCTCGGGCTATGAGTCTACAGGTCTGATTGTAAGCGAAGGCTAAATTCCATCACAAAATGTGTCCCCTTTGAAAAAAAAAAAACACAGGAAGGATTGTCAAGAGAACGTGCTATTACATGGTGAGAGATAGTGCTGTCTGTTTTCAGATGGAACTTTTGAGACGAGCTGCTAGTGACACCTACAAGAGAGAGATTTCAATGACACAAAAAACACCTTATAATTTTTCCTCTAGCTATTTTCCTTCTGCTTTAAATGGATACTCGGAACATGAAATGATTAATTCGGAAAAATTCAAGTACCAGAGAAGGTGGTGAGAGCTGTGGAACTGGAGTCTAAACTCAACTGAAACTCAGCTAATTTACTGGGGTTTATATTAACTCCAAATAATCCCAGCCTATGTTCTGAAGTCCTGCATTTGGCTGTTCCTGGATCTCTGTTTCCCCACAAAAAACATTCTGGTCCTATTTACAGCCTTGTCAGAGATGAATAGTCCTAGCTGTCACAACACAACAGTAACTGCCCTTTTTTAAGCAATGGATTTTTGGGAATCACAAAAATAGCCTTTAAATAGTCTGCTAGTCTCTCCCCTAATGATAGTGAACTTCTTTAATCCTGTGTGGACATTGCAGTAATGAAGCTGAGCAGTTATCATCTCAGCCTCCTGGAACCTAAAGCCATTGCACGGCTATTAAAGAAAAGTAGCCCAAAACACCGTCACGGTAGCAGTAACGTGTGGTGAACAACCTTTTGTAGGGGAAATGCATGTTTATGAGTTTGCCTTAAGCAACACAAGAAGACTAATCTCCTCATGTTAATGCAAGAACCTGGACTCTAATTTCAAGTTTGCTTTTCTCCTCAAGGCCTCTTGCTTTATACCGCTGGCCAAGATTTTCAAAATTAAGAGTAAACATCTCAGATGCATCAGTGTTACTTAAGAGCCTAGTCATAGTTTCAAAAGAGATGTTCAGGCAATTAGGAAGTTTGGAGTAGGGAAATGATCGTTGCAGTGGCTATTTTAAAAGGCAAAGTTGATAGGATCATTCCAGAAATGAGCAAGAGGAAAAAAAAATCCAGCCATAAATAAACTTGGATCAAACCGTAGACAATGAGTTGCAGGTTAGGCTTGAATACCAGACAATCTCAGACTACAACATGTAAATACATATCTACAGTGTGAAGCCAGAACTATGTAGCCAAACTTTTTTGGCTCTGTAGACCTCAACTCAAAGAAGTTGAGATTTGTAAGAAAAATGTTATTTCATATTCAGTTCATCAATAAGGTTAAAAAATAATTCACGTCCTGATCATAAACAGAAAATACATATTTTTAAGCTATTTTATCCAATTTTTTTTCTGTAAAAAGTTTTGGCGTTCTTCATACATTGAAATTTAATTAAAATCCTTTTCTAAAGGCTGCACTTTACTCCAAAAATTTATGACAAAGTAATGATTTTCAGTGCTTAAATTGCTCTGCCAACATAGTTACTGGAGTACTTACTGACCTATACCGTGCCAGGGGAGAAGGGAAGTCAATCAACTGTTGGGCAACTGCTTAATGTATCCTAGCTTTGAAAATACAATGCTTCAACACTGCACATTAGGGAATGTCTTACTGCATTTGGTAGAGTGAAAGCTGCAAAGTTTTTCCTTTTGTAACAATCCAGTCTTATGTTTTCAACATCACCACAATCCGGAATCAGAATCACAGAATAGTGGACGCAGAAGGCACCTCTGAAGACCATCTCTACAACCCCTTGCTCAAAGCAGCATGTTGCTCTGGGCTGTGTTCAGTCAGGTTTTGAGTACCTCTAGGGATGGAGCCTCCACAGCTCTAGGCAACCTGTTCCAGTGTTCAACCACCTTTACAGTAAAGAAAATAAGTTTTTTCCTATGTTTAAATGGAATGTCCTGTCTTTCAATTTGCGCCCATTGACTCTTGTCCTTTCCACACCACTGAGAAGAGTCTGTCTTTTCTTTACTCCCTCCCATGACATCGATCAGATTCCCCCTGAGCCTCCTCTTCTCCAGGCTGAACAGTCCCAGCTCTCTCAGCCTCTCCTCATATGACAGATGCTCCAGTGCCTTAATCGTCTTCACCACCTTTTTCTGGACTCCACGATGTCTACATCCTTCTTGTACCAGGAAGCCCAAAACTGGACACAGCATTCCAGTGGTGACCTCACCAGTGCTGAGCAGAGGGGACGGATGACCTCCTTCAGCCTGCTGGCAACACTCTTCCTAACACAGCCCATTGGCTGCTTTTGGCACAAGGGCACATCATTAGCTCATGATCAACTCTGGTGTCCACCAGGACACCCAGGTCTTTCTCTGAAGAGCTGCTTCCAGCTGGTAGGCCCCCAGTGTATACTGGTGCATTGGGTTATTGCTCCCCTGCAGCAGGACTTTGCACTTCCCTTTGCTGAACTTCATGAGGTTCCTGTCAGCCCATTCATTACTCTACCCTGTCGAGGTCCCTCTGAATGGCACCACAACCCTCTGGTGTATCAGCCACTCAGCACAGTTTTGTCTCCTCTTCAAACCTGTTAAGGTGCCCTCTGTCCCATCACCCAGGCTGTTAAAGAAGAAATTGGCCCCAATATTGATCCTTGGGCTAGACCACTGGTGACTGGGTGCTAGCTGTCCTGCTGATCACAACCCTTTCAGCCCGGCAGTTCAGCCATTTTTCAATCTACCTCCTTGTCCACTTATCTAGTCTACATTTCCTCAGGTTGCCTATGAGGGTATTATGGGAAGACAGTGTTGAAAGCCTTACTAAAGTCAAGATAAACAACATCCACTCTTCTCTCATCCACTAATCCAGTCATCTCTTTGTAGAAGGCTGTCAGGTTGGTCAGGCATGATTTCCCCTTCATAAATCCTTGCTGACTACTTCCAGTCACCTTCTTGTCCTTAATATGCTTGGAAATGGTTTCCAGGAGGATTTGCTTCATCACCTTCCCATGGACTGAGGTGAGGCTGACCAGCCGGTAGTTCCCTAGATCCTCCTTCTTGGCCTTCTTGAAGCTTGCAGTGACATTTGCCTTCTTCCAGTCCACGGGAACATCTGATCACCACATTCTTTCAAAGATAATTGAGAGTGGCCTCGCAGTGACATTGGCCAGCTCCCTCAGCACTTCTGGGGGCACCCCATTAGCTCCCATGAACTTGGGGTATGTCCAGTTTGTTTAAGTGTTCCCTAACCTGATCCTCCTCCACCGAGGGTGAGTATTTCTTGCTCCGGACATTCCTATCGCTCTGAGGGCCCCGGGACCCCTGAAGGCCAGTCTTATCAGTAAAGAATGAAGCAAAGGCAGCATTGAATACTTCAGCTTTCTCTGTGTCTTTTCTCACTAGGTCTCACGCCTCATTCAGAAGCAGGCCCACATTTTTCCTAGTCTTCCTTTCGCTCTTGTATACCTGTAGAAGCCCTTCTTCTTACCCTTCACAGCAGTGGGCTGTGCCTCCATAGGCAGTCTCACAGGCATTATGTTCCTCCAGTCCTCTCTAGTTCATGACTGTGCCTAAAGGCACAATCTAGCTGTCAAACTGCAGGCATTTCCCAGACCACCAGATGTCTGCTGACTTCAGAAAGTTAATGTACACCTTAGATTCCTCCATCTCTCAAAAGCTAAATAGTCCTTTTCATTTTCCTTTTTTTTTTTTTTTTTGGCGAAAGCTATCTATATTTCTCTCAATTATTTGTGACAATAACAATGTAGGCTCCTGCTATGTGGTGCTCTACAGTTTCTGATACAATCTGTTTTATTAATAAGTGGCTGCTCTTTGGAAAATGAAATATTTCTTGGTAATCATCACTGCAGGCATCAAATCATATACAGAAAAATAGCTCTGAAGATATCATTAATCCTTGAGCTGCCACACCTGACAAACATAAATATGGTTAAAGGATTCAGAAAACTCATTAATCAAAATACAAGTACTGAAATAGATTTCCTCTTGCTTTGAAGTATATTGCCCTCATAACACTGTGAATTAGACCTTCATTCAGGCTTGATGGTGAACACTTCACAAAATAATAGATTTGGAGAATCAAGTTAGAGATGGATGTTAACAAGGTTTCCATGCTGATGGAGAACTGCTTCACAGGAATGTGGCTGGCTATACGTATCGTTGCTGAAGTATCTGGGGACAAGGTTTTCAAAAATATATACTTTTCAAACATGAACCTCCAAGATATTTATTCAAATTCCTTAAAAAATGGCCTAATTTTCAACTGTTGAGCCACCAAGTGCTTATAAAATGCTTCAGAAGTAAGTTTGGACACAAAAAATGGCACTTCCATAAGCTACATGACACTCAGGGCAATTTCACTGTTGGTTTAAGCTGATCAAAAATAGTGGTCCTGCTATGTCCTCCACCCCTTCCCTTGGATTAACACCTGAAAGAAAAGAATCAAAAATGTAGGTTCCTGCACAAGCAGTAATGCTGACAACAGGGAAAGGGCTGGAGTGTTTGTTCAGAGGTACAGGAGAGGGCGATTTCCCTTTCGAGCACCACAAAGGTCCAGATCACTTCATGCAAAACCAGTGTTCCTTATTACGGTGATTTTGGTACGGTAACAGCAAATATTGCACCAGTGGCATGAAGAGGACTCCTAATGACTTGGGCCAGCACGTGCAGTGCTGACTGCAGTGGCATGTTATCCCAGGAACAGGCACAAATGCCTGCGTCCCCAGAGCGATTCGATAACTGCTGCCCCGCAGTGCAGCTCAAAGCTGAGCTGCATCCTTCTCTGAGAGGTGTAAAAGAGGAACAGGGGTAGGGCAAGACAGAATCACAGAATCCCAGCATCATCTGGGTTGGAAAAGCCCTTGAAGATCCTCCAGTCCAACCATGAACCTCACACTGACCGTTCTCTACTCCACCAGATCCCTCAGCGCTGGCTCAACCCGACTCTTCAACCCCTCCAGGGATGGGGACTCCCCCCCTGCCCTGGACAGCCCATTCCAACGCCCAACAACCCCTTCTGCAAAGAAATAATTCCTAAGAGCCAGTCTGACCCTGCCCTGGCACAGCTTGAGGCCATTCCCTCTTGTCCTGGTGCTGGTTCCTTGGCTCAAGAGACTCATCCCCCCTCTCTGCACCCTCCTTTCAGGGAGTTGTAGAGGGTGATGAGGTCTCCCCTCAGCCTCCTCTGCTCCAGACTAAGGCACCCTTCAGAAAAAAAAAAAAAAAGTAGTGTAACAAGGTGGGCCTGCGCCTGCGACCGTAAGCAACATGTCTTGCTCAGATCTCTCCCATGCTCAGAGTATCTATTAACCACAGTAATCCACGTAAAGACAAAGCTCTCCTTTAAAGACTGTCCAAACAATTGTGTCTAAAACTCTCCAGGTACTCACAGCCTTTGAAGTTTCCACCTAGGGTACAAGTCTTAGTTTAAGTTTAGCTAAAACTGAATTTGCTTCTCTTTTTGCCTTTCGTTTCACCTCAATAGAAAAAAGAAAAAGGAAATTACAGCACAAAATCACATTTCAGCATGAAAAAGGATCTTTCTGCCTTATTCGACAGTTCAGAAATTTGGGATTCAATTTATTATAAATGCTATCCTTCAACCACTCAATGAAGTTTAATTTCATTAACACTTGGGCTTTTCTAGAAAGCTTTGATTGCTGAAATGCATCAAATAAAGAGGCAATAAAGAGGCCTCATGGTATTAATACATTTTTTGGCCAGAAACAAATGGTAAATATTTTCAAAGCTATTATCTGTCATGTTGGATCATATGGAGCCTTGGTATTATGAAAGAATTAAAAACAACCTTTGATTTTACTGAGGTTTGGCTAGTTTACAAATACTATGATCTTTATTAAGGATACCAAATAACTTCAGAGAGATGTGCTCTTATCTTGGCTTGGCAAACTTCAAGTGCTTTTAGATCTCTGGTTTGCCTTCCAGCCAAACCTCGCAATGGGTTTTAATGTTGACAATGCTGCGAAATCACTCATGCCTAAAATGCAATAACTGTACTTGAAGTAGCCTCATTAAAAAATAGTTTCCACCATATATTTTTTAATCCTTCCTGTTCCACCTTTGAGAACGTGACATGCTTTTATAAGAATCCTACATATTACAAAAACAGGTGGAAAAACTTTAAGGCTGAATGTCCAATATATGCAAAATCACACATATCGTCCTCCTGATACTTTATTCCCAGTATCTTATTTACAGGGGTTTAGTGTCCATCATGGTACATCACCACATACATGCAATCTCTCCAGTTAGAGAGAGTAGCTTAGTTTACCCTTCCCGTCCCACAACCCCATTATTCCGTTTCAGCTGAGTTTTGATATGGTAGCATATCCATGACACCTGGGCAATTAATTATTGTAACCCTAAGCATTTCTTGGCAAAGAGCCACCTTATGGCACACACAGCACGATATGGCTCTGTGATTCAATTTACCATAGAAGAAAAAGCACCTAATCCTGAGGATTTGACATGAAAGCCCTTATAGAGCTGCTCAGTCATCACCTAGAGGCAACAGCTCTGCTGGTATTGTTAGCAGAACTTCTGACGAGGGAAGCTCTCTGAATTTTCACGTGTGTTAATCCCTGACCAAATTCTCAAAATAAGGCTGAAATAAGGGGGTCACTTCACCACATCTGACCCCTTTAAAAATAAAAGTTAGGGTGGGTTTTTTTCAAGTGAGCCATGCATCTGTGCATCATACCGGCAAAGATTTATGATACGCCTCGAGTCTCTTATCTTCCGTCTCCATGTTTATAGGGTGTGTAGGCGCTACTGCAGGAACGAGATGCTTGTTATCCACACACAAACTCAGGAGCAGCAGCAGAAGCAGCTGAATCAGTCGCACAAATATTTCACACCTGGAGATCCTCAGAAAAGCAGGTCTCTGACTACTCTAAACCTGGGCAAAACACCTCAGAAGGCTGAATTCACACAGACATCTCTCAGAGGAATTGCCGTAGTGTGTTTCTCGGCGTACTGGATTCCAAATCTGGCTTTATTTGCTCATTTATGTAGTATCTCAGCCCACTGTTTAATACCAAAAAATGCATGCTATGTAATCTGAACCAAAGACCTTTGGCGGTCCCCTTAGCTGTTCCCTGACTCAGTCCATTTCTTTCCCAAATTGGCAGGTTTTATACTTCACGCCACAGTTCACAAAACTTCGTCAGAGTCACGGTGTGATTTATTTGTCTGCTGGCTTTATGGAAACTGTAACCGAAGGTGGTCTGTATGAATGTTTTTGTAATACATTACACCTTCCGACCCGAGGGGTGAGATGAACATCGATCAAGGAGGAACGTTGGATTAACCAGATACTTGCAATGTGCTAGAGTGAAATTTGGCATGAGGAAGGTTGTTCCACTCAAGCACGAGACTCATTCTCACCAGAAAAGCACCTTCAGCATTTCTCAGATGCAAAATAAAAATCCACCTCCTGCTCGAGTTGCTTGTTTGCCTCCAGAAGAGCTCTCCAGCCTGACATTTTTTCTGGAGGGGAGGGAGGGTGTTGAGAGATTTGACTACTGAACAGCGCAGTCATCAGCATCCCGAAAGGGCAGGTTCAGGCAATAAATCTAGGATCCCGTTTACCAAATGGCTTCTGGGCACCCTCGTCTCAACTGCGTAGCTACCAATTTCGACGGGGCAACCTGGCATAGAGAAAAACTCACCAAATATTCTTTGCTGAGGGCTCTTGTGAAAGGGGCAAGCCTAGATGAAACCAGAACAAAGATACTAAAAGGGACTGTGTCTTTTTTAATGTAAGGCTGCAAAACCCTGTCGAAAAACCTGCTGAATTATGTCCCTGCTCTGTGTGCTGACTGTGAATCACTGGACAGCATCGGTTTTGTATTGCCAGACACCATTGTCGCTTCATGCTAATGACATTACAGCCATGACAAAAGGTGGCTATCATGTCTTACTTTCTAGTAAGAGTATCCACAAGGCGAGATAAAAGATGTGCTGAAATCCTTACCCCTGTGAACAGCAGAGCTCTCCTGGACGCCCTGGCTCTGCCTACACCTAGCCCCTGCTTCCCCACAGAAAAGCAATTGTAGGTGAACTGGAAGTTTCAGCATCACAGCAGTGCCAGGAAGCCCAAATCAGTCAGGGGATCTCATTATGCTAAACACTGTAACAAATGCAGGGTAAGAGCCAGCCAGCCTCTGGCCCAAAAATAAAGAGTCTCGAGCAGCGGAGGATAAGGGAGAAGCACAGAGGAATGTGAAGGTACTTGCCCGGCACTGCAGAGTGGGTCCAGGGACCAAGTTCAGAACCAAATCTTTTTCAATCCAGTGACTCTGAATTTAATGTCAGACCATACAAACATTTGAGTGGTGGACTGTGAAAAGACTTCGCCACACTGGGAGTGGCCAAACTACTCATGAGATCCAGAACTACTACCCCTGTGCTAAGGACAGGTTTCCCAAAAAGTCAAATAAATCTCCAGTCTCATTCTCCTCCCCCAAACCATATGGGATCCCACAAGCACACTTTTTTTTATGGTATCTGGTTTTGTTTACCTTAGGGTCATTTTTGAAAAGTCTCTCCCCAGCCTCTGGAACATACTAAACAATCCTGACACCATCGTAGAAATTAGACTACTAAAAAATCCAGTGTTGTGCTACAGTAGTTGAGACACTTTCTGTAACGGGTCAAAGGTCACATCATGAACTATCACAAAGAGATAAAAGAGGCTGGAAAGTCAGGACAGAGATAGCAGTGAAATCCTTGCAAATAACAATGGAGAGCAGTTAGTACAAATCTGTAAAATTATAAGCGACCATTGACACCAGTCTATTCAAGCACCAGCACCCCTGAGAAGCTCCACAGGTACAAGTGAAATTGTATAATTGCATTGGCTCTGGATGTTTTTGATAAGAATAGTACCATTCTGCTTAACAGGCAAGAGTATCTGCTTAGGTTAGCATCAAATGCAGTATGGAAGATTTCAGCCTATCAAAACTACTTTTAGCTGTATTACAAAATTTTAAAATCTTCCTGAAGTTTACCAGACTACAAGGTGGTATTACAGTCACCTCAGGAAATGAATGCATAGCTGAGGGGGGAAATGTTTTATAGTATCTGATAATACCTTAGGCATTGATAGGACATTTTTGTACAGGTTGAAAATGCATTCTTCATTTTTCACTGACAGCTGGTTAAAGGAGGAATGCAGTGAAAAGTCCATAAAAGCTTTTAAAAAAAACCCTGGATAGGTCTGCACTTCTGTTTTTCTCCCACCCATGCTAATAAGTGATGTGCAACAGTGCCACCCTGGCCTGTAACCACACCAGGCAACAGAGAGTCTACAGCACTTCTTGAACCAGGAAAGAATGGGGTTTCACATCTCTTTTTAATAAAATAGGGTAGAAATATTGGAGGCAACTTTGTGCACAACTCTTTTTCTTCAGCTTGCATGAAGTCTACGCACTGCCCCTCCAGCAGGCTGCCTTGCATTCCTTCTCTTCCACTGGAGGTGTTTTCTGTAGGTCAGCATAGCTATTTTTGGAGTCTGTTCTTACTTCTTTTGGCTCCTCCATGTCTGATACCGTGATCATCGATTCCCATTTGATGTATCTTCTTTCCTTGCTTTTGCAATACTGTCCTTGCCTCTCTTCTCCTACCTTTGTGCCCACTCCTTCTACATCTCCTTTGGGAGGTCATGTTCTTTCTTTTTCTAACATTCCCTGGGGCAGCTCTCTCCTCTGTTTCTAGTTTCTTCTTTTTTCCTTCCTCACAACCTGCTTCTACACACTCTCCTCTCCTCCTATGACCTCAGCTGCTATCTCTCCATGAAGAATCAAAAACCAGATTGATCAGTCACTCTCCATTCAATCCTGTGTATTTCTCAGCTCCACTAACATCTTCTCCCTGATGTCTCTGTGTCCTCTTACACGGATAATGGCTAAAACTGATGACCTGACTCTCTTCAGTCCACAGTTCTCTGTCAGTGTTGAAGTCCTCACTTTTCTTCTGTAACACCATCTCTAACAGCTCCTCCCACTCTCTAAACCTTTACCAAAAGAAACCTGTACCTTTTCACTTTTTTGACTGTTACACTTCTGAGAGCATCTTGTTCCTTTCCATTCACACAAACACAGTTTAGATGCAGGTCCTTCTTAAGGCGTCATCTCTCTTCTTGTTTGTGACAACCTAGCACAGAGATGTTTTACTAATGAAGGACTTCCTGCAAGAGCATCTTCATTGCTCTGTCCTTTCTCCCCCTCTCTTCCCAGTACTCTCTCCTTTCTTTGAATCCCTTCACTGGTTTCCTCTCTGCTCTGACATCAAGTCAAGGTTTATTACACTCAGCTCTTTCAGTAACACTAGTAACTATTTTCCTGCTTTTTTCCAAATACTCTTATGCGTTTCATCTCTCTGAGCTAGTTCGTGTCTTTTCTTTAAAAAAAAACCCCAAAACCTCCTGTAGAGATTTTCTATCTTTTCTCTTGTAGAGAAAAGATATTTGGTGATCTAATTTCCATTAGCAGATAAAATAGCTTTGATACTCTGGTCATTTCTCCTGAAATATTACAACAGAATGAAACATGCTTATTATTCCTCTTACCCATGCATCTATGTTTTATTGTCAGAGTAAATGTGCTCCTTCCTCTATAATACAGGCAGAAGAAAAAGGTTAAAAAATAGGCTACACAGATTCAAGAGGCATATGCCCATCAGTAATCACCAAGCACGATTGTCCAGGTGTGCTCTCCCAGAAGCATATAAACTGATGATTTCTTAGCTCCCTATAAGTTACTGGTCTAATCAATAAAGCTTTCTGATAACCAGTAAATCCTTCTGCTGTCGTCTGCGCCCTTTGTCTTTCTCCACCCTTACACAAATCCTTCCCCTTTCTTTACAAGAGCGACTTATTCTGTGAACTTCTGTGGACTAGGTTCCCTTCTTATTTATTTGTCTTGAAAACTTCCCTGCACTTTTATAGGAACACCTAACATACTGATTATTAATAACAAGAAAAATGATATTACGATGAGAGCAGCAGAACCGCTGCTGGCAGAATTATTTGCAATCCTAATTTCACACATGCAACATGCTGTCCAGAACCTCTGCCCCTCCAGGTAATATCAGCTGGGGTTTTGTTTTGTTTTTCCTTTTCCAATTCTGCTGCAGGCAGTTTACTTTGCCGCTTCCATCCGTTAATCTCAAAGTACTTTTACATGGAGAAATTAATTAAGACTCTTACATACAAGAATTAATTAAGACAGTAGTAGGCATGTTTTATCATCTCCGTGGTGCACATGGGGGAACTGAGGTGAAGAAAGAGTTGCCCAATTCTTTTGCAGAGCTGGGAACGTACTTAGACATATATAATATCCTCTCAGGCTGGTGTGTAAGAACATCCTTTCTCTGCTAACGTTGTGAGGCAGATACCCAGTTTACGAAGGAAAATACCACTGACACGCAGTCCTATTATTCAAAATGGAAACGCTTCCCTCAGGCAAATACCTTGGCCAGTCAAACTTCTAGACACATCCTTCTTTCTTATTTCAGAGAGAAAGAAGCACACAGCACGAAAAGCAAACTACTGTAACTACTAGGGGATCTGATAACATTTATACTCTAGTTCTAAAGAATCAACCCAATACCTGAAATCTGTAATCTTATCATCCTGCTTTAACAGACTCTCCCTCTTTCTCAGCATTCACATGTATACTTCTGTTTGATAAAGAAAGAAATATAAACCTAATGACTTATGATTTTTATCTACAGTTCATAAAACCTTTGCACAGCTGACACTGTACTATCATGCTTCTGAAATGCAACAGTGCCACCTTCAGATCACGCCAAATACTGCTTTTTCACAAACCATCAGTACGGAAGAAGCACAGCAGAGATTTTTCTTTTCATCCAGACAAGTCCTGCTAGAAAGCCCAGAAGCACATGTATAAACCTGAGCAGAACCTGCACATTCACGTACCAAAACACAAATGTTCACTGGAAACAACGGTCCTTTGTCTTCATAAATAAACATTCACGAAGAGCAATCAAATACTACTTTTTAATACCTGGCATATTCATCCTCTAAGTATGAGAAACACAGCGTATTTCCCTGCCGCTGCACTAGCAACTCACACTGGGCAGAGCAGCACATCAGCCAGGACCTCCTCCTGCTCTGCAACCTTCACATAATTTGCCAACTCCTGGCTACGCTGGGTCCCAGAGTGAGAGCCAAGCTACAGCATACGCTGGAAATATGTATCTGTATGCATGTATATATACTAGATACATCATACACATCACATACTGGACACAGTATGCATTACAGCCCACAAAAGGGCCCTGCTCTGAAGAAACCCACCAGCAAGTATAACCCCCCGTTGCTTTGCAGCCCCTCCCTGCTACATGAGGAGATGCAGGTCTAGGGTATGACCCATATACGCAGCTCTACCTCCTGCCACGCCTCATCCCCACCAAGCTGAGACTGTAAATCAAACGTGTATGTTCCATTCTGAAGTTTCTTCTAAACAACAGCATTTGAGAGATCCCTTTTACCCTCAGCAGAGGTATTTATTTAAAACTGAACCAGCCTGCCATTAAATATTAAAACAGGTAACAGATTCAGTAAATTCAGTCCTGCTTTAAAGATTTGATTATTATCCAAAAATTGATGCAATGCTGTTTAAACAAGAAAGAACAGTTAATTAAATTTACAGTCTCTTTGTTGACATACTACATATTTTATATTTGGTTTGATTACAATGGGCAAATCTCATCATTTTAAAACTAAGCCATTTGCTTTTGTAATTAGAGCCAGTTCTGAAAAAAGTTAAAATACTTCTCAAATGAAACTTTAGGCCTCTGGTATTTCGAACAAAAAATTATCTGTGATATTAGTTCAAATTACACATTTTGGACTGGAGAATATTAAATCAATGCAGGCTTGAAAATCAAGGTAGGAATTAATTACTTGAGTTAATTTCTTCGACCTTGTTCTACAATACTACTGAGAGAAGAAAGTAAACAGAAAAACACTCACCCACTGTCATACCATCCATGTAACGCTTGATGATATCAAAGGAATCTCTTAAATTTCCTTCTGTTATGTCAAATATGATATCTGCCTGGTTGGCCGGATACGTAGGTGTGATGGCACGAAGAAAAATAATCTCTGCAAATAAATAAAGTGTATCACAGAATGTACTGAGAAGTATTTGAAAACATCACTGAAGAATCCAACAGAATTTGATCCAAAATGACTTGTCCTCAAAGCTGGTGGAGGACATTGCCTTCCCCCCCCCGGTCCCTTAAATTTTAAGTCCTTTAAATTGAAGGAAATAAGAACTGGGGAAAGGGAGGATTCATGCAGATTTATTTTCTCCTCCTGTACTGTCCAAGAAACCCCGAAGCTAAAACACTATTACTTTTAGAGTCCAGAAAGACCACTTTTAGAAATCGGTCAGACTTCCAGCTTGTACCCAAAGAGGGATCCCTGAGGATCCACAGGGTGGGCAGTTGTGTGGGACCAAACAGATAAACCCCTGAACTCTGATTCCCTTAGGCAGTTACACAAAGTATTGCTATTACAAATCACAGTCCTTTTGAGTACTGGAGGAGAGTTTTAGGTTTAAAAAAAAAAAAAAAAAAGTGAGACTATTTTTCAAGCCCCTTGTGAGGGAGGTAAGTATTATTATTCTCATTATTATCCTCACTCTACAGATGATGAAACTAAACCATGGGGCTGTAAGAATTCACCCAAGGCCATGCACTGAATTACAGTTTAGGAACGTCTTCTGGGCTTCAGATCGCTAGGTCTCATCTCTTTTTATTAAATCATGAGGATGGACTAATGAGGGAACGGTTTGGGAAGCATCCTGGGCCAAATCCTTAGCTCTGCTGCCAGTACACCTGGTGAAGCTGAAGGGGTGTGTATGGGAGAAGTGGCTATGGGCCATTCCTCAGTTCCCTGTGAAGCAGGGCCAGCCAAGGCCTGAAACAGGCCTGCTGCAATCTGTAGAAGCTCTATACAGCTAAATTATTGGTGGTTTAATTGTTCCTATTTGAACAAGGATTGGGACGTCTCTTGTCCTACTCCCTCTGCCTGGTGCAGAAGTGAAGAATCAGCTTTGCTTTTCATTTAGGACAACTTTCTGAGATAGCAAGGCTGAGACTGGGTGCATCAGAAATAAGGATTCAAGATCTTTAAAAACCCCTCCAAAATAATCTTCCTTTCCTCCGTTCCCTTCATCTCTCTCTGTCTGTGGCACACAGTGGCTCATCCTTCAGAGAAGCAGGGCTGAAGGCAGTCATCCCACCTACGGACGTGTACGCAAGCCCCGGTGAAGCTGCCAGAACAGGAATACAAACGCCAAGGAGCAAAAACTGGCTCTTGATCTGTAAGTTTATATGTGAACCAAGCAAAGTGAGTGCAATCCTTATGGAACTGCAGGATTTAAAAACTTGCAAGTACGGCACAGGCCGAAGGAACTAAAGAAATACAGGAGTTCCCAGGAGAGCACAGCATCTGGGGCTGGAAAACTCACTCTGGATGACTGGACAGCTACTCACTTGGATGCTTTTTGAAAATCTTAGCTTAAAAACTTCCTGTCCAGTCCTTGGAATTTTCCTTCCTTTAGTCTGTATTTTTAAAAAAAACATATTTTTTTTTAACAGGTCAAAAATCAGCAAATCACAGTACTAGATAGTATATTCAATATAATGTATTTTGTGATTAATGCTTGCATGTAGACAAAGGCTCCATTCTTGGAACAAGCCACCTGTCAATAGTGAACAACACACCATAAACAGATGAGAAAAATACAATGAGTACCTACTTCCTATGGTGAAATCTGCAAAAACGGGAAGAAAAAAAGTCATGGGGCACACAGCTATTATGTGAGTAAATGTGGTAAATGAGAATTCAGACTCAATATTTCCTTAGACTGGGAAGCTGTATGAGTTAGAGCTCAGAATGACTTTCTTTGCCCCATAAAATTAAAACTCCTGGATATCGAAGGTTTTAATTAAATGAATAGTACACTATAATTTGGAACTGTGCAAACATTTTACTGCACCGGTAGCTAGTCTGGCTTTAGGCAAGGATTTCCGGTGGAGGTTTTATATGTTGTAGTCTATTAAATGGAACAAGGAACAAACCACTTACCTTCAGGTCTTGTAAATTCTCTGAACGTGGGCAGTGAAATGACAGTGTGGGAAATTGTGTGGACTGGATCCAACACACAGTTGACATCATTTGGTCGACAAGACTTAATGCAACGGATAGTATCTGTCTTTTCAAGCCTGACACTAAGAGAAACAAGAGAGAGATGCATATATATGAAAATGAATTACTTTGTGTTTTGCAATCTGGAGAGCTAGAAGATATAATTGATGTAAGTGTTCATTCTTCACCTCACAGACAAACGCAGATCATCAGAACTGCTGGACCACTGAAAAATTTGGCTTGGCTAATAGTTGCAGTCAAAACCCCTGCAAACCCCGTTCTTCAAGCCAGGTGTGTAAAAATTGGGAGAACTGTAGTGCGTAAGATGCCACGTAAAGTCTCTTTCCAAGTACAAACAGGACCAAACAATGAGGCCCAGATCCTCAGCTGCAGTGCACTGGTGTGGTCTCACCAGTTTCAGTGGAGCTACACTTATTTCCACAAGCCTTTTTGTACTCCATGTGATATCAGTCATATAAAGCAGAAACAATTGTTTCCATTCTGGAAATCTGGCAGGAAATATCTGAAGGGCCAACTTTCTTTCACAATTTTCAGTGCAGCAAGAGCCAGAAAAGCCTCTCTTAAGTCTTTTTTTTCACACACTCCCTTTCCATCTACACTGAGAAAACAGAGAGAAATGGAAACTTGGGGAGGAAAAAAGTTAACCATGTTATTTAAAACCTCAAAGATTGAATTCTGAGTTTGGGGAAATGGTAAGGGTCATTTCATATTCCATCTCAACCAGCTGCTCATTCGTCCTTGAAAGTCTATTAAAAGTTAAATGACTTCTTCTCACCCTTGTCCACTAGAGTGAATTTAAAGTCACTTACAGTTCAAGAGCTTCACACAATACCCGGTCTGTGTTCATGAGAGATGAAAGGGCTACGCTGGGACACAATGTGACTAAGCCCCACAAATGATCTCAACTTTGACCTGCCCATTTCTTCATATTTCTAAGTGGAAAAAAGAAAAGACTGCAGTGTCAGAGGGGGGGAATTAAAAGATTAAAAGGAAGAAAAATTCACTGAGTAGAAGGGAAACAAAAATGGAAGCTTTAGTTTGTCAGATACCTCTAGAAACAAATGGTTCTTGCTCTTTTCAAAATGTGTTACCCAAGTCCACACCTACAAGCCATCTTTTTTCAGATGTTCAAAGGGACTTTATGGCTCTATTAATAATAAATACATCAGTAACTTCTCATTATATGCTACCCACATTTGCTCATCAAAGAAAAGAAAGCCAAACACGCTGATATTGTATGAAGCTAAAATAAAGATAAAAGAGAAAACATGAATCAACGTTAAGGAAATCATGCTTCAACAGATGTGAACTGGCGGAGTCCATGGCAAGGCAATGAAGCTGGGTTAATTTACACCAGCTGAGACCGGCTTGTTATTCTCACTCTGCAGTTGATGTTTTGAGACTGGCCAGGAGATGCAGGCCAGTCTCAAAAATGTCATCATTTCCTAGACATCTCGCAGGGCACAGAACAGGCCCTTCTGCTGAAATGCCTCATGCTGGTCGTTTTAGAACAAATTAATTCTGGATATATGGACATAACAGTCTGACCTACAATAACAGATCCCATCCCTTTATTTTAAACCTCAGCTGCCAAATTAAGAAAGGACTTCCAGCTAGCTGACCCTCTCGTCTGCGAAATAAGGATCAGCTAAATTACGTAAGTCTAGTTCCAGCGTAAAATAGTCTATTTCAAAATACGTTACAAATAGAATTGAGGTAAAATGTACATCATTCATGTTTGTTTCCCTCTCTTCTTTTTTTCTTTCTTCTTACTGCATATACAGGAGTTTAGTAGACATTTACATCTATACAGCTGTACAAAGACTGCATCCTTCCTCAGGATCCCGCTGAGCTGGGGTCACAACAGCCAAGTCAGACTGGCTTTACTTCCAATAACATGTTTACAAATTCTGAAAAAGTTCTTTAAAAGTTCTCTTTGTGTTATATAACACATAAATAATAACTGTAGCATCATCTAAAGGTTTTAGGGACATCAGTAAACAGTAGCTTGCGTAACTCATTTTGGGACATTATCACTAATGAAGTGCAATACGTACAGCACCCTAAATTTTCATAGCTGTATCTAGATAATAGAATTTGTATTCAAAAACATTGTGGTGGGAGTGTCTCAAGTGTTTAGTATTGGTCTGCCTTTGCTCCTTCCTGGGAAGAAAAGGGAGCTTTACTCTTGACTTCACCTGGAAGAAAATTTGGCAAATACAAACATTTCTGAAATTCTCATCCAATAAAGCCATGAATTTGTTTAAGATGAAGTCCTAAGTAAGACTTACATTCATAATTCTCACTTCTGATTCACTGGAGTAAAGTGTTCTGACATGAATTAGGTACGCTGCATACAGAAACGGAGGATCACAATGATCACAAGTGATTTGTGTTAGTAAAACTGGCTTCTAGATCCTCCACCCTGTAACCATACACATGACAGATAAACATTTGTGTCAGCTCTATTTCTTTGCACTGTTTCTCTCTCCTCTTAGAAATCCTACAACCATTTCTTTTTGCACGCTCTGTCCACGCTGCTAAACTTGAGTTTGTGCTTTCATTTGCCCCTAAATATTCATTCTCTGATCTCCTTTCTTTTGATATCCCTGCTAATTGCTTCAGCACATCCAAAGTGCAGCTGGTAACACTTTGTTCTCTCGCTGCTTTGACGGCACATCTCTAGGCATCTTCTGGAGTAATTTCTTTGACAACTAGCATCTATTTCAAATCCTGATATTTGCTATTAATGATGCACTCTGATCTCAAAATACTTTTTATTTTATCCTTACACATCATCTTTGCACTTGATCTTCTGATTAGCTGACGTTTTCCTTTCTGCTCATGTCCTATTATAGTGGAGACTGTGACTGACAAAAGTTTCTTCCTAAGTGCTGAGAACTTTCTTTAGTCAAATCTTTCCTTCAGGTTTTCCCCCTCTAACAAAAATTGCAGCTTTGGAGCTGGTACCTCCTCCAGGCCTTTTTCATTTAAAAGAGAAAAAAGTTAAGAAACCATTCAGTTGCTCTGGTTATTTTGCAAATGATCCTTTCCTGAATATAATTTTTTCTTTCTTCTTGGTTCCTGGTGTCATTCGTTTTCATATTCGCTATAGGATTCAATTAGTAAGTTCTTTGGACCAGGAGCCATGATTTCATTTTCATTTGGAAAGAACCACACACATAAATGGCACTGCATAATTACATGCATGTTCTTGAAAGTTCTCACTACACTGCAGCATTAAAGCATCCTATACAGCAGAATCTGAGCTCCGTGTTCTTGAATTACTTGCTGAATGCAATTAATATGGCAGCATTTTACAATACTGAGGGCCAAATTCTCACACTCCCTTCTTTTCCTGCCAAACAAACATATATTAATGCTTGCAAAAATGAAATTTATTTTTGAATCTTTATCCCACTTAATTATGGCCTCATAATGAACTGGTAGCCAGAGGGCTTTTATATACAAGCATCTTCTGTGGCGGTAAGAAACCCCATTAGCTCAAGCAGCACAGGCTTGTGCTTTCAATATTGAAAGCTGGGACTCTATCCCCACTGGCAACTTCTGGCAGCTTTATAAGTATGTGTCAACAGACTTATTAAACATTGGCATTCCTCGTGAGACTTGAACTCCTGTCAGCCAGCTGGGATAAACTTTGCCTTAGGGAACATGTAATGCTCTGGCAGAGTGCTGCAATCATGCCCCAGTCTAGTCCTTGGCTGATGATGGGCCTGAGAGCTCGCAGCTTACAGCTAATAGAGCAATCCCTTGTGTTAAGTGACTAAGGCTTGTGATCTTGGTTTAGAAGGTTCCCAGTTTCTAACCTTGCACCTTGCCTGTGCTGTCTGTATTTACATAGTGAAGCATTTTTTTTTAATATGTGCATTCACATGGATTATTCCTCATTCAGCTACAGACTGACTGTTCTGCCTATGTGAGCCCAGAATGGTATAAAACAACAATTTCTAGATCATACCTCTGGGATTGAGCTTTTAAAATTTATCAATACAAGGACTGAAGGGTAAAATAAATCCTTTTCCAGCTCACAAAACAAAAGAATTCCAAAGAAATTCCAGTCGTATTGCCTACACTGTTCTTGATTGCATAGAGGGAAAGGAAGAAATTTGTAGAAGTAAAGGAAGAAAGATTTGTATATTGGAATTCTGGCTGACCTTTCACGGCTGCTAGGGTTTGGTTGGTTTTTTTGGTGGTGGTCGTGGTGGGCAAAGTCTTTACAGTTAAAAATGTATCAGCTTTGATATGGAAGTTGGAGAGACAAAAATGTTATGAGACCAATTAACTATCTTTTTCAAATGCAGACACATCTCAGGATATAGCCTGTGAATCAGAAAGGAGCTCTCTGCTACTAGCTGAAAGCTGTTAGGAAGTTCATTGCTGTTTTCTCACCATTAGTTTTTCAATTCAGTGGGAATTCCACAGAAAGGAAGATGAAAAATCTCTGAAATAGATGTTCTTCAGAGGAGATTCTCGTTTGTACCTTCCTTAAAAGTTAGAGGTGGGATCTGTAGCTGGTGGAAATCAGCACAAGCTCACTGGCTACCACAGAGCCATGATAACTAGCACAGCTTGAGAATCTGGCTCCACGCTTTCAAAGTGACTTGTGTGCTGGGGCACCTCTGAGGTCCTAAGGGCCTAAGTTATGTCTTTTGAATAGATTTTCAGAAAATTCACAGTGTTTGCCCCAGAACTGATGAAACTCTCTAAAGACGTCCAGTTGAGACAGCTCAAATTATGTACCTATTTTGTTTTGACAATTTAGACCTAAACATATGCAGCTGTGTATCATCAAATGAGACCAAGTCCACTACTGTGTGAAGTAAATTGATAGTTTTTAGTCCTCAGTATATTCAGATAATAAGCTCTTGGACACCAATTTCTGCTTTTTATAATGATGCAGGGTACACATAAGAATCTCTCCAAAGTGAGACGTTCAGCGACAGTGGAAAGTGGAGAACCGTAATGATGATGGCAAATAAAATGCAAGTGCAGCATGCAACAGATGAACTAAAACTTTATTAAAATTGGGAAAAAAGGCGCTATTCTTAGAAGAGAAAAAATAGCCAATGATGCCTGTAAGTTAGGGATCAAAGTTGTGCAGAGACAAAGATAAAAAGTTTGGCAATAAATGTGTTGACAGTTCCATGGCGGGTAAGTTGCATTTGAATTGTCAGAAGAAGGTCTCTGGGCTCTGTGATTTGCCGCTGCATGACCACAATGCCACTGTGGTTGTTCACTTTTTTTGTGGTGAAAAAACCCTCCTGGTTCCCGCTGATGATGGACAGCAGAATTTTATCCCCAGGGACAGCATTGGAAGGGCCCATGCGGAAAATGTCGGTGGGTACTTGAATGTTGGTAGGAAAAGAGAGGTGATAGTAGGTTATTCTCAGAGGCAGGCTCTGGCACTCCTTATTTTCATTACAAGGCAAGCGCTCACAGCGACTGCAAGAAAAGTGAGAACACAAGACAAGAGGAAGATTAGCGCACATTTAGCAAGCGTGATAGGAGAGCAAGTGCAGTGGGGGTGGGAAAAGATATGTTGACTTGTATACTGTATCCGTTCTTCAGCCTGGCACCTCAGTCAAATTGCAAATGGACATTTATTAAATAAGGATGAACTTGGGTGTAGTTGGTGCTTTTGAAGAAGCGTTGCCACTTTCAGAAGTGTTGCCCTTTCTTTGCACGCACAGACGGATTGAGGCTGGCACCTCAGCATGAGTGAGACTTTAGTTGCATTTAGATCAGCTAAGCTCTTCCTAGGGGGAACACTGGCTTTTTTTTATCCCCCTCCCCAAGTTTTATTCTTTTGTTGATTGGACATATGTTAAATAAAGGAAGAGATACTAGTTAGTGAGTTGATTGTGTCCTACTTGGGATGTCTGGCTGGATATTAAGACTGAGCAAAGTATTCTAAAAACCACAACTGTACAAGGAGTTGGTCCTTCTGAAGAGAAGAGGCACTTCAGATACTGCACTACCCGTGTTCATCACCTGACAGCATACAGAGGAATGTAAGACCTATTTCCAACACTGCCCATACGTTAAGGTTTATTTGCTTTGAAGACAAACCTTCTTCCTCCTGATGAGGCACAGTATTTCTCTGTGCTACCAGGAGAACCAACCTGAGTCAGTCTAACACCCATCTAGGCAAGCACTGAAAACAAGATCCAACGGCCTGATGTCTCCAGCATGTGCCCTACACATTTCAGTACACTCTTACGCAGCCCTGAGTCACAGGAATGATGCTGGTGAATGAGAAAGTTGCCCTCTATTGTTTCCTTCCCTTACCTAGGCACCGCATTACAGTGAAAAATCCAGAGAACTAGGAAGAGATCACCCACACAGGCTGAAAGTGAACAACGAACGTCAGCTCTAGAAATCATGATCTGCATGGAGGGAGCAATCTCCTCCCCTTCTGTTACTGAGAGAAGTGAAGTTTGTCCCGTAAAATACGGCACAGACAGGTACAGGCATTAAAGTCACTGCTATTAAAGAATGTTGTAGTTTACCAGCACATTAATGAAGATCTGACATGTCATGATACCTTGTGGGTTTGAGAAGTGTTTAAAGAACTGCATGCAAGGAAAGTTTATATGAATTTCAGATTAAAGATATGCCCAAATCGCCACATTCAAGTTGGTTTCCGAACACCCTCTCAGACAGGTGCACAGAAGTAAAGGTAGACGTGATGAGCTCAGTTGGATGTTGACTTCCCAAAATTTGGAGGTGATCAGGTTGTGTATTTAGCTCCAAACTTGCCTCATGCGCAACTATGAATCAATTAAATTCTGTACAAGAGTCTATCCACTCAAAAGCAATATTCAGTCCACAGGCTGACGTTTTGGAACCTAAACTATTTATTCAATTCTTCACTAAGAAATGCTCCAGCATGAACCATGGTTTGCTTCTTACTACCTCAAGGAAATTTGAGTGCCCATTTATTTTATTTTGACATATAGAACAGAGCACCTATCAGCAGTATCTGGTATCAACAGAGCTGTGGCTCATAAGCAAGCCCCACTTTGTTGCCAGTGCATGGTGACCTGAATTCCAGGAACTCCTCATTATACACAAAATAAGTATTTTCAAAAAGAGTAGCAAAAGCACCCTCAGTTCTTCAGTTGATGTGTTCTATGTTTTCTTTTAATACCACTTGCAAATGAAAGTACAAAGCAATTCTTTGAAGACTGAAATGCGTTCTTAATTTTATTCATGTGTGTAAAGAGCACGCACAAGTCTTCACAGGATGGCCGGCTAATTAGGTATGGATACTCTTGGAATATTTTCAGGTATAGTGAGTTCTGCATTTTTTTCTGAAATGTCATCGGTAACTCCGCTAAAGAGAATTACTTAGTTTTGTTGAAATAATGAGGCTACTTGGTTTTGCTGAAACCAGGAAGCAAGTGAAGACAGTTAATTTCTTAGTTGGAAATGTTTTCTTCATGTAAATCTTTTTGGAAGCGTGTACATGCTCATGAGCACTTACACGCTCATAAAGATGCCCTGATGTGTTCTTTTATAAAAGTAAAATACATTTTAAAATAATAGTCAGATTTTTTTAAGAGGACAAAAAAACAAAGCTCCCAGCTTTCTAAGATTTGAGAAAGGACATTCTGCTGATTCAGAAAGTTATTTGTGGAGACAGATGTGCCTGCGGCTAGGAGCTAGAATTATTCAAAATTCATCATCTTTTATCTTATTCTTTGGTGGTGCACACTACACACTGCACATTTCACTATAGGTCTAGTTAATGTGCACTAATTGTTCCATCAAATAACCACAAAGGAGAGATAGCAAATATTATTGCTTTCAGGGACCAGAGTTCATTCTGGGGTCATGCACCACAAAGGCAATAAGCACCGAGCATTTAAATCCCAGTGTACTCTCTAGGACTTATTTAAATGCTTCCCTTCAGTGAGCAGAAGAAAATCATACGGCAGGGGGAATCCAACACCCTACTGCAGGCGAGCGAGCAGCCCCAGCCCCCAGGTGCTGCTGCGGCTCCGTGGCACCTCAGGACGGAGGCCACAGAGCCACCGAACGCGGCCACCACGTCGTGTCGCTGTGGGAGAGAGCACGGGGGGACCGTGCTGAGGAGGCAGCAAGATGCTACCAGAGAAACCCAACAGAGAGCTCAAGGAAAACATGCACAGCTTTGCAGTGAGGCAGTTTCATAATACATCTTTGCAAGCCTCTGCAATTAGGCTGGTGGGCTAGAAAAATAAGCATATAATGCTGCTAAATGCTTATTCCTGAATTCGTTCCTGATTATTTTAGCTCACTTACTACTCTGCTCTCTTAGGTTTATTTATGTGGCTGAAATACTGCTTTAAAAGAATCACTCAGAGTTTGAATTTCATCTATCAAACACTGGTTACTCATAAAGGAAAATAAAACTACCAAAACTAGAGAGATTCCATTTTAGATAATGAATACAACATTTCCTAACAGAGAAATGAGGAGAAAATATTTTCTGCCTTCCCTCCTGTTAATTTCTGAGCCTGGTTTTCACGTGGTACAGAGGCAATTTCTCCCATTGTGCCCAAAGGAATTGAGTGGTATACAACAATTCCTCCTACACTGAAGGGAAAATAACTTTTTATCAGAATTTATGGCTTTGCAATTTACTTCCTACAGGGGAACCATGCTGAATGACTAACCAAGTATTATTACTAAACCGTACACTACACATCTCTGAAATTCAACCCTGTTGATTTCCAGAGCTGTAACAATCTTCCGGGCCTCCTAGAATATACCCCACTACAAAGGCACTTGCTCATGCTGTCATTGGGGTGGATTTGCTTTCAGCAGGTTGCACCACACCTTGAGGCCCAGAGGAGCCGTCAGCACACCACAGACCTCTACATTTATGTTAAGAGAGCAGCTGCGTAGGGAAGGTGGGTTTTGTCTTGAACAGACCAGAACTTAAAGGGAATGAAACCAACTGATGGTTGGTTTTCAGAGATATTTCTTAACCAGAGGAGAATCTGGAGTTCCACTTCAGGCTCAGGCAGAAATACAGTATCCAGTAGTCAGGATGGACAAATACTCTGCATGTTCCTCCCACCTGGAGCTGGAAAGCCTCAGGGAGTTTTCAAGCTACAGAAGAGACAGACCCATCTTCATTTTGCCCTCAGTGCTGAGCCTTTATTCCTATCCTCATCTCCTTCATCTGTCTTTCCCAACCTAGCTGCTTCTTGCTATCCCCTTTCCTTGCCTACTGCCCTTCCTGCTCACTCAAACATGAGATCAGGACTATCTACTCAGCCAGTGCCAATCCTCCTCTTCTTGCTCCATCCTCTCCTCCGTTCCTACCTGACAGCCTTAGTCCCAAAGCATACACCCCTTCCCTCAGCATCTTTGTGCAGTCATCCCAAATTATTCCTTGCTCTGATGCTCTTCATCCAAACCTAGCATCAATCACCCTTAAACATAAGCGCCCAGGTCCTGTGGTTGGTTTCCCCCTTGTCTCTAAATTCTTTTACCCAATTTTACCTTCTACCCCTCAAGTATCTCCCAGATTCATTCTCCTCACCTGGTCATACCTTCAGATCCTTCCCTCCCTACATTCAGACTCCTTATCCCTAAGTCTGCCTTTCCTTCTTACGAGTCAGCTTTTCTCTCACCCATGCCAGAAACAGCTTTCTTATCCATGGAGTCTGGGTGAAAGCACGGGAAAAACAGGCTCTGGGGTTGTCTGGGCTGGCAGCACCTGGCCCAGGACAAATAGAAGGTGACATTCCCCCAAGACTGGGCTTCCTTCCAGTGGCTGTATGTGGGAACAGTCTCTAGAGTCACTACCTGCACATTTTTGACTGCTTTAAAGAGCTACAAGAAGCTCAGGTTTGCTAAATCAGAAAAGAATTGTTTGTTGCTAAAAAAGAAAGACCCCTCTACTGGTAGGAAGAATTAAATTGCACTGAAGAAGACAGTCAAACACAAAGAAAGATTGCCACTGAGGCTATGAAATCCTTATCATTCAAGGATTTGAAGCAAAAGTTAAACAACTCTCAGAAATATTCCAGGTAGACCTGACTCTGTTTTGGCATACACGGGCGGATTAAGATTACCCATTAAAGGTCCTAATTTCCTAAGGTTTATGAAAAAAGACTAAATGCAATTGTACAAAGTTCATAATTTCAGAAGGTTCAGAGGTTTCTGGTAAGGATGACAAAAAGCGCAAAAGTGATCTCCTAACAAACTTCAGGTTTCTGCTCCAAAACATGGTATCAAACTGTTAAAAGAAAAAAAAAAAAAAAAAATCACCAAAATATCTTGAACACACAAAACAATCTGTTCCTCCCTATCATTGTTCTTGGAAATGAGTGAACTGCTTTGTCTGAAATTTGCCAAAACTTGAGCCTCAGTCAGACACCTGGCATGTAACATTTCAGCCGTTGGTTATGTTTTGGCAAAATTCTAAGCAGTTAAAAACAGGTCCTACTAATGAGAAGCGACCGACAACCTTAATAACACACAGACATGTCTAGAATATAAAACTATTTCCCAATCTGGCTCAGTGCAGTACACATTTCTGACACACCTCCGTAACAGCTTCTTTATCTTTTCTACTATTTTTCTTGGCTTAAATATTACAAATGTTAGACTTCAGTGTCACATAAAGAGAATTTAATTGTTATGCAATTTGAAACAAAAAGTGTTTGGCAAGGCAGTACAGCAACTTAAGTCCTATTGTGAGTAGCAGTAGATCTTAATTATCCTTGGAAAAATACCAAGCCTATAGGCTGATCAAGAAAAAAAAAAAAAAAAAGCAGAATTTAAGCAAAAGAGATAAGACCTTCAATGAAATGGTTACCATTAAGGATCAGACCATGTCAGGCACTTTGCTAGTCTTGGGGGAAGGTTACACAGGCTGTTTCCTCCTGAAGCTCAGGGTATCTATACAGCATCCAGAGCTTTCAGCACGTAGCATGGGATGATCCTGCGATTACTTCACTTGATGACAATCACCACTGCAACAGCCACCATGCAAAAATCTCTGCTTTAGAGATCAGGTAAGGAAGCTTCTGAAGGCTGTTGCCTATACATAAGGATTTTAAGGAAAAATAAGAACGAACAAACTTGGATTTGCATGACTGAAGCCTATTAAATTACAGCTGTTCCAAAGAAAATACAGGAGAACAGGGTAAAAAATCCCATGAGGTGCCAACTTGATGGTAATGGAAAACGTGTTGTCTTTCTTATGATGTGCCAAGTTGGTGAAACTGGAATGTGTTTTGAATAAAAAGGAGAGGAAAATGGTATCTGTAATAGATGCGCTGTTATGAGAAGCCAACTATTTTGATTTTAGAGTCCTGGCACAAGGTTGAGTGAAAAAGTCATTTAATGTCATTATCATGCAAAAGCTAATGAAGATATGCAGGCTATCAGGTACGTTGGGTTATATATGCCAAAAAAAATGATTCAAGAGTACATAAATCAGATGTAAAAAGGGCATTAAATAGCTGTCTTACGAAACTGTTCCCCAGTGGGCACAAGTCAACTCAACACATAAACCCTGATTCTGGCATGTTGGTATAATACTCGTATGCTGGCTAAGTACGAGAGTTCCTACCTCCCCACTGAACTAACTTGGACTTTTTGCAATAAAGACAATGAACTCATAATCTCTTTGGTTTATGCAAACACATTTTTGACAATAAATTTAGTAACTGTGTCTGTAGCTGTTGAGAGGGGAAAAACCTAATAAATCCAACAAGATAATAACTCAAGGAATTAAAATAATTAGAACTTCACTGAGCAGCTACAGGATTTGTGTCTGACTCATAGCCTAATTATAGCCCTAGCACATCAGAAGAATCTCTCCCTATGAGTCTGAGTTAGGCAGAGTAAGCCATTACAGGGCCCCAACAACCCAGACACAGCAAAACAATTCAGACATTCTACTACTTCCCCAAAAGATCCCCTCCATCTCAAACAGCCATTAGTTTCAACACATGCATAAAAATATAGGTAAGAAAGAAGATGAAGTAGAATGTGTGTGTGCGATGTGTATTTATAAACTGAACTTTGCAACTCAGGTATGTCCAGAAGAGTGGAAATCTGCTGATTCTGCTTAGTGGCTCATTGCAAATGACTTTTTTTGAATTAGTATACATATGAACCCACAATATTGAAAATAAAGAGAACATCTGCATCACGAGGCACTGCTTGTTTATTGATGTGACAAATATAACTAAAAATTTAATTACTATTGACACTTCTCAGAACACAAGCATATTTTATAAATACCTGGGTTTATATGACAAACTCCCTCTACAGCATTCTGATCAAATACAACTGCTGTGCCACCTGTATGGCATTTCACAGATGAAGGTTTAAATGGAAGCTAACTAATCTGCCCAAAGTCCCTCTGATGATCAGCATTAGCTTCATTCTACAGAGGCAGCACAGAGTACTCAGTTTACTCTAAAAGATGGTGGCCATATGAACAGTGACTGTGAAAAGCAATAGCAGGCTGATGAGAAATGTGATTTCTCAGCTTTCCTCCCTAGCTGATGAAGCAGACACTTACCTGGGTACGGGGCACCTGGGGGGGGACCGTGGAGCAGCCTTTGGAAGAATCACTGGAGCACAGGGTGGCCATAAAGCCACGGGGCAGAAGGAAAAGCAGCCATAAGCTCTGGCTACGCGGCTGAAATTTCGCCCCAACTTCTCCACTTTGCTTAGCACCATTTGATGGGTATAAATGAGCTGCCAGCTGCCCCTCCTCCCAAAGCTGTCTCGTATTTCCAACACCAGAATGCACAGACTTTCTCTGAGCTAGGTTGAGACACAAATATGAGCAGCAGCTAACATACCACCCTTGCTAGGATTCACAGCTTTTTTAACAGGGGTGAAATGGTACTAAAAAATCAGACATTCTCGCAATGCTTTGCAACAGAACTGGTAAGAATTCAGAGTGGGAGCTAAAAAGAACTCTTTCACTGAAGTGAAAGTAAGGAAAGACTATGTGTGAAAGGAAATAAAAGACAGAATTTGGAAGCCAAATGTAACCCTCCTAACAGGGTGCCTGTGAGGTAGCCAGAGAGAACATCTGCTTATGGCTCTAGAGAACATTATGACACAAACCACTGACACAGGGCATTTTTTAAGGGAGTAACTTTTTCTCAGACTCAGGAGCATGAGAAAGGGACCAGACCTGTGTGTGCAAACCACAGGGTAGGCCTACCAACAAAATACATATTTGCCCGAATCCGTTATGTATTTAAGTCGGCACTAAGGAGATCACGTCTCCAAAAAACTGTTCAACCTTGAAAAATAAAGCACTTACGTATCTCCTGACTTGCGGTAATTTTCTGGACATTCCAAAGACAGACAGCGAAAGCCTCCCTGGATGTTAAAGCAGGTCTCATTGAAAGAGCAGTTGTGGCTTTCTGCAACACACTCATCAATATCTGCCAAATGGAAAAAGGTGAGTGGATTAAACACGTGCCTTTCCTCTACTTGCAGGTGCCAGATGATGAAAGTATCACATATTAGGTACTACAGAACATGGCATGCAATTAAATATTATTACAGGATTGGAAGGGGAGAGCAGGGGAACAAAAAAGAAGAAAACTAACCCAAACAACAGGCAAGGACAGGAAAAGGAAGAACAGCAGTGCCACTAAGTGGACAAGACCTAAATATTTGCTGAAATATTTACAGCATGGTATTTACTTTTAATGGCTAAACTAACTCATAGCATTTCACAGTGGGAATCTTCATCTTCAGAATTTTTTATAATTCTTTAATAAAGTTATAAAAGTATACTCTACTGCATTCTACAGTTTATAAGAGAAATTTCCTGTATATTTATTATAAAATACTGGTTTCTTCAGATTTCAAGCTGATGTTTACTGCTTTACCTACAATGTCGTAGGAAAGGCATTTTTTTAAACACAAAAACTTGCTAGAACTTTTCCGAAGTCCACAATCCAGTTAGGTCTCCCTGCAGTTCTTGAACTCACCTTGGCAGTTGCGTGCATTGGGTGCCAACCTGTAACCAGTGGAGGGACAAGTACATTGAAAGCTCCCGGGAATATTAATACATCGAAAGGAACAGATATGTCCTCCAGTAGGTAAAGCACATTCATCAATATCTGCAAGAAGAAAACACCACTAATTTACTATGTGTTCAGGACATTCTACCAAGTACAGTGTTCCCACTGTGAGCTCCAAACACAATTTCATGATTCTAATTGCTGGGCAAGGAAAAAGATCATCAGATAGGTGTGGGTCTAGTCAATAAAGGCTGTCTGGAATAAATGGAGGTGTGAAGAAAATTAAAAGCAATATAAGGGCCCAAGAGATAAAGTAAATGGATAAGAGCAAGCACTTTACAGTGTCATGTATCATCATACTTTACAAAAGGGAGGGAGAGGATTAGTTTTATCCTTGTTCTCACAAAAAGGAAATCAAGATGAGGTGTCCTACTGTCTAGTAAATCCTGAAGACTTGAGTCCAAATTCAGGATCTTGTCACACCCGCATCCTCTTTGTATTTGAGGAGAACCTACTTACATATTACTTCAGATCCAGCCACAAAAAGAGGATATATAAAATACTACCTAGTAATATTGTATATTACATATACAACATATAAATGTGTTTGTATCTTCACTTGCTGAAGACTATAAATTTTGTCAGTTCCTCAGGTAAAAAAACCCAAACATTTCTGGCAAGTTACAGAAGGAGGCCAAGCTACAACTCAGTGTAAACAGCAAAACTGACACCACACAAGCAAAGATATTTCTAGACTAGCACATGGGTGGGAGACCTTCATTAAATACAGTTTCATAGTTTCACAGGAAAATACCAAAGACAATCAAATGTTAAAATGCAACAATTACAGGTACATGGGATTGTTCATGTACGTTATGGTGAGAATAAGAGATGCTTGCTCGTCCTCTGCAAAATGAAAAAGCTTACCTTCACATGAAATGCCATCTATGTCACTAAGCTGAAAGCCACGGCGGCAGTAGCACTGATAGGAGCCATACACATTGGCACACTCTTGACTACAGGGGCTGCTCTCACACTCATTTAAATCTGAAATGCAAAATTATATACCTGAAGCCCAAACTTCTTGCTCTATTCATCATTCCTATTACAGGACTAAGACAAAAGTTCGGAAGACAATTTTTTTAATTAAAAAAGGATGGTACGCATGTCACTGAGTAAGCTGGAAATAGTGGGCTTTGGGTGTATTACTCTCAACAGGGTCTGGCAGGATAGGTGTGTGACTTGGAGGGAGTCTTTAGGACCACACTTGCATTTTTATGTCTGGATATCAGCAAGGCTGGTTTGGAAGGTCTTCAACCTGATCTAATTGAATCAGCCTTCAAAATGCAGTAAATGCAGACCCATACACCTCTGCACGATCCAGCCTCAGGGCAATATATTTGAACTGTGGGCTACAGTGGCCTTGATTAATCATAACAGCATTCATGCAGTCAAAGAGACCGTTGCTGGGTTGATTTCTCATGCCATTCCAGTGCAGTCTTACAAGCTAAAATCAAATGGAAATAAAAAAAAAAAAAAAAAAAAAAAACAATGAGCTGTATCTCACACTATATAGCCAAAGTATATGACAGCTGTACCTTCACATGACCTGCCATCAGTTGAAAGTTTGAATCCCATAGTACAAGTGCAGTAATAGGAACCAGGAGTATTCTCACACTTGTGAGCACAAAGGCGGCCCGGGTAGCGTCTGCATTCATTGATATCTGCAATGATAAACAGAGAGAGAGGTCTATGTCTTGGCTGGCTTCACTGCAGTAGTAGTCTGGACGAGAACGTGGTCATAAAAGTTTGATTTTTATTTTCCAGATCTGAATTTCACACTAGAGAGGGAAGGACTTGCTCAAAATGCTCTTTTAGAAGCAGCTCAGTGCATAATTGAATTAGATCTATAAAGAAGAAAGTTGCTTTGATCTTCCAAAGGAATGTTTTGCTGTAGGTGCATATAAAAATATCACAGAAAACAATTACACACACTTTCATAATCTTACCTTTTAACAGGGTAACAGATAACATGTTGACACTACTAATACAGCTTCCTTTGAAGTATCAGCAGCTCTTTAATACGGCATTAGATTTATACAAATAATATAGCAGTCAATTTTACATTCAGATGAAAGAGGTTATGCAGAGAGCAATAACATTCTTTACACGGGATCATTTTTTAAAATGCCATGGCTGCATGTATCTGAGTCAATAGGTGCAACTTACCAATACAAGTTCTACTGATGACATCAAAAGAATACCCAGATTTGCACTCACAACGGTAATTGCCTGGGGCATTTATACAAACATGTCCTTCTCCACAAGGCTGATTAGAGGATGAGCACTCATCCACATCTAAAAAAAGGAGAGAAATGATTGAAAGCACACTTCTGAGCACGCAAGTTGAGAGAAGAGCAACATGTTAACATATTTCAGTGTCCCCTCGGAGTTATAAAGCGTTTTGAAACAGAAAGCAGGATTTTGATCTAGCTCTCAGCTTCTACAAGAAGATAGTCACAAATCTAAACTATTCTTACTGAAGCAGGTTATCTCTCAGGTGTCCTGTTATTATTGATGGACTTGGGAAGGAAAAGAAATCAGGAAATCAGACAATCTTTGGAGGAAATCGGGTGTAAAATTGTTTTATTATGCACATTCAGTATTCATGGCTCAGACCTTCAGCTAGTGTAAGATGCCAGAGGCCCACAGTCAGTAGAGCTTTGTTAAGCCATTTACAAAAATGGAAAACACAGGCAAAAATACCTCTCTTTGCAGAAGCCGCGTTAGTTAAAAGCCAGCCAAAGGCATATATGCCTTTCAACATTACTTGAGTGGCTTCTGTGGGACATTAAGTGGGCCTCGTGTTATACCTCTCTGTTGAGGAGATTTGAGACCACACAGCATCGCTCCAATACGCTAATATAGCCACAGACAATGCCATTTTGGCGCGGTGATTTTCATTTCCCCTCAGAATATAGGGTTTCATGAGTTATATGAAGGACAAGCAGTGGATCCTTGTCATTTTTCACTTGTTGGGACTGCCATGAGGGAAAGAACAGGATCAAGAATTGACTGTAGGAATGAGAAAAACTTGGGCAAAGTGCAAGAAACTGGTCAACATAAACGATAGCTGTGACTTATTTTCTTCAAACTCTTTTTTCTTCCAAACTGCTACTTACCTACACATCTTGTTCCGTCTTCATTGAGATGATAACCTCGGCCACAGCTGGGGGAGATACGCTGGCAGGTATATGAGCCATCAGTGTTAATACATATCTGCCCAGCTGGGCATGGCATGTTGGTGCTCAGGCATTCGTTGATATCTACAAAAGAACAAGTCACTGTAACTATTTGCTGTCTGAAGATGTTTAAGGTAAGAGGCTTTCCTTATGTAACACTTCAGAGGTTTACATCCTGATGAAATCCTTCACAGTTTGAAAAGTTCTGCCCATGGGAGAATACAACTATTCGTGCCATTTAGCTTCACCAATATAACGCTTCCAGGGTGAAGATCGGGATGGGTATGAGAGGCCCAAATCCCACTGATACGCAGTGGCAACTGGGTATAGAACTTGTATTTGTTTAAAAGCCTTTGAAAGTCTCCCCTAAACATACAAAGGGATGATCAACAATTCAGTTCACCAGCTCAACCAGTTTTGCTGCAGCCTGGGGGTTGTGGCTCACAGTGAATGAGCTATTTGGTAGTACGTGCTCACATAGGTAGTAACTGGCACCATTTTTCCAGAGGGATAAACTACTGCTCACAGGTATTCACCATGAATACTTTACCTTGTCTTAGGGTAAGCTGTCCATATAATCATAAGAATGTGAATAGCTTATTTCTGTATTCACAAGACTATGCAGCCCTCTACCATCCATCAAACATATGTCTTGTTTTTTACAAACCGGACAACATATCACTTTGTGACAAAGATAACCTTTGCTTGGTAAGAACCCACTATGAAGTAAATTCTCAGAAAATGTAACGAGATGAGACTAAGCCGTATTAGAGCATGATCTGGTGCAGTGTATCTAGCCAAGAAGGCGAGGTTAGCATGTACTATTAGTCTGGAGAACAGGAGTTTCAGAGTCGGGAATCTGTGGCTACAGGAGGTACTGAGGCAGCCTTTGCTACCTGGAAATGTTGATATGACTTAGACGCCAGCCTGTAGGAGCGTCACCACTTCTGGGAGTAGGGGCTTGCATCCCATAACCTTCAGAAAAGTCCAGCTTCGTGTGAGTACTTCTCTGCCTCAAATTTTCCCAACTGCTTCACTGGGATATTACCATGACTTTACACAGTGGTGCTGTTAACTATTGAAGACCTACTCTTTCCAGTTGCTATGGTATGGTATTAAGCACAGCAACCAGCTTGCAAAATGTTTGCTATCTGAAGATGGAGAAGGGGATGTAGTATAATGTGAAACATTTCAGCCAGGCCTATCCCAGCTCACTAGAGTGTAAAATTTTCAATTTACTGGAAAGACAGGAAAGTTTTCATACTTTTTCCCCTCAGCACCACATAGGGCAGCATTTCATTCAGCGTGTAAAATCAGCCTGTGAAATTGCTTCAGTAAATATTTTGAGCAAATGCATTTTAGGGGACATAACTATTGCTGCTGCAAATTGATGTGGCTTTATTAATATCAGTGAAGGCAAGGTAACTCCTAACTGCCGTGGCCCTGGTGCTAGCTATGGCAGATAGACATCTTCAAAAGGCTTGTTGTGCACAAGCACTGGCCCCCTTCATTTTAAAGGCTGCAATTTTGTTTTCAGTCTCGGCGTTTCCCGTGTCAGATTTCGGCACTACAGGGTATGATGTGGTCGGGAGAACGAGGGGTTGACAATGAGCTCGACTTGGCAGCTGCTGCTGCTCAGCCAGTTCCACGAGTCTGAGACACGCTACGCCGATGGGGGAATTCAAAGTTAAGTTGAGACTTGAAAATACTACAGAAGGGAATAGCTGATAGATTTGTAGGTCATGTTAGACAATTCCATTTAGAGTCTGCTGAAAACCAGTAATTCTAACATATTTATATAAAGGTTATAATTCTGTTTTGTAGGACTCTTGGAAACAAGACAGATGTAATCAGTCTTTAAAATAAAACTCCTCTCCACAGTGTGTTATAACTGGCCCATCATTCTCATACACAGTAAGATTCTTGATAGGCTATAACTAACAGGGAACAGGTCTGGAAAGACCTGCATACCTGTCAAACCATGCATACTAATGGCAACAAAGCGTGTTACAGAGGATGTCATAAATTACAGCTTTTTACACTAAGCTTTAGCTAAAACCTTTTGGATAGAGGGAGGTAAAACGTATCATGAATTTTTTACAAATTTTGTTTCGGATAAAATACCCAAAGACTTAAGGAAAACGTTCAAATGCAGCTAAGTGCCTTAGGTAACCAAATCTCATTAAAAATAGAGATCTAGTATTTAAGTCTTTTATTTAAATGGTTGTTGGCTGTAAATCTTACCTGTGGGACCAAGCCCGCCTTTAAAGGAGCAGAAAAAACATACAGCAGAGCAATGCATAGATGCATGAAGAATCACTTGAGAAGCTCAGAACTCACCCAGTGAAACCAGAACTTATCTCACAGCCAAGACTTAAGTATTCACTGAGATAAGAATATGTCTTACCAATACAGTTGCCTAGCGCATCTTGTATAAACCCATTCATGCACTGTAGCTTGGGTCGGCAACGGAAAGATCCTGGAGTATTCTGACAGATAAAATCGGGGGGGCAGTTATGAGTACCAGTCTCACATTCGTCAATATCTGGTACATCACAAAAAAAAATTGTTAGCAGGAGTCGGACAGAAGCTTTTTCATCACATTGAAAACATACGACATGAGTTACAAATGTCACACAGATTAATCCCCAGCGTGCCTTCATGTGACTCAATGCAGTGAGCCAGGATCAATCTGACCTACTGTCTCAAACAGAATCTCAGTAAAAACAAGTAAAATAGGTTAAGGTTTTTATTATTTGGTTATTAACATTATGGGATGTGTGTGTTATGCTTTACAAATTTAGTTCTCACAACTAAATAATTCAGAATTATTATAGAGCACCCGAAGCATCACGTTCAGCAGTGGTCTGCCTTGATTCAGCAGTGTGCTTGTACATGGGCTCAGCTCTGAAGTCAGTAAGACGTAGTTATAAGTCCAAGTGCAATTTTAATTTTAACCTTACATCCAGAGCAGACATTGTCTATTTCTTTCATAAATCAATTAATTGGCCTTGATTCTCATCCATATTAAGGCTTGCAATATCCTTGATTATTGTGCATTAAAATGCACATATAAATATGATTTCTGCTCACTTTAATATTCCATTCCAGTTCAGAATAGACAATAAATATTTGTGAATAAATTACGGTTCAGATAAAGCAGACAAGGGCTAAATTCATGAATTTAATTCATGAGTGTAACGCTGTCCACATAAAAGCAACTAAAATTTAATGTTTGCCACCTTGCAATGGGATGAAATCTCCTAAAGCGAGTAAAATACAGAAACTTTCTAGCAATAGGATGTCTCAGCTTTTCCATTTATGCAGTTGACACAACAGTAGATGCAATTGCTTATGCCTAGAACTTTGTGAAACTTTAATGATTGTGGAGTCTCTGATAAGTTTAGGATGGGTTAATACTGAATTGGGTACAGCAGGGTTCTACATGTTGCACACCTCAGTCATTTTACTTGGCATTTAAAAATCATATATGAAGATTAATCATTTTGTATCTTCATTGCTATTAACATAACATTGGTAATTAACATTATTAACATATCTTATCCAGATAAGACATTTCTAATGTTAATGGCATGCATAATTTACTGTCTGTACTCCTTTTTTTCCACCGGAGAAAGATTGTTAATACTTGCTGGGAAGCTATTTGTTGGCCTAAATCTCATGTAATTCAAATCAGCAGAAATTTTACTTCAAAGGGATCAAAGTTAGACCATGATACTTTGAAAAGCACTGTCTGTATGTTCTGCAGGTTTTGCACTGGAGTTTGTTCATCAGCTTTTTTATTCAATCTATTATTCATCACTGATCAGTTCCTACAATAAAACCTTACCCAGAATTTTGGTTGAGTTAATTTGCTCAGTGGAATGAAATTGGTCTGTTTATAAACAATTCTAAGCTCTGGGGGAACAGACTTTCTCATAGTGGAAACCAGTTCCACATCAAATGGAGTTTGCTGCTAATCTACACCTCTGCGAAGGCAGCGTGTCAGGTGAAGTTATGGATGCACATAACAATGTACTCTGAGCTAGATGCAACTTGAAATCAGGCACTTCTTTAGTAAAAAAACAGACTATTACCCTTGTCTTCAAGCACAGCCAGTCAAGAACAGTGCTTTTAACTCTTTTTCATTTTAGAATCCTTCAGAACGTTGTGATTAAGAAATGAATCCCATTGTAACAAATTTAAACCTCCTGAGGATAAAGGCTTATTTTTTTTAAAAGATGCATTTACCTTAGAATTTTCAAATTGAGTCACCTGGCCACTCCACCTGCCACACTTCATTTCACACGTCAAAGTGTGCAACCTTGATTCTTTCAGGTGAAATTAAACCATTAGGGACGCCTCAGGAGCAGGACTTAGGCACTCCACTCACTAATGAGCAACCAATTCATAGGACCAGACTAGAACTAGCCAGAAGGAACCACCAGAAAAACGTGTATAGCGTGAGTGCTGGGCCTTCAAAATAAACTCTTTCAGTCCCCATACCAGCTCCTATTGTCAGTGTAAAATGAATGTAGTTATCTCTCCTGGAAGTCTATGTAGTATTCCACAGACAGTCTGATCTGGTATCTGCAAGGTGACAGGTAGAAAACTACTGTCCCAGAAGAACTAGGACTGTCTGCGTGTCCCTGTGTAACTACAGCTTACATGTGTATTTACCAAAAGTAAAAAAGCATGACATGATGATGTACTTATTTTTTTATTTAAGTCTAGAAGATTTCAGTTTCTCTGCACAGGACGTACCTTTGCAACGACTGTCATCCGTTAGTTCATAACCAGTTCCACAGCTCGTGTCCCGCTGACAGCGAAAGGATCCTAATGTATTGACACAGGTTTGTCCAATCCCACAGCTGTGCGTCCCAGTGATACACTCATTAATATCTAGAATATGCAAAATTATTTAAAGAAAGAGAGAGTAAATATGAAACATGAAACTTGCAGAAATCCTTCCTTTGTTCTGCCTCCCACCAACATATGGGACTCAAGACACAAGTTGCAACTTCCTACTTGATAGACATTTCTTTTGTGAATTTTTTTCATTTTCTCTTTGAATGCATAAGAAAATTTGGCATCCATGTGTATCAAATGTAAAAGTTCTTCCTTTTTATGTTTCACGCTAGGCTAGCGTTAATCTGACCTATCATCAATACCTATTTTATATTATGAAGGTTGGATCTGAGCTACTTACCTAAACTCCCTTTTCAGTTAATGACAGAAAAGGGCACTCCTGTTGGGTAACGCTGTTCATCCTAGAATAGCTACACAGAACAGGCAAGATGAACTGTGCCCTGGAAGTGCTTGTTTCTCTCGGGTAGCGACAAAAGGAGCCTCGGCTGACTAGCGCAGAAGCAGACGTCTACACTGCACGTCTGAAGTCAAGTGCGATGAGCTCGACCTGAACCCATTTCATCTGATCTCCCTTTAGTTCTTCTTATGGGAGAAACTTAACAATTATTCCCCCTTGACTATTCCCACGCCACTCACGAGATCCAAAACTTTCATCCTTTCTGTCAGTCAATTAACAAGATGAAGAATCCTACTCTACTCCACCTGCCTTATCAATTACTACCTACTATTATAAAAGAGAACAATAAAGTCAAGATCTTCTGCCTCTTCTCCACTCTAAATCCTCCATCTCTTCTACTGATTCTTTCCTAACTCCATTTTCCTACAACTCTCATTCCAACACTCTGTTTAAATCAACTTTTTACGATCTCATGTCCTTCCCCAGCTGGCATAAGCATATTCTGATCTCTTCTGTCTGGATCTTTTTTTATCTATTCTTGCTCTTTTAAAACAAGGACGTTGATAATCGAGCCAATGGTTTTATTTCTTTTACCTTCACAGTTGACACCATCTGGCTGAAGCTGATACCCAACAAAGCAGGAGCAGACATAACTGGATCCTGTGTCTCTGCACTGCTGAGAGCAGGGACCACCACCTAGATGGATATTTTAAGAAGTGTTATATAATAAAGAGTGTCTTCACAGGAACTGAAACAAACCATTAATTTCCAGGATGCTTGCTGATTTATTTAGAAAAGCAGATAACTAAACACACACATACACAAAAGAAGGAAAGGGCTAAATACTGAAAGAAGTGTTTGTAATCCCTGGATTCTTTTAGCTCTAAAAATGAATACAAGAAGGAAGTAAATTAAGGAGTCGCTCATAGCCCATTATTGTTAGAAGGGAAAATGCTGATGAACTCAGACACCTCCTCAGGTTTTGGCTGGGAAGTTAAAACTTTGTCTGGTGATTACTCTAAAACAAGGAAGACAAGATGCATCACCATAAGTTAGTGAAACATTTTCACTATCAGCTGCATTTGGCTTTATTTTTAGCCCATCACTATTAGGACCACACTCCTGAATTAGCTATAGCATGTGCTCTTTTCCTACTCAGCAGGCAGGAAACACGTAAGGGACAAGAGGGTACTGTGGGTGACAAAGGCTTCAGAGAACCTGAAGGAACCAAGACTTACTACTGCAGTACTAACGACCTAGTGAGGTGTGTGCAGGAGTCACAAAGGATATGAAAGAGAGCTGGGGTTATTTGGGCAGACAGAAAGAGAGAATACTATAGGAAATTCACACAAGATTTGGCTCATCATTAAGAAAACTCACTTTTTCTGATCTTGTCAAAAAATAAATATTAAAAAAATTAATATTCTCACAATAGAGAAAAGATTATATATTTCCAACTATTCGCTGTAAGAATGTTGATATTCTTAGTACAAATAGAACCTGTCTTCTTCCATTTTTCAGAATGGCTGAACGGGTGTTAAACAAAAGGTCTGAGATAAGCACAATCAATGTGGGCAAATGCAGATGTAATAGTTTAAACTTTTGAGTGAATTAAAGTAATTTTTTTTAAGTGCCACAATTTCTAATGAGGACAGGGCCATTAATACACCACAGAAAATTAGGTCTGTACTCAGTACTGGCAAAGGCAATGACATTAGAAGGAACCACGTCTTGTGGTTGAGATGGACAGCTACCGCTTTCTGAACCTCTGCTAATACTGTGAGCTCCTGTCAGCCACAATAAAACCTATTGTGGAGGTGTTGGAAGAACAGAATTAATTTCCTCATATACCATGAAGGTGCTCCAAAACCAACTGCTGAAATTTCCACTGCCTAGGAAATCTAAGTTTCCATTGGTGAAGTTTGGAAAATCAGAAGTAATCCTGGCGTGCCAAGTTTATCAGAAAATATACTGTAGACAGAAACTAATTTGTAATTAGTCATACCAATCCATCTCTTGCAGGCAGCTGATTAACTGACAAATGCACAACTGATTACATAAAGAAATAATGCTAGGAAAATATATAACACATTTTTCTATGTCATCTCTTGTAATTAGCAGCTGGAGAAAAGGAGAAGAGGCAGTGTTGGCTTTGACTAGCTAATGACCTAGCAGACATTTCCATCCTCTCTGGAGTGTAATAGCTATACAATATGTAGCACAGTAAATCATCTCTCAACTGGAATATAAGTCTATTAAATTGATTTTATCCTAAATACATTACTTAGTTCTGAAATGCTTGCAGAAAATAATAAATCACTGCTGGTTTAAGTTTATAGACATGTAAATCACATGTGACAAGCAATAAATCAGAATACTTAGCAGAACAATATCCCAATAACACATTCTTCCCAGGAGGCAGAACGGCCTGACTAATGAGGACAATAGCCGCTTTTCTTCCTTTTTTTCAGGTGATGCATCTCAAAAGGAAACAAGTTTCATTTCATATTCAATCGCTGTGATCACCCCAAGAGAAGGATAAAAGAATGCACGTTTAACATACGATCCCCACGTTCTGAAGAATCCAGAGTGCTCCATGGGTAACACCTCTGAGGTATTATCCACTACAAGTTAAATAAAAGTTATATGTATAGTCTAAGCTCCGGTTGGGTAAGATGAACACCACTAAGGGAGACAATGTACTTGTACTTAAGAACTATTGAGGCACCACATAATGGCCTACCATTTCTTAGAAAGGATCTTCATTCTGTTGTTTCTACCCATAACTAGCCTAGGCAAATGGTTTTGGCTAATCTCTAGATCTAAGTTTGCTTCACTTTTATTGGAGATGATCACAAAAGAGCTGGCTAACAGGACTAGTCACCTGACTTACCTCTGCAGCCATCATGCAGATAAGGATCTTCTTGGTCTAGTTCCTCCTTTGAAATTTCAACTAAAAAGAGGAGAGACAGGCGTTACAGGAGAAAGCACTTTTCTTCTCACAGTAAAAAGCTGCTTGCTTGGGACGGGGCTCAGACCAGGCCTTTGGATAAACCAGGACAAAATTAAAGAGTATTATTTACATATTTTACAGCTATTTCATACTTAAATTTGACATTCAAATGCACATGGCCATGGGGCATTTTCCATCTGACTGATTCAATATGAAAGTCACGCTATGATCACAGATTACGTATGGGCTGAGATTTTCAAATGCAGGTTCTTAACATTAGGCTTTTAACCAGAACTTAACCTCATTTTCATAAGACATGTTGTTGAGGCATGCTTGACTTCCACTGACTTTATAGTAGCTTGGGGTACTCACAGTTTTAATGAAAATCAGATTAACCTCAGTTATTTATTTAGACTTCGTTCCAAAAAGAACTCCACACCCAAGTTTTGGGCACCTACTTATGGCATTCTTTCAAATGTACTTCATATACCTTAACTCAAAGAGTTTTGATCAGCGGTACTTCTACTACGTGCATGTGTCCTGAGAGTTCTTCCTCTCCACCTGGAGGACGTGGAAGGGCTGAATACATCCACTGCCTGAACCCACTGCTTGCCCAAAGGACTAGCTAATGGACTTCCACCAATCCTGCCACTTTGAACGCAGGGGAGATGGTAGGTTAGTAGTGAGATGTGTAAAAACAGAATCTCAAAATTCTCTGGTTATGGAATAGGAAACTTCATCTCATTTCAGTGATTGTTTGTAAGCCTCTTCAACCAGCAGTCGCTTACAAGTGAACAATACATCACGGATGTGAAAGCAAGTGTTTGTGCAGTGGCACACAGCTGGGTTGGTACATTCACAGAATCACAGAATCATCTCGGGTGGAAAAGCCCTTGAAGACCATCCAGTCCAACCATTAACCTCACACTGACCGTTCTCAACTCCACCAGATCCCTCAGAGCTGGCTCAACCCAACTCTTCAACCCCTCCAGGGATGGGGACTCCCCCCCTGCCCTGGGCAGCCCATTCCAACGCCCAACAACCCCTTCTGCAAAGAAATACTTCCTAAGAGCCAGTCTGACCCTGCCCTGGCGCAGCTTGAGGCCATTCCCTCTTGTCCTGGCGCTTGTTCCTTGGGTCAAGAGACTCATCCCCCCTCTCTGCACCCTCCTTTCAGGGAGTTGTAGAGGGCCATGAGGTCTCCCCTCAGCCTCCTCTTCTCCAGACTAAACCCCCCCAGTTCCCTCAGCCGCTCCCCATCAGACCTGTGCTCCAGACCCTGCACCAGCTCCGTTGCCCTTCTCTGGACACGCTCAAGTCATTCAATGGCCTTTTTGGAGTGAGGGGCCCAAAAATTGAACCCAGTCATCGAGGGGTGGCCTCAAGCCACAGGGGTCACACAGAAGCTAATGAAATCAGTTTGCCCAAGTCTGGTCTGATTTTGTAGAGGTCTCTGGGGACAGAGTACCAGAGGTTACTCTTTATGTGACTAAGAAACGTTACACAGGGAGTCAGTTTGCAGCAGTATGCCTTGCATGCCTTGCTGTCACAGAATCACCTAGGTTGGAAAAGATCTTGAAGATCATCTAGTCAACCATTAACCTAACACAAACAAAAGGTGCTAGTCCAAGAAGCTGCCTCACGAAATGGAGACTGATCTCCCCTTCACGACTAACAAAGGTGTCTGTTCACGTTGCTTGCTCTGCCTTTCTACAGGCAATTTTTACTGTCGATAGGGATATATGACATATGTTCAACCACCTGCTTGCTTCTTAGTTTAATGATGAGAACATTGTCCTGCCCTGCTTGTTGACACAGACCCATCTTTGCAATGCATAATGGTTACTATGTGTGCCACACTAACCATACTATCCATATGCATAAAGGTTATTATATGTGCCACTCGCCCACAAGGGTAAGTGGGGAAATACTGTACACTGTGCTCACGATTCTGGATTTTCAGATGTTGATATATTTCTCATGTCATGCAGGCATACTGAGTCTGCAAATTTTTTGTTATTAGCAGAGTGGTCTAAGTACAAGGTGTCTTCCAGTCCAGTCACTTCAGCCAGTGCTAATGGACAAGGGGAATTCTCCTGTCAAGGAGAATTCTTCAAACAAAGAAACAGGCAGGGCATTTCTAAATGTTTCTCAATAAGGGTGTACGCTGACATAAGCCAAGTTTGAAAGACCTGAAACAAGTCTGGTAACACATTGGCTCAAGCAGACCAATGCAAGCTTTTGTGGTGGGGGTTGGGTTTAAGTGATTGATTAGGACAATGTCTCCCAAAATCTGTCACTGGTGATCTGCTAGCCAGCAGGCATGTCTTCAGTGCTCAACTGCCCATGAAGGAGGCAACACTACACAGCATGACTCTTCTGCATTTCAGGTCTGCCTGCTAAGTGAAAAAGGCAAAAGAACCCCAAACCCAGGTCTGTAAGGGTCAGTTTGTCCACACTCATTCTCTTCAGCTCTCTGTGGACTGGGTACGGAGAAGAGTATCAGGAGCTGCTGCCATCTAGATGCCCCTCTTTTCTGATAATGTCAAAAGAAATGCAGATACCATGTTTCCCGGAAACATTCCGTTCTCCCAGACAGTCCAGGCCTTTCAAATGCCCCAGTTTGTGGGCATTTGAAACACACATTGGCCTGTCACACAAAAGGCAACATCTGAATTCTGCTGAGCTGGCAAAGGCCATCTGGCTTTTAAATCCAATTAAAAGAATCAGTTGTCAATTTTCTTTTTAATCAAGAATTTATCAGTGGGTAAAATGCCATTAAAAATTAATAGCTTATACTCAGTCTCCAAGATAAGATCATTAGTGGCCAAAATAATGTGTCTTATAGTTAAGTTCCGACACCAGGAACTGAGTGACCACTTCCCAGCTCTTTTAGCCTCCTGTGGTACACAACGTTCCAGCTACCACTAGCCAAAAAAATGAGCTACAAAACATGCATCATTAATTTACTCAGAGAAGATCTCAAGTTAGAGGAATTCCAACAGAAATAACTTAAAGTACAAGCACTCCTTGTACCCCATATCATTTTGTGTCTTGCTTTTTTACAATTTGCAACATAAAATACCTTGCTCCTTTTTCGGAGCATCATCGCTGATGGACACATCAATGCCTTCTTGACCCTTCACACAGCAGGCTCTGAAGACAATTCCACACTGGTATCCTATCTTGGGGTTGGGTTCACAACTCTGTCCTTGAACTTGGGCAGCCTTTCCCAGCAAACAACAGTAACAACATATCTGTTAAAAAAAAAAAAAAAAAAAAAAAGAAGAAAAAGTCATATCCCAGCCCTGAGCAAATCAATGCAAATTTTGTCAGTAGTGTCAACAGTGTTATCTCACCTTGGCAAACTGATGGACATTTTTCTGCAAACTTTTTAAGAACTGGTATACTTAGGCTCAGACATTTTAATCTGTAGTTGAGCTCTGTATCTGGCCTACATAGAGCCAAGCACAGAGCCTGGACCCAGTTCTCATAAATACTGTGTATGTGTGAATGTCTGTGCAAGGTCGTGTGAAGGACCAGAATGGTCCACATATATATAAGGAATTTCATTGCTCCCTGGCTGCGTAGCCCAGTTTCAAACACCAGCGAACAGTGGGAACTCTTAACACCTCTGCTTCTCTTTTATGTTCAGTTCAATCAAAATGGGACACGATCAATGAAGTGCATGACTCAGTTTATAATTAAACTGCCCACTCGACTTCCCAGCAAAAAGCACCCCTCTCTGAACTAACAGACAAAGAAGCCAACAAACATGATTCATCCAAGTTTAGTGTTAACAGGTCATAAAGAGAAGTTATTCTGCTCTGAAAAACAGACTACATAGTCAAACATTATTTAAAAGCATCGCGGTCCTGACATGGCTTCCAGCAATGAAACATGATCTGCCTCTTCCAGACCTCCTGAACTACGGCCCTGGAATACACCACAGAAATGAACACAAGACAAGTTAATCCTGCGGAGGTTTCCTTTTATTTTAAATTGAGGGGACACTGCTGAGTTATTCAGTTTTCTTCCTTGCTGTTAGAAAGCAGCAAAGATGTTTGGTTCTCTGGAACTGGTGTCTGCCAATTGCTACTGTCATGTAAAAGCAGATTTAAGCTTTTATTGTTCATTTTATTATTCTTCCACTCCTTTTTGCTTGAAGAAAATAGACTGAGCCATTAAACAGAGCAGATGGGCTATAACATAACACTGAACTAAATTTCTGTAATTTACACCTAGTGAAAAGAAGGCAACTATTAAATTTCTTTCATTACTCTGAGATATATACCCCTGCCTGTAAGTTTTCCCTTATAAGGTATTATATATATTTCTCTCTCTGTACTGCAGTGAAAGGTTCTTTTAAAACCCAGAGCAGCATGAAAGTAAAATAATAAAATCCTTTTTCCTTATTTCTTCAGTCTGTTTTCACTTTACAGCATTCTGAAGTATGTAAGCATGCTATTTTGTACTTTGCCTTTAAATACACAACTGAATCCTTTCCCTGCTGCAGAATGCTGTACAGCAGGAACTCTTCCCTCCCGGCCAGTGCTGGGGTGTTGTTTTCATGCCCACCATAATGTTAAGATACACGATTTCCCTTATTAACTACTGTTTGGTAGGATGGTTCCTCACTACCCACTTTTTTTACCTGTTCTCCAACCACTTCCATCCAGTGGCAGATGCTCTGGTTTCATCGCTAATATGACTGGGATATTTCCATCTTTTCTGGCTTTTCCAGATGACTTTAGAAATCAATATTTGATTATCTCTTCCAAGAATTGTAACATTTCTGAATATTTATTCTAACTCATCTAACATTTTCCTGAGGCATCCTTCTCAAAGTTTTTAACATCTGTCTACAATTTTGTTAGATTTCCAATTTTCACAACCATATATTAGAAGACAGAAATGAAAACTGAGCTGAAGATTCATTGACTTAAGCTTGCGTATTTTTGATAACCAAATCTTATTTAAGTTACTGAATACAGCTGACGCCTTGCCAAATTCTGACATTATATACTTCTGGATATCCTCACTGGCTTCTACTGTTAGACATATGAATTGACTCCATCTATTCTTTTGTTTTGTCACACAATGCTCAAATTGGGAGTTACAGAGTTTCTCTGGATTTTTTTTGTAAAGAGCGATCATTAATCTTGCCATTCTTGAAGTGTTGAATAACCTTACGTTCTTTATTTCTTCCAGGTTGAGCCACCACTTGAAAGACCTCTGTCTCCAGCTAACGTGAACCTTCAACTACAGAGCTTGCTAAGTCTTGCAATGTCTGTAAGAAACTGTATCTTCATTTCACATAATTGTACACATTGAACCATTCGCTCCAACCCGTATTTATTCTAACTGTGTGTGATGCATCTTGATTTAACATCTTGATAATGAGAATAATTTATGTTGCTATACCACAGCCAAAATGATCCAGAGATGGAAAGTGTAAAATGTTTTCTTAACTGATGTTTATGGTAACTGGCTTTTAATATTGACCCTAGAAGATTCTGCACTGGCAGTTCCAAAGCCTAACATTTTCTGTTCAACTAAAGAAAAAAAGATGGAGAAGCTGATAATGGCCTTGTGCTCAGAGCCCACCCAGGAGTCTGTAGACCTGCATAAGTCTCCACATATTTCACCTATGAACTTGGAAAGTCACCTTTCCTTTCAGTTCTCCCACTGTGGAATGGTAATAAAACAGCAGTTATAAGGCAAGTTTAACTCACGTTCACTGAGCACTCTGGTATTCCAAGACACAAAGCAACATGTCATTATAACTATCACTATCCTGGTAAGATTAATCTCAACATTGCCTTTTTCACACTGATTTTTTCAGGGTTCTTAGCCTATTCTGAAAGACTTTGATCCTTTAATCTGGAGTGCAGTCTAGACTCCATATTAGTTCAGTTCTTGATGTGTTTGCAGCCATTTCCCAAAGGTTGCCAGCTGCCTGGAGGCATTTTGCAATGACCATTCACCCATTTACTAGAACCATCACTGCCTTCATGGATGGTACAACCTAACGATCAAGTTGTTATTACACACTTTCACTGCCTGTAAGCCTTTGCTTCTTAAGTGATCCCGATAATAATCTCAAACATTTTTTCCTTTGCCTCTCCCCTGTTATTAGCAAAAGCCCGTGCAGCTTCAAAGCCATGCCTTGATCATCGTGTTTGGATAGAAAGCTGTGTCCTACTCGAAGTCCTGTGATCCCTTGGCTGCTCTTCTACCTTCCCTTCTGACAGAAAGAAATAAAGATGGCAGGAAGAAAGGAACAGTTACATGTGAGAAGTTTGAAGATTTTTGGTGGGATTAGAAAGCACTAATTGCATTCATCAATAAGCTCTCTTAATTACTTAAATTTTATAATAGTTCTTTATTATTTATGTCACCATTTAAGTTACCAGATCGGGAAGAGTGAACTATGTCTTAACATTGCTTTTGTGTATTTGTCCACAAGAGGTCTCTCACTTGCTGAAATCCAGACTAAACTAGTAAATGTTATGAATAACAGACTGAAAAAAACACAAATAACTCAGGGAACTTTTTCAGAACTTTTGAAGATCTGAACAAAAATAAAAAATATGTTCAACAGTTCAAAGCAATAAAACTTTTGTGCTCACCTCATATACACAACCAAAGTATCCTTGACAAAACTGGGGAGATAGCGCTGTATTTTGATCTTTGGAAAAAGAAAGTGCCTATGACAATTTGGGGGAAAATGTCTGAGCACCTTAAAGAAGGTCAGATTTCTACAAGATTCACTCCTTTCTGCAGGGCTGTTGTGGTAGAAACTTTCAAAAAATCATTTCTACATCTCCTGTATCAGCGACAAATCTGGAAATTGATTACTGTCTTTTGATGAAGATTTTAAAAATCAGTGATTAATTTTGCATCCTTTTTTCCAAGGCAAGAAAAGCTATGCTTGCAAAAAAATAAAGGAGTAAAATTATGCCCATCATTACCTATGCCTACCGCCCTCAAGTGTAAAAGCTGAGGCGAGTGTTTTCAAAATATGGTCTTTTTATCTTCTTTCCAATTGTGAGTTTTGGATTCAAAAGGAATATTAGCTGCCTCATCTGCTGCAGAGTACTGTGATTAATCCTACTAATTGAATTACTAAATTGCTCTTTCTGCTTCCTTGAAGGAAACAAAGAAGATTCAAAAGATTCCCTATGCTACCTAAACTAAACAAAACCCGACCAGCTCAGGCAAAATAAGATTCAAGCCCAGAAGCTTGCTTAGCACGGCAAGGGCACAATTGTCACATACGTTGTATGTCTCAAGGTCATCAGATTCAAAATGTATTCAACAAAAGAAAGGAGGAATTGTTCATTGATACTAGATCATAAATCATCTATGTCCATGATGGATCAAAGAGATTATCTATAAAGATACTCCTACAGCTCCCTCAGTACAGTTATTAAGTGTAGGATATTCCTGTTAGGGAGTGGGGGAGGAGAACGTGGCTCACAAAGATTAAGTAACACTGACTATGTTTATACCAGTAAATTAAACAGGGACAGAGTATGGGCTCAGGCATTGTCCTGCAATCATCTGTAATGTTTAAATATTAGCAAGCTCTAATGGCAACTAACATCCTCTCAATGCTGAAACATAATTTGGGGTTAGCACAGTCTAGCGAGCGTTCCTAACAGCCCTCGTGCACGGTGCTTTGCAGGGGAAAACCACCAGTTACAGGACATGAGCTGTGCTGTACCGTTTATTCTCAGGGCCAGAGATCAAGGCCCAGTCCATTTTGTTTAAGAATACAGCTGTCACCATGAAAACCTGCCATCTTTAAAGTCTGGCCATTCTAAAAACCAGCATCATTAACTCCTCTTCCTCATGCTGACAAGCTCACACAGGGAAACACAGAATCACCTCAGTTGGAAAAGCCCTCGAAGATCATCCAGTCCAACCACTGACCTCACACTGACCATTCTCAACTCCACCAGATCCCTCAGCGCTGGCTCAACCCAACTCTTCAACCCCTCCAGGGATGGGGACTCCCCCCCTGCCCTGGGCAGCCCATTCCAACGCCCAACAACCCCTTCTGCAAAGAAATCCTTCCTAAGAGCCAGTCTGACCCTGCCCTGGCGCAGCTTGAGGCCATTCCCTCTTGTCCTGGCGCTTGTTCCCTGGTTCAGGAGACTCATCCCCCCTCTCTGCACCCTCCTTTCAGGGAGTTGTAGAGGGCGATGGGAAAGTGGGTTTCCTTCAACAGTTACATTCTGCGGTAGCGTTGTCCCATGGTATGTGTTTAAAACAGTGCTGCTGTTAGAAACCTCTCTCTGGCAGCAAGCACTTGATCTGCAGGTACTCGCCATCACAGTCCTTGTTCATAGCCCTTCAAAGCACTGACACAGAGGGCTAAATATTTTTTCATGCCACATTCAGATCGAGGTGGACAGGCTTCCTAACAGTAAAGGCTGCGTAGAGGAATCTCCAGGTCATACCCTGAATGTGCTCAACGGGTGACATATGTCCCCCTTGGGGGACACACTCCACCATGGGACAAAATCACGCTGCACATGCAGACCAGTCTGTGACAACCCACCAATGCCAGCCTCATCAGCACATGTTATCTTCCTTCTACTCGTAGCAAGAATGTGGGTTAGTTCACAGCCCTGGCATCAGCAGCATCCTACTGCCAGGAACATGATCAAGCCAGTGTTTTGAAAACATATGAAACTTGTGAGTCACACGTTGTCTGCCATCTTCTATATAGTACATTTTTTTTAACAGAATGAACCAAACCATTTAGCATCTTTGAGCAGGGGGAAGAATTAAAATTACTCTATTTTCATCACAACTGAAAGAAATCTGTAACAAGACCAGAGCTGTTCGTGACTGGGTCAAGGTCATGATCTTACTGATGGAACCTTCTTCCAAAAACACTATGCTCCCTTTCAAGAAAAGAGAGAGACAAAGATAGCAATAAAGGCAGAGGGCAGGGCACAGATTAACTAAAGATGCCAACGATAGGCATTTTTATTCTAATAACAACTGCTATTATCGTAAGCTTACAGATGTCTCCATTCGATTGTAAATTGGAGTCATGGTAATTAAGGACACGTGCACAAGGTGGAATTATAAGTATGCTGGGAGGATTAACTTCAGTCTTACCCCTTTGGACCACCAAAAGTAAAACCCACTGAGTTTGACCCCAGGCCATGAAGCTCTCATCAAAGATAAAGTCTGAAACATGTCGGAGTTTCTCATCCATCCCCTCCTACAGCACTGATGTGTTCTCTTCATGCAAAAGTAGTTTCTTAGCCAATTACCTGTTAAAAGAGTTTCCACCCTTTTGCATTCTACCCTCTGCTTCTGCTAAAATATATTCAGACAGTCTGCTTCACTCAGTGGGGAACTGTTTCTCTCAAAGAAGCTCAAAGTGGACAGCCTTAACAGAGACATGAGGTGTAGGGGGGAAAAAACTGGTTATGTGCATCAAACTGAGTGTGGTGACCTTCGGGGTCAATCCTTAATACCAATCGAGACAGTCAATAACATTTCTTAAAGACAAACAGGAGTAGCTGATGTCTCACCTTGAAGTATTCAGCTTCACAGGTGGAGTTTTTATCAATATGTGAATCGCACTCCTCACGCACGTTGGCGAATTCAATCCCATCTGAACAGTACTGCTTCTCCAGCTGGCTGCGGCAGCACTGTACCTGAGTCATGCTGACAAAAGGACAGAAGCAATGGGAGAAGAAGGTCATATATAGGTCAAGAACAGATAATGCAAGTTTTGACAATTAGCACTTGTACTAGTCCCATGGAAAGAGGTTCCTGTGGGCACACATTTTCGTTACAAATTAAAAATATTCTCTAGGAGAAGGCAGAATGTCTAGGTGATATGTTTAATACAGTTTAACTGCCTGCCTACCTTGCAGTCTGTCCTAACAATTTCTTTAAGCAAATGGGTAACTTCAGCCGCGTTTGCCACAGGGCTCGAGGTCTCCAGGACGTGCATTCTTGCACGTTCTGTGAGAGCTGGTGGCTGAAGAGAGGATGGCGAGAAGCAAGTTGGTGCTCCAACTGACAGAAGGGAGAAATCAGGCCCTAGACATTGTGACAGTCTTCAATGCCATGGCCAGCCCACCCTCGCACCCACCGCCCCTTGCTCACACAAACAGGTACAGCATGTTGAAGGAAGCTCAGAGTGTTGCTCTGTGAGACAACTGGAGCTATGGGGAGAAGTGACGATACCAACAAAAGTCAGAGTGAGGAACAGAGTCTATTGCAAGCAAGAGGTGAAGAAAGACGAGAGAGAAAAGTATTAGAGAGCAGGAAGACGCAGAGACAGGATTAAAATCTGCAGGACACTCAGCTTTGTTAGTTCCACTGCTCATAAAATTATTCTATTTTATCTTGGTTTCAGTGAATGAATTGAAAACTCCTTCCCATGGAAAAAAAAAAATCTGCGTGATGAGGCTTTGAACTCCTCCACTCCTGTTCCTACTGCCACTTGAATGCAAAGCCTGCTGAAGGAGGTATCTCCCCTCTCTCCACTCTGTTTTTATGTGTAACTCTGCTTTGTTGGGTAGCATTGTTGGTGGAGCTTGCAATTTAAAGCTCTTCCACCGCTACCTCCTGTAACAGACACTGGGAAACAGATAAAAAAAGTTGTAAGAGTAACAAATCAGGTTACACATACAAGGATATAAACATAGCCATGTGTTTTGTGATAACCCAATTTCGCTATGTTACCTGTGTTGCTAGGGGGAAACTATCCCAAAGGCAACCCAAGCTGATAAATTCTATTTATAGCAGAACAGGGGCACCTAAAAGGCATGCCCTGATATGTTAGAGCTCTACAGGAAATGCAGAAAAATACCCTAAAAATGCACTTTTATACTTATCAGCACAGGAAATCTTACACATCTTACAGACCAACACAGTGAACACATTCTTTTTTGTTGTTAAGAGTATACATTTTTTTTTTTTTCATCAACTCTAGTTATTTGAACTGATGAGTAAAATCTTTTCAAGGGTTACATAGAAATACATAAAATGTATATTCAGCAAACCAATACCCTTTACTCTTAAAAATCCTTTATTAACACTGTTGGAAATTTTGGAAGTATGGGGAAGAGGGGTGGGTTAGTTGCACCACTGAACTACAGGCTTCTCCTACTGTCATCTGAGATTCCCGAGCATCACCTGTGGAGGAGCTTCCCTCCTCTCGATGACCATGGGATGAGCTTTCAGCTCCCAGGCGGGGCGAGGGACTCCCTCAGCTCTAAGGTCAGGCCATCCAGTCCAGCCCACTAAAAGCAGGGGACATGTGGGTCCTGGGCTCAGATTCTGCATCTCTGTGCATATTGGTGGGGTGAGGTTGTCAAGGTACATTCCTGAAGATTCCTGATTCTTACTTATTGGGTTTGTAACGGTCTGACTGTGCAGTTCTCACTCGCACAAAAACAGCTCTGAGACTTCAATGCATAGGAACAAAAACCAGGATAAGTTCATGAACAAATTATTCAAAAATAGACTCTAAAGTCATAGCAAGAAGTTAAGCCCAGGACAGTAACTTTATTTGGCAAAATAGATGAAGTTTTTGATATTTGATTTAGTTCCAGTTTGGAAGAATATATAGCTTTTTTTGTTGCTGAAATTCCCTCTGAAGCAGAATTTCCATTCCCTGCCCAGCTCTGGGGTGGTCTGACTGTCAGGACTCTGGAAGCCTGTAAAGCCTGAACCTCAAACCCAAGAGTGTGGGAGCTGAGAATTTCCAGCTCCTTTAGCCCTCCAAGTCCTGGTGAGGAGCTAGATATGTTAGCCACAGACAAACAAACAAACACACACCAGCAGTCTTTCAGTAGATTTGTTTGATTTCCAGTGTGGTGGGGTTTTTTTTTCAAATACAAGTCATCTCTTTGAAATCTCTGACAAATTGGCAATTTCAACCAAAACAAAAAAGTGTCTTAACAATGTTTCCCACAGCTCTATTCATAAGTCATGTGGCCCACCCCAACTGTAATAAGGAATTAAACATCAATTGAAAACTAGATTAAAATACCATTTGTTCATTCTCAGAACAATAACAATAAAGTCACACTTCATTGCCCAAATCCTACAGTGAAGTTGCACTGGTAGCAAATATTGCTTGAGACTGCAAACACTTATGTGGCTGTAACAGAGGTAGAAAACCTTGAAAGATGGCAGAGAAAAACGCTAGAAAAATCTGCACAGTGCTGGTCTTCCACCTGCAACTTCGCTTGCCCAGCTGACCATCCTCTTCCACGTGCTGATGGCCACTAGAGCGTACCACCGCAAGCTCTTCAGACTCCAGGACTTTAGATGAGGACTAGCACTCCCTATCTTTGCTAAATTATCTGTGTCTCCCTGACTTAGACTCTAATATAACCCTGGCTTAGACTCTAATATAACACATACCTGCTTTCTACTTCACAGTAAAGGAGCCATCTCTACTGGCTACTAGGACATCTAGATTTGTCTCTTCATGTAAAACCTTTCAACTCTTCCTGCGTAGCATTCCTAGTAACTTCATGTCTATAGACAGCTTACAATATGGGTCTATAAAAAGAGAGAAAGTAAAGGAGTACTTTCCCGTGTTTTGTTTTTTTTTAATTACTCCTAACAATTAAAAAAGCCAAAGGCTACTTCTTCCTTATCTGCCATATTCTGATTTTCAATTAAAAGAGTGCCACAGAACTTTATTGCAATAAGGAAGTATTTAAAATATGTCTGGAACCTTAAAACACTAAATACGGCATCTCTAGGAGCATGAGGCCTCATAACTGACATTCACCTAGAATATTTCAGGTCAAATCATGCATCTCTGAACGATGGGTTTTATTCGTGGCTCACCAGTGAACAGAAATCACGCAGACATTTAAAAAACCTTTGTTCTTAGTTGCAGATGCTGATCTAAAATTAATTTCATTACTAGGTAATTTGATTATAAATCAAGTTAAGAAATAATATTCAGAATTTATATTCTTTTACTTCCTGTTACAATTTAACCAATGTTACTGATTTTCAAGGAATAAATTTCCAGCTGAAAACCTACATGCGCATTTACCTCCACAATCCTTTCACATTTATTATTCTCCTTCCCAGAGAATGCACTCCTAAACCAGCACAGATTTCGCAATCACCTATTTTTCCTTTTATTTTGTTCCATAAAAGCATTAAAATTTAACTTTGCTCTGAAAATAATGTCTTTGTTGTCAGCCTAATTGCATTACCCTCTGCCTCCCCCCTTCTACTTATTAGCCTGTCTTCAAACTATGTCAGTGCTATTCATGTGCACAGTGGAAGGTCTTGGACAAAAAATATTAAAACTAAAAACTGAATGATTCCACTCCAGAATTATTTTGCAAAACCAAGCTGGGTCTTTCGCCCTTAGTCCTTTCAGTTTGCAGTTTAACATGCAACAGAAATGAACTTCGGAAAATTAAAAGCAAGAGCCAGATCTGGTATTATGAGTGACACAATATGACAAATGAAAATAATAAGAGTGCCTCAACAATGAAAATACATATATTTGATCACGTGTTATAAATTAGCAAGACTCAAGCAAAAATAATTGAGTCAACAAACCTCAAAATTAATCAGCTGCAAACCATAAACAACTTTGTAGATTACATCATAAAAGTTTTCTTGAAGGTGAAGTGTAAAATTATATAGATACCATACATTATGTAGAGAAACAATACTGGTGACATTGTGGCAGAGAAGGACGGAGTCTGACATTATTCACAAAGTGAAGCAAGCAAGTTCTCCTAAATGAGTGGCAATAAAACCCTGACAGCATAGCAGATTCTTCTTCTATCCCTCTGACTGTGAAGCCAAAAATCTTAGTGACCGTGAGGCACACTTGGCTGGCTACAGAGAAGAGGTAATAATTAATAAAGACAAACTTCTCCAAAACTAGCTTTAAGCAACTTTTTCAGACATAAAACTGCCACAACTTTGATGTCGAAAATCTCAGGCTCTTCCAGACTGACAATGGCATAAATCAATAAACATCTATCAGCAGTGAAGCCCCTGGTGCCTACCACTCCAAACACTCTTGTCTTATTACTTCTTTGTGTTCCCGTCTGAGTCTGGAGCCAAGGGCTGCCACTTGGCTCCGCATGGGAACACAGACCACCTTTTTGTTCTGTTTACGCACAGTACCTTAGCAGAGCAGCTTCCTCTTTTAAGCATTCTTGCAACATTAATAATAAAAAATGTTATTCCCAATGTAACTCCGAAAAGACTTTACACAGTGCTAAAGGCATGGAATTCTCATATGGAGACACGCTGTTTCTGGCCCAGGAATTCACTTCACTTGCTAAGGGCTCTGGGCAGGGGAAACTCTTCATTTTGAAAGGAAGATTTATTGGGCAGGTTGAGTTCCAAAAATAAATGGCAGCTGTTTCCAGCTGCTGTGAGTTTAACCACATCACAAGAAAATGGATGAATGGGCAAAAAGCTGCTGCTATGACAGCCAAAAGATATTATTCGTTAAAACACTACACTCATATTTACTGAGTCATGAAGACACAGGAAAAAATACTGTTGTTGTCCAGAGTGATAATACAATGAGGTGTACCCACGTGCGGGACAAGCGACCACAGTAAGAGATTGTAGAAGTGACTGGACATTGAGACTGGAGTCTTGTTGCAACTTAAAGGCAACTAAGAGTAGCCAGATAGATCTTAGGAATTCATGTGCACTTCAGACAGGCAGCTGGCTCACCGGCGGTGTAGGACAAGAAAGCGAACACATCTCCAGTTTCAACTGTCCCATATTCAGCAAGTGACGCTCACAGAGATGGCAAGTCCCTCAAGAACCACAGAGGCTTTGGGGGAAGGATCCTAAAAAGATGTTGAAACCCAGAACTGTCAGCTTGTTTCTAGGATGCATGGCATATATGAGAATGTCAGTGCTTGTGTGGAAACCCTCCTTGATTACTATGAATGTGCTTTAAATGGTTGGGGAAAGGTCAAGGGGACAACTCGATAAGGCAGCTTGTTCCTCACACGAACAAAAGGAAAGCAAAAGAAACTCTAGCAGTGGGCTTGCTTTGGGGGAAGGACTGAATCCGAGATGCCATTACGTTACTACTACTCTAAGCAGAGGATTCAAAACCAGCATGTAAATTCTTCTAAAGCGTGTTGGGGTAAGTACTCCCATCCAATCTGTTCTGTGTTGCACGGTCTTTGCAAAGGAACTAGACAAAACCATTTTTACTCAGTGACTTCATGAAATCTGCTCACTTCACAATGTATTTTTCCCTCGCACTCAACTGCTAACTTTGCAAACCCAAGCTGAAACACGCAGGGCAAACAGCTCCAGCTGGCATGAAGTAACAGGGGTTTGTACACCCAAGAGGCCCTCAAAGGGTGGAGGAGCACTCAAAGTCAGATGATCTACACTGTCCAACGCTGTGCTGCACTAGACAGTCAAAAGACCCCAGCTGGGGTTTAAACAACCACGTAATAGATGTCTGTCCCCCAGCAGCTCCCACTGCATGTCGGTGTCTAAATAGGAAGCAAGTTCTTTTGAAAATCTGTAACCAAAAAGGCATCCTGTGCCATATTCTCACCTGCCTAGACCTCAGCAAGCGCAAAGCCTGGTTTTGCTCTGAGCAGTAGGAACAAATGTACAAAATCAGTGTCATCACCCTCATGTGCCTGCAAAGGGAATCATGCTCCCTCACTGTTCGTTCTGGCTCCAGTTACACCAGCAATTAGGAGTAGAATTCGGCCCTTACTTTTGTGTCTGAAATGGCATCATGAAGTGATTTTTCTGTACGTGTGTTTCTGTAAGTGCTCGTGCCTCTCACAGAATATGTGCCTTTACTCACTTCTGACTTACCATCACTGATTTACCATCACTATTATTTTCTTAATTACGTATCAGTTATGCACAAAAGCTACATGAAGTATTAGTAAGCTTTTCCAGTTCCTACAAAGTCGTAAAGACTCTCTAAAATCTTTAAAAGAATACATTACATTTACAGCAGAATCGCAATTCACATTAATCAAACCATCATTAAATCATCAAGATTCTCGCTCCCAGATTGTTCAATAAACTTGGTTTCCTGTTTTTCCTGCCTCTGTTCTGTCTGTAACTCTTCTGACTCTTCAAGTATTTCCTAAATTGGGATATGAGTCCTATCTGTCAATTCTTCTGTGTAAGAGACTGCTTTCAATGCCAATATAAATGCAAAACTCAGAAAACATGGACAGACTTGCCTGCAAGACACATTTTTTCCATAATAAAGATGAATCCAACACTTCTACAATTACCATGGTTAAATCACTTTGCAATCCATTTGAAAAGATAGAGGGGAGCAGTGTAACGTGTTTTAAATACAAAGTCCTCTGTGAAACTGCCCCTCAAACTACCAGTCACAAATTGTTAGCTCTGCAAATTAAATGTAACAAGTGCACTTAACAGCAAAAATAATTCAAACTATCATTGACATAAAAAATACGAATGCCCCAACCGTGTAAGAGATTCAGTATAACCAAAATATTACTGTGCAAATCATTTTAACATTTACCTTCACTATTTTGTTTGCTAGATTACATAATAGAAATCAGTATCCTATTAAATATCAGTAGAATTATGAAATCTATTTATTAACTATAAGGTTACTATATTCTACGGTCAAATACATTTGACAGAAGTCGGACACTCTGCATAGCTAGGAATTTCTTTGACTTAAGCTTTAAGTTCCTCCACACAGCAATTCAGCTAAGAACTGGAGGACAATTATTTGTGTGGGACCCCACAGGAGAAACAGTTTTAAAAGGCTGTTGTACACGCATACATACGCATGTATTCAATCCATAGATGATTCATGTACAGGATCTCTTATGTTTCCTGATAAACTTTTGCCCAAGGATTTGGACCATTGCTGGGCTAGATTCACAGTCAGTATAAACTGAAGAAGCTTTGCTGACATTCGTGGAGCCACACTGAGATGTACTGACTGTAGGCAGAGTCCAAGCTCTGTGAGTAGAGCACAGGGGAAAAACTTCTGACTAAGAGACAGTACATGTCAAACAGATTAGAGCTGGGTGACTCCACACTAGACCAACAGCCAAGATTTGAAGGATTTAATGGAAGAAAAGTAGGTGCTCAGAAGGTACTCTCCAAGGCTAGATGTGGATTCAAAAACTTGGATTTAAGAGCCGGGCGCTTCATCTTCTAAATCAGCTTTCATACCTGCCATTCCCATAGTTTTACATTAAAATATGAACTACAGTTTAATATATAATACATAACGATATACCTGCATTCTCTGGACTCGGATATTAATGGCAGAGAAGTACATATTCTGTTTTTGTTTGCCCATTCAATACCCTTGTCACAGCATTCTTCCATTGAAAGATCTGCAGAAACGAGGAAAGAAAGAAAAACACGACAATGTATTTAATACAACCTTAGTAAAGGGTATTGCATCTGCCAGTTAAAAAAGAAAAACAACCCAAAAGCCCAAAAGAGAGTCAGTGCATTTTCCCCTCCCTAACCTACACACAGAATAGTGCCCCCCCCAAAAGGCAGCCACGGCCAAACGAACCATCCGTTAGCACCTTGCAATAAGCCCAAGTGCCGGAGGTATTTTCTCCTCGGTGAAGCGAACTGCAGTTTCCCTTAACCTTCCACATAAAGACACAGCCTAGGGACTGATACTCCAGCAGAAAACAGTTCAGAGTCCTGCACAATAAAAGGATCTGTTGGATTGTACTCCTTTATTAACAAAAGCGGCAGCAGCAATAAGCAACCTTTTAAAATCCTGAAGAATACAGGATAAATCAAATAACTGTCTGATGTGAAAGACAGAACTTAATTTGCAGCACTATTTTTTTCCTGAGGCTACTATCCAATTAATCTGGTTTGCTCAGAATTATGTCTGTAAATGCAAAAGTATTGCCCAGAGAGACAGAAATGTATATGGTATTTTGATCACTTAACATATGAAAGAAAAATTAATATAGATACCAACTTATACCAGCCCTGAAACTAAGGTAAAAAGCATACTGAAGATAATTATTTGTGCAGAGTATAATTTTTGCAACAGTCTCTAATTTAATAAAACTAAATACTGTTAATGAATTGACAAGCACTACAGGTTTGCTTCATATCCCCAGTGCAAAAGTTCACTGCACAGCAGGTGTATCAGAACTTGGAATAAAACATGAGTCACATTTTCCTATTAATTATCTCGTAGTCCAGACACTGAACAGCTCCTTGTACGACAAATATGCAATCTGTGTAAAAAACCATCTGATTATCACGAGGGACAGCTTTCTAATGCTTTCTCTTTGTTTCCCAAGTTTTTTGACTGACGGCCCTGACAGGCTGCAGCCCTGAGTGCTGAAGGAGCTGGCTGGTGTCACTGCCAGACTACTCATGATTATCTTTGAGAGGTTACGGTGAATGAGAGAAGGTCCTGAAGAACAGAAGTTCAAGAAGGACAAGAGAGAAGATCTGGGAAACTCTTCTCACTGTCTGGGACGGTGATGGAGGAAATCCTCCTGGAAACAATGTCCCAACACATGAAGGACAGGAAGGTGTTCGGGAGACATCAGCTTGATTTATGAAGGGAATATCATGCTTAACTAATCTCACAGCCTTCTACAACGAGGTGGCTGGCTCGGTGGATGCAGGGAGAACAGTGGATGTTGTTTACCTTGACATCAGTAAGGCTTTTAACACCGTCTCCCTGTTCTGCTGATCGAGGATGCCATTAAACTCAGACACCAGAGTGAAAAGAGTAGGCTGATTTTACTGCTAATAATTAAAGGATATAACTAAGTACTACAGAAAATAAGCAGTAAGAAAAAAAACAGAATAGTACAGTTACTTATTACTACATACAGTTAAGCAAGGCAATGCACCTAATCATTACTACACGACAGGGAGAATAGTGATGAAGAAAGATCCCTCACCACTTGCATCCGTTACCATCATCTAGAACTGCAAATGCTGGGCAGCCCCGGTTACAGCGAGGATTTGGAGAACTTTTCCCTGCAAGTGGGAAGTCCTACGCAGTGCATCCACCCATAGGTGAGGCATCCAAAGTCGTTGCAAGAGGGTCCAGCCTTATATACCAGGAATCAGCAAGCCAGAATAACTGGCACCTTTGTTTTGAGCAGAAACATCTGTTTTCATCCTCCTGTTGGATTCCACCCAAAGCCTGGCCAGGGCTCAGCGTGGAGAACCAAGGGAGTTTCTAACAAGACCAAACACTTGGGTTCTCAGCCTTGAACAAGGCTGAACAAGGGAAGTTGGATACATTCTCACAGCATTTCAGCCTCACTACTCATTAGATTTTGTCTAAGGTACATCTTTCACTAGTGAGCATACATATTTCATTAATGATCAGATACTAACAATTAACGGTAATGGTAGTAGAGATTTTACTAATTAACAGATACTAATAATAGATAACATTTAGTTGTGAGGTTCATCTAGAGGTCAACCTTGTTTTGGGGCCTATTATTCAGGCCCTAGCACTACACTCCCACAGCATCATCGCAGACAAGCTCACCGTGTACAGGTTAGGTAAGCGGACAGTGAGGTGGACACTGGGAAGGACCCTCAACATGTTCACAGATGATACAAATCTGGGAGGAGTGGCTGGGGCAGCAGATGGTTGTGCTGCCATCCAGAGGGACCTCAACAGGCTGGAGAAACAGGCTGACAGGAACATCACAAAGCTCAGCAATGGGAAATGCAAAGTCCTGCATCTGGGATGGAATAAACCCTACGCGCCAGCACACACTGAGGGCTTATCAGCTGGAAAGCAGCTCTGCAAAGAAGGACCTGAGTGTCCTGGTGGACACCAAGCTAATCATAAGCCAGCAACGCACTTTGGCAGCAAAGGCGGCCAACACCATCTTGGGCTGCACTAGACAGAGCACTGGTGGAGGGAGGTGATCCTTCCCCTCTGCTCAGCACGGATGAAGCCACATCTGGAGCACTGGGTCCAGTCCTGGGCTCCCCCATTCAAGAATGGTATGGACTTGTTGTAGTGAGTCCAGCGCAGGGCCACCAAGATGATTTATGCACTGGAATATCTTTCATGTGAGGAAAGACTGAAAGAGCTGGGATTGGTTAGCCTGGAGAAAAGAAGGCTTGGGGTGGATCTGACTGATGTTTATAAATACCTGACAGGAGGGGATGAAGAAGAGGGAGCCAGACTCCTCTCAATAGTGTCCACTGACAGGACAAGAGGCAAGTGACACAAATTGTACCATATGAAGTTCCATCTAAACATAAGAAAACACTTCTTTAGTGTGAGAGTGTTCAAACACTGGATGATCTCAAGACGTCCCTTCCAACCTAAATGATTCTGTGACTGATTACTTAATGAAAAATAAATAAGACTCATCTGTAGGTAGCTGTGCTGCACAGAGGAAGACAAATCTCATTTCATTTTTTTTGATGGAGAAGCTGAAGTACAAAAGGAAGAAATTACATGCCCGAATTACACGGCAAGCTGGTGGCAGAACAGGGAGTACACACCAGATCATTCCCAGACCATCTCTCTCCACTGGATCATAAAATACCTCCCATGATTATCTTATTCTTAGTTTTGCTCCAAGCACATCTAAAGGGAGCAAAATTCAATAAGCAGCAGCATTACATTCAAGACTATCCATCTTCACAAACAGCTTCCTGCAGAGTCTCGTAAGGACAAGCATCTGCCTCCTTTGGCTCTTCCTACATCAGTTACAAAGCCGTCGTTCCCCAGGTGCTCCTGATGTATGGGGGTTACAGCCTTCTTCCATCTGCCCACGTATCCATCTCCTAACCTGTTGCAGTTATCAAAATAAGCGTAAATATTATTTAATATGTTCATGATCACACTTTGACACGCATCAGAGAGAGTTTACATGAGTACCTCGACTGGCAGATCTTCATTTTTGCAAAAGTAAAGGCAGCTGAAAGCAAGTAGAGAAGATAATCCCCTCCAGTAACTCAATTTCTTGCAGGAAACAACCTATATTCTCGACTAGTGACTATAATCCAACAGTTTAAAGCAAAGGAAAAAGTTAAACGAGATTTTAGGATGCATCAGTCATCTTAAGGTAGCTACTCTTAAGATAGTTATCAATTCTACAGTGCAAAGTTCTGAAGTACTGAGCATAATTCTCGCTATCCCTCTTCAGGAAAGATTACATCAAAATGGAAAATGTGGGAAGAAAGGCAGGGAGGATGGTCAAGGGAATCAAAACCCTATTACATGAGGAGAAACTGGAAGAAATAGACCATTTGAAGCCTCGATAAGTAAAGCCTGTGAGAGGATGTGGTTCCTGTCAACAAATATTACAGCAGTAAACAATAATCAGAATTATGGGATCAAGTAAACCAAACTTTTTTTAATAAGAAAATCATTATATTTGTAAATGGAATTATATTAAATGTCAGTTTATAACAGAGCTCTGTACTGTATGACCCAGGTCACCCTTCTAGTCTTACATACCCAAAACAATGGTCAAAATTCTGTCATTCTGGAGTCAAGGCAATATTCTCTTGAATTCCTCAGTGTGTCCAGAATTCATGCCAGTGTCTGAAAGCTAACTGTAGTTTATAATGCTACAGAGAAAATCAGTCTTGTAAATAAATATCTGCCTGTGGTGAAAGACATGAATTTGTGTCTGATCTCTTCTCTGGGAATAGGGACCCTGTCTGGTGCTCTCTGTCTGACAGTGTATTGCTAACAAACATTGTATGCATCAAATTTCATACAATGTGTTACAAATAACCATACTTTTAGTGCTGTTGTCTGCAATCAATCTTAACTGTGTTGAAAAATGATACACATTTAACTGAAGTGCAGAGCTGGCTGCAGGTCTTTGCAGGGCTTTGTACAAACGGGTCTTCAGCCAAGTTCCTCCCCAGAAGGACAATCCCTGGCTCTGGACACCAGTTCTTCCCTCCCAGCTCTGGCAACACACCTCTACTCCAACCAAATAACTCAAGAATTCAAAGCAGGCCAAGCTAAGCAAGCTCGTCTGTAGGAGTGCATCCAGACAGAGAAGGATTTCGGATAGTTTTTTGAGGGAGAACTGTGGTCCAGGCTCATTGTTTTGGTGACATCACAATTCATATCCTCCAAAGATCCTGCCAAAAATCTCTTGAGAATAGAGGGAAGTGAAAAACAAGCAGTAAAAAAAGGACTCCACCCTCAAGGCCATTCTTCTAAAACATAACAATAAACCAGTGAAAAACATTTTCTCTAGCTTGGCTTTGCAGTTTGCTTTTAGAAACGGTCCTTCGTGGACAAATCTCTACTCTTCCAAAATCTCAGAAAGTGAGTGTCTCACACTTTGGGTGTCAACTCCGGATTGCACTAGAATCGATTTTGACTATTTTGGCATCCAGAGTTGTTAATGAGCATTTAGAAACAGGACAGTCTTACCGTCTTCTAACTGTATCTTTCCAGTGCTCTGGATTCAGCTGTATGTGTGCATATTCATGTGGCTCCCAGTCGGAAATCTTCAGGCAAGTAGTTCATACTGAAGCTGCTTGTGCCTCCTTACACCCTCTTCAGGGGACCAACATCATGGGAGGGGGCCATGGTCTCTCTTCAGTTTCTCATAACTACAAATTTGGGTGTCTGAAAGCAAGGGGTAGTGGGAAGCAGATGGTAGAAACTGCTCTGATTATGACATCTCGAAGAATCTCACTTACTATGCAGAAAGTGATAGTTCTTTTTCCTCTGACTGTGACCACGTGCAGTTGATGGGCTCGTGGCACCCCTCAGAGCTGGAGTGCCAGAGATGATCCAACAGGAATTCCAGTACTGCTCTTCTGAACCTGGTGCCCCTTCAGCTGTTTTGCCAAGTGCATAATGTTTCATGCAAATCAGCCAGAGAAATCTCACGACAAAACACTTCTGGGAAGGGCTGACAATATTGTCTGCGTTCAACTGAAATGTGCCCTTTCATTTGGAGGGAGAAACCCTACAGGGAAGTTGTAACATATAGGAATACGCAGTCTGGTCCATTTTGTAAGTTTGAAGCAATTTTTCAGCTTTTTGGTATCACGAGACAGAAAAATATAAAGATAAACCAAAGATTTGTTAGGATGGTAGCATGTTTACTTCCTTTTCACTCAGATATAGTAATTGTGCATGCTAATTGACTAATTGAGAAAAATCCAAGTCTATTTTGGACAAAATCAAAGGCAGGTTTATCACTACTTTGTCCCTGTAAAAAAACATGTGCAGCAGGGCATCCACAAGAACCTTGGGTCATGTTAGGATGGTAACAGCGACGATGCCTGTCCTGATGTTAAGGTGGTACATGTAGTATTCTGAGAGAGATTTCAGGAGGAAGAGGACAGTAGAAACACAGCTGGAACTCAGATCTCTAATTCTACAAAAGCCGTCACGAAAAAGACCTATCAGATAAGAAGTGATTAAAGGTCACACAATTCAAACATTTTGTGCACATGATGCTTTCATGTGCTAGCTCTGAACTATGCTTACACAGACAAAATGCACACGAGCATATGGTTGTTTTAAAAAAGGTAGTTTGCTAATCTTAACAGGATTGCCATACTGTGTGGGAGTTCAAAGCAAGAAATGTGGTTAAAATCTGTATAACCTTAGACTTCTGTGATGTAATAATTGCTTATTCAGCTGTTACAGTGAATATTTTGTGCAAAGGGGAGATAAACTTGAGAATGCTATCCAAAAGCATGATTCCTGGAATAGGAAACCCTGAATTGCTCTGGGAATTGCGCAAAAAATAAGCAGAAGTAAAAAGGACTGGATAATTTTCATGGCAGTAGCATTCCAGCTAGATCAAAAAGGGACAGATTTTTTAAGTAACAATCTACAAGAGCAGCTACTCTGTACAGGAGCTGATGGTGGAAAAGCTGGTGTACAACCCGGGATTAGATAGCTGTTCATTACTCAGTGCTGATCTACAGAACATAAAGCTCATGATAGTATCAAACCAAAGCCACCCGTGCCTGGGCAGGCTTATCAAGCTAGTGCTAGTAAAGCTTTCCAGTTCCTCAGTGCAAGAAGTGACGTGACCACCATATTCATTGACTTCCCAGCCCCCATAACCATAGCTGGGTATATATTTGGAAGTGAGTCCAGGTCAGGGGATCAAAGTCACACCTCCTTATGAAGATTTTTCAATCTTTTAAGCACATTAATTGATTAAGTTTGTAAAATGTGGTGCAGGCCTTGCCCTTCACTCAAGTTACTCTGTAAGATCCTCAGCACTAAGGAATGTGAGAAAACAGAACATGATTATCACTTCTCAGCATATGCAGATACAGGCAGCAGATGGGCTCTGTGAAAGCTCAGCGCTAGTCCAACACGTTTCAGTAACAGTATGTCATCCAGAATTTTTGGAACTCATGATTACAACAGACATGCATTGGTTTAGGTTTCCAGTAAGAAAAACACTTTCAACTTTCATCGCGCACTTTCTGACGAAACCTTTCTCGTCCTGTCAAGAAAACCCTCTCACTAGTGATGCTCATCCATCGAACTGTCAGCTGAAAAAAAAAAAAAAGTCTACATACAGCATTTGATCCTCAAAAGGCCAGATTGGCCATCCATATTATTCAGAGTCATGTTCTTTGTCTTCCAACCTCTCTTTACAGCTGTAGCCTCCTGACACAAAACCAGAGCAACTGCGTAGCCCTTTGGCCAAGGCTCCACTGCGTTACAGGTTCAGGGCAGACAAAGTGTGCTTGGCCTGCTCTGCCACGCCAAACCAACTGTTCCCAAAACAATGACACCTGGCTAATATTAGGTGGACGAGTCAGCTGCCTTTGTAGCAGGGACAGCAGTCAAGTGCTCGCAGCTGGGATCTGTAGTCTTGATTTTTTGGCTGTCCTTATAATAAGCTGTGGAAATGCTGTTTCTGGCAATGCAAATACACTCTGGCTGGCCACTCAAGGCATCAAATAGACCCAGAGACTGGATTAGACAAGAGGGAAACCAGCTGACTTCAAAGCTCCAACTGGTAATAGACTAACATAAGTACAGCCTTGTTGCATCTTGATACCGTGTGTAAGCCTAGGGATTAGGCACACAGAGTAGAGGAAAGGGTGAAGGAGACCTGAAACTATGACAGACATAGAACAGAAAACATGCCCTGAAACAAATGCTTGGAATTGGGAGTAATGGAGCGATGCAGGAAAGCATTACCTTTCTCCATCTGAGGTGATGTGTTTGCTAGATCTCTTCAGACTGGAGTTGGGATGAAGATGTCCCTCCTCCATTTTATATGCAGAGAAAGAAGTAAACACTGAATAGGATCTTCTTCTGCAGAGACATTCTTGTTTACCTCAAGACCGTACATCAAATATGCCAATATACTGACGGGGTAAGATGAACAGAGCTGAGCTGTGCCATTAGTCACCTTGGGACAGTAAACTATTCTCAGTCCTTCCACTAGGTTGTTCTTACAGGTTCCCTCACAGGATATACCAGCTTGAACCTTGTAACAAACACCTGAAACTTGGAGCCAGGACGCCCTCTCTTGTGACACCCACAGCAGCACAAGCCAGGGAGCCATCTCCAGAGCATCTGTTGCAGCTTTCAAGGTTGTGTTTATCACCAACTGTCCCTCCCCGGCACTGCTCTAGACTAGTTTGGCCTCAAAGAGGGCCTGTGACGATAGCGCTTCTCTCCTTCAAGTGTGGAGGTCATATTGAGTCTTTACAGACCAACAGAAAATCACTCACAGTTCATGTGCTGCTAAAAAACACAATATTCTCTCTGAACAGGCTTAAAGGGTTGGAACCTTTACATTCAGATGAATTCTCAGCTGAGTGTGATTATTTCAGGATAGCTGAAATCACTGAAGAAACCCAGTTAGCACACTAACTAAAGCAGCAGCACCCTAAAGGAAATGCCTGGTATGTTAGTGTGTTTTGTGGTTGGTTTTAAAACAGCCAACATTTTACTGGAAATTTTCTTTGGTCTGGAGAACACTCATTTATGGGGAATGTGGCTCTGGTAGCACCAGCAGTGGCCATCACACAATTAGGGGGATTTTTCAGATATGGCCAAACCTCATTTTATGAGGTGTCTGTTTGCAGTTTATAAAAGCAGCTCTTAAAATCCTTCATGGCAATTGCTGGTGATGAGGTAGCTGCTATGTTTGGCGATAAGAACAGGCCTAAGGGAGGCAACGCTATGTTGCAACATGCCTTATTTTCTCTGGTGGGGAAAGTGAGTGTCTGAATGTGGGTTTTTTATTTTGTCTCAGGTCTCATAAAAATATCTTTCAAAAAAGTAGGCAACTGGCTACTAAAAAATTAGAAAAGACGACTCCATCTATTACAAGAAGACTGTAAAGCATCCCATATACATATCAAAATACCACAAAAGATAGGGATGAAGGAGCCCTCAGAGGTAATCTTGTTTTACCCACTGCTCTCAGGCAGAACTGATAAAATTTGGTCAGTTCCAGGCAGATTTCTATTTAGTCGTTCAAAACAATATCAAGTGAGGCTGACTGCACAACCTCTCACAAGGCAATGTGCTCTTGTGCCTCAATGTTCCTCATGACAGGGAATTTTTAATAATATATTACCTCACTGCCCACTCCAAAAGGCCATTTAAACCCATTCTTTTGTTACTACCTCTTACACACAGGCTCTTACACACAGGCTCTTACACATTTCAACAACCATCTGAAGACTGCTGCTTCATGGAGATGTCTTTTCTGTGAACAAATTAACTTGAATTTTTTCATCTTTTTGGATAGGTTATTTTCTGGATTTCTGTGAGGAGGCTGGAGTTCAAAAGATACTAAGACTAGAAGACTGGAGGCTGTTCTGAAGATTTCTAGAAGACATGAAGATATTGAGAGAAACTTAATACCGGAGTCCACCCAGTCAGCATCATGTAAACAGCTTAGTATAAGTAATGCCTGTCCTAGACTTTACATACTCACAAGAATATGAAAAAGGGGGTACATTCACAGCTCTGATGGACACAGGTGGCCTAAAGAACCCAGTCTCACCAAGATGACATAGGTGGACCTACAAAAAAGACCCATCATCATCATCATCATAACAGCAACTGCTCTTTCTGACAAGCACATGCTAAATTTTGTCCTTCATTCCTCCCTGTATGGAAAAATCATGCAAATAATGAAATTATTTCACAGGGTGTTGATAGCCTGAAGTGCCACTTTCTCTTTCTCATTTAAGAACAAATTTTTATCTTCTCTTGATTTCTCATTTCAAATCTTAAAAAGTTGTGTCATTAGGAAGTTTTATATAAGGTGTTACAATTAATCTGTTGTTAGTCCTGTTCATTTGCATAAAGGCCATGATCCAAAATGTACTGCAGTAAATGACAGTCTTCAGCTAGATCTTAAAGAGCTTTGAATCGAGTCCAAGTATGTGTATATATTCAAATTAAAGCAACTGAAATAGGAAGGATATGAGAATGTGACAGAGCAGCACATCTCAGTATCAAACATACATATGCTCAAGCGTTCCTATATTTGCTAATGTAAAATGGTTGCAGGAGAAACATTTTCACACCGGGATTTCTCTATTTTCATCTGACCAGAAAATTAGCAAGATTAACTATGCTTCTACGTACTGCTTAAGGGAAACATATCTACTCTGTAGGCATATTTATTGCTGAATATAAAAAAAAAAAAAAAAAAAGATGGACAATGATGAAAGACTGATATTCTACTATTGCCATAAAGAATAGTCTGGAAACACTACATAGATGGGACAAAATTTATAGCTCAATGGGACAAGGTTCAAATATGGAAGGAACCACAGACTACAGAGCAGGGAGAAAATAAAGATCCATTTTTTTGTATATAATTACGTAGCATTGATTTAGGGAAGATTTCCTTTTGGAGAAAATGTTACTAATACCCCCCCTTACATGAGATTTCCCTCATTTTTGAAATTACTATATACAGAGTTGCAAATTGATATCTAACTCTTCCAGTTTTTCTTCCAAAGTATTGATAATTAGAAGGACTCAGTACTTGAAATTTAGTCAGTCATAAGAGCTGGAAGATTGTAATATTTCAAAGAGATGTACTGCTGGTAGCATCTGTACAATATAACCTTCCAGCGCTTAGTAAATCCTAGGAAACACCCTAAAAAGATGGAATATGCCAGACAAAGTATTTCTATATCCGTACACTTACTTTGGCATTGATAAATTTACTAAGCTTAAGGTCTCAATCCAGATTTTGACTAGACTCAGAAGTGAACCTTTTAGTAGGGAACATCTTACAAGCTTGTGCAGTTTGGGTCATTTGTGGGTGCTAACATAATCCAGAACATAACAGACTTCCTCTACTTGTGTAATAAGTACCCAAAACTTCATCAGAGAAGTCATTCAGCTTTTTTGAATGAAAATTTTCAGTTAATTTAACTGAAAAGAATTTGAATGAGAATTCCTGCAAATCTAGAGACTCAGTTTTCTTCTTAAGATCCAACAGCACAGAGTTGAAATCCAAAGGGCAATTTCTCAAAACTTTTACATCTAAAGTAGGTTATACTAAGTACGAAGCAGAGACAAAGTACTCATGAGCGCAGAGAACAAAGAGGCGTTACTCGTTTAAAAAAGTGAAGGCAAAAAGCTTCATTAACTGCATTAGCCAAAGACGTGCCAGCGTATGCAGGAAAGCATTAGCGCTGGAGAACATTCTTTAGAACTGTTGCATCCTGTTGACCAGAGAAAACTTTCAACACAACTTTTACTGGACTATCCCAGTGTCTTGCCAGAGATGATTTCAGCAGGACAAGAATCCAAGTCTGATAAACAGGCAGGTACTGTCACAATTTTTCCCTTACCGTACACACTCATCCTGTGACTGGAAATTACCTGGTACATCATCTTACGTAGGTACTACTTTGACTATTCCTTCTCCGCTTACTTGACATTATTCTGAGCATTTCTAAACTAATTTTTACTCACAAAGTATTACAGCCGGTAATTCTTTACATTCTTCTAGGGCTCTTCACTGATCTGTACTGACCCTTTGTCTCCTTCACATTCTGCCTTTTTGCTCCTCGTGCCCTTTTCCTCTGTTCTCCCTCTTGCTCCTGATGACTCCTTCACGGACTTCGTTGTGGACGATTTTTCTACTCTTTCTCACCCTGCAGTCTTCTCAGTCTTCTGCCTCCACGTCTACATCTTACCTTGGAGCAATGTTATCTGCTCTCCCAGTGATGACTTAACTATTAAAATCTCAACACCTGGTCTACTTCCTTCCACTGAATCTACACATAAATACACGTGCTTGACATTTCCCGAGTGCTTTACAAAAACTTTTGCCTATTCTGGCTAAAATGACCTGCTTATTTTGTTCTTTCTTAACTTTACTCATTTTCCTTACTCCCTGTCATGTCAACCATCACTTTTTGCTACCTTTTTCACAAAAGCTTTTGTTCATTTATCTCTTTCACACTAAACCACTCTATGCTACCATTAAAATTCTTGCCCATGCCCTGATGTTTTATTTGGATTTCAGCCCTCTCTTTCTCGACCTTCTCTGTCCCATCCCCTTTTAGTCTCCACAGATATTTTACTACATCTAGTAAACCCATATTCTCTGTTTACTGAATTGATTTTGCCACCTACTTCTTTAGATCTATTCATAACTCACAAAACCAAACTTAAATGCTTTCATGGTCCCAGGTAACTCTATTTCTGCCAAGTCCCAGAAGGCTAAGACCCATCTTTCATTTCAGAAAATGTTAATAAAAGTATTGTAGAACAAGTTGCTCTTAACTACTTATTAAAAACACATGTAAAGTTGATATGGGCAGAAGAGGCTGAAGTGCAACGATAGATAAATAACTTTTGAAAATCCATTGACCTGCTATCAGATAATGCCCGAAATCTGACAGAATAGTATAAATACACTGCAGTAACTTGATAAGCTAGTTTATGGATTTTCATCTTGGATTTCACTAACGTGTCTGCTTTCAATTACACAGATGAAAAACAAGAGTTTAACATCTTGCTCTTCCCCTGATTGCAATAAAATGTCATGTTTGAAAATGGACTATTAAAACAAAACTCAACTGAAAACTAATTTAGAGATAGCACTCGTATTTTAGAACTGTATTTTTTGGTAGTATGAGATTTTGGGGGGAGATTTTATCTATGATAGCAAGCAAGAAAGCATAGAATTAGCCTTTTGTAAGTCCTACCTCCACCCATATACTTCTTATAAATTTACTGCTATAAAAGCACATGTAAAAATCATAATCTTAAAATAAAACTCATTCCACAAAGTCAGTGGAACATTTTTTTTTATTACAAACTCTAAGCTCACCCTGAATAGACACGCTTCCAGATGTTTAGTGAGTTAAACTGTCTGTGCCTGTAGCACCAAGACACGCCAAAGACGCAGCCAGAGGATGAAACTATTCATCCACTGGCTGGGGATAACGATGGGAGCAATTCACCTTCCCCAGTAGAAGGTAGTTTATAGCATAAGGAAAAAAATGTTTAAAAAAATGCAATATTTACAATGAAACAAAGTTGCATTACAAAATTTAGAAGGTTTTTAAGACCCTTACTCTTGCAAAGAATGATGGCGTATCTATATTCATATGCACTGGGCAGTTCCACTGAAGGCAGTCCCTTATGTTTTTTTAGAATAAGGACTTTAATTAATTGATACTGATGATTTGATGATTCACTTGTAAGGAAAAGCAATTAAGAAAACTGATGGTAACAAGCTTAGGGGGAAGCTGTATTTCAGAAATACGTTGTCCTAGTGACTTGGCACTTGTATCACTAAAGCACTTTGGAGCTCGTCTTTGCCCCAAGCCCCCTTATCCCAGTCACAGAGAGGAACCCAGGCTCAGCCCTGAAGAACCTGCACTTAAACAACAGCATCTCACAAGCTAATTACCCCATTTGCCTGCAAAACACAGATGGCCACGTGAAATAATGCAGGGAAAAAAAAAAAATCTTTCTTAGAGCAATTACAATTCCTAGTACTTTTAAATTATTAAATACAATTACTAGTAATTATTTAATTTGAGCAAAGTCTACTCTTCCAAAAGGTAGTGTCCTAAGCAAGGATCCTCATCTGTTTTCATATATTTACATCTAATTTTATCCAGTATACCGTTTTCAAAGCTCTAAGGATTTAGAAATTCTCAGTGAGAGTATGGATTTTTATTTGAGAATAAAAACCCGATATACCTTTTACTGCCAAATTTGGCTATACTTTGTGTTAAAAAAAAACCAGCTTTGAAAACCTGAACTTATGTATCTAATTACTTACCATTTTTCTAAATAGTCTAGTAATTAAGGTTAAATGTACAGAGATTACAAAATGAAATTCTTGGGTGTTTTACAGTAATGTTGAATGCTTAAAATTACTATGTCCCTTCACTGTGATACATCAAAGCCACAGTTTTGCTGATGTACTCTGTTGTCTGAGAGAACATAGGAGTTATTTGGGGATTGGGGCATAAATGTTGCTTTTCCAACGTTCTGTATTCTGTCCCTCCTCTTGAAAAGGAGTGGCTAACGTCCCTCTATCAAAAAGCAAACATTTTGAAGGGTATCTGCGACAAGTGCTCTGCTATATGGAAATCTAAGAGCCAAAATACTGTGACAGTAACAAATAATTTCCTTCACTGGCTTTTGTCTGCCATTGTTAGGCCTAAACCTGAGACCATATGTTTCTAAATGTTTCTAAGTGTTAGCCTGGCTTATAGCATCATCAGGCCTCAAGTCTGAATGGCCCCCTTGGGGTTACTCTAATAGAAAAAGCCACTTACCTGTTAGTGATGATAAATTCACTATCACCATATGAAAATGAGTTTCTTTGTCGTATCTTAGCAGTTATATTTGCATCAGATTGCTACACTGAATTAAATCGAGTAAATATCCTCTTTTTTAGACAGTATTAAGAACAGACTGTGGAAGGGGAGTCATGGCCCAGATCCAGCTCCAGGAGTGACCACACCACATCATTCATAGACGTTTCACATCTTCGCCTGCATCCTTTGCTTCGCTGTCCCTCCCGCCCCACTGAGATTTCACACAACTATTGATCCTGTTTCCCCTTTTTTGGGGGTGTAAGTTGGTCTCCTGCGGATCAGATCCAACCCCCCCAGTTTTGGGACCCCTCACCTTCGCCGGGTGTCACTGAATCCGCCACCTTTCGCTGCTGGAGGGGGACACACACACACCCCGGGCGCCCACCGCCCCGCCAGCTCCTCACTCCCGGGACACCGGGCTGTAAAAACCCCGCAGGCGCCCACCCCACACCCCCCCCCCCCCCCCGCCCCGAGTTTGGGTTGGGGGGTGCCCGGGCCAAGGACGGACAGACCCTCCGCCCTCCCAACCACAACGCCCGTCCCGGCGGAGCCTCGGGTGCCCCCCCCGGAGCAGAACTAACCCGCTCGGGTGGCGGCAGCCCCGGGCGGGGACGGGGACGACCGGGAGCCAGCGGCGGAGCCGGTGCACGCCACGCCTTTCACCTCACTGGAACGTGGCAGAGGCGCTTTAAAGCCTGGCCGGGGGTACGGGGGGGGGGACGACACATACACCCCCCCACATCCACCCACCCCACCGGGGGGAGCGCGGCCCCGGGAGAGGGTACGGCCGGGGCAGGCGGTCCGGGGATGGGGATGTGGGGGGAAGGCACCCCACTGCCGGCAGCCTCCCGGCCAGGCGGGGCTTCACCGGTGCCCCGCAGCCCGCCGTGGTGCCCGAAGGCAGAGCCGGGCCCGGGGGCGCCGGGACGGCGGCGGAGGAGGAGGAAGAGGAGGAAGGGGGGGTTGGTGAACCCGGCTGCCGCCCAGTGATGGGCTCGCTCCCCGCACTTACCTTGGCCCCGGAGCGGAGGTACTAGCGCCAGGAGCAGGAACAGGAGCAGCGGCCGGGCCCCGCCGAGCTTGTCCATGGGCCGCCCGCAGCTCCCCGCCGGCGGGAGCGCTGGCAGCGAGCGGGGGCTTGGCTCTCCGGCAGCGGCCAACGGGCTCCCCCCCCCCCCCCCTTTTTTTTTTTTTTTTTTTTGCTTGCTGCTGCTGTTTCTGATGTTTATCCCAGCCGCCTGAGACCGGTTGGGAAAGAGCTCGCAGAAACACCCCCCCCCAACTCCCCTCCCCACTCAGGGGGCTTTACAAAGATTGAATTCACTGCCGGCCCGCAGCGCGGGGCAGAGCTGAGCCGCCACCGCAGCTCGGAGGCACAGACCCTGTGGCTTCTGAGACCCCAACCTCTCTCCCCGCCACCCCCCCTACACACACACACACGCTCTAAAAGTGACTCCCCTTAGCTCGGAAAACTTCTACAGCTACTCCGCGGCAACCTAGGGCCGGCGTGAGTGATTCCGTGAAGGAGAAATGCAGCGATTTCGCTCGGTGCCAAGGAGGAGAAAGCCACAAACAAAAGGCAAAGCGAAGCAAAACGAAAGAAAGAAAGAAACCACCTAGCAGGGAAGGAAAGGTTGAACCTCTGGAGGGCAGATTTTCAACCCCCGTCCTTGGTCTTCCCGTGGATTTTACTCCAACCCAACCTCTGTCAATAAAAAGGGTTTAAAAAGGAGAGGGATTCTAGAATCTTTCAATGAAATTCACTGGGGGGAAAAAAATTCTCTTCTTCCCTCCCCCTCCTTTTAAAAAGTCAGGATGAGAATTTCAACCCAAATGAAGGAGGCAGCCCTGCTCTATCTCTCTCCCCTCCCTTTTTTTTTCTTTTTTTTTAAACCTGCTCTGCTCTCTCTCTCCCCTCCTTTCTTCTTTTTTTTTTTAAAACCTGCTCTTCTCTATTTCTTCCCTCCCTTCTTTTTTTTCTTCTTTTTTAAAAAAACCTGCTCTTCTCTATCTCTTCCCTCCCTTCTTTTTTTCTTCTTTTTTTTTTTAAACCTGCTCTTCTCTATCTCTTCCCTCCCTTCTTTTTTTTTTTAAACCTGCTCTTCTCTATCTCTCCCCTCCTTTTTTTTTTTTTTTTTTTTTTTTTTTTTTAAGCCTTATCTTATTTAAACGGGAACACAAATACTGATAGTGGTCAAAGGAAGCTGGAGTTGAAAGCACCCAGTTGGCTATGCTGTCGCCAAGATCGTTTAAGATAATGTGGGGGATAATATTTGCAGGCAAATGGGACTGGGAACAAATGGAGAGTTCATCACCCCTCTATACTTTGCCCTCGGTTTTACTCAGACAAACAGTTGGAAGTCAGTTTGTGTTTACTTGGCAGTTGTGCCACATGGACTCCGATTGTAACTACTCAATAACATAACTTTTAAGTATCTCTCCTCAAAATATCCTACTGGAAAAAGTATTGAAGGCAGTAAGAGTTGAAAGTGTGCACATTTTGTTCTGCACCAGGTTACTTGCTCTTCTCTTTTCCTACACAAGAACATAAAAATGGCCATGAGGCCAAGGGTCCAACTATCCCAGTAGCCTGTCTTCAGCGCAGGAACAGGGAGAACGCGGGCGGTATTTTCCTTTTGTTCCTTTTGAACCTGGCTCCACCCAACCTTCTCCTGGTGCCTCCTAACCCTACTGCAGGAAGAGACATCAGAGAACTGACCCCTCCCCACCCTCTTGATGCCCAGGTCATCTTTTTTTGACCGCTGTTTCTTTTTTGTTTGTTGGTTTGTTTTTTCCCCCTCTATTTTACTGGGAAGGGGCAGCTGGAAAAGGGGAAGAAGGAGGCACAGCTGACTTGATTTGGGGGTGTTTTTTGCTTTCTTTTCCTACACAAGCATGCCTATTTCTGCCTCTTCTTTAAATGCCCTAACTCAGTTTACAGGGATTTTCCCTCAGTTACAGTGGGACCTTGGTGTTTCATCACAACCTCCAAGCTACTGCTTTTCACCTCCCAGACAGCTGCAGGAGGCAACTAACAAAGCTCACACCTTGTCTAAAGTTTGTGCCAGCTTAACTGAACCGGTGGAATCCCCTCTATAGAAACTCTGGCTTCAGTTCAACATTGGCTTATTTCACTTTGCTTTAAAACCTCTCCTAATTGATTAAAGGTGGGTAGAAAGAAGTTCACCAGATTGACTAAAACTGTGTCAAGTCACACATAATAGCCTGTCCACAGATGGAGTTACCCTGATTAACACCATGTGTGGACATTCTTACTCCAGAGTAAGAATTCCTTGTTCCTGTTTAGCTTGCCACCACAAGCTATTTACCAGAAATGAGGCAAATTCAAGTAACAGATCAAGAAATATTTCTAGAAACTATCATGGCAATGGTTATCTGCAGATCTGATAATAGGTTTTTCCTTGGTTTGGGTTTCCTTGGTGGAGTTTTTTTGCATGATATTAATACACATTTCCAGTATCAATTGGCACTCTCATCTGCAATCAGATTCAGTGGCCTTGAGTACATGTGATTCTAATTACTGACCCCAAGCTTTGTAGTGAGCTAAGCCACGCACTTCAGGCTCAATTCAAAGGTCCTGGAAATCAATGGAAAGTAAGGGCTTATGAGCGGGAACATTTTGCATAACCACATTTTTTTCTTACATCTGTTTGCAAAGGCCCTGTAATCCTTTGTGTAACTTTTAAAACAAACAAATTCTTTAATGGGGATTTTATTTTACTTCAGAAGAATAAAAATCATTTGCAGAAGCTCAGATTAATGAGTAATGACAGCGTAACAAATCATTGCGCAAGTCATTTCCAAGGGTCTAGTCGAGAGTGGATACATGCAAGTAGAGTGACAAAGGATTTAGAATTACTCTCACAAATCCATTATCACCTATGGCAGCAGGTTCACCGTTGTCATTTAGCGATGTAGTTTCATGGGACCAGGAATTCTTGAGATGGCCTGAATAAGCCTATGTAAGGACATCAACCTCTGCCTAACGAACAAAGTCCCAGCTGTTGTGCCTCCCAGCTCCTCTCTTTTACTGCAGCTTCCAAATCTTGATTTTTTTTTTCCTCCACCCATCTGTCCCAGAAATTGAGCAAAAGAGAGGGAAATTACCGAATCATCTTCCCTGTTTTCAAGAAGAATGTTGCAAGGAAGAAAATAGATTCGCAAAGATTTGGGCCCCTCACTCCAAAAAGGCCATTGAATGAGTCGAGCGTGTCCAGAGAAGGGCAACGGAGCTGGTGCAGGGTCTGGAGCACAGGTGTGATGGGGAGCGGCTGAGGGAACTGGGGGGGTTTAGTCTGGAGAAGAGGAGGCTGAGGGGAGACCTCATGGCCCTCTACAACTCCCTGAAAGGAGGGTGCAGAGAGGGGGGATGAGTCTCTTGAGCCAAGGAACAAGCACCACGACAAGAGGGAATGTCCTCAAGCTGCGCCAGGGCAGGGTCAGACTGGCTCTTAGGAAGGATTTCTTTGCAGAAGGGGTTGTTGGGCGTTGGAATGGGCTGCCCAGGGCAGAGGGGGAGTCCCCATCCCTGGAGGGGTTGAAAAGTCGGGCTGACCCAGCGCTGAGGGATCTGGTGGAGTTGAGAACGGTCAGTGACTGGAGGATCTTCAAGGTCTTTTCTAACCTTGATGATTCTGTGATTCTGTGAAATGAAATCTAACTGTAGTTTCCTGAAGGGAAGCTCCTTGGGTCCTATGGCAAAAAAATGAAGCTACATATTGGCTCTTGTTATAGAAACAGGCCACACTAAAGATGCATAAAAAGGCCTCTTTTCCTTCTTAATATGAAGAATACATCACTGACTGCTACAAATGCACAAGGATTAAGAAAAGCCCATATGGATGTTATAATTTCCCACTGTAAAAATAAGACCCCAAACTTTACAGGAGGCAAATCCATGGCTATTGGAGTACAAATGACCCACTCAGCTTAGCTCTGAACACTGGGACGTGCAAAGTACAATTGACATTCGGCTTCTTTCCTGGAAAAAACACTACCTGAGTCTTTTTTGAATTAGAATATAAGGAAGACTCTGTCCAAAAGACATGTCACATAACCATTTTAATATTGGAAGTTGTGGAAATTTTTCGGTTTTAGCATCTTAATATTGGAAGTGGATTTTTAAGGTTTTTGAGTGCCATTCTGACTCTCTCTCCTGTCCTTCTGAACAGTATTGGCAGGTTTTCCCATTGAACTACAACGCAACTTTTACAAAAAATACTTGTCAGGCTTTTCAGAGACAGATGCACCATAGTCCTTGGTTATTTGTCGAAACTGTTAATGGCATTACAGAAAATTTTTTGCTTATATTGAGTCTAAGTCAATCTAGTTTTTAATAGATCTCTGGGCTTGTATTCATGTTGAACTTGCTGTTGCTATGTACTCAGTGCTTTGTGCATCATCAGTGACCATCAAAGCACCTCAGGGTGGTGCAGCTTGTGGACACTTCCTACGCACCTACCATATCTTGCTAGGGGTTAGCTTGGAATAAAACCTCCCCTGAAATAAATCAGTTTGTCCCCCACACCGCAGGCTCATCTCCAGTCTCAAATCCCAAACTACTGACTATCCACAGCAAATGGAGACCAGCAGGAGTCACGCCAGGCCCTAGATGAGCAAAGGCCTTAAGGTGGGAGGACTGAGATCTCCTCTGTTCCCTAGTGTGTACGAAACTGTGCCTCCAAGTCTAGCCAAGAAGCCTGACCTAGCCACTGCCTCGATACCATCTGGCTTGTGATGGCACCTTGTAGCTCAAGTCAGGCAGAGAAGCTGGCTCAGGCCTCCTTCCAGAGTAGTTACAGTGTCAGATGACATTTATATCCAACCTAATTTGGACTGCTCTTTATACAAATAATATTACATATATATATAAAAATACATATATAAGTAATATTACATATATGCATATATATAATTATGTGGATGCCAAAAGCCCAAGCCACTTACACCATACAGGTAGCAATACAGGTGCTTGTACCTCTCTACCTGGGCTCTATGTTTCAAATTCCTAAAGACTGTTAGAAGAGGCTTGTCTTACTTTATAGAGCCTTCCTTGTACAGACAAAGCCTTCCACTGCTAGATTAATCTTGGAATATTTTTTTCCTCTTTGAGTGGATCGGTTAAATATTCCAGACTGGGACTCATAGCCCTGAGCCCTTTTCAACAACATTGCTTCTAAGCATTTTGAGTTTTTAGCCATTTTGGAGTTTGTATCCATTTTGTAAGTGTTGCCTAAATTTTCTTTGCTTTCCTGTCTGATTAAGAAAAATATGTATAGCTATCTGGGACACTCAAAACACACACTGGTTTTCTATTAATATGTATAGGGTCTGCTTCTAAGACAAGGAGGAGTTTATTGGGGCATAAAGGAATGCTTTGATGATCCATGTCATTTCCCTTGTGGCATTACTTGTAGAATTCAGGAATAACTCAATCTGACATTCATGGGGCATTTCCTGCTTCTCCTTCTAGAGATGCATCCTCCCAGTCTCTCAGATCTCCCCATTCCCATAAATTTCCTTTCCCCTTCTAGAGTCTCCCCTGTCACTGCAGGCAGAGCTAGTCTTACGTGTGAATAGGCAAGGCGTTTTCCAGGACCCGAGGCCTAGGAAGGCTGGGCTCTGTTTGGATAAGCTGGAGAGCAGCGTGAGTCATGCACACATGGGCTGGAGGGGACAACAACGGCATCTGCCTTAGACCCTGCTTGGGGCCTCCATAAATCTAACAACAGCAGGGATCAGTCATTATTTTAGCTGCAATCTCTCAGAGGGTGACTCTTAAATTTGTCAGTCAGCATCTGTACCAATGGTTATTTTCACTGTTCAAACAAAAATAAAATCTCATTATAAAGGGTGGGGAAAAGCCATCAATAAAGTAAATGGCTGTTCTGGCAAAAGGCCATTTCCCTTCCTGACATCCCTGATAAATCTGAGCTCTATCCCTGTCAAACAAAAATAATATCCAAGTATGTGACCAAATGATCCCTGGGAAACAGAAAATGTACAAGTGAATATAAGACATTTCAGGTTTGCAAAATAAAATTGCAGAGTCTTTTGTATCTAGAGAGCCCACAGTTCTCTATGTTTCCTTGTGATCACTTAAAATCCACTTCATTCGGTGCTATTTCATTATTGGTTTATGAATTTGCTGTATTATTTACAAATGTTTTTGCGTAAGTCTAATAAAGAAAGAAGCCGTCCTATCCATCTGCAAACAATCCCAGCCCGCCACAAAACTGTTATCTTACCAGGAGAAACTGCGATTTAAACTCAGTATAATGTAAGCAGAGAGTTAGCAGAAAGAGTATGAACACTGATAAAGCTCTACAACAAATTCACGTATGCTGGGTTTCCTCCTTTTCTTTCAGCCTCTGTTTCTTTTCCTCAGTCTCAGTTTCTTTAATGGAGATTCCGAAACTTTATTTCCTCATGAACCACATCTTTTAGACTTTACAGCCTTGGGCTGTAATATCTTTGTCCCAGGAACCCAAGATCATCCTTGGTGGCCTGATTCTACAAACACATGTTAATAATATTATACACAGGGAGTGGGGCTTGCATTCACACAATGCTTACACAATTCTGAGCTGTGGCTATGGGAGGGCACCTCAACACAAATTAATTTAAAAGTTATTTTAGTGTAGCAAACTGTTTGGAAGAAAAATATTATAAACTTACCGTATTTTCTGACACGATTCTACAGAAACTGGCTGACATCTGGGGTATGTGAAGTTGGTAGACACTGGCTCTTAATTGGAAGGGTGGATGGATCAGAATATCTTTGGGCAGCTGCGAAAGGAAAAAATAAACAGATTAGGCCTGTTAAATGAACCTAATGGGTTAAGCTGTTCCATGCTGCATGTACCCTGTGGCTCCCAGGTCTCAGAGCAGACATTTTCATTTGTAATATACTATATCATTAGCCACAGGCCATGTAGATGAGGAGACTGGCTCAGAGTCTTTGGAGAAGAGCTGTAGTATAATTTAAGTTTTGCATAAAGTTTGACTTTTCTGTCAATCGGAGACTACTCTAACACTCCTTTCTTAGCTCTTGGCTGAGCTCTGGAAGCAGAGCTAGCAACAGAATTTAGGTTTCATCTAAAAAAACTCAAACCAACCAGCCCTGTACTAGCCATTTTATTCCAGAAAACCCTTTCCTCCCACTCTTCTTTCGACTGTGATCTCACAAATATTCTTAGGTCTAGTCATAGGGTTTGGGACGGGGTCAAGGAGATATTCCTATGAGAGGGAAGAACAGTCCCCAGGGCAGTGTATAAAAAAGAGAATGTGGCATACAGGCAGCCGGCAGCAACTTATGCCAAAGGGAGGCAGAAAAAACATGCTCAGTCTGCTCTCAAAAATGACACACACACACACCCCCAAGTCCTAACTACTGAGGAATTAATTATCTGGGAGAAACGTGGCCTGCTAAACAGCAAGTTTGAGCAGATTTTAACAGAGGTTCTGTTTCCAGCTCTCTCTCTGGCTTATGAGATGTCTTTTGGCAAGATATTTACCTCTCTGTGCCTCATTTTATCTATAAGAATAACCTGATTTGTAAAATGTTTTGAGCTCCATCGAATTAGACACGCTACATAAGAGTTAGCAGTTATAAACTAGCAAACTTGCGCCATTAACTTCCCATTAATGTGGTATGAAGTAATTTGGGCCAATTTTAGCTTCACTTCTATTTCCCCTGTTAAAAAGCAGCATCCTACATAATCATCTATATTAGAATAACATTAGCGTTCAGAATAGCTCTCATATTCTTTTCTCTAAACTTAGAAATGTGCAGACAGCCAGATTTCCAGCTCAATAGCAGATATATACATTTGCTTTGATAGTTATTCCATAATTTGTACTTTACTTCTGAAATGTTCCACAAACATACAGGCCAGTCATGATGAGGATCTAACTTTTGCATGTAAGTAATAGCTTCATTGCAAGTCAGAAAACAGGATTCTTTCAAGATTTTAGATTTCCCGTTAAATGTGTTCTCTGTGTATTCAGGAGTAATATAAATTGTGTCTTAGCTCTCATAAAGCAGATAGCCAGTAAGAAAAGCATTTGCAGAATCATTGACATGAATCCAGAAAAAGAAGTTTCTTTATCTGTAGCTTTCACTTTTCCCCTCAGCTTATGCACTATACTGTATTTAATAGCTCTGCTAAAGACGAGTGAAGTCTTGGCTCTACGGAAATCATTGGCAAAATTCCCACTGACTTCAGTGGGGCCAATACTGCTGTTAACTCTTCCCTACAAGGAAAATCCAGATTGCCTAAGAAACTGACCCAGCTCTGTTAAGACCACGATCCAGACTGCTTACAAGTCGGACTGACCTTGTACAATTACTAAGGCTGTTATTCTTGAGAGTTTGCCAAATCCCTAAGACAAAACTAGCATCATAAATTATCCCCAAACTTTTACCCTGGAGTAAAACAAACCTTCTCACTTTCTAAGTGAAAGCACCTATGCAGACTTATGTGTTCCAATAGTTTCACTGAGAGTTTTGCTTTTACAGAAATTAAAAAACTCATTCTCAGCTTCAGAAAAAAACCTCGTTTCTTAAATGAACACTGATGAACTGTTTTGCCCTCACATTTCACTATAAATACACTAAACTATACAAAATTTGGTGAAATATTAGTATATTCTTTTGTCTCTCCAGAAGCTATCAGAATTAAGGACGGTTTAAATGCATGTTTACATCAGACCATTCATTACTGTGCTTGGTGTGTTTCAGCTTGTTCCCACTCAAATATAAAGACGACTTTGTGAATAGGAAAAAAAAGCACTTAAAGGACATATACGCACAAAGTACGGAGAGACACAGATAACAACCACTTCCACACCTTCCTTCAAACACTTGGCAATCTACTTCAGTAATCTGCTGAAGTTTCTACACTCATTTAGTTATAATGGGCCTTGCTCCCCAGATCTGTTCCATCTAGCAGCAGCAACACCAAAAGCCAACACTGTTTTGTTTGCTTCATTTACTGAAGCTGGGGCATTAGTATCAGCCATAACTCAACCTTATACACGTGTTCTACTACTTAGCTACACATTACAATCGTGAGTGGTTTGGTCGCATTATGTTTTATATGATGCATTGTGCTTAACCTAATTCTGCCCCGTTCCCTGACCGCTGGATGGAAAGCCAGGCCCTGAACTGTCCCCAGATAACAAGAAACTCCACCTTCAACATGTCACAGAAAATTCAGCAACATTGTCATAGTGCAACAAAACCCCTAAAAATCTAGCCATGGAGAATCCTCTGTAATGATACACTGAGGATCTTCCATATTTAAAGTGCTTTGCTAAACATACTGAATGCAGATACATCAGTGGTCATTGAATAAATCTCTGTGTTCCCTTGATAAGTCTTGCTGGCTGCTTACATTTTTTTGAACTCTGGGAAGTTTTGCAAGAGATGTTAAAGAACTGTTGTTCTGTTCCTAGGTGAAAGAAATTTGACTGTTTGCTCTGAACCAGCAAAGCTAAGAATAGCTTTAACTTTGCAAGTAACTGCCACTGAAGTAAATGGTAATACTTGGAGTGTTCTAAGAGTTGTTCCCATGAGATGGTATGTAGTCTGATTTCAATATAGCAAAACACTTCATCATTTTTTAATAGTCTTATTAACTTCAGTGGGATTACTCACACACCTTAATTTATATATGCCCTTAAATTCTTCACTGAACTGGGTCATATAAAGTGTCCTAAATAGAAAAGCTTACTCATGCTTTTCATTTTCCGAAGTCTATGTTGGGAACTGTAGTCTTTCCCTACTATTTCTCCAGTGCTATTTAAAAACTGGCATTTACCAGACTCCATCGTGGGTCAAAAGAATCTTTTTCACATACACACTACTCATGCCTCCCTCTGTATTTTCTGACAGGTCACACAACTTGAGGTCCTTTTGACTTCATTTCTTGTCACGGTGATCTATCTCCTTTTTTAGAAAAGCCAGCCTTACAAGAAATTGTAAATGTTCTCCTGTTTTGCTGTTCTGTTTCTAGTAACAAAATCCATGCTGGAGCTCCTGAAGTTTCCACTGCAAGATTTCCATTCAACTCAACATTGGGGAAGAGAACATGAATAATAATGTCAGCATTGCTTTCATATGTCTAAAACTGGCCGTAGCTTTTGAAATGGTGGAACAGTCTGTTTCTCTGATATTCTGAGTTTATTTCTTCTGTGAGGGAAGCAATGCCTGCTCTCCTTTTCAAAGAGCTAGCTAGCTTGTCGTTGAACTTTTCCTCAGAAATTAATTTCCTGGAGAATGGACAGAAGAGTGTGTTTCTGTCTCAGGAAAGTGTATCTCATATTCACTTTAATCAGTAGTGGGGACTTTCAGAAGAGTACAGGCAAACACACTGTCACATCAGCATGACTATTGCGCATCGTGTTAGCTACATGTAAGCTGTTTCAGGCGTGGTTATACATGGTAGAATCACTCCTTCATTTGCTTACACGGACATTAGCTGTATACTGCGAGAGTATCTGGCACTGTGGAATCCCATTTCTAAGACAGACCCCTAGATATTGCCTTGATATAAACAGTAACTAATTATATTAATAACGTTATATGTACTTTCCATAAAAAACAAGGGGAATCCCTTTTTGATGATAGCATGAAGAATTCCTTTCATCTGTTCTCTTTTCCTACATTCCATGGCTCCTCCTTATACAATATATTTAACATTTGCCTTAGGTGCCAGTTAAAACACTCAAGCCTTAGGCTGACAAAGTTTCTAACAGCTTCTCATCAGAGTGAGGGCTTTTAGATGGAAGATTAGCTAGAGAACTTTCTTGTTGGAAGAAGTCTGCTCTTAAGAGCACAGCCAGGATGGACAAGAGACTTAATTGCGTATGTGACTGTATACAGTCCTCACTATTAGGCTAGCAGGATAGCAAGGTCAAAAAAGTCCTTATCAGAAGGATTTTATCAGCCTTTCAAGCTTATTGTGAGTATTCACAGCATTTTCAAAATGTTTTCCTATGGTCTTATGTCCTATATGGCCCTTAACGTTTAGACATATGATGATGGGGGAACCTCAAAATACCTCTCGCTAAAATTATTTTTTTTTAAAACTAATATAGGTTGAAAGCTTCTGTCCTATCTATGAACAACTATCTATAAAGCTTTCATTTAAGAATACAGCCAAAGAATGACAAATCATTTGTACTTCTCCATCTCAGGCTGTTGTTTTAATTATTTCACACCTGGTATTCCTTGGGTCTTTTCTATACTTCTTTTTCTTTACAGTCATTTTGATGGTTGCTTTGGCTGTCACGGAACCGTTGTGTTCCACGGTTACTCTCTGCTTTGTGACACACCGATTAATAAAGTCACTTTAAAGTTCCTTTGTTCTTAGAGTAATGCAAACTGGTTTTGTTTACAACCTCCTTGGTATTAACAGACACAGCTGAGCAACATATACAGCAGCCTGCAGCAATTTTAAATTATACATTATGAGTGCAAAGGCTGTATAGCACTTGAGAACCAGAATGCACACATCATGATTTCTCTCTGTCTATCTCTGTCCCATATGACACTGTTCAAAATTTAGACTTTTTTTTTAGAATATGAGAAAATGGTCAGCCAGCGTGAGTTTGTCTGGCTCACATTTTACTCAGTTTGTAGTACTTTTGGCTTTGGCGTTCCCATTTACTACCCAGGTTGTATTTTATTTGGAGGCATTTTCACGGTGCTCCTCTTTACTTCAGGGGACTCAAATAAAAGTAAAGGGAATGGCTGTTTTCTATTGTACATAGGACAGTGGATTGACATTTCCTTTGTGATGTGGGAGTGGAGCTGTCACTGTAGCATGTATAATTACATTTATACAATGAATTGTTTAAGCACTCATAGTTATCTCAAGAACAGGATATGTATTTTCTGGGACGCACACAAAAAATTACTTAGATTTACTTAAATTGCCACTTTCTCTTTTGACCCTAATACATATGAAAAACACCCATAATTATTTGTGAAACACCACAAAAATGCTAAGTTCGAGCATGTATTTCTTTGCTTGATCGTGTATTTATGTATATAGGCATGCATTTTTATGCTGGCCTGGTTTTTGGATCAACACATCTCCAGTTCCAGCTGAAATGTGAGGGAGGTTAATGTTCAGTGTCTCTCAAAATGAAGAATTCTTGTTTAAAAGACCATTTGTACATTTCAGCAAATTAGATGTTTTTGCCTCGGGACTCCTCCACTCCAGCCATAATTTCAGGGAAAGACTGAACAGATACATAGTCTAAAAGGTCATCCATGCCATGAAGAAAAACAGAAGTGATATCGTAACCAAAAATGCAAAGCATAAATATATATATGTCAAGATTCTCAACTGTGTAAATCCTCATGGCTCCACTCATTTCAACAAAACTGCCAATTTACAACAGGAAAGGACTTCCAACTCTTGGAAAAAAAAGGAGGTGTAGTATCCTACTTATTTCTATATTTCTGTATGTAGGATAGGAAGTTTACTAGTGTTTCTTCAAAGATATTCTAGTTCATCTCTTTATTAAAAAAAAAAAAAAAAAAGAAAAAGAAAAGCCTTTAAAGAAATCCTAGCCAAAGTTTTGAAACTTAGACTTGGAAAAATACCAGTCACTGTAAAATCAGACCTTTAACACATTATGGTATAAAGCACTATACTTAGCTGTAATACTTAAAAATATTCTGACACTGCTTGTAAAATCATATATAGGACTTGGATTTAAAGTTCTTTCTGTTATTACATTTCCCGTCTCCTTTTTTATGTCTTTTTTTTTTTTTTTTTCCCAGGGTCAAAACTTCTTAAAGCCTCTGCTTCAAATGAAAGAAAATCTGGTCCCAGATGTCACTAATTGGGAACAGGTTAGCAGAGAGATTTAAGCAGGGATGCCTGAAGTTACAATTCATCATGTGGGATCTGACAACAACCTATTTCACTAGGCTCTTTCATTTAGTTTGTATGATAATAAGCTTTAACTAGCACCATGCAAAACACAGAGGATACATTTAAGCAGGAAAATTGAATTAATACAGGTCTTTCTAAATGCTATTAGTGTTTGCAATATACTGTATTCCATGTAAACATCTCCTTTCTACCCATAGGTTTGGCATAAGCACAGACTGAAAAAGAAATCCATTCATCAAAGTATTTTGTTCCTCATATCAAGAAACCTTTTTCTTAACTTCTGACGTTTAAAAAGTAAATTTACATTGAAAGAGTTACGTGTCTTTCAGCAGATCATTAGTTAAAGAACATTTTAAAATTAATTTTCTGTAATAAACAAGATATTTGGAGAGGGCAGGAGGAGTAGAGGGAATTGTGGTTAGTTATGCTGTAGACTTGGTTCTGGCTGCTGGAATCAGCAGGAATTTTGCCATTAATTTCAAGGGTAGAAGGATCAAGCTAACTACATTACAGTTGCATTAAACAAATCAACGGAAATACTTACTGCCCACAGGGTTAAAATAGGCCATGCTTAATTTGAAATCTAGTCTTTAAAAAAATAAAAACATCTAATTAGAAGCAATCAAGACAGTTTTGTACATTTACATCCAAGCTTGGCCCAAAGACCACTGAAGTCAACTAACAATTCTTACCACATCTCAACTAGTTGAAATTGCCTGATACAGCTTACTATCTGCTAATTATTTAATGGAGTGAGATACTAGCACTTGTGCTCAATTAAAAATGTTGAATTAGTATTTATAAGGCTTTTTTCCTACAATACAATGTAACAATGTAATTGAACATATAAATGCTGGCCACTCCAAATTACAGTATTTTGTGAGCCTTATTATCCATTGTCCTGTGTCTCGTGTTAGTCATTACCACTGGTGCTAATTGCAAGTAAGACTGAATAACAGTGGGGGTTTTCTTTCATTTTCTTTGCTTTTTCTCAAATGACTGTATAAGCATCTGGGTACGAGTTAGGTCCCTTGAAGTCTATGGCAAAATTCTCCTTACTTCATAGGAAATAGGATCCAACCCGAGTTATGTGAAACATTTTATGTTGTGGAGATTAGACATACTCTGTCCTTCAAATAAAATGAAAACTAGCAGGCAGTGGGTATACACATATATACTAATTAACCATATATTTATTATTCTAGGATGTCATTTATTAATGTACAGATTATTTTTACTCTTAATATCATGGTCTTGTGAATATTAAGATCTGCATTTGAATACTGCAGTTGAGATGCACTGGTTCTGAAAACAAAGGTTTTAAACAGTGAGATCCCATTTTCTTTTTCAAGATCACTTTTTATTGCTGTACCTATAGCTCATTATAATTATTCCGATATGCAATAACTCCCTTTCCTGTTTTAGCGGTCTGTGCTCTCACTGACATACCGGGATGTTTTGTGGGAGCCAGATGACCACTGGACATTGAGGTAGGTGTATCCCCTTTGGAAGCCTCATGGCAGGAGCAGGGGAGGTGGAACTTAAAATTGAATTTCCACAAAAATCGAGTTTTTCACTTAAAAACAAAATAAATGTAAATTTTTCACTTAGGGCAACTGGTAGCTGCACCTGAATTCTAACATGGAGTCGTCCTCCTGTTGGTTTAAAAAGATTCTGTAGTTTTTTCTGTTCATTTAATCCCTGGTTTCTTTAATGGGTTCATATAAAATCTCCAAACAGGAGAGCTCAGAAGGCTTAACAATGCAGGTGAAATGGAGACAAGCAAACTGCTGTTGTCTCATAACAATTGTGCAAATCAGGCAAGTAAGGCCACAAGTAAATTTTTACCAATTTGTTTTACAGGATATTTCAAGATCTCAATGGAAGTATCCAAAATACCCTTTCAAGCTCAGAATGTCTTCAAGATTTAGTGAGGAAATGAAACGGTATCCAGCCTGAACAACGGCAGGAGTGGCAGCTTTGGCTTGTGGAGGGAAGAAAAGAAAGACAATAGGAATCACCATAGATGCCTTATGTTATGTCACCCTACAGCTCTGTACTGGACTGGGACAGAAGCACCACAGCCACAGGCATTTTCAGTGCATGCAACAAGCTCACACAAAGACTTAAAGCAGATCCTCAGGACACAAAACACTGAGGTGGCAACATCACTCCAGAGTGCAGTGTTATTTTTTTTCCCCCAAACACCGATATGCTACTGAGCTCCCACCAAATTGTAAATTTATACACAGAGGGTGTCCAAACATTGGGAATACATGAAGTGCAGCTGTTTGAAGAGACAATCAGACATATCCAGCATAACCAGAGCCTGATGTCTGATAACTAGTACTGCAGGTATACAGAGGGATAGGAGCAACTCACTGAAGTACTTGCTCTGTGGCACTGGGATTTGGGGCCTTCCCCTCCAGATCAGTGACTGTTTGTATCAAGTTTGTAAGGGTCTAACAGGTCCCTGCTTGGGGCACTAGCAGAAGTGGAACATGATTTTATCATGGACCTTGGAAGGGTCAGAATGAAAAATGTTAGTTGGAGGCAAAAGGTACGAATCTGGTTTTATGATGTCCATAGTGTACTCAAAGCATTACTGGTAGCTGCTGTTACTTATGAGTTGTACATTAAATTAATTATGGAAATTAAATACAACCACTGAGAAAACTATGAGAATGAAAATCAACATTATAGCATTTTTACAATTCTCTCAATCTTCTAGAAGTACTAAGAGAAGAAAGAGACTATAACATCCCGAAGTAATTTAAAGGCAAATCCTTTTGTTTGTACCTGCTGTGTCTCCTTTCAAAGAGCCAGTTTGGCTTCCCAGTGAGGAATGGGAAAAATAAATCTACTGTGCTGATCAGAAGCATAATTTTCAGCCTACATTCAGTTCATATTAAAAGATATCCACACAGGCACAGGTCTCAAATCTGTCCTACAGGGCTAAAGAAAACAAGGCAATGCAACTTCTGCTGTAAACTAAAACGTTCATTGCTCCTAAACTAGCCATTTGCAACCACTTTAGAATCTGAATTTCAAACACATTTGCCTGTACTAGGCCCCTTGATATACTAAGGGCAATTTTTTAACAATACGAGAAAGATAATATAGTGGAGCCTTTTGGGCAATTTGCCTGAATTCAAACACTTATCATCTGTCGGCAAGAGAGAAATTGTTTGGTTATGTCAAAAGTGGCCTACATTATTTTAAGAAACAAATCTCCTACACAGCAAGGAATTTAAACATGAGTGTAACTTTTAAGTACCTGAACAATGCTCTCAGTCGAACAAGAGGACTCCTGTTTAAAGTGACAAACTACGTTAAGCATCTTCCTGAATGAAGGCCCAGTACCCAGGAACTGATGTGCTGTCTTATGATTTAAGTAATACACTAAAATATTAAAAATTCTAAATGCCATCAAGCAAACTGGCTAATAGCATTCTTTATTAGAGCTGGAGGAGGAGAAAAAATTAAAATAGCAAAATTATGACCTACACTGCTTCTATTTTTAGACTTGAATCTTGGATGCATTGATGTTGGTAGCATAATTCTTAGCGAGTTCTCCCTCCTTCATTCAAAACTTCAAAAATTCTCTTATTCCAACTCAAAAATTTTGAATTTTTGCACTTTATTGTTTACTAGATGTGCAGATGAAGAAACAGGCTGTTGTCTACTACTGCTACTGTTTCATTGCACATTAATCTGACATTAAGAACTAAAGTGATGTGCTAACTTTACAGAAGATAATGATAATTGAGGGTTCATAGACAATAAAAGCAACATGTAATATAAGCAAATGTAGTAAGAAAATTCCTAACTTTATCAGAAATCTTGTACTAGATTGCTAGATATACTATATATCTATAAAAAATATTAATTTTCTAATCAGTCAGCTGGAGTGTTTAGGTGGAATTCAGAGTCCTAGTGTGCTAGCTAGCAAACTTAACTGAACTGAGTAGGCATAATGATGGGCAGTGTGGTAGCATCTAGATAGACAGTGCATTTTCACTCGATAGACGGTGAAAAAATAGTGATTTCACTATTTATCCCTTCATTAGTAGCTTTATGCTAATATAACACTATTATTTTCAAAATCCTAAACTTGCATAAATGTCATGAAGTTGAACAAAAAGTGAGTTAATTGCTGTTAATAGCATTAAGCTGAAGTTACGAAAGTAAAATATAGTCTCCTTAAATCCCTGGAATTCATTAAAGAAAACGTTATGCATTGTAGCTGTGGTGGACTGAATGTTAATCTAACGCACATGCTCTGGGAATGTCCATTCATACATCAATTCTCAGATGAAATATTTGAAAGCATTAATATCATCTTGGACAGCAATACTCTTCTAGATCTTAAACTGTTTAGTTTGAGGTTTTAAGAAATATATGCATTAAGGAACCACATAATTTTTTGTTGAGTCTTAGCTGAAAAAAAACCCCAGTTGATTCTTCAGAAAAAGACATTCTAAAGGGTTACACATTCTGGAGTGTTACAGGAGCCTCAGTGAATCAGCAAATGAAGAGAGCAGTATTCTGCTTGAATGAACAACAGAATACATTTACAGAATAGTCATGTTTCCTGGAAAATCATGATTAACATCAGTTTGGTTTTGAACTCTTTGGGTTCTTTCTCTTTTTGGGCTTTGGGGATGAAAATTTAAAACAGAAACAGGGTTTCTACAGTGAGTAGAGTTTCTATTCACCTTGTATTGAAAGTATGTATGGCAGATTAATAATCTTAAAAGATTAAGAGAAGAGATGAATCTCTAATTAAAGTGCAAAAGTCAACATAATTTTAACTGGAATCATTACTCTCTAATATTGCCTGTTGTTATTTCATGCCCCAGTTTTCAAGGACAACAAATACAATGAAATATCTAAACCTGACTGCAATTCACTCAGATTTAAGGAAGCCAGGCCCCCTTCATGTTTTATGAAAATATCAGCTCTAAATTCTTAGATATCTAAATAGCCTAATAACACAGAACACCACATGCCCAACAATCTCTAACTGGGTGACTTCAGTCTTTATTGTTTTTTTAAAAAGAAACACATTATTTGCACTTCTTATATTCTCAGCATGAGAGCTCAGCATCTGCAACTGAGCGAAAGAAATAAGGCTCATATAAAATCAGAAATGCATCTATGGATTCAAACCAGGGGTCTGTTTAACTGTTAGTAGCTTTTTTTCTAACAGTAGCCATAGGTGGATGCTCAGCGAAGAGCAACAGAGGAAAAACAGACTTGACTTTCCCTTTGGTAGTTCCTCAGTCTCCAACGATATTCAAGTCACGCCATTTCCTGAGCTTAATAGAGTTTATCTGTTCAGAAATCTTAGTGGATTCCTTTTCTAAGTGCTTGTCCACTCTCCCCTAAAATACACATAAATATGAGCATCTACAATGCCTTTTGGTGAGCAGTTCCATGGATCTACCACCCTTTGCAGAAAGAACTCCCAGATTATGTTTGTTCTGACACTGGTTTAGCCAGCTTCATTTGATGGTCCTTAGTTTGTGTATGAGAAGAGACAGCGAACAGCTGATCTGCATCAGCTGTCCCCAGGAAAGCTAGGATTTTGTGGGCCTGCCATCAGCCCTCTAAATCACCCTTTTCCAAGTTAAAAATGCCTAGCCTGCTAATCCATCCCTTCTATAGAAACTCCATACTTATATACATAGAAGCTTCATCATCTTTTTTCGCCTTCTCTGAACATTTTCCAGTTTTAATATACTCCTTTCTGAGACCAAGGGATCAGAACTTGCACAGTATTCAAAACATTGTTGAACTATAAATGTACATGGAGCATATTAGTGTGGCACAATGGTGTTCTCTGTTTTGTTTTCAATCCTGAAAATGCCTAACAGTTGATTATTTTTTTTTTTTGACTGTCGTTGAGCAATGAATCAATGTTTTATGAAACTAAGGATCATAACCTCAGAATCTTGCTCTTGAGTGGTAACAGCTGCTTCAATTTTACATGACTCTAGAGTTGTTTTCACCATGTGTATCACTTCACATCTATCTACACTGAATTTCAACTGCCATTTTATTGCCCAGTCCCTCAGTTCTCTAAGTTCTGCTTCACAGTCTTCTCTCTTCTCCATTCTACCCTGCGTAACCTAGTATCTTCCACAAATTTTTAATCTCAGTGTTCACCTCTGCTTCCAAGATATTTATGAGTACATTGAATAGAGTAGATCCTAGCACAGACTGCTGCTGAAGTTTGCAAATGACCAGTCCATTGCAAAACTGACTTTTTACACTTATCCTCCTTAGTCGATATTTTAGTCAACCGTTTAGTCAACCGTTCAGCTATGGCTGATTACTTAAAAGCTTTCCTTGGGGGGCTTCATTAGGTGCATTACATATCTACACAGACTATATTGCCTGGAACAACATCGTCCACAAATGTCTTGATCCTCTGAAAGATCACCCAGAGGTCTGTAAGGCAGAACTTTCCTTTATAGAAGCTGTATTGAGTCTCTTCTGTAGATCATATTTAGTTAGGTTTCCACTCATTTTAATCTTTAGTATGAATTTATAACAGAATTCTGCATGGAACAGATGACTGCACATTATAAACACTAACAAATTAGTACTTCCAAACCCAGACAGGTAATTGTTTTTACAAATATGGGGTCAATAAGCCAAAGAAAGAAAGGCAGAGACTTAAGGAGAGTCAGATGATGCATCCTTGCCACAGTTCCAGCAGCCCAAGGTATAAAGGATGGGGTAATACCTCACTGTCCTGATGGATTGCTGGGGAAATAATTATGGTTCAGATCAGAAATTCCTTCTTACTATCTCAGCACTTCTGGGGAATACAAACTGACTTACAGGCTGCGCTAGCTGTAAATTTGCACTGTCACGTGCTCATAGTAGCCAAGCTTAGCAAGTAGCTCGCCAAAGCTACCTTTAATCCTCCTCATTTATGTCCAGGCTGCCTGGTCTGGAAGGGGAGCAAATGAGTACTTTGCGCCTTTTGCTTTTACATGTCAGATCCCGAAGTTGAGAAATATGTAGAATGGCCTTACTGCTCTTAACCTCTTTGCACAGATGAGCAGCTGAATTGTTACCTTCTAAACTTCTGTTCAGGTTTGAGAACACACAAAGGAGACCTTGTTACTCAGTGAGCGAGGTTCACAAGGCAGAATCTGCCGTTCTGTGCTTCTGAACCCTGCAGACAGCTCAAACACAACACACTAACATCATTCAGGGTGGAGAAATGGCTCTGCTATCTTCAGTCTATACTACTGTAGCCTTAGCAGTGGGCATAGCCATGCTATTTTTAGTCTTTAAGCTGCTAAAATACTACATTTGTCAGTGTGCAAAAGCAGCAAAAGCAGCAGCTGATGAAGCTGTATTGATTTACATCAGCGGTAAACTGGATTGCTTCGCTTTCACTTTCACTGGAATGTACCACTCTGTAAACCAAAATCACAGGTTGCATCAAAAATGTAAAGTGAGATGATTAATTCTTTTTCTTTAATTCATGAGAAGGAAAAGAACTAAACAATTAATTGTGAAAACCTAGAAACCTGGAAAGCTAAAGTTGACTTGGAAGCAACCTCACATAGTTATTATTTTAACCCTTTCTAGCCAGAAGAAAGGTTACTTAAAGTACCCAGGAAAATCTTCAAAATATATCATTTAACTGTGGATATTTTCCTTCCCTACGATTAAATTTGATTTAAAAATACCTGCATTAACTAAAGTTACTTTTTTTAAGTGATACCCACAGCCAGTGTTCCATGACCAGCTATACACCACATTGGCTCATAATCCCTAGAAAGCTCAATCTAAACAATATTTTCTTTTTCTACTGTCTGGGCCCATCCATGAAAACTCCCTATGGTGCAAAATCAAAGATGAGTGAAAAAATACTGTCTGGATCATGGCATTCCCAATGTAGTGGATACATTTCTAATTAGTATTTATATTAAGGTTGGCTACATTTGTAAAGATATTTGCTAAGGCATTTAATTCTCTCTGAATTCGACATGAATTAGCACCTAAAAATATTTAAAACTCCACCGTGTAGGACAAAATGGGAAACAGAATTCTTTTTAGAGGTCAAACAAAAGCACACATGCACCAAAATATTCCTTATTAAAATTTAGGACAGAAAACTACAGTGAGAGATGAACACACCAACGGACGACAGGCTAATGGAAAGATGGCAGTGTTCATGTAAATTAGTTGTCTTGTCATAATAGTTGAGCTGCTTAGCACCCTGTTAATGAGTACTTTCAGCCTTTTTTCTTTTATCAATAGTAAATCATTCATCAAAGTAACTATAAAGTAAATTGAGGAGGCTACAGGGACAAATAGCACTGGTAGAGTAGCCCCAGATGAGTGTCCTGGGTGCGGGCAGCAGCTTTACATATATAGAACAATTGATTTCAGTGTCTCCTGTTTTAATGAAGACTAGTTTATTACAGATCTGTTGCAAAAATGAACTGATGCAAGACGCAAGGAGTAAAGAACATGAGTTTCTGAGGACGTGTTGTTCATGTCTGTTGGTAATAGCCAGAATCTGGTCAGCACTGAAGTGTGGAAACCATATGGTAAGCTTCACAAACACTCCGAAAACACTGCTGTGCAAACTACTGGAGACAGCAAAGACCATGTTACATTTACAGCATTTTTACCATAAGCTTCGTCAGCATGGATGAAAGAGGCAGCTATAGCAACAAGATGAAAACCAGAATATTTTAGGGACAATTGCTGGGTCTTTGGCAATAGAAGCCATGCGTGAGTGAAGAACTTTTTGGCCTTTAGTGGTTATAATAATAATAGTTACAATTAAACACTATTGCATATTTTAAAAGTGTGGCTTTGTTGTGGTGTTTTTTAAAACTGAAATGAGTAGTAGGTTTGTTTTGTTTGCAGGGCATCTCCAACAAAAAACATCTTTAGCATAAATACATTTTTTGTCTAAAATAGTCCAAAACCCAACATCCATTCAACTTCATTGCAATAATTAAAATACCCAGGCCAATGTCTGTTCCCCACCCAATCTACTGTAGAGCAAGGAGATATTCAGTACCATGTAACCTTTTTATACCTAGATCTAAGAACTGGCTGGTGGAAAGGAATCCTTTAACACCCCTGTGAGCACAAAGCCTAAGCTACAATTCTGCACCTGTAGTTACATTTCTAGATAAACTGATCTGTTAAGACTGCTTAGCTGGCCCTGATAAGAGAGGCTTATCTCCAATGCAAGTTTGAAATTCAATTTACCAGCTTCTTCAGTGCAGCTTACAATGCGTGATTCAAGAATTTTCCAGAAGAATCTTCTGAAGAAGAAACTTCTTAAAAGTGAAGAACCCCATTAGAAATCCCTCCTTTCTCTATCCAGACACCATCACTGGAAGTACAAACACTGCACCTCAGCATCAGATAAAGACTATTCCCTACTCAATAGAAAACCCATAGGTAAATGCTCATCACTTGCCTCACCAATGAATGGCAAATACTTCCCACTGTGAATTGCCACTTCCCCGGGCACATTTAGGTTATGTTACATCTTAGGGAGCTAATGTAAGGGGACAATGTATCAGGCTGGTCTCTTCAGCATACTGGCAAATTTGTAAAACAATTTTTACCTCAGCCTGCAGCTGAGCCTTGCTCTGTGTTACTCCAACTGCATTACTGCCATTTCCTTTTACATTTAACTTTCCTGTGTGATTTCTAGTTGAGCTGGTATGATCTTATTAGAGAAAAAGTCTCCCAGGGCAAACATTAAAGGCTAAAAAAACCCCAAAAACAAAGGCATAAAAGAGGTTAGATTGTCTAAAATGCTTTTTAAAAACTAAATTAAATTGCTCTTTGTTTCCCTAGTGTGTTCACACTTCTGTCACTTGTACATTATTTTCACAGCCTGGGCCAAATTCAATAGACACATAAATGTGAGAAAGATCATTAATTTCCATAAAGGCTTGTGACAATAGGTGCTTGGATAAAGAATGACCTTATCTGATCTCAGGTCACTTCTTAATTAGATGCCAGTAAATTATAACATGACAGGTAGCAGGTGAAAGAACATACAAATTTCTCAACCTTGGGCAAAGCTGAATTAGCAGCTAGAACTTCTTAGACTCCAAATCTGAGACACAAATATATATGACGCAAGCATCATTAGTTATCTTGCACATAATTTTACAAAAAATATTAGTGATAAATTAGGATCTGGCATAGCAAACTGCAAAATGATCATATGCAGTTGCCTTGGAGATTCTCAGAAACAGAAGATACAATCCACAGATTGCTTAATTTCAGTTTTATCTGAGGAAGATTGCATTACAGACAGTAAAGAGATTTTGCATCATGCTGTAGGAAAGTTTATTAATTCCTAATCCCTGGGAGTGAGTCTGTGAACTCATGTGATACTGGCAAATATAAATTTTTGTAGGCAATAGGCCTACTAGAACAACTAAAAATAAGCAACTAGATCTTGGATTCTGCCATTAAGTAAGAAAAAACCATGTCATTTGAAAAGATGAAAGAGAGGCGTAATTTTTTTTCTTCCCCACAATTTTAAATGGCAAGTTGTGTGGCCTCTACACAATTCCATGGATGCCTCAAATTCTGAGTGATATGGCTTCCATACTCTTGAGAAGGCAGGAGTCCACCGAGTCATATATTTCCTCTTCATATTCCAAAATAACCTAAAATATTCTACTTTATTTTGAATGATAAAATAATTAATTATTTTATTAATCATTTATTTTGAATTATTGTGAGAGAGCAATGTCTCACAGCAGCAAGGGACAAAGAGCCACCTTCCCCGTCTCCCAGACAATGGTACCTTCCCTTCTCTGTCCCATAGCACTTCAGTTGCAGTCTATTGGTACTATTTATGCAGCTTGGAGTGCTATTTAAATGACAGAAAAATACTGGCTCTGCTTCCCTGCAACTACCAAGAATGTATAATTTCTGTCTCTGTCACACTTCATATGTGTAGATGGGTGGATTCACTGTGAAGGTAGAATGATTAACTCTGTCCACAGAATCACTACTGAATAAATTTTGAAAACACTACTAAGTTTTGGAACCATGGACTCTTCCCAGAAGGGATTAAAACTTCTTGGTTTTGCATAGAAGAATTTTACTCCATCGGAGTTTTCTGGTCTCAATGGATAGCTGTTACTTCTATTACAGTATTCATGTAATCTTTTTTTATTTTTTGTTTTCATTTTTCCTTCATTCTACTTCATTTATTTCCTCCTCCTTTTTTGTTATTTTACGTTTTCACTTTCTTTTTCCACCATCCAAGACCTTTTGAGACTAATTTAGTAACATGGAAGAACAAACAAAAGCAATGAGAAACCAACCTATGGAAACTAAGAATCTATTTTGCTTGTGTATTACTTCAGAAACGGCTTATAATGTCTTACTTGCCTTGATAATTATAGTTATCCAAATAGTCTGGAGGTTGTACTTTAGAATGGTGTGGTATGTAGCTGACATACAGATGTTTCTTCTGCGTTCCACTGAATGTCTCAGTGATATGGAGATGAAAAAATGCTTAGATACATTGATGAACATTTTAAATGAAAAAAAACCCTACCTCATATAGCCACCATTTCTTTTCTTGTCTCCTCCAATCTTCCACTTCCTTTCTTGTTTTCTTCTCATAATTTTTCATGGACACTAGGTAAATATTAAGACAAGTCACACTAAAACATCAATATTAACACTTGGTTTCTGATGTGGGTTTTTTTCCTGTCACTATTTCAAGCACATGTTTAAAAAGATACAAACTCCAGGTGAAGTGTTTCCTGTGGCTGAAGAAATTAAGATTTTTTTTCTCCCATGTAGTTTTTTTGGCGATGAATACAGCTGCAGGCTTTTCTTCAGCTAGACTGTTAATGAATCCTTCTCTGTTACCTGTATTCAGATTTGTGGGAACTTCTCACCGAGATCTTTCCCATTCAGTTAAATGTGACTGAAATTGGCCAAGGAGAGCCAGCTTCTCAGGGGAGCCATCCAGATAAAATGGCACACAGAATAGTCGTATACGCTTTTCCCCAAAAGGCTAGAGTATCATACTGTCTATTTGGTTGCACCCACCACTTAGGAGGAATACGGCTGTCCCCCTGTTCTTCTCAGTCCCTGTCAGGTCCCAACTAGAGACACATGCACTAGTACAGTAAAGTCATTTGCCTCCTCTCCCCCTCACAACTAGGGAAAAACTGAAAGACAACGAAGAAAATCAAGAACCATATTAACTCTTCTGCATGGGAAACTGTAACAGTTTTTCCCTGTAACATACTGAATATCTTCACAAAGGTAGCTACTAGAAAGAGAATTCTTCATCTAAACACCAACACATATATTCCCTTCTATTTTTAGAGGTAAGAAATGAACTCAGAATCACAGAATGGTTACACTTGGAAGGGACTTCTGGAGACCATCAGGAGACTCCCTAATCAAAGCAGGGCCACCTATAGCTGGTTGCCCTGGACCACGTCCAGACGGCTTTTGAATTATCTCCAAGGATGGAGACTCAACAAGTGCTCTGGGCAACCCGTTCCAGTGCTCTGTCATCCTCATGGGAATGACTTCCATCCCAAGCACAAAATGACAGACCCATGCAAAAATAGCACTATACACTGTTTTATAATGAAATATAAATGTTTAGGTAAAAGCAGAAAAGCTAAAGATGAAAATTCGTGTTGGCAGTCAAGTAAATCATCACAAGAATACACTGCTCATTCTACTTTATATCTATTCGTACATTTGTATCTACTATTAGGGATACTATCCTCCACCAAAAAGTTTCAGCCCTTGTTTATTCTCTGTAAAATGAATATGAAGGTAACTATATATTCGCACTCAATACCATCATATCCTTTGACAAAAGTACAAGCACTCATCAGATAATAGAAGACACCAAAAGCACCGAGATCCCACTGATTTTGGATGTGGACATTAACCTCTTTGAACCAAAACTCCCAATGTCTCTTCAGTTGTACATCTTCAAGATTCCAGAAAGAGAGACATCAGTTTAATCAGATCAGTGAACTTGTATATTTATTCAGCGTAATGACTATTATCCATATTAAACATTTATTTTCTCTAGACATTCAAAAAAATACAGCTAAAACACAACTATACTTTCCATGAGAAGTAAGAATAAAAAAAGACTTCTATGGTATCTAATTTGTGCACAACTTACTCAGGGCCTGAGGCTTCAGCATTTGAATCTTCTCCTCTTGCACATAGTCCTAATTCAGATCACAGTATGACAGTGCTATTTAGTCAGATGATCAGAATTTAATTATTCTGTGTATCTAGGACCTCAAGTTTTAGCATATTAAAACTATTAACATGGCTCCATTCTAAAGATAAACAACAGTCTCTAGACACAACAGCAGCTTTTGTTTGCATAAATGCTTTTTACTGAATCTGAGCAGCATTTGAAAACCATACATTCTTTGTTTAATGTTACTTGCCAAGAATGAGAACACCATTTGGGCTACAAGCTTAGTGACATCATTGCTGAAGAATGAAATGATTTTCCCATCTACTTAAAAAAAACCTGGATGCTATATAATGTTTAAAAAAGGTAATCTCAATTGTCTGTTCTTAGTATGTACATTTCTAATATTTTACATTTCCTACTGGATATACCTCTTCTATTTTTAGAGAGGCCAAACGGATCATACAGAAGAAAGGGCTCATAATTCTTCTTTCCTCTATGGATCACAGAAAAAGGAAAACCAAAACTAGCATCAAAAAACTGCTAGTTACAGGAAAATATAAGAACATGAATGACCTATTGGATCAAACCAGTTCTCCATCTATCACAATATCCTACCTTTGACAGTAACTTATTTATTTTAGGGGACAGTAAAAGAAAGATGTAATAGACACCTTCTAGAGAACCTGCCCATAGTTGTATTATCTTTCTACCATCGGACTGTTAGCTCCCGAGCCAGTAAAGCACCTCAGTGCATACCATCCTTAAACATGAATAATCCCATTGCTTTGAATGAAACCATGCACGTTCTTAACATGCTTTAGTGACTGATCGTATGGTGGTCTTGATAATTAGCTGAAGCCCTGAAACATGACAGTTTACATAATAATTTTCACACCATGCCCAGAGTAGTTCAAAAGATTCTCATTGACTGTGTAAAGAATTTTAGATTTTAGTAAACTGTCTCAAAGATTCTGTTTCCTTGTATTACGTGTTGCTTTCACAGAATCACAGAATCATTCAGTTTGGAAAAGACCCTTGTGATCATCGAGTCCAACCAAAGTTTCAAACCTTTCCTCCTGCAATTTTAGGTGTATTGACTTCCATTTTCATTGTCTTCTATCTTATGTTATCAGGGAATAAATAAGATGGCCCATTCACTTTGTCTATGTTCTCAGCTATTCTATTTGTAGCAAGCCTGGGTGACCGGAGACACCTGAGCTAGCCCAAACCAGTCCTGATTTAGATTGCAGTTCTGTGTGGGTGCAACTGCTCTACTTTCAAGACTGGTGGCATTTCGGAAGCAGTTGGTGTTATCACATGGATCAGAAGGCAGTTAAATAAGTCTCTGCAAACCTGAGGGGATGCCCACGAGAACTACAAAACTACTAAGTCCAAATAATATGAGATCTGTAATGGCTCGATGTGTGTGTGTATTAGCTGAGATATTCGGGCCTACCAGTCGCCCAGTACAACTTGAAGGCCATTGTACCTACCAATTTATCTTATGTATTTTTATATCTTTCTATGGTGACATAAAATCTTTAGTATATCTTGTTCTTCTGCTTTAGCTGTCTTTTTCAATGCAATTATTTAGTCTTATGATTTGACAGTAGTGCCTTGAAACAGACTTCAAATTTCAAGTGAGCATAGAAAGTAGGAGTAGATTTAATCTAAGTATTTGTTTATATTATTTGCTACAGAATTATTCTCATTATGCAGACTGAGAATTAAAGTGGAGAAAACTTAAAGAATGCTCTTGTGGGCAGATGTGAAATGTGTGGCAGACCAAGGGTATGCAATCGTGGTCTCCACTGTTCTAAACTATTGCACAAGCAGGTTTTTTCCCTGAAATTCAAACTGTTTTTTCTTTCTCGTCCCCAAAATGCCCCTCTCTCTACTTTAGAATTTTTTAACAGAGAGCAAACAGAGCCAAGCGTAAGGTATTGGATCATATGTTAGTGAGTTATGTAATTTCTTAATCCATTTGGGTTTTGGGGCGGTGTCAAACTGGCTATAAGCTTTCCCCAATCTATCTGTACTTGTCTCAGCTCTTTTTCTTCAGTGGCTACAATTTCTACTCAATCGGAGTCATTAGTATTTACAGCACGCCTTGACTTTCACGAGGTTTACTGTACAACCATGCTGCTTCCTGACTTTGTCAGCAAAGTGTTCTATGTAGTTACTATTATCAAAAGTGCTTCCTAATGTGTCTTATGCTGTCAGAGATCTGGGCTAGAGAAGGGATGATATTTACGTTGTGCCCATAGATCACAGAATCACAGAATCATCAAGGCTGGAAAAGACCTTGAAGATCCTCCAGTCCAATCATTAACCTCACACTGACCGTTCTCAACTCCACCAGATCCCTCAGCGCTGGCTCAACCCAACTCTTCAACCCCTCCAGGGATGGGGACTCCACCACTGCCCGGGGCAGCCCATTCCAACGCCCAACAACCCCTTCTGCAAAGAAATACTTCCTAAGAGCCAGTCTGACCCTGCCCTGGCGCAGCTTGAGGACATTCCCTCTTGTCGTGGTGCTTGTTCCTTGGCTCAAGAGACTCATCCCCCCTCTCTGCACCCTCCTTTCAGGGAGTTGGAGAGGGCCATGAGGTCTCCCCTCAGCCTCCTCTTCTCCACACTAAACCCCCCCAGTTCCCTCAGCCGCTCCCCATCACACCTGTGCTCCAGACCCTGCACCAGCTCCGTTGCCCTTCTCTGGACATGCTTGAGTCGTTCAGTGTCCTTTTTGGAGTGAGGGGCCCAAAACTGATCGCTGTGACTTGCATGTTTCCTGTGGAAATAAGACTTGCACAGTCACAGTGCCCACATGGCCGATCTTGCATTCCTGCTTTCTCTTCACAGGAACACACTGAATCTCCTGCCAGTTTCAAACAAAATAAAAGAAGGTGAAGTTTTCAAATATAAATTCCTTTGAATTTCACAAGCTGTGCTTGGAGAAGGTAGAAAGAACAAAGCTTATCATCCCATTTAGGGAAAGGGTGCAGCAGGAGCTCAACAACTCTGTTCAATGTGGCTTTGTGGGAGTCAGTCAGCACACCTGTAGGTCTGAACAACCACCACAGTTTGTGGTTGGGTGACAGGAGGGAGACTGGGAATTTTATTGCAAAACTGCATCATCACAGGTTAAGTTTAAATACCATTATTTCATTTATCATTGAAATCTTTTCTATAACTGTATCGTAATATTGGAATACAGCAGGTTTCATATGCTAGAGACCGATTTTACCAACTGATGGAGATGTTAGCATTACTCAAATACCTTCTCTCAACATTTACCTTCAGTAGAACACCAACAATCCAATATTTAATCCTAGAGTAGCTAGTTATAAACGACAAAATTTTCCAGTAAACTGAAACATATGGATTAATACATGCAACACAACTGAACAAAGATTTAAATTCATAGTAAGGCAAGGCAAGTCAATAAAGCCTGAGACGATGATTCTTATATAGGCACCTTTAACTGTTCATCTTACTAACAAATAATACTAAAATAACTAGAGAGAAGTGTTTTGCTGTGCTGGCCAAACTTGGTACATTTTATTGTTCATTAGCTTTTTCTAATAAGCTGATCTTTTGTACTGAAATATGACAATAAAACAGTCTTCTAGCACTTACTAAGGCACTGAAGAAAGAGGCTGAGGCCTTTCTTTTTCCCCAAGCCTTTGTTACGTTGAGCTGTAGATTAGTAACTTCAGGGTATATGGGTTTTGTCTTACAGAAACGTAAGATGTATTTTCTTAAGCACAAATCACATTTGCAGAAGAGAAAAATGTGTACTATTTCTTTAAAATCTTTTCAGCCTTACTTATGTTTAACAGAGGCTTTTTTCTGCTCCACTCTGATGCATTTCCTCATAAATGGAATTATTTCACAGTTCTGTAGTTTATTTATAGACAGGCTAAATTTAAAACTGATGCTGTATTCCAGACTTAATATGACAAGGGCTTTTGTCTTCAGCAAGGTATACAATTGAAAATTTGTGTTTTATCAGGAAGAGAGGAAAGAAAACTGCAAGTCAGGAGAACATTGCCATGACATCCTCTGTTTTTCTATGCTATTCATTTTTTGTGCTTAATTTATTCCGATATGGAATATAACTTAAATACACACTCATTTGGTAGCCTGTGATTCTTCCCTCTCTACACAACCTGGGTCTTGAATATAAGCATGCAGGGAGAAACTTTAAGAGGAATAAGTCTCTCAAGTGCCCTTCTGTGTTAACTAAGCCTGTGCAGAACATGTAATTTCTTGTCAAGCTGGCAGATATAAACAACTAAATCAGGAATGAGCAAGAAAAAGATTGTAGCAGGTGTGTGGCAAACCATGACATCTTTGCAGAATTCTGATGAATCAATGCACCTTGTAAACTACAGAATAAAAGGGGCAGGCTTATTTCAGAGTGAAAGAGGAGTTGCAGAAACGGTCACCTTCCACTGCCTTGAGCTTGGTACATGCTGCTGCTTCTGTTTTGGGAGAGTGGTCACAGCTGTACACATTTTCACTTTCAAATCATGGCTGCAGCCAACAACGGCCATAATCATGACCAGAACCTCAGTGACCTCTGCTCTGTTTTGTTCATAAATTACCTCTCAAGAGCCTCAGAAGTGCAAAAATTAGAAGTATCAATAATTGCTTTCATAACTTGATGACAATATTGATGACACCGAGCCATGTGGTGCGGGGACACACTGAGGGAGGGATCCATCCAGAGGGACCTGGACAGGCTGGAGAGGGGGGACGGGCCAACCTCATGGAGTTCAACAAGGCCAAGGGCAAGGTCCTGCCCATGGGCCAGGGCAATCCCCAGCACAAATCCAGGCTGGGCAAGGAGGGGATAGGGATAGGGTGAGGGGTAGCGGGTTTAAACTGACAGAGGGCAGATTTAGATTAGATGTAAGGAAGAAATTCTTCCCTGTGAGGGTGGTGAGGCCCTGGCACAGGTTGCCCAGAGAAGCTGTGGCTGCCCCCTCCCTGGAAGGGTTCAAGGCCAGGTTGGACGGGGCTTTGGGCAACCTGGGCTAGCGGAAGGTGTCCCTGCCCGGGGCAGGGAGTGGAACTAGATGATCTTTAAAGTCCCTTCCAACCCAAAACCTTGCCATTTTGGGATGTTGCATAAAAGTATAAAAATTTGCTGGATGCTCATTTGAGCTGTTTCTGTCTCTTACACTTCTCTAGATGCTGATCGAGTGGACAGCACAACACTGTTTCTGATTTTTCATCAGTTATTTACTCGTTTTCTATTTTTTTCCATTCTGTTTCTTGGTTAGATATCTGAAAACATAGATGATTTACTTAACTAGTATGAAATCTGTTTTCCTTTGTCTAAGACAAATCTTGCCACTAACCCTTGTATCAGTGAAATTCTATCTATAACTATAGTTATATTCTATACAAGATGCTAACAATGGCTTCTCATCCTAGTACTGGGTGGCAAGTAGGAATGAAAAAAACCTGCTGTTTTGTTAACTCCACATCATGTGTTAATATTTTTCAGGAAACTTAAGTCCTCTATCTGTATTTTTCATGTCTGCATGCAATTTTGCCAACTAAAAATGTGCAGTAAGCAAACACTTTTTAAATGAGAACACAGTGTCCTTCAGCTTATAAAGTATATAATATGTAACAGAAACATTTTCATACGAACAATATTAGCACTTCTGTTAATTTGGTGGCTTTTTGAAAGCTTTAAAGATTTTTCATTTACTTTTGATTTCAAACCTGTTAAAAAAGATTCTTGCATTTTTACTGTACTGCCATTTGTTGATTGTTTAGATCAGTTTCCTATTCTTTCCAGATTTTAGAATGTAATGTAGACCTAGAAAGAAAAGAGTTTACCACCTTTTCCCTCTGTTTGTGTCTTTAACTCTTCAAGTTTTCTCCCTTAATTTGATATGGACAGTCTAACAAATGAGGTTCTAGTAATGTCATCTCCATTTTGTTTGTATAAAATATACCTACTGAAGGCAACACGTACAGCTTATTGGGTAGTGGGGTTGAACAAAACAAAAAACAAGGAGAGATACTGGATGAAATTTTGGTTCCACTCAGGGGTTATACACCTTTTAAACACACGTAGGTGTACACTGCCAGAGATCACTTGATTGAACCATACGTGACTAATGCTCTCAGTTTTGTAAGAACTGTTACACATCCTACTAAAATCTCAAAAATAGAAAAGCTAAAAGCCTTTAGAACGTGCCTTAACGCAGCTCATCAAAGAAATAAGCTATTTCCCAGCTCTACACCAGCTGTGCAACACTTGGCTAGCCTTGGCAGAATCTCTCATTCTTCAGTCATTTAAGCTTTCAATGAAAAACATTTTATTTGTAGAAAAAAAAGCTTATGATCTCTGTCGGAATGAACTCTGTTGCTGGTCATCCTTCTGGAAGTGCAGTTTTTTTGTTTGCCTGTTGTTTGTTGTTTTTTTGTAAAGTCAGCAGGAGCTAAACAGATGGCCTTGAAAACTGCACTTTCATTCATATGTATATGCACCTACACTCACACGTTACACGTTCATCTATACAGTGGTAGGCTAAAAAATTGATCCACTGCAATTTTAGTTACCCTGAGTCTAGACTTAGTACTCAGATCTCAGAGCTGGACTCAGATAAATACAGATACAGGAAGACCTGAATCTTCCCAGAATTCACAACTCAAAACTTTCCATTGCTTCAGACTGTTATCCCAGCAGGAGCATGAACCTGGGCAATGACAGTGGATCCTTCTGCATGTGATAAGCAAGACGGCATTTTCCAGCTAGATGGAGACTTGCTGGAGACTGCTGAGTAGCAAATAGGTAAAATAAACTCCAATTATTAGGTCTGCGCAGTTTCCTTTAACTGAGCTTTCTCATATACTGCAGTATTAAACTGTTCACCAGTTTTACTGTTTTCTCAGCTATCTTTTCACTAATTTCTTCACTCATCCTGATTCCAGAGCAGTATCATTGGTTTCAAGTATTTTAACCAATTTTCATGACATCGATATTTTAATATGTCATCACTTAATTGCCAGTGATGGCATTAAACCAGCAACTGATATTTTTATATTACCAATGAAATATTTTGTTTTAAAATATAGTAATATCTTTATGTAGCTGGCTGTTTCTTTTTGTCAATTTTTCCTGTATGTGCCGTTTTTTCCAATCCTTACTTCCTTCCTAGCATTTTCAATTAAGGAAATGGTATGAATTAACTCTTAAATTGTATTGATGGGAAAAAGGTCATAGAAAATATAATAAAGCTCAAAGCTAAATAATTTTCATTTTTATATGCCGCGTCATAAATAGCTAGCTAGTACTTATAGTACTCTTTCTTTTTTAACAGATTTCAAACACCACCACTGTAATGGCAAATATTCTGTTAAGAAAGGCAGAGCACATATTGGAGTGCTGTTTTGTTTCAAGTTGGTATGATGATGTATCTGAATCCTCAATATTTCCACTCTCTTGTATTATTGCAAAATGGCATATTTGGATTAGATCATGTATTATTACAAAAGAATTACTTACCCTTATCCATCTTTTGTAAGGATAGAAAGAAGGGGATTATTAGTTTTTGGAGCTTAGCATGAGTATTTTTTGCTGTGTTAACTGCAGTTGTGCAATTTCTACTATGACGTCTAGTGGCTGCTGTTTATTTTCTGTGGTTTCTTCTACAGACAAGATTTTTGTGGTTTCTTCTGTGAAGAATTAGGATTGCTAATAAGAAGCCGCAGGAATTAGAGTTCTCAGGGTGAGAGTTCACTATGATTTTGCTAAGCAGCACTACATTTCTGACTTAGAACATCAACAGCAAATTCTAACAGTAATGTCCTCCTCTCCTGACTGGCAAATACTCATGCAAATACTTTACTACCTGTACATCAGTAAAGTAACTAGTGCACCTTTCTCTAGACCTGGGACAAATACATATTCATATGGCACTCACTTTTCATGACTGGTCTCCTGTATATATTTTGATCGATTCTCCTGGCTCATAGTTTCATCAAGAAGAACTATGGCTTTAAACTGCAGGAAGGAGTATCTTTCTGAAGCTGACAGCATAAAATGCAGGTAGTACATACAACCAGCAAGGTGTCTGGCTGTGCAATGCAGTCCCATTTCATAACTCCTGTCATAAAGCTAGAAAAGGACATATATTTGAAAAAGTGTTTAAACCAACAAAAAGTATGCTGAAGTCCTAAAAAAGTATTCAAACGTTCATGCAAAAATAGGCACAGATACATATCTGTAGCAACAGAAACTTATAGTAGCAATAATTTAATAAAAAATCAATAAACTAAACCAACCTTTAAATATATTCATATTTAGATAAAACTCTTGCTTCCAAAAAGCAGTATCTATCCTGATTAAATGATCACCTGAAGTACTTCTCATAATCCCCGTACATCGTCAGCCTTTGAGTAGAATGCCTGCTAGATATTCAATTTTTCCTGGTTCCATGTGCTGTCATCTGAAAAGCATTTCACTCCATTAATAATTGCAACATGGTACATTGCATGGCATGACACAAATCACACATACCACTTACTGGAACAGACTTAACATTAAACTTCTCTGTAATTCATACAGAATATTTCCTTGCTTCAATAATCTGAAGTACAGTTTTGTTGTATTACAGGGCTGAGAACAAACACAGTACCCTCAGGAAATAAATGTGGAGGTATATGAAAAGCAAATAAAGAACAGTACAATTACAGTAGTAAAACCAGAACTGACCTGGCTTCCTTCATTAAGTACTTTTATTTGTTTATTAGCATTACTAAAGTAACATTAGATAAGAAAAAAATACTAATAACATTTCACTAATAGCTGCAAATAAAACTTAACTTTGCCCTTGCAGCAGGAAAACCAGGAAATCTTAGTAAAATGTAGTTTATCCATTCAGAAATTAATTTCTTTCCCATTCAGAAACTATTTTTTTCAAATTTTAAAATCTATATGCCCCTTTGTGTATGAATAGTTTGCCTTGTTGATTTGCAAATTAAATTTGTGATTATGTAACTCATCCATCTACATTGCAAAATTTTGAGGTTAATGTCCTCTGAGTCTAATTTAATACGAAGCACTATCTTCAGTTTAACACATCTAGCTAAAAACTGGTTCTGAGGAAGTGCTCTAAAAAGAATTCATTTGGAAGGAGAATACCAAGATCCTCACAGAAATATGAAACAGAATAGAAAAAGAGAGTTATTACTTTTTCTGATTCTATCATCAAATTTCA